>NW_024870861.1:15000-615000 GCF_019054845.1 Dipodomys spectabilis
CCTTAACATATTCCCAAAGCCTAACCTATTCCCAAATCCTAACTAGTTCTCTAGTTCTCAAACACTGACGTTTCCTAACACATTCCAGAAATCCCTAACACATTCATTAACTCTAGCCTTAAAATATTCTCAAACCCTACTTCCCAAACTCTAGTTCTCTAGTGCTAGTTCTCTAAAACTAACATGCTCCCTAACACAGAAGTTCTCTACACATTTTTTTTCCCTAACCTTAACATATTCCCAAACCCTAACTAGTTCCTAAACCCTAACTAGTTCTCTTAACTTGTTCTCTAACACTTCCTAACTTCTCTAACCGTCCCCGAGGTTTTTTTTTTTTTTTGTGATTAAGTGATTACATAATTTCCGGAATTTCACAGTATTGTGGAATAATGATGCTCATTTAAAGTCACAAGTTCATTCTAACTTTCCTGGAGCAAATTGTCATTGTTCATCTGTGGTAGGGCATCTGGGTTGTTTCCATATCCTAGCTACTGTGAACAGTGCTGCAATAAACATGGAGGTGCACCTGTCCTTGTATATTGGTTCCTGTTGTTCAGGGTAGATGCCTAGAAGTGGTATGACTGGGTCGTAAGGGAGGTCAATCTTTAGCTTTCTAAGGACCTTCCAGACTGCTTTCCAAAGTGGTTGTATAAGTGTACATTCCCACCAGCAGTGTAATAGGGTTCCTCTTTCTCCACATCCCCTCCAGCATTTGTCGTTGGCTGATTTGTGGATGTGGGTCATTCTGAATGGGGTAAGGTGGTATCTCAGGGTTGTCTTTATTTGCATTTCCTTCAACACCAGGGATGATGAACATTTCCTCATGTGTTTCTTTGCCATTTTTATTTCTTCATTTGAGAAGTTTCTCTTTAGTTCCCTTGCCCATTTAGTAATTGGTTTGTTAGGTTTGGGAGGGATTCGTTTCTTGAGTTCCCTGTATATACTGAATGTTAACCCCTTGTCTGATATATTGCTGGTAAATATTTTTTCCCAATTAGTTTGTTGTCTTTCTAGCTTGGTTGCGATAGATTTAGCTGTGTAGAAGCTTTTTGTTTTAACGTAGTCTCTCTCCAATTTGTTGTGACCCTGGGACTCTGTTCAGGAAGTTCCTTCTTGTGCCTATTAGTTCAAGTGTCTCTCCTACTCTGTCCTGCAGTAGTTTCAGAGATTCAGGTTTAATGTTAAGGTCTTTAATCCATTTTGAGTTGATGTTGGTGCATGGTGATAGGCTGGGGTCCACTTTTAGTTTTCTGCATTTGGCCGCCCAGTTTTCCCAGCACCTGTGGTTGAAGAGGCTGTTTCTTCCATTGTATGTCTTTGGCTCCATTGTCGAATATCAGCTGGCTGTAGGCCTGTGGATTTATTTCTGGATCTTCTATTCTATTCCATTGGTCTTTGGGTCTGTTTTTGTGCCAGTACCATGCTGTCTTTGTTATTATAGCTCTGTAGTAGAGTTTGAAGTTTGGCATGGATATCCCTCCCATGTTGTCTTTATTCCCTAGAATTATTTTGGATATTCTAGGTCTTTTGTTGTTCCATATGAATTTTTGGACTTTTCTGTATGTCAGTGATGTACGTCATTGGGATTTTAATAGGAATTGCATTGAATTTGTATATTAATTTTGGCAGTATTACCATCTTCACTATATCAAGTTGGCCTATCCAAGAGCATGGGAGGTCTTTCCATTTCCTAGTGTTTTCTGCAATTTCCTTCTTTAAATTTTTATAGTTTTCATTAAATAGTTCTTTTACATCTTTGGTTAGGTCAATTCCTAAATATTTTATTTTGGGGGAGGTTATTGTGAATGGGGTTGCTCCCTTTATTTCCCTCTCTTCTTGTACATTGTCAGTGTACAGGAAGGCAACTGATTTTTGTGGGTTTATTTTGTATCCTGCTACTTTGCCGAAGCAATTTATGATTTCTAAGAGTTTGGGGATGGAGTTTTTGGGATCGTGAAAGTATAGTATCATGTCGTCTGCAAAAAGAGATAGTTTAACTTCATATTTCCCTATGCGTACTCCTTTAATGTCTTTTTCTTGCTTTACTGCCCTGGCTAAGGGTTCCAGGACTATATTGAAGAGGAGTGGAGACAGTGGGCATTCTTGCCTTGTTCCTGATTTTAGGAGAATTGGTTGTAGCTTTTCCCCATTAAGTATAATATTGGCTATTGGTCTGTCATAAATGGCTTTTATTGTTTTAAGAAATGTTCCTTCGATTCCTATTTTCTCCAGAGCTTTTAGCATGAATGAATGCTGAATTTTATCAAAGGCCTTTTCTGCATCTGTGGCAATAATCATGTGATTCTTGACCTTGGCTCTATTGATGTGTTGGATTACATTTATTGACTTACATATGTTAAACCATCCCTGCATCTCTGGGATGAAGCCTACCTGGTCATAGTGTATGGCTTTTTTATGTGTTTCTGGATTCCGTTAGCTCTTGTTAAGGATCTCTGCATCTGTGTTTATCAAGGAAATTGGCCTGTAATTCTCCTTTTTGGTTGGGTCTTTGCCTGGTTTGGGGATGAGTGTAATGTTGGCTTCGTAGAATGAGTTTGGGATACCTCCCTCCTTCTCTGTTTCTCTGAAGAGCTTGAGGAGTATGGGTATTAGTTCTTCTTTAAAGGTCTTATAGAATTCTGCTGTGAATCCATCTGGTCCTGGGCTTTTTTTGTTGTTGTTGCTGGAAGACTTTTGATAACTTCCTGTATCTCGTTGTAGGATATTGGCTTATTATTTCTCTAAAAATGCATCCATTTCTGCCAGTTTTTCTTCCTTTTGAGAGTATAACTTTTGAAAGTAGTCCATTAGGATTGTTTGGATATCTTGGGTACATGTTGTGATTTTTCCCGTGGCATCCCTAATCCTGTTAATGTGGGTTTCCTGTCTTCTTTTTTTAATTAATCTTGCCAACGGTCCATCAATTTTGTTTATTTTTTCAAAGAACCAGCTTTTTGTTTGGTTAATTTGGGCTATAATTTTCTGATTTTCTAATTGGTTAATCTCTGCTCTTAATTTGGTTATCTGGCTCTGTCTAGTAACTTTAGGTTCCATTTTTTCTTGGTTTTCTAGCTGTTTTATACAACACAAATCTTAACCACTACCACATACTCTAAACCTCACATGTACCCTAATGAGTACATCGTATGTAACAAACAATACCATTACACGTAGCTTAACCCTAACCTGTGCCCTCACACAAGCCCTAACCCTAACAAATAACCTAACGAATAGCCTCACTATTAACACAAATCCTACTACACACCCTAACATGTACAGCGACAAGTACCTAAACAGACACTCTAAACCTTACAAGCACTCTAACATGTCCCTTAACATACTCCAATGTATATCCTAACACATGCCCTAACCTTAACTCAAATCCTAAACCTAACATTCTATACACATACTCTAACATGTACTCTAAATCCTAAGTTGTTAGGTAAAAAGTATGCTAACACATACTCCAAACCATATGGGTACCCTTACATGCATCTTAACCTAAATCCCAACCCCACCCATACCCTGATACTTACCAGACTTACCTGCATCCTTGGAGGTAGATGGTCTTCTTTCATCAAACCTGCTTAAGCTGGGTCCAATTTCCACAGAGATACATAGCACACAATACCCACCCATATCCTCACATGTGCATGCATGGCAGGTGTGTAAACAGAGTGAAAGCAAAGCTGATTGCTCATTCCAGCCTCCAGTCTCCCCCAAGGGCCCACACCATAGAGCAGGATAGGGCAAGAACTCTGAGCAAACCAACCCCACAACTGCTGAGGCCATGGGAGTGGCCTAACATACACTCTAAACCATACAGGTTTGGAATCCTGAACACTGACATGTGCCTCAAACATGCCTTAATTCTAACCCAAATCATAACCCTAAGAGATACCCTAACATGTGTGCTAACCCTTACACATACCTTAATCCTAACATGTACTAGAACCCTGAACACATACCTGAACATATACTGTAAACCACACAAGTATCCCTACGTATACCCTAACATGTACCCCAAATGCACTCTAACATGTGCCCTAACACATACTCTAACCCTAACTTGAACACTAATCTCTAACACATACAGGAACAATTACCCTAACTCTCAACCTTACAGCCACCCTTACATATACCCAAACATCTACTTCTTTTGTGTATTAACACATACCCTAACCTGTGCCCTTATTATATACCCTAACACATACCTTAACCCTAACACACCCTAAGACTAACACAAACCAGCAGTGTACCATAAACCTTATTCTTATCATAATATACACCATAATATATACTCTAAACACTAACATGTATTGTAACGATTACTCTTACATGGACCCTGCCATGTACCACAAGCATACACTAACGTATGCCCCAACCATAACATAAACCTTAGCAGATACCCTAACATATACTCTAACCATAGCACACATTCTAATCACTATCACATACTCTAAATCTTACACCCATAACAAGTACCCTACACTTATACCAACACACATCCTAATATGTTGCCTAACCCAAACCATAAATGTAACCCTAACATGTACCTTAAATCTAACACATGCCCTAACAAGTACTCTAACATGTACTTCAAGTCACACATGTATTATATGTACAATAACATGTGTACCACAAATGCCCTAAAATGATTCCTAACATGTACTGAAAACACTAACTCATATCCTAACAAGTACCCAAGTACATACTGTAAACCATACAAGTACCCTTACAAACACTGTAACATGTACCCCCAAAGTAATATAAATCCTAATGTGTCTTAACTTTAACACATATCTTAACCCTATCAGATTCTCCAATAGTATTTTCACTCTAACACACTAAACATGCTCCACACACTAACACACATGGTAACAAGTACCTTAACACGTACTCTATAACCCACACAGGTAACCCTTACTTGTACCCTGAATGTACACTAACATACTCTAACCAAAACAAAAACCCTGACCTTAACAGATACAATAACATGTACCCTAACCACTTACATACTGTCAAAAGTACCCTAATACATACTCTAAAATGTGCAAGTACCCATACATATACCCTTACATGTTCCTCACATATGCAGTAACCCCAAGTTGTACCTTAATCCTAACATGTACTTAACATGCACCCTAATATACCCTAACAGGTATCCTTATATACACCTAACATGTACTCTATCACATAGCCTAATGTGTGCCTAAACCCTAACATGTACCTTAACAATTCCCCTATGAAGTATGCTTACCCGTACCATAACTTGTGCCCTAATACATACCTAACAGGTGCCCTAACCCTAATACATACTATTAACACTAACAAATTCCCTGTCAAGTACCCTAACTGTTACACATACCCTAACATATGCCCTAACACATACCATCACCCAAACAAAACCTGTTTAAGGTGGACCAAAGTTTCCAGAGAAACATAGCATGCAATCCCCAACCATATCCTCACATGGAAGGTGCGTCAACAGAGTGAAAGCACAGATGACCATTCATTCGAATCTCCTGTCTCACCCAAAGTTAGGCCTAACAGGATCCACGCCTTCAAGCACAACAGGGCAAGGACTCTGAGTAAAACCCCATGACTGCTGAAGGCCATTGGACTGACTGGACACACACTGTAAATCTACAGGTCTGGAATCATGAACACCAACAAGTACTTCAAACATGCCCTAACTCTAACCCAAATAATAACCTTAAGAGATACCCTAACACATGTGACAATCTAACACATACCTTAACAGTAACATATGCCCTAACATGTACTCAAACCCTAACAACTACCTGAACATGTACTGTAAACCACACAAGTATCCTTACATGCACACTAACATGTACCCCTAAATGTACTCCAACACTAACAGACAGCTTAAACCTAAAACATACCCTAATGTGTACTTTAACATAGAACCCTAACATCTATCCTAGCAAATACCCTAATCACTAAGACATACAGTAACAATTACCCTACCAATGCTCTAAACCATACAGGTACCCTTACGTGCACCTTAATATGTACCACCAATGTACCTTAATACATACCCTAACACACACCCTCATCCAAAGCCTAACATACATACCCTACCCCACAAACCTTACCACATACTCTAACACGTAACCTAACAAGTACCATAACCCTAATACATACCCTAAACATGTATTCTAAACATTAACAATTATCCCAACTGGTACCCCAACATGAACTTTAACTCTGCAAGGATCCTTACATGTTTCCTAACTTGTGCCCTAATAGAAGTCACTAACATGTACTCTTATCATACATATACCTTAATATACCCTAACAGGTGTGCTAACCTTAACCAAAACAACAACTCTAACCCACACCCTACCATGTGCCTTAACTCTACCATACAGTCTAACCTGAACCCAAACGCATACTCAAAGTATTAACAGCCTAACAAGAACACTAACAGGTACTCTTAAACATACATGTACCCTAATATGAACCCTAGCATGTACTCTAAACACTAATGCACCCTAGCAAGTACCCTAACAAGTACTCTAAACCATGCAGGTACTCTTACATGTACCCCAAATCCTCATACCCTAATACATCCTACCCTAATGCATATCCTAACATGTTCTAAACACTACAATATACCATAGCAAGTACCCTCATATATACTCTGAACAGGCACATTACCCTAACATATACCTAGCCAAAGCCTAACCATATACCCCCAAACCATAATGTGTGTCCTAATCTGTACCCTAACACTACCATGTGCTCCAAACTTTACATGCACCCTAACAAGTACCCAAACATATACATTAACATATACTCTAACCCTAAGGCAAACTCTTATCAAATATCCTAAGACATATCCTAACCACAACACATATCTTGACCACGACCACGTACTCACATGCACCCTAACAAGTACCTCATATTTACAGAACCATACCAAACACACGGCTTAATCCTAAACTGTACCCTCATATGTGCCCTAACCCCAACACGTAACTTAAGCCTAACACATAGCCTCACTCTTCACATATTGAACAAGTACTCTAAACCTAACATGCACTCTAACCTGTCCCCTAATGTACCCCAATGCATATCCGAACACGTGCCTTAACATTAACTCAAATCCTAGCATATTTTCTAACACTAACATATACCCTAACACGCATCCTAACACATATCCTAACATATACTCTAAATCCTAACATATAAGGTAAAAATTATGCTAACACATCCTCTAAACCGTACAGGTACTCTTACATGTACCCTAACACATACCATAACACATTCATGTCCTAACCCTAACATGTACTCTAACCACTAACATGGATGATAACAAGTACTCTAACATAGTCAGTACCCTAACATGAACCCTAACTATACCCATAACATCAAAAACCCTACAATTGAAATATAACCTCAATCATACCAACCTTAAAAACAGTAGCCCTAACAACCCTAAACATTAACATCACCCCTGACCACTGACAATCCTATTCCTTTACCCTATTTCTCAACAACCCAAGTGCTTAACCCTATTCCTCCTCTAGCTCTGGGGGACGGGTTAGGGATGCTGAGTGTATTAAGTATACCATTATTGTACGCATTTGAGTTGGCAAATGGCTTCGGGTTAGGCCTAAGATTGGTGAGTGGCTTAGTGTATATGTTAAGGGTACAGGTACCCTAAGCAAAACTTGAACCTACCATTAATATAAACAAACAACCCTATACTTGAACCCAAACCCAAACCTGACCAATCCTAACAACAGTAGCCCTAGTAACACTAGCCCCTATTGTCACCACCCCAGACTCGTGGCAACCCAAGTTTCTTAACCTAATCCCAACCCCACCCACACCCTGATACTTAACAGACTTACCTGCATGCTTGGAGGTAGATGGCCTTCTTTCATCAAACCTGCTTAAGCTGGGTCCAATTTTCACACAGAGATACATAGCACTCAACCCCCACCCATACCCTCATATGTGTATGCATGGCAGGTGTGTGAACAGAGTGAAAGCACAGCTGACTGCTCATTCCAGTCTCCAGTCTCCCCCAAAGTTGGGCATAGCAGGGCCCACACCATTGAGCAGGGTAGGGCAAGGACTCTGAGCAAACCAACCCCACAACGGCTGAGGCCATGGGAGTGGCCTAACATACACTCTAAACCATACAGGTTTGGAATCCTAAACACTAACATGTGCCTCAAACATGCCCTAACTCAAATCATAGCCCTAAGAAATACCCTAACATATGTGCTAATCCTTACACGTACCTGAACCCTAACATGTACCCAAACCCTAACACATACCTGAACACGTGCAGCAAACCACACATGTACCCTAAGATGTACCCCCCCAATATACTCTAACATGTTCCCTAACCCATAACTTAACCCTAACATGTATCCTAACACATACTCTAACCCTAACATGTACCCTAATTACTAACGTACAGTAACAATTACCCTAACGCAGTCTAAACCATACACGCACCCTTACATACACCCAAACAACAATGTGTCTTAACAATACCCTAACATGTGGTCTTAATATATACCATAATCCTACCAAACATACCTAAAACCTAAACCATGACATACCTAAACCCTCACACATACCCGACCTCTAACACAAACCTGCTACCTACTAAAATTTTACCCTTACCCTAACACATATTATAACATATACTCAAGATACTAACATGTATGGTAACAATTATTCTTACATGAATTTTGAACAAAACAGGTACTCTTAAATGTACCCTAGCATGTACCCCAAACACTCTAATGTATACCCTAAGATAGAAATTAAAAGATACTCTGACATGTAACCTAAACATAACATGTACCTTAACCACTGTCACGTACTGTAAACCTTACATATACCCTAAGAAGTACCCTAAACTTATGCCAACACACATCCTAACATGTTGCCTAACCCAAACCATAACTGTAACCCCAACACATACTCAAACATGTACTCACACACTCTAAACATGTGCACATATCTTACAACGTAATCTCATGTGTACTTCAAGGCATGTGTACTTCAAGTCATGTGTACTTCAAATCATGTGTACTCTAACACGTGCACAACACATACCGTTTCCTAACATATACTCCAAATGATAACTCATATCCTAACAAGCACCCTAACACTTATTCAAAACCATGCAAGTACTCTTAAACTCACTCAAACGTGTACCCCAAAGTAACCTAATATACACCCTAATGTGTGCCCTAACTTTACCAAGTATGTTAACCCTAACAGATTTCACAATAGTACTCTAACACATTAAACATACTCTAGACACTAACATAAATGGTAACAAGTACCCTAACATGTACTCTATAAAGCATACAGGTAAGCTTACATGTACCCTGAAATCACCTAATATACTCTAACCCTGACCCTAACATGTATTCTATCAAGTACCTTGACATGTACTGTAAAATATACAAGTATCCATACATGTACCCTAACATGACTCAAACATAAGCTAGCATGTACCCCAACATGTACCCTAACATACCCTAATAAGTACTGTAAACCACACAAGTATCTTTGTATGCACCCTAACATGTATCCCCAATGGTCCATAACACAGCCTAACATGTGCCCTAACCCTAAAAGATGCCCTAACACATACCATAGTATCTGCCCTAAGACACACTCTAACAAGTGCTCCAACATGTACCGTAACCCTAACAAATCCCCTATCAAGTACCCTAATTCTAAAACATACCCCAACATGGACCCAAACACATAGCCTAATGTGTGCCATTACTTTACCATGTATATTAAACCTAAAAGATTTCCCAATAGCACTGTAATGCACTAAACATGCTCTGGACCCTAACCCATATGGTAACAAGTACTGAAACATGTACTCTATAAACCGCAGGTATACCCTGAATGTACCCTAACAAAATATAATCCATACTCTACTAATAAATATGGTAACAAGGACCCTAACATGTACTCTAACCCAGTTACCCTTACATATACCCTCACACCTTCACACAAAAACTAACCCAAACCTTAATACCCTTACACATACTATAATCCTAACATGTATATTAACATGTGCCCCAACCACTAACACACACAGTAACAAGTACCCTAACACATCAGGTACTCTTACAAGCACCTTAGCATGTACCCCAAATGTACCCTAACACTAACCCTAAGCAATACCCTAACACACATCATAAACCTAACACAATATTGACATGTGCCCTGAAACATCATAGCCTGCATAGTTCCCTAACGTGCTCTTAAGCCTAGGTACCCTTACGAGCACCCTAACATGTACTCAAAATGTAACCCAACACATACCCTAACACGTGCCCAAAAAATAACCAAAACCATAACCTTAACCAATACCCTAACGTATGTTCTAACCTATGTCCTAACCCAAACACATACTCTAACACATATCCTAATAAATACCCTAACCACTAATACATGGTCTAAACCATACAGGTAACCTTCATGTAGCACAAATGTATAACCTGACACACGACCTAGTGCTGGCTCTAGTCCTAACATGTACCTTAACCCTAACATGTACCCTAAAATGTTCCCTAACATATATCCCATCATATACCCTAACTCTGGCCCATACTCACACCCTAACATATACCCTAACCTAAATCCACACACAAACATGTACCCTAACACCTTATGTACCTTAAAGTGTGCCTCAACCCTAAAATGTACGGTAAACATTAACATATATCCTAACAAGTACCCTAACATGTACTCCAAGTGATCCTTACATGCACCCTAACATGTATACTTACATGTACCCTAACATGTACCCTTACACATATCTAATCCTAACACATAGCTTAACCCTAACAATCCAAAACACATACCATAACTGTACCATGTACCCTAATGTATACCCTAACCACTAATATGTACAGAATCAAGTACTCTAACATGTATTTTAAACCATAAAGGTTTATGTTCACCCTAACATGTACCCCAAACCTACCCCAAATGCATGCCCTAACATGTACCCTAATGTACTTTAAACCCAAACACTATCTTAACATGTTCCCTAACATGTACCCCACCATACACCCTAACTCTGAACCCATACTCACATCTTAACATGTGCCTTATCCCACACTCATACTAATACCCTAAGACATACCCTAAGCCACTCAGCAATCTTATGCCTCATCCTAAAACAGCTGCTAACCCAAATCCATAACTGTATGACTAACACTTTCTACAACTCCCCAAACCTACATTAATCCGTTACTAACAAATTACCTAATCCTCACTTGTTCGATACCCACTCTGAAGACCGCTCCATAACATATCCATTATCCTAACCCATCCCACAAAGTTCTTCCTTGCACGTTCCCAAACTAACTCTGAACCTAACTTTAACAAGTATTTTAACCCTAACAGATTTCACAATAGCACTCTAATACATTACACATACTCTAGACACTAACACATATGGTTAAAAATAGCCTAACACATACTCTGTAAACCATACATGTAACCTTACATGTACCCTGAATGTACCCTAGCATTCTCTAACCCCGACCTTAACATATACCCTAACATGTACTCTAACAAGCACTCTAAAAAACTGTAACCCTAACACACATCCAAACATGTACTCTAATACAAGCTCTAAACACTTACGTGTATCCTACAAGTACTCTAACATGTACTTCAAGTATTACATGTACCCTGAAGTGTGTACAACACAGGTAACCTTACATATACCCCAAATGTATAAGTACCCAAACATGTACTCTATAAACCTAACCTTAGCCTGACCCATTCCATAATCCAAATGTTAATCCCTTCCATAACTCCTAACTTCACCAGATCCCTAACCCATTCTCTAACTAATCCATTATCATATGGTAACATTGACCCTAACACTAACTTAGCTCTTCATAAAAACCTGCTCTGTTTGGCTAATCGAAAACCCAGCACCTGATCTAACCTAGTTCTGATCCATAACAAAAAATTTAATTCTAACTTCCACCCTGAGTAGCCCTAAAACACCCAAACTTAACCCCGCCCTTAGCACCAACAACCCTACACCTATAACCAATTCCTCAACAATTCTTTCATAACCTTATGCCTCTCATAGCTTTGGGAAGTTGGTCAAAGCTCCTGAATGTGTTAGGTACACACTTTGTGAATGGATTTGAGTTAGCTCACAGCACAGGACAGACGGCAGGGTTGGGACCTAGAGTCATCAAAGTTGTTCTGACAAGTAACAACTTACAAGCAGGAAGGAGTAGGCCTCCCTTCCTCACAAATGCCTGCACCCCTTCTCCAGGTAACATAAGCACAGATGAAAGCACGGTAGAGATGAGGATGCAGACCTAAGTTGGGTCTCAGTCTGCCAAAGCATACATTGAGTTGTAGAGCAAGATTCTACATGCATAATTCCAAGTGTGCGAACTCTCCCCAGTTTCTCCTGACACTCAGTACATTTTCTCCTCAAAGTGCCTACAGGCAGAGTCAGGCAACTAGCAACAAAGGATAGGCATCCAGGAGCCCTGTCACAGACAAGGGGGACCTGGTATGTCTGACAAGGAAAAGAAAAAGGCTAGGTTATGCCTTCTGCTTCCCTCAAAAAATCCTTATCAGAATGTGGACATGACTCCAGTCTACAGAAACTGATTGGCTTCTAAGGCATAAAATGGAGAGCTTAGTGTTGAGGTGTTGCCCTAGCCTGTGAAGAGCCCTGAACATAGTATCACCAGAATTCAACAAAGCAAATTGAAATACCTTGGAATGCCTGACAAAATGTCTGTAAGGTGTATGTAATGAAAACAAACGTGTCACACATCCTCTCACCCCCTAACCACCATACCTTATGCAGGACATAGCTGAAAGCTCAGTAAAGACTTGGTGACATGGATACAGGCCTGGGATGAGCCTAATGTGGTCAAATTTGTTCTGACAGGTATCAACTTACCAAGCAGGAAGGGAGAGGCTTCACCTCCTTCTCCAGGCCCAAGTGTAGACATGAAAGTATAGATGAAAACTTGATGCAGACTCCGAGAAATGCCAGTGGCAAGAGCAAGTTCTGATGGGATCTGATCCATCCAGACCATCCCACATTGGTCGATACACCATGAACCTATATTTGTGATTCCAAGCTTCCAGGCTCTCCCCATTTTATCCTGACACTCTGCGTCTTGTCTTCTCAAAATGCCTATAGTCAGAGGAAGACAACATGCGTCAAAGTCTGAAAATCATGCAAAACAAAGGCTAGAGAGAAAGAACCAGGGCCAAGAGCTGAGGCACTTGCCTAGCTTGTGGGAGGCCCTGGAACACAATACCACTGGAATTCAGCGACAGGAAATTGAAGCACCTTTGTGTACCTAATAATGTGTAAAAGAGGGCTAGGAACATGGCTTAATGGCAAAGTGCTTGCCTAGCATGCATGAAGCCCTGGGTTCAAATCCTAAATACCACATACACAGAAAAATCTGGAAGTGGTGCTGTGGCTAAAGTGGTAGAGTGCTAGCCCTGAGTGAAAGAGCTCAGGGACATTGCCCAGGCCCTGAGTTCAAGCCCCAGGACAGGCCAAAAAAATGTATTAAATACCTATGTTATGAAAAGAAAAAAAATCTCTTTGTGCTGGTCCTGGGGCTTGAACTTGGGGCCTGGGTGCTCTCCCTGAGTTGTTCTTGTTCAGTGCCAGTGCTGTACCACTTGAGCCACAGCTCCACTTCTAGATGAGCCAGAACCCAGGAATTGGACATCCTTTAGAGTAGGCCTAGTCATAGCTGGCCGAAACTGGAGCTGTTGCCAACAAGGGAAAGGTCTGGACATGGAGAAAGCCCAAACCAGGAGCTCAGGGAAGGCCCAGACCCAGGGAAGGACGAGACCTGGGGAAGGCTGAGACCCAAGGAAGGCCTGGACCCAGGGAAGGCCTGGGGGAAGAACAGGACCCTGGGAAGGGATAGACTCAGGGAAGGCCCAGATTCAACAAGGAATGGGACTGAGGGAGGCCTGGACCCAGGGAAGCCCTGGGCTCGGATATGTGTACTTACAGCAGCCCAGACCCTGAGCTGTCAGGAGGGATGTGCAGCCAGCTACAGAGGCCTGGTGTGGGGCCTGCCTGGTGTGGGGGCTGGTGTGGGGCCTGGAGTGGGGCCTAGCGTGAGACCTGGCATGGGGCCTGGTATGGGACCTGGTGTGGGGCCTGCATGTTGTAGGGCCCGATGTGGGGCCTGCCTGGTGTGGGGCCTGGTATGGGGCCTGTCTGGTGTGGGGCCTGGCGTGGGGACTGCCTGGTGTGGGGCCTGGCGTGGGGCATGCTGTAAGGGCTGCCTGGTATGGGGCCTGGCGTGGGGCATGGTGTGGGGGCTGTCTGGTGTGGGGCCTGGTATGGGGCCTGGTGTGGGACCTGCCTGGTGTGGGGCCTGTGTGGTGTGGGGCCTGTTGTGGGACCAGGTATAGGGCCTGGTGTGGGACCTGCCTGGTGTGGGACCTGCCTGGTGTGGGTTCTAGTATGGGGCCTGGTGTGAGGCCTACCTGGTGTAGGACCTGCCTGGTATGAGGCCTGGTGTGGGGCCTGCCTGGTGTGAGGCCTAGTGTGGGACTTGATGTGGGACCCGCCTGGTGTGAGGCTGCCTAGTGTGGGGCCTGGTATGGGGCCTGGCATGAGTTCTGGCGTGGGGGCTGTCTGGCATGGGGGCTGCCTGGTGTGGGGCCTGCCTGGTGTGAGGCCTGGTATGGGGCCTGCCTGGTGTGGGGACTGCCTGGTGTGGGGGCTGCCTGGTGTGGGGCCTGGTATGGGGCCTGTCTAGTTTGGGGCCTGGCATGGGGCCTAGTGTGGGGCCTATTGTGGGACCTGGTGTGGAACCTGTCTGGTGTGGAGCCTGCCTGGTGTGGGGCCTGGTGTGGGGCCTGGTATGGGGCCTGTCTAGTTTGGGGCCTGGCATGGGGCCTAGTGTGGGGCCTATTGTGGGACCTGGTGTGGAACCTGTCTGGTGTGGAGCCTGCCTGGTGTGGGGCCTGGTGTGGGGCCTGGTATGGGACCTGGTGTGGAACCTGCCTGGTGTGGGGACTGCCTGGTGTGGGGGCTGCCTGGTGTGGGGCCTGGTATGGGGCCTGTCTAGTTTGGGGCCTGGCATGGGGCCTAGTGTGGGGCCTATTGTGGGACCTGGTGTGGAACCTGTCTGGTGTGGAGCCTGCCTGGTGTGGGGCCTGGTGTGGGGCCTGGTATGGGACCTGGTGTGGAACCTGCCTGGTGTGGGGACTGCCTGGTGTGGGGCGTGATGTGGGACCTGCCTGGTATGAGGCCTGGTGTGGGGCCTGCCTGGAGTGGGGCCTGGTGTGGGGCCTGGCATGGGGCCGGCCTAGCATGGGACCTGTCTGGTGTGGGGCCTACCTGGTATGGGGCTTGGCATGGGGCCTGGTGTGGGGCCTGCCTGGTGTGGGGCCTGGTAAAGGGACTGGTATGAGGCCTGGTGTGGGACCTGGCGTGGGGCCTGCCTGGTGTGAGGCCTGCCTGGTGTGGGGCCTGGCGTGGGGCCTGGTATGGGGTCTGCCTGGTGTGGGGCCTGCCTGAATTGGGGCCTGATATGGGGCTTGGCCTGGGGCCTAGTATGTGACCTGGTGTGGGGCATGGTGTGGGGCCTGCCTGGTGTGGGGCCTGGCTTGGGGCATGGTGTGGGACCTGCCTGGTGTGGGGCCTGCCTGGTGTGGGGCCTGCCTGGTGTGGGACTGCCTGGTATGGGTCCTGCCTGGTGTGGGGCCTGCCTGGTGTGAGGCCTGGCGTGGGGCCTGCCTGTTGTGGGGCCTGCTTGGTGTGGGGCCTGGCGTGGGGCCTGGCGTGAGGCCTAGTGTGTGACCTGGCGTGGGGCATGCTGTGGGGCCTGGTGTGGGGCCTCCCTGGTGTGGAGCCTGGCGTGGGGCATGGTGTGGGGCCTGCCTAGTATGAGGCCTGCCTGGTGTGGCCTGCCCAGTGTGGGGTATGGTGTGGGGCCTGTTGTGAGGCCTGCCTGGTGTGAGGCCTGGTGTGGGTCCTGCCTGCTGTGGGGCCTGGTGTGGGGCATGGTGTGGAACCTGCTTGGTCTGGGGTGTGCCTGGAGTGGGGCCTGGTGTGTGGCCTCTCTAGCGTGGGGCCTGGCTTCATCGAAGTCACCTCAGGAAGGACACAAATGATACACCGGGAGAGGCAGGCCGCACTGCTCCACCCTGTGCCCCACCAGCACCACCCCAGGCCCTGTCCGCACCTGGCCGGAGGCCGCTCGTCCTCGCTCAGCTCCACTCGTCCTCCGCAGGCGCCTCACGGTCGCTCAGCTCCGCTCGTCCTCCGCAGGCGCCTCAGGGTCCGCTCAGCTCCGCTCGTCCTCCGCAGGCGCCTCAGGGTCCGCTCAGCTCCGCTCGTCCTCCGCAGGCGCCTCAGGGTCCGCTCAGCTCCGCTCGTCCTCCGCAGGCGCCTCAGGGTCCGCTCAGCTCCGCTCGTCCTCCGCAGGCGCCTCAGGGTCGCTCAGCTCCGCTCGTCCTCCGCAGGCGCCTCAGGGTCGCTCAGCTCCGCTCGTCCTCCGCAGGCGCCTCAGGGTCGCTCAGCTCCGCTCGTCCTCCGCAGTCGCCTCACGGTCGCTCAGCTCCGCTCGTCCTCCGCAGGCGCCTCAGGGTCCGCTCAGCTCCGCTCGTCCTCCGCAGGCGCCTCAGGGTCCGCTCAGCTCCGCTCGTCCTCCGCAGGCGCCTCAGGGTCCGCTCAGCTCCGCTCGTCCTCCGCAGGCGCCTCAGGGTCCGCTCAGCTCCGCTGGTCCTCCGCAGGCGCCTCATGGTCCACTCCGCTCCGCTCATCCTCCGCAGTCGCCTCACGGTCCGCTCAGGCCCCGCGTCCCGCCTTCTCCACAGACAAGCTGACCGTGCAGAGCCCGCGTCCTCCAGGCGCTTCCTCCGGAGAAAAGCCGCCGGCGCCTGACAGGACCGGGTCGGAAGCCCAGCCCGCCACAAGACCACAGTGCGCCCGCCCAGCTCTGCAGGCCCGAACGCCAGCACGCGCGCTCAGAGGAAGGAGCTGAGGAGCCGCCCGCGGGTCTGCCGCCTCAGACAGAACCCGCCAAAACTGGTCCAGCCCTCCGGCCCGCCCCCGCACCGCTCACTTCCTCTCTCCTGCCCCGCCCCTCAAGCGCTCTGCCCCACAAGTCCCGCCCATACCTGCTCACTCCCAATCTAGTTCTGCCCTTCCCATGTTCTGTCCCCCGAAGCCCCGCCCCTGGACCACTCACTTCCTCTCTCTAGTAGTCCCGCCCCTCCCCCCCCTCCCGCACAAGCTCCGCCCTGCTCCCCACAGGCCCCGCCCTGCTCCTGCAGAGCGCCGCTGGCTCTGCCCCACTCCCCACAGGCCCCGCCCTAGCCTGGCAGAGCCCCACAGGCCCCGCCCTGCTCCTGCAAAGGGCAGCTGGCTCCGCCCCACTCCCCACAGGCCCCGCCCTGGTCCCCGCAGAGGCCCCGCCCACCCTGCGCCGAGAGGCGACCCAGCAGCAGGCAGCCGACCAATGGTGGCGGGCCAGCGCTGCAGGATGTGCTGGTGGTGGTCATGGGAGCCGGCAGCCGCGGGTCCGCGGCCAACCTCAGAGGAGGAGTGGCAGAGGGGGAGGAGGAGGGGCTAAAGCGAGCGCCCATGGGCGGGGCCAGCAGGGTGGGCTGCGGGGCGGGGCCGGGATTTCCCGCCAAGGTGGTGGTGCTTGTGAGGCTTGGAGGCGCAGGGTGTGGGGGGCTGGGCCGGGATTTCCCGCCAAGCCCCTCTCGGTGGCCGCTGTGCTTGTGAGGCTTGGAGGCGCAGGGTGTGGCACGCGGGCAGGGCCTGGATTTCCTGTGGGGCGGGGCCGGGGGAGGGGAGGGGCCTGAGGGGGCGGGGCTGTGGGGAGGGGCTTGCGGGGAGGGGCGGGGCTAGGAGTTCCCGGGCCCAGGCCAGTGCAGGGCAGTGGAGGGAAGTCAGAGGCGCCAGGGCCCACGGGCGGAGCGCTGGACGGGCCGGCACCACCTGGGTTCTAGACCCTACGGGAAAAAAGAAAAGAAAAGCACAAATAAGTCCCGAACCCGCATGATCCGACCCCATACTAGAACACAGCACACCTGTGGGGGGGGGAGGAGTCCGCGTCTGTGCAGGGGTGAGGGGAGGGGTACTGGGGTCAGGGGGAGGGCTCAGGTGGAGTATGGCTCAGATGGAGGAGGGATCAGGTGGAGGGAGGTCAGATGGAGGAGGGATCAGGTGGAGGGAGGTCAGGTGGAGGGAGGTCAGATGGAGGAGGGATCAGGTGGAGGGAGGTCAGGTGGAGGGAGGTCAGGTGGAGGAGGGATCAGGTGGAGGAGGGATCAGGTGAAGGGAGGTCAGGTGGAGGAGGGATCAGGTGAAGGAGGGATCAGGTGGAGGGAGGTCAGGTAGAGGAGGGATCAGGTGGAGGGAGGTCAGGTGGAGGAGGGATCAGGAGGAGGAGGGATCAGGAAGAGGAGGGATCAGATGGAGGAGGGCTCAGGTGGAGGAGTCAGATGGAAGAGGGATCAGGTGGAGGGAGGTCAGGTGGAGGAGGGATCAGGTGAAGGGAGGTCAGGTGGAGGAGGGATCAGGTGAAGGGAGGTCACGTGGAGGAGGGATCAGGTGGAGGAGGGATCAGGTGAAGGGAGGTCAGGTGGAGGAGGGATCAGGTGAAGGAGGGATCAGGTGGAGGGAGGTCAGGTGGAGGAGGGATCTGGTGGAAGGAGGTCAGGTGGAGGGAGGTCAGGTGGAGGAGGGATCAGGTGGAGGAGGGATCAGGTGAAGGGAGGTCAGGTGGAGGAGGGATCAGGTGAAGGAGGGATCAGGTGGAGGGAGGTCAGGTGGAGGAGGGATCAGGTGGAGGGAGGTCAGGTGGAGGAGGGATCAGGTGGAGGGAGGTCAGGTGGAGGAGGGATCAGGTGAAGGAGGGATCAGGTGGAGGGAGGTCAGGTGGAGGAGGGATCAGGTGGAGGGAGGTCAGGTGGAGGAGGGATCAGGTGGAGGGAGGTCAGGTGGAGGAGGGATCAGGTGAAGGGAGGTCAGGTGGAGGAGGGATCAGGTGAAGGAGGGATCAGGTGGAGGGAGGTCAGGTGGAGGAGGGATCAGGTGGAGGAGGGATCAGGAAGAGGAGGGATCAGATGGAGGAGGGCTCAGGTGGAGGAGTCAGATGGAAGAGGGATCAGGTGGAGGGAGGTCAGGTGGAGGAGGGATCAGGTGAAGGAGGGATCAGGTGAAGGAGGGATCAGGTGGAGAGAGGTCAGGTGGAGGAGGGATCAGGTGGAGGGAGGTCAGGTGGAGGAGGGATCAGGTGAAGGAGGGATCAGGTGGAGGGAGGTCAGGTGGAGGAGGGATCAGGTGAAGGAGGGATCAGGTGGAGGGAGGTCAGGTGGAGGAGGGCTCAGGTGGAGGAGGGATCAGGTAGAGGAGGGATCAGATGGAGGAGGGCTCAGGTGGAGGAGTCAGATGGAGGAGGAGTCAGATGGAGGAGGGTTCAGGTGGAGGGGGTCAGGTGGAGGGAGGTTAGGTGGAGGAGAGATCAGGTGGAGGAGGGCTCAGGTGGAGGGGTCAGGAGGAGGGGTCAGGAGATAGGGGTCAGGTGGACAGGGGATGGTAGAAGGGGGCAGGATCCCCTCCTCTGAGCCCAGGGGCATTTAGGGACAGGGATGAGTGGCCATGGGGTGGTCAGAACTTGAAGACAAGGGACCGGGCAGGGGCTGAGATCAAAGGCGGCAGCAGAGATGTCTCCTAGACTTAGGGGACAGGGTCTCCTGGGGTTCAGGTCTCCTAGACCTGAGGGTCAAGGTCTCCTGGGGTCAGGGTCTCCTAGAGGACAGGGTCTCCTGGGGGACAGAGTCTCCTAGGCCTGGGGTCAGGGTCTCCTGGAGGTCAAGGTCTTTCTGGGGTTTCATTAATATTCCTGGGTCATCTTCAGTGGCCTGAGGTCTGGAGTCAGTGTCTGCCCAAAGAGCAGCAGAGGCTGAGAGTGGGTACAGCAGGTGGCTGGCATGTGGCATGTGCTGGGGACCCAACCCTGTGCCTCAGGCTGCCCAGGATTCCTCCCAGGTGACAGCTGCTGGGTATGTGGGGGGGAGGTGCTAAGTGTCCCCATGGAGGGTCTGACCGCTGAGTATCCCCACAGTGAGCCTCCATGCTGAGTGTCCCTGTGGTGGCTGAATGTCACCATGGCGGGCCTGAGTGCTGAGTGTCCCCACAGTGAGCCTGAGTGCTGAGTGTCCCCACAGTGAGCCTGAGTGCTGAGTGTCCCTGTGGTGGCTGAGTGTCCCCACGGCAGGCCTGAGTGCTGAGGCACCCTTACTACACCCAAACACCAACGTCTTTCGTAATGCATACCCTACATGTACCCTTAATATATACCACAACACATACCTAAACCATAACACATACCCTAACTGTAACACAAACCCTGCCACATACTATAAATTTTACCTTACCCTAATACATACCATAACATACACTCTAAACACTAACATGTATCATAGCAGTAACTGTTTTTTGTTTGTTTTTTTTTTGTCGGTCATGGAGCTTGAACTCTGGGCCTGGGCGCTGTCCCTGCGCTCTTCAGCTCAAGGCGAGCGCTCTACCACTTGAGCTACAGTGCCACTTCCGGTTTTCTGGTGGTTTATTGGAGATAGGAGTCTCACGGACTCTCCTGCCCGGGCTGGCTTTGAACCGCGATCCTCAGATCTCAGCCTCCTGAGTAGCTAGGATTACAGGCGTGAGCCACCAGCGCCCGGCTTAGCAGCAGTAACTGTTATGTGAACTTTGAACCATACAGTTACTCTTACATATACCCTAGCATGTACCCCAAACACTCTAATGTATACCCTAACCGAAGATAAAAATTAAAAGATACACTAACATTTACCCTAGACATAACATGTACCCTAACCCTTATCATATACTGTAGACCTTACATATACCCTAACAAGTACCCTAAACTTATGCCAACACACATCCTAACATGTTGCCTAACCGAAATCATAACCATAACCCTGAGACATGCCCAAACATGTTCCCTAAATCTAACACATTAATGTGTCTCCTAACAAGTACTCTATCATGTACTATAAGTCATACATGTACCAGAATACTTACCCTAACATGTGCCAAACATACCATGTATCCTAGTATGTACTCAAAACACTTATTCATATCCTAACAAGTACTCTAGCACATACTCAAAACCATACAGGAACCCTTACATGCACCATAACATGTACCCCAGAGTAAACTAATATACACCCTAATATGTGTCCTAGCTTTAACATGTATCTTAACCGTAACAGATTTCCCAATAGTATTTTCACTCTAACACACTAAACATGCTTTAGACACTAACACATATGGTAACAAGAACCCTAACATATACTCTATAACTCATACAGGTAACCCTTACATGTACCCTGAATGTACCCTAACATACTCTAACCAAAACCTTAATCCTGACCTTAACATATACCCTAACATGTACCCTAGCCACTAACACATGCTCTAACAAGCATCCTAACCCATACTCTAATAAATACATGTGCCCATACATGTACTCTAACATGTACCTCCAACATACCCTAACATGTTCCTTAACCCTAAGATATACCCTAATATGCACCCTAATATGCCCTAACAAATATTTTAATCTACACAGGTACCCCAATGGGTACTGCCAATGTACCATAGCACATATCCTAACATGTGCCCTAACCCTAACAGTAACCATAACCCTACCCCAATTGAGTACCCTAACACTAACACATTCTGTAACATACCCTAATGTGTGCTTTAACCCTAACCCAGACCATAACACCAACAAATCCCTTATCAATTATCCTAACTCTAACATATATCCTAACATGTACCCCAACACATACCCTGACACATATCCTAACACATACCCCAATACATAACAGATATATTAACAAAATGTACTGTAAACCATAGTTACCCTTACATGTACCCTAACTCATACCTTAACACAAAAACTAACCCAAACCTTAATACCCTTACACATGCCCTAAGGCAAACACCAACATGTATACTAACATGTACCTTAACCACTAATACATACAATAACAAGTACTCTTACACATACAGATACCCTCACATGCACCCTAATATGTACCCAAATGAACCTTAACACTAACTGAAACTCCAACCCTAAGTAATACCCTAATACATGCCCTAACCGTAACGCATACCCTACCCATGTACCCTAATCCTAACACATCATCTAAACCCATATCCTAATTAGTTCCCTAGAACATACTCAAAACCATGCAGGTACCCTTACAAGCACTCTAACCCCAAATGTAATCTAACATATTCCCTAACACATGTGTTAACTTTAACAAAACCATAAACCTTATACCCTGAAACATGTCCTAAACCTAACACATACCCCATCACATATCCTAACATGAACCATTAACATTAGTACATATCTTGATATGTAGCCTAACTATGAACACATACTCTAAATAATACATGTGCCTAACATGTACTCCAAATGTATGGCATAACAGTAGCCTATAACTTGCCGTGATCCTAACATGTATCCTGACATGTTCTCTAACATATATACATATCTTATCTCTGTAACCTAACCATAACCTATACCTTGACATGTACCATAACTAACACATATCTTATCATGTACCTTAAAATGTGCTCTAACCTCAAAATATTATTTCAACATTAACATGTATCCTAACAAGCACCCTAACAGTACTCAAAACCACCCTTACATGCACCCTAATGTGTACCCCAAATGCACCCTAACAAATACTCTAACATGCCTTAGCCCTAACAGGTACCTTAACCCTGTCATTTCCTACGCTAACATGTACTCTAAATCATAGCAATACCATTACATGCCCTGTAACATGTACCCCAAACCTACCCCAATGCATGCCCTAACATGTATGCCAAAACCTAACACCCTAACATGCACCTTAAACCCAAACACTATCTGAACGTGTTCCCTAACATGTACCCCACCATACATCCTAACTCTGACCCATACTCACATCCTAGCATGTGCCCTAACCCAACTCATACCCTAATATGTACCCCAAGCTACTCACCAATCTTATGTCTCATTCTAAGCCATCTACTAACCCCAATCCATACATAACTGCACACCTAACACTTTCTGCAATCCTACCCTAACAAGTTCCCTAATCCTTACCTGTTCCATAATCAACCTTGAAGACTACTCCATATCCATACCATATCCATAACCCTAACCCATCCCACAGAGTTCTTCCTCACACATTCCCTAACCCTAAACCTTTCCTGGACCCTTACTCTAACATTTCCTCAAGTGCATCCCCAACATCACCCTTTGTCTACCATATTCCCTACACCCTTTCCTAACCTTAAGCCTGATCTATTCCATAATCCAAATGCTAGCCCTAACCTCACCAGATCGATAACTTTAACCTATAATCCTAACACTGACAATGACCCTGACTCTGACCCTAACCCACAACCCTAACCCATACCCTAGCACATGCTCCAACATGTACCCTATCAGTTATCCTAACACATACCTTTACTCTAAAACCCTAAACTGTAACACATACCCTAATAAGTACCATAACAAATATAGTAAACAGTGTCACATTCTATAAGTACCCTAACAAGTACTGTAAACCATACAGGTACATTTACATA
Source organism: Dipodomys spectabilis (assembly GCF_019054845.1). NCBI lineage: Eukaryota > Metazoa > Chordata > Mammalia > Rodentia > Heteromyidae > Dipodomys > Dipodomys spectabilis. The sequence goes on from NW_024870861.1 coordinate 38,699, forward strand.
CACCCTATGATCTACCTCAAATTCACCTTAACACATACCCTAACACTTGCCCTTAACCCAAACTATAACCCTAATATACACTATAGCATATACCTTAACCCTAAAAATACCCGAACTCTAACACAAACCCTGACATATACCATAAACTTCATCTTAACTCAAACACATGCCATAACATATACTCTAAACACTAAAATGTGTGGTAACAACTACTCTTACATGCACTCTAATACATGCAGGTACTCTTATAGGTAAACTACCATGTACCCCAAACATACCGTAATACATACCTTAACCCTAAGCCAAACCCTAACAAATACTCTAACATGTACCCTACTGGTTAACACAGACCCTAACCATTATTATGTACTCTAAAGCTTACATATACCTTAACAAGTATCCTAAACTTATCCCAACATACTTCCTAACATGTTCCCTAACCCAAACCATAACTGTAACCTTAACACATACCCAAATACGTACTCTAGCACACACTCTAAACATTTACATGTATCCTAACAAGTACTCTAACATGTACTTCAAGTCATACATGTACCCAAACGTGACAAAACATACCCTGTTTGCTAACATGTACTCTAAACACTAACTCATACCCTAAGAAGGACCCTAACACTTATTCAAAACCATGCAAATACCCTTAAATACACTCAAACTTGTACCCGAAAGTAACCCAATGTACACCCTAATATGTGCCCTGACTTTAACATGTCTTTTAACCTTAACAGATTTCCCAATAGTACTCTAACACATTAAACATACTCTAGACACACATACTCTAACAAATACCCTAACACATACTCTATAAAGCATACAGGTAACCTTACACGTACCCTGAATGTACCTAACATACTCTAACTCTGACCTTTACATATACCCCAAATACCTTGACACGTACTCTAAAAAATAAATGTACCCTAACACGTGACTCAAACATATCCTAACATGTACCTTAACCCTAACATGTACCCTAACATGCACCTTAACATCCCCTAACAAGTACTGTAAACCACACAAGTATCCTTACATGCACCCTAACATGTACCCTCAATGTTCCCTAACATATAGCCTAACATGTGCTATAGTCTTAACATGAACCTTCACCCTAACGAATCCCCTGTGAAGTATGCTAACTCTAACACATACCATAATATGTGCCCTAACACACACTCTAACATGCACCGTAACCCTAACAAATCCCCTATCAAGTACCCTAACTCTAACACATACCCTAACATGGACTCAAACACATACCCTAATATGTGCCATTACTTTAACATGTATGTTAAACCTAACAGATTCCCAATATACTGTAATACACTAAGCATGCTCTGGACACGAACCCATATGGTAACAAGTACCCATTCGCATACTCTATAAACTGTACATGTACCCTGAATGTACCCTAACAAACTATAACTTAACATGTACCCTAAACGTAGCACATCCCCTAATAAATACTCTAAATTCTAATACATTGTCTAAACCATACAGGTAACCTTATGTGTATCCCAAATGTGTAACCTGACACAGGCCCTAGTCCTGACACATACATGTATCCTAAAATGTTCCCTAACATAACCCATCACACACCCTAACTCTGGCCCATACTCACACCCTAACATGTACCCTGACTGACATCCATACGCCAGCATGTACCCTAACTCTAACACCCTATGTACCTCAACCCTAAAATTTGTGGTAAACATTAACATGTACCCTAACAAGTACCCTAACGTGTACTCTAAGTGAGCCTTACATGCACCCTAACATGTACCCAAAATGCTCCTGTGCTCTGCTCTTCCACAAGCCCTGCCCCTGGGCTGTGCACTTCCCTGCTCTAGGCAGAAGGTGCTCTAGGCAGGCGCACCGTCCATGGAGGACATTGGGTGCAATGAGGGCTGCTTCCCACCAGAGGGCGCTCTAGATATGCATACTGTCCTCCTCACCACCAGGGGGTGCACTGACCACTGTTTCCCACCAGAGGGCGCTCTAGGTATGTGCACTGTCCTCCTCACCACCAGGGGGTGCAGTGACCACTGCTTCCCACCAGAGGGCGCTCTGGGTGTGTGCACCATCCTTCTCAGGACCAGAGGGTGCAGTGAACACTGATTCCCACCAGAGGGCGCTCTAGGTGTGTGCACTGTCCTTCTCAGGACTAGGGTGCAGTGAACACTGATTCCCACCAGAGGGCGCTCTAGGTGTGTGCACTGTTCTCAGGACCAGAGGGTGCAGTGAACACTGATTCCCACCAGAGGGCGCTCTAGGTGTGTGCACCATCCTTCTCAGGACCAGAGGGTGCAGTGAACACTGATTCCCACCAGAGGGTGCTCTAGGTGTGTGCACCATCCTCCTCTTCTCAGGTCCAGGGTGTGCAATGACCACTGATTCTCACCACATGGTGCTCTAGGTGTGCACACCATCCTCCTAGGACCCCAGGGCCTCCCACTAGCCCCCCCCCGGACTCCTCACTTCTGCTCCCTTGCCACACCCCTCCTGTGCTCTGCTCTTCCACAAGCCCCGCCCTTGTACCACTGACTTCCAAGCTCTCACCCCTCCCTTCTCGTGCTCTGCCCCTCCACAAGCCCCCATTGATCTGCTCTCTTTTGCACACTTGCCCCATCCCTCTCAAGCTTTGACCCTCCACAAGCTCTGCCTCACTTCCAAGCTCTCGCCCCTCCCTTCTAGTGCTCTGCCAGTCCACAAGCACCGCCCCTGGACCACTCACTTCTGGGATCTTGCCCACGTCTCTCGTGCTCTGCTCCGCCCACAAAACCTGAGGGTGCAGCAAGCACTGATTCTTGCCAGAGGGCGCTCTAGGTGTGCACACTGTGCTCTTCTTCTCCAGGCCAGGGGTGCAGTGATCACTGATTCCCAACGGATGGTGCTCTAGGTGTGTGTACTGTCCTCCTCAGGACCCCAGGTCCTCCCACAAGCCCCACCCCTGCACTGCTCACTTCTTGCTCTGCTCCACCCACAAAACCAGAGGATGCAGTGAGCACTGATTCCCACAAGAGGGTGCTCTAGGCTTGCATACTGTCCTCTCCTCAGCACCTAGGGTGCAGTGATAGCTGATTCCCACCGGAGGGCACGCTAGACAGGTGAGCACCTTGCTCCTCAGGACCAGGGGTGCAATGAGGGCTGTTTCCCACCAGAGGGTGCTCTAGGCATGCTCACTGTCCTTTCCTCAAGACCAAGGGGTGCAGTGACCACTCATCCCCACCAGATGGTGCTCTAGCTGTGTACACGATCCTCCTCGTCTCAGGACCAGAGGGGTGCAGTGACCACTCATCCCCACCAGATGGTGCTCTAGGTGTGTTCACTGTCCTCTTCATCTCAGGTCCAGGGGGTGCAGTGACCACTGATTGACACCAGATGGTGCTCTAGCTGTGTACATGATCCTCCTCTTCTCAGGTCCAGGGGATGCAGTGACCAATGTTTACCACCAGATGGTGCTCTAGGCCTGCACATGAGCCTCCTCATCTCAGGACCAGAGAGGTGCAGTGACCACTGCTTCCCACCAGATGGTGATCTAGGTATGCACACTGTCCTCAGGACCCTTGGCCTCCCACAAGCCGGCCCCTGGACCGCTCACTTCCTGCTCCTGCCCCACCCCTGCAGTGCTCCACTCCTCCTAGCCTGTAGCTGCAGCTACTTCTGCCCAGGACACTGTAAAACTTGAAGCCCTGATGAAGTGTCCCAAAGCCTCAGTGCCAAAGACAGACTAGCCTCTGTTTGGTCCTGCTTCAAACTTTAGTGTCCCAAACCCCAGAGCAGTCTCATCCCAATGTTACGGGGAAAAGAGTCCACCACTCAGACAGCCTCATGTAAAAAGATGACTTTATTGGAGAAATGGATAGCTGACCACCCAGGGATGCAACACAGACTCAGAAGCTGAAACTGTGATCCCGAACAACCCACAAGCTATAGTTTTTAAAGGCAACATCCATGTGGTCCAGCCTGGGCACGTGCAGGTAGCCAACGGGATTGTATGTACAGACATAAGGGTTGCATGTTTATGTCCGTGGCCATGGGTTACAGTCTGTCTCCTAGGAACTGTTTGAACTAACCTATCATTCTGGCTTCAGTTGGCATGCAAATTTGGGGTCCCCACATAAAGCAGGCAGATATTCTTACTCTTGGGGTTTGTATATTCCAGAAACATAATGCCATATGCCCCTGTATCCTTGAAGCTGGGGGTTGTTACAAAGACAGCTACAGGAGCTTTATTACAGAGATAGCTGCAGGAGGATACACAATGTGCACTCCGAGGCATCGACTCCCTTGGAGCAGGAAGCAATCGATCACGGGGTGGGATGCACAATGTCCCACGGCAGGCACCGTTCTAATTGGCAGAATATGACATAGGGCGGAATTCCGTGTGAAATATGTTTTAAGGTCTCCCTTCATGGCCTCTCTTTGTTTTTAGTAAAGGGTCAACTTCTCTGCTTAGTTTTCCTCACACAGTCTGGGACCTTAACAGTCTAGGAGACCCTTCCCCCTACACCAGCTCTCACTGAATTCTCACAGTGTCAGCTCAGGCCAGCAGTCAGGGCCAGCAGTGATCTGCTGGGTGCCAGGAAGGAGATGGGGCCCCAGAGGAGTCACGAGGTCAATAGGGAAGTAGAGGCTGCCAGGAGAGGCAGGAACATTGTAATGAGTTGTGTTCCCAAAGTTCATATATGGACGCTCTCATCACCCGGTACCTGTGAATGTGACCTTACATGGAAATGGGCTCTGGGAAGATCAACTCCAGTTCCTGTTGTTACTGTGCCCCTAAAAGGGGGAAATTGGGTCCCAGAAATGCACCCAGGGATGATCCTCTGTAGAGACATCACCCTGCTCTCACAGGTTTAGAAGCTGAGAGGAGACCTAGAACTCACCGTGCCTTGTACCTCCTGAGGGAATGTGGCCCAGAAGACACTGATTCCATGCTGCTGGACTTCAGAGCTGTGAACACAGATCTCTAAACCACCCAGTCTGCAGTGGTGAGTCAGAGCCACACTAGAGAAATAACACACAAGTGTTCCACTCTTTCCACACGCTCTCCAGACCACGGTGCCTCCCCCAAGTTCACCCAAAAAGCTTTATGGAAGGCAGGGCCCTTCACAGGACATAGCCATGGCCAGGTGGTCACTTGAGTCTGTCGGATCCCTGACCTCAGCTCTCCACCTCCTGGGACCAGTGGGGAAATTAGGACACGAAACAGAGGTATGATATTCTGAAGCTGGTGAGCCTCTATGCTGCTGATGCTGGATCGCAGGATCCCAGCGCTTGGGTCACCTGTGCTTGGAACAGCCAAGACGTCCCTTGTGAACTCAGTGGGGAAAGTGACTCAGGAAGGTTCGTGAGGAGGCTGTTCCAGCTGGTCATGGCGTTTCGCCCGTGTCCACTGAGCCCAGGCTGGCCTTTTACAGGGGAGAGGGTAGAACAGGCTGTGTATCCACACGCTGCTTCTCAGAGAGGCCTGGGGCAAACCCACAAGGGTGAAAAGAGAAGAAAGAGGCCGGGTGTCAGGATGCTAAGGTTAGAGACCCTCCCCACGGGGCTGAGGATTGACCAGGGGCCTCCTGAGCCATCAACATGAGGGCCTCTGACCAGTGTGGAGTGACCCTTCTCAGGAGGGTCTGGTCTGTGCGCAGCAACAGTCAGCAACAGGGGCTTTCATCCACCTTTCTCAATGTGGACATGCAGCAGTTGGCCAACTCAGCGTTCTAGAACTTTCAGGACAGCTTGCTGCTTGCCCAGAATGGGAGAGAGACAAATGCCCCGAAGTGCTCAGTCCTCTGACTGTGGCCAGCTTCCTCACAAGCAGCCCTCTGCAGGGTGTCTGGGCTCTGCTGGGCACAGACCTGGAATGAGCTGGGGTTCTGCGTGTTTCTGGGGACAGAGGGGGACGGCACCCCACAGCTGCCTAAAGCACCACAGTCACTGCTGCCTCCCTCTGTCTCTGGAGGAGCAGCCTGGCGGGAGAAAGGGATCCAGCCCTCCTGGGGCAAGCAGACAGAGAAATGTCCACCCTGATGCCTGCCTCAACATGTCCTCGGCTCAGGAACCCCGGAAGCCAGGCCCAGTGCCAACCTCCTCATGCAGGCCTGAGAACTGTCGGGGTGCACTGACCACAGCTGAGCAGTGTGACGTCCTCCCAGGTTCCTGAGGACCGTCAGGTGCACTGACCACAGGTGAGCAGTGTGACGTCCTCCCAGGCCCCTGAGGACTGTCGGGTGCACTGACCACAGGTGAGCAGTGTGACGTCCTCCCAGGTTCCTGAGGACTGTCAGGTGCACTGACCACAGGTGAGCAGTGTGACGTCCCCGCCCCAGCCCCAGCCCCAGCCCCGCCCCAGCCAGTCCAGCCCCAGCCCCAGCCCCGCCCCAGCCCCAGCCCAGCCCGTCCAGCCCCGCCCCAGCCCCAGCCCAGCCCCTTCAGCCCCAGCCCCAGCCCCAGCCCCGCCCCAGCCCCAGCCCCGCCCCAGCCCCAGCCCCAGCCCAGCCCGTCCAGCCCCAGCCCCAGCCCCAGCCCAGCCCCGCCCCAGCCCCGCCCCAGCCCAGCCCCAGCCCCAACCCAGCCCCAGCCCCAGCCCAGCCCCAGCCCCAACCCAGCCCCAGCCCCAGCCCAGCCCCAGCCCCAGCCCCAGCCCAGCCCCAGCCCCAGCCCAGCCCCAGCCCCAGCCCCAGCCCCAGCCCAGCCCCAGCCCAGCCCCAGCCCCAGCCCCAGCCCAGCCGGTCCAGCCCCAGCCCCAGCCCCAGCCCAGCCCCAGCCCCAGCCCCAGCCCCAGCCCAGCCCCAGCCCCAGCCCCAGCCCCAGCCCCAGCCCCAGCCCAGCCCCAGCCCAGCCCCAGCCCAGCCCCAGCCCCAGCCCCAGCCCAGCCGGTCCAGCCCCAGCCCCAGCCCCAGCCCCAGCCCCAGCCCAGCCCCAGCCCCGCCCCAGCCCCAGCCCCAGCCCCAGCCCCAGCCCCAGCCCCAGCCCAGCCCGTCCAGCCCCGCCCCAGCCCCAGCCCAGCCCCTTCCCAGCCCGTCCAGCCCCAGCCCCAGCCCCAGCCCCGCCCCAGCCCCAGCCCCGCCCCAGCCCCAGCCCCAGCCCCAGCCCAGCCCGTCCAGCCCCAGCCCCAGCCCCAGCCCAGCCCGTCCAGCCCCAGCCCAGCCCCTTCCCAGCCCGTCCAGCCCCAGCCCCAGCCCCAGCCCAGCCCCAGCCCCAGCCCCAGCCCCAGCCCAGCCCCAGCCCAGCCCCAGCCCCAGCCCCAGCCCAGCCGGTCCAGCCCCAGCCCCAGCCCCAGCCCAGCCCCAGCCCCAGCCCCAGCCCCAGCCCAGCCCCAGCCCCAGCCCCAGCCCCAGCCCCAGCCCCGCCCCAGCCCCAGCCCCAGCCCCAGCCCCCAGCCCCGCCCCAGCCCCAGCCCAGCCCCAGCCCCAGCCCCAGCCCCAGCCCCCAGCCCCGCCCCGCCCCAGGCCCCAGCCCCGCCCCGCTCCGCCCCACCCCGGCCCCCGACGGCGGCCCCGCTTCCTGCCGGAGGGTGGCCTGGGGCGGGGCCTCGTGGTCACAGGCACGCGGTGGATGGAGAGTATGGGGCGCAGCCTGGGACTGCAGGGGCTGCTCTGTCTCCGCCCCCAGCTCTGTCTCCGCCCCCAGCTCTGTCTCCGCCCCCCAGCTCTGTCTCCGCCCCCAGCTCTGTCTCCGCCCCCCAGCTCTGTCTCCGCCCCCCAGCTCTGTCTCCGCCCCCCAGCTCTGTCTCCGCCCCCAAGCTCTGTCTCCGCCTCCCAGCTCTGTCTCCGCCCCCAGCTCTGTCTCCGCCCCCCAAGCTCTGTCTCCGCCCTCCCAGCTCTGTCTCCACCCCCAGCTCTGTCTCCGCCCCCAGCTCTGTCTCCGCCCCCAGCTCTGTCTCCGCCCCCCAGCTCTGTCTCCGCCTCCCAGCTCTGTCTCCGCCCCCAGCTCTGTCTCCGCCCCCCAGCTGTCTCTGCCCCCAGCTCTGTCTCCGCCCCCCAGCTCTGTCTCCGCCCCCCAGCTCTGTCTCCGCCTCCCAGCTCTGTCTCCGCCCCCAGCTCTATCTCTGCCTCCCAGCTCTGTCTCCGCCCCCCAGCTCTGTCTCCGCCCCCCAGCTCTGTCTCCGCCTCCCAGCTCTGTCTCCGCCCCCCAGCTCTGTCTCCGCCCCCAGCTCTGTCTCCGCCCCCCAGCTCTGTCTCCGCCCCCCAGCTCTGTCTCCGCCCCCCAGCTCTGTCTCCGCCTCCCAGCGCTGTCTCCGCCCCCCAAGCTCTGTCTCCGCCCCTCCAGCTCTGTCTCCGCCCCCCAAGCTCTGTCTCCGCCCCCAGCTCTGTCTCCGCCCCCAAGCTCTGTCTCCGCCCCCAGCTCTGTCTCCGCCCCCAGCTCTGTCTCCGCCCCAAGCTCTGTCTCTGCCCCCCCAGCTCTGTCTCCACCCCCAGCTCTGTCTCCGCCTCCCAGCTCTGTCTCCGCCTCCCAGCTCTGTCTCCGCCCCCAAGCTCTGTCTCCGCCCCCCAAGCTCTGTCTCTGCCCCCCCAGCTCTGTCTCCACCCCCAGCTCTGTCTCCACCTCCCAGCTCTGTCTCCGCCTCCCAGCTCTGTCTCCGCCCTCCCAGCTCTGTCTCCGCCCCCAGCTGTCTCCGCCCCCAGCTCTGTCTCCGCCCCCAGCTCTGTCTCCACCCCCCCAGCTCTGTCTCCGCCCCCAGCTCTGTCTCCGCCCCCAGCTCTGTCTCCGCCCCCCAGCTCTGTCTCCACCCCCCCAGCTCTGTCTCCGCCCTCCCAGCTCTGTCTCCGCCCCCCAGCTCTGTCTCCGCCCCCAGCTCTGTCTCCGCCCCCCAGCTCTGTCTCCGCCCCCCAGCTCTGTCTCCGCCCCCCAGCTCTGTCTCCGCCCCCAAGCTCTGTCTCCGCCTCCCAGCTCTGTCTCCGCCCCCAGCTCTGTCTCCGCCCCCAGCTCTGTCTCCACCCCCCCAGCTCTGTCTCCGCCCCCAGCTCTGTCTCCGCCCCCCAGCTCTGTCTCCGCCCCCAGCTCTGTCTCCGCCCCCCCAGCTCTGTCTCTGCCCCCAGGTCCGTCTTCAACTCCAAGCCGGGTGCCCGCCCCCCGGGCCGGGTCTGCACCGCCCGCTCCGCATCCTGGCAGGCATGTCTCGCGTGCAGGGTCGGCATCCCCGCGCCCATGCCCCGCAGGTCAGTGCGCGCCGGTCCGGGAGGCCGGGGGGTTGGAGCGAGGCGCGGGGGGACCGGTCCTGGCCCAGGTGCAGCCGAGCGCGGTTGCCCGCAGGAGGAGGAGCGGCTCGGCTCTTCCAGACCCGGTCGCCCCGCCCCGGACACCGGCTCCAGAAGCGGCCGACCGGCTCCGGGGGAGGCTCGGGCCACGGCGGGAAGTGAACCCGAGTGGGGCGGTGGCTCGGGAGAGCGGAGCCACCGCGGGGCCGGGGCGGGTCCCGGGGTAAGCGGTCCCGGGGTGGGGGGTCCCGGGGTGAGCGGTCCCGGAGTGAGGGGTCCCGGGGTGAGGGGTCCCGGGGTGGAGGGGGTCCCGGGGTGAGGGGTGAGGGTTCCCGGGGTGAGGGGTCCCGGGGTGGAGAGGTCCTGGGATGAGGGGTCCCGGGGTGAGGGGTCCCGGGGTGGGGGGGGTGAGGGGTCCCGGGGGTGAGGGGGGTGAGGGGTCCCAGAGTGAGGGGTCCCGGGGAGAGGAGGTGAGGGGTCCCGGGGTGAGGGGGTGAGGGGTCCCGGGTGGAGGGGTCCCGGGGAGAGGGGGGGTGAGGGGTCCCGGGGAGAGGGGGTGAGGGGTCCCGGAGTGAGGGGTCCCGGGGTGAGGGGTCCCGGGGTGTTGGGGTCCCGGGGTGAGGGGTCCCGGGGTGGAGAGGTCCTGAGGAGAGGGGGTGAGGGGTCCCAGGGTAAGGGGTTCCGGGGTGAGGGGTCCCGGAGTGAGGGGTCCCGGAGTGAGGGGTCCCGGGGTGAGGGGTCCCGGGGTGTTGGGGTCCCGGGGTGAGGGGTCCCGGGGTGGAGAGGTCCTGAGGAGAGGGGGTGAGGGGTCCCAGGGTGAGGGGTCCCGGGGTGAGGGGTCCCGGAGTGAGGGGTCCCGGGGTGAGGGGTCCCGGAGTGAGGGGTCCCGGGGTGAGGGGGTGAGGGGGTCCCGGGGTGAGGGGTCCCGAGGTGAGGGGGTGAGGGGTCCCGGGGTGGAGAGGTCCTGAGGAGAGGGGGTGAGGGGTCCCGGGGTGAGGGGTCCCGGGGTGAGGGGGTGAGGGTCCCGGGGTGAGGGTCCCGGGGTGAGGGGGTGAGGGTCCCAGGGTGAGGGTCCCGGGGTGAGGGTCCCGGGGTGAGGGTCCCGGGGTGAGGGGGGTGAGGGGTCCCGGGGTGAGGGTCCCGGGGTGAGGGTCCCGGGGTGAGGGTCCCGGGGTGAGGGATCCCCGGGTGGGGGGGGGTCCCGGGATGGAGGGGTCCCGGGGTGAGGGGTCTCGAGGTGGGGGTCCCGGGGTGAGGGGTCCCGGGGTGGAGGGGTCCCGGGCCCGGGGGTCCCGGGTGGCGGGTCCCGGCCGCGTCCCCGCGCAGCGCTTGGTGACGGGCAGGTCTTGGCGCAGAGCCCGGAGCTGCTGCTCGCCCCGGCGGGCGGGGCCCGGCTGGCCTCACCGGTCCGAAGCCCGTTCGCAGTCGTTGGCACCACCGGGGGACGCACCCGCACCCGAGGACCCTTGCTCCGTAGAAAAGTCCACGAAGCCTTCCAGAAGCCCACTCGCAGCCCAAGCTCGGCGCCTGCATTTGTCAGGTTTTAAACGGTAAACGTCCCAGCTTGGTGAGCAGCAGTTGCAGCGCCAAAGCACCACCCGGTCTGCAGGCGCAGAGGCGCGGGGCGGCTGGAGAAGGGGTCGCTTCCTCCGCCAGGAGCCCATGGAAGCGGGGACGCGGAAACGGTAGGTGCCTCCTCTGCTCCCCTTTGCATTGCCATCACCAGGGGGTGCAGGGGGCCGGGGAAAGAGTGCATTTCTTTTTCACAGTAGGTAACAATCTTTGTGCTTTGGCACTGCGTTGTTTTGTGTTACAGACTTTACAGACTTTATTGTTCAGTATTTTCATAAACGCTTGTTTAAAACTTAGGACATCCATGGAAGTTTCTTGCATTTGATGAAGTTGTATTCACACACATTCCTATTTAATAAAATGTACTCTGCCTGCATACAATATTTTAAATATAATTTAACAGAAATTTGAGAACTTAACCTTAAAATCATACTCATCTATCTATCAGTTCTCACAAACAATATCAGTTCCTGGCATATTTTTAAAATTTCATCATTAAGTAGCTGTACAAAGAGGTTACAATTCCATAAGTCAGGTTTCGAGTAAACTGCATATTGACAGATATCAACCCTTCCATCGTTCTCCCCCACTCTATACCTTCAAGTTGCATAGTTCAGTTTTTACATAGCATTCATTAAATACGACTGTATTCGGTCACCCTTCCTTCCTCCATTTGTCCCTCCTTTTCCACCCTACTCCAACATGTTTCTACTTCCCCTGATGTTCTTCTGATAAACAGTTCATTAGTTAGTTGCTCAGGGGCATTGTGTTTGGACTCCTCCACTTAGACATGCCATCTTATAGTCAGTTTGTGTGTATATGCATAAAACTACATACATTATATATGTTTGCATTTTAGACCTACCTTCTACATGTGAGCAAAAACATGTGATATACCAAGTGCCAGTGGTTCATGCCTGTAATTCTAGCTACTCAAGAGGATGATATCTGATGATCACAGTTCAAAGCCAACCAGGCAGGAAAGTGCATTGGACTCTTATCGGCAATTAACCACCAGAAAACCAGAACTGGTGCTGTGGTGCAAGTAGTAGAACACTAGCCTTGAGTGAAAAAGCTCAGGGACAGCACCCAGGCCCTGAGTTCAAGACCAATATCCAACAACAAAAAGTGAAGTTTGTCTCTGAGCCTGACTTACTTCATTTAACATAATTTTTTTAGGTCTAATTCCCTGCAAATGATATATCATTGTTCTTTCTAATAGATGAATAGAACTCTTATCTAACTCTCTATCTCTCTATTTCTATCTATATATCTTATTTTCTTGACCCATTCATCTGTTGTAGGGCATCTGGGCTAGTTCTATACCTTGGTTATGTCATGAATATTGCCATAATGAACATGGATGTATAGGTGTCTTTACCATATCCTGACTTGTAACATTCTAGGTAGATGCCCAAAAGTGGTTTCTATATTTCAGGAATCTTCACACTGCCTTCTAGAGTGGTTGCACTAGTTTACATTCCCTCCAACAGTGCCACAGGGTTCCTTTTCCCCCAGAATCCCCACCAAGATTTGTTTGTGTTTGTTTTCTAGATGCTGCCAATCTAACTGGGGTAAGATGAAATCTAAATAGTTATTTTTAAATTTAATTTACTTTTGTCGTAAAGGTGACCTATAGAGGGGTTACAGTTACACAAGTACATTTCTTATCAATGAATACATTTCTTATCAAACAGTACAACTCTCTCCCTCATTTTCTCCCATATAGTTTTGATTTGCATTTTCTTTATGGCTAGGGATGTTGAGCATTTCCTCTATTTAGCGGCCATTTTTCTTCTGAAAAGTCTCTGGCTCCTTTTTTCCATTTATTTTTGGGTTATTAATGGGGGGTGGGCAGTTTCTTTAGCTCCTTGTGTATTTTGGATATTAGGCACTTGTCTCCTTGTGTATTTTGGATATTAGGCACTTGTCTCCTTGTGTATTTTGGATATTAGGCCCTTGTCTCCTTGTGTATTTTGGATATCAGGCCCTTGTCTCCTTGTGTATTTTGGATATCAGGCCCTTGTCTCCTTGTGTATTTTGGATATTAGGCCCTTGTCTCCTTGTGTATTTTGGATATTAGGCCCTTGTCTCCTTGTGTATTTTGGATATTAGGCACTTGTCTCCTTGTGTATTTTGGATATTAGGCACTTGTCTCCTTGTGTATTTTGGATATTAGGCCCTTGTCTCCTTGTGTATTTTGGATATTAGGCACTTGTCAAAGGGCAAAGATCTCCCACATTGTAGGCTGTATTTTTAGCTTAATAACTATGTCTTTTGCTGTACAGAAACTTTCCAGTTTGATGCAATCCCATTTTTACATTTCATTGTCAGTTTGTTGAGCCCCCGGAACTCTGCTCAGAAAGTTCTTATCATGGCCTGTGCATTGTGTTTATTGTGTGCCAGTCCTGGGGCTTAAACTCAGATCCTAGGCACTGTTTCTGAGCTGTTCTGCTTAAGGCTATCACTCTACCACTTGAGCCACAGCTCCCCCTCCACCTTTTGGGTGATTAACTGGACATAAGAGTCTCATGGACTTTCCTTCTAGGGCTGGCTTTGAACTGCAGTCCTCAGATCTCAGCCTCCTGAGTAGCTAGGATTAAAGGTGAGGGCCATCAGCACCTGGCTAAAATTCTAGTTTTAAAATAGTTTGCTGCTTTACAAAGTCATTTATTCACAATTTTTTTTAAAAAAAAAAGTTGTGGCTTTGGGCTGGGAAGGTGGCTCAGTGGTAGAGTGCTTGCCTTGTATTCATGAAGCCCTGGGTTCGATTCCTCAGCACCACATAAGCAGAAAAGGCCAGAAGTGGCACTGTGGCTAAAGTGGTACAGCACTTGCCTTGAGCTGAAGAGCTCAGGGACAGTGGCTTTCATTATACTACATAATTCATAAAGTACTAGTTCTTTGTTCACAGTTAAAGCACTATTAACTGGAATCTAATGAAACTACACTTTATGGAGTGTTTGCCTTGTGATTTATAGCTTTAAATGAATGCAACCTCCTGTGGTCCAGTTTTCATTTATTGCCCATCCCTGGCTCCTGTTGCTACCAGGGGAAAGAGCTCTTGCACCTGCTACAGATGGTAAATATTTAATTATGTCTTATCTCTAGTATATTTTATTTCATTCTATTGTTTCCCTGATTATAATCTATGGAAATAAGGACCTCATGTCTCTTCTGAGCTAAACGAAACATACAGGCTTCAGAAGATGGTGGGTCTTTAGAAAATAAGAATATATCCCAGTCTAAAACTTTTAAGTCTTGTAATTACCAGTTCTGGAATGGAGTATTATATAAAGACTCTAAATGAAATCACAAACTTTTCTTCATTCTCTCCAATAGATCAAAGAGTGTTAAAACTTTGTAGAAGATACAAGTTTGATTAATTTTTATTATCTGTAAGAAGTTGAGCAAAGGAATTACCGTTTAACCAGGGGTTTTTTTGCTTTTTTTTTTTTTTTTTTTTTTTGCTTCAGTTCAATCTTACAAAAGGTTAAAGACCTTTATTAGAAAAGGAGAATATTTTGCCATCTAGTTGTCATTTAGCGGGGAATACAGATATATTATTTCTAAACAATTTATAAACAAGACAGTCTGATATTACTTAGCCCTTTATGAGCTATGTATGAGAACAGACTGGTTAGGGGGGGCTGGGAAGGGGTAGCGCGCTTGCCGAGCCTGCGCGAAGCCTTGGGTTCGATTCCTCAGAGCCGCACGCAGGGAAAAGGCCGGAGGCGGCCCTGAGTTCAAGCCCAGGACTGGCAAAAAAGCAGAGGAAAAGGGGGGAAAGAGGATGCCTAGTGGCAGGAGGCAGCACCCGGAGGTCGTCGGGCGGGTGGGGCGGGACCGGGAGGCCGGGCAGGCGGGAGCGAGGCGCCCGGGGACGCCGCCGGGGACGCCTGCGAGGGCGGCGGGCACTCAGCCGCAGGCCCCGTCGCGCCACGCTTCCGGGAGCGGCCTCGACGCCGCGGCGGCTCACGTGTCAAGGAGGCGCCGGGAACGCGCGCCGCCGTCGGGGCGTTGACGCCCGTGGGCCGGGTCGCGGGGCGATGACGCCGAGGGACGGGACGCGGGGCGATGACGCCATTGGACAGGTCAGGACGTGGGGCGATGACGCCATTGGACAGGACGCGGGGCGAGGACACCGTTGGATGGGACAGGACGTGGGGCGATGGCGCTGTTTTACAGAATGTGGGGTGCTGACGCCATTGGACGGGACAGGACGCGGGACGATGACGCCATTGGACAGGACAGGACGCGGGACGATGACGCCATTGGACAGGACAGGACGCGGGGCTGCGGTGGCGGCCCGCACTCGGCTCACCCCATTTCCGACGCCCCTTGGCGAGCGCAGCAGCCGGCGGCCCGTGGCGGCGCGGCCTGGGGGCTTCCCGGTGCGGCAGGCGGCGGGGTGGCGGCCTCCTCCGGGCGCGGCCGGACCGCCACGTGGCCAAGGGCGACAAGGCCGGCCTGGGCGCGTGGGCGCTCCGTGGCTGGGGCCTCGGTTTCCCCGCCGTGGGCGCGTGGGCGCTCCGTGGCTGGGGCCTCGGTTTCCCCGCCGTGGGCGCTCCGTGGCTGGGGCCTCGGTTTCCCCGCCGTGGGCGCTCCGTGGCTGGGGCCTCGGTTTCCCCGCCGTGGACGCCGTGGGGCGCTCCCGTGGCGGGTCTCTAGCGAGGTCGGTGGCTCCGGGGCTCCGTCCCCTCGTCCTTACCGGAGCACCGGCGTCCGCGCCCCACTCCCAAGGGAAAACGCAGCTGCCCACCGCCCTCCAGCGGATGTTTCCTAGTCAAGAAGCGCCCAGTCCGCAGCGGGGAGGGGAGGGAGAGGGGAGGGGAGGGCGTGGGAGGAGGAGGAGGGAGAGGGGAGGAGGAGGAGAGGGGGAGGGGCGGGCGCGAGGAGGCGGGGAGGGGAGGAGGGGAGGGAGACGGGATGAATGGGGAGGAGGAGAGGGAGGGGAGGGGGAGGGGAGGAGGGAGACGGGATGAATGGGGAGGAGGGGGGGGGCGGGGAGGTCGCCGCGTCTCCGTTCCCCGGCAACCGGGCAGCCGCCAATAGCAGCGCGGCGCCTGAGTCACGTGGCCATTGGCGGCCGGGGACGAGCCCGGCGCGGACCCTCGGGGCCTGCGTCCCGAGCGTGGCGTCCGCGGCGGCGGCTTGCACGCGTCGGAGCCCGGACGCGCGGGACGAGGACGAGAACCGTGACTCGGAGGACGCGGACAGCGTCTGGGGCTCGGACACCTCCGCGGGGCAGCGGCTGCACGTAAGGGTCTGCGGCCGGGCCGGGCCGGGCGGGGCGGGCTCGCTGGCCGGAGGTGGGGCCGGGGCTGTGGGGCCGGGCGTGGCGGGGGGGGGGAGGGGGGGGGGCCGGGCGGGGCAGTGGGGCCGGGGCGGGCGGGGCGGGCTCGCTGGCCCGAGGTGGGGCCGGGGCGGTGGGGCCGGGCGGGCGGGGCGGGCTCTGGCCGTGCCGGGCGGGGGGGCCGGGCCGGGCGGGCTCGCTGGCCGGAGGTGGGGCCGAGCCGGGCCGGCGGAGTCCCGTTCTGCAGTGAGGCCTTGTTGTAAGGTGATTTCCGTTTTCCGCCCGCCCCGGGCGCGGACCGGGCCTTCTTGGTCTCGGCGGGCGCTGTGACGGGCGTCCGGAGCGTGCCTGCCCGGGCTGGCTTCGAACCGCGGCCTGAGCAGCTGGGATGGCGGGCGTGCGCCCGCGCCGGGCCGCTCTGTGCGGAGAGCACGCAGGGCTGGTAGCTGGGTCTCGCCGTGGCTCCAGCTGTAGCTTCGCACCCTCTTCTAGCCCGGCCTTGCGTGGCGTGCGCGTGCCCGGCGCTCCCCTTGTTTCCCCCGTGTGCGCGCGCGCATGCGTGCAAAGCCCCGGGGCTGGACGGGGCCTGGGTGCAGTCCTGAGGAGTTTTCTGCTCCCTCTGCACCGTAGGCTTTTGGAGGTTAACTGGAGATGAGCGCGTCGTGGGCATTCCCGCCAGGGTTGGCCTCGGCCCATGGTCCTCAGATAGCAGCCTCTAGAGCACCTAGGGTTAGAGGCGTGAGCCTCGGGATCCTGGCGTTACTCTGCATCTTCAAAGCAACTTGTGTTTCGGACACACGAAATGTGCACTTCTTTTTTTTATTTTTGTTTTTTGTGGGTCGTGGGGCCTGAACTCGGGCCTGGGCGCTGTCCTCAGCTCCTCAGCCCGAGGCCAGCGCGCTCCCGCGGAGCCACCTTCCCAGCGCCTGCACTTCGTTTTACACTAGCCATGTTCTTTCACACCTACAGATTCGTGTACTTGGCTCCTCTGTTTGAGCCTTCTTTCTTCCTGTTTTCACTTGTTAAAATCACTGAGGTCCAACTAAGTGCTTCTTCTAGATCCTTCCCTCATCTCTCTCAGACTTACTTTAGCATCTGTCCTTCTATAGCAGTCTTAATTTCTGCTTCAGAACTTGAATTTTGGCTACTTGATCATGTCTTTTTCTGGGTTTTATTTTTTAGGCGATCGATGGGTGGGTGGCACTGGGGCTACTTGCATTTGGAGTTCTCTCTTACTCTCTCCAACTCACTCCTTCACCACTTGTGTTTACCACTGTTACTATTATTTGCTACAGCTGAGTGCCATCCTCCAATATCCATCCCATCAGCTCCATGGATCTTTGAATTATATCCAAAAGGTTGTCTTCTATTCAAATTTCAGGATTTAAGTGAGCTATTTATTTATTTACTTATTTAGTCGGTCATGGAGCTTGAACTCTGAGCCTGGGCACTGTCCCTGAGCTCTTCAGCTCAAGGCTAGCGCTCTACCACTTGAGCCACAGCACCACTTCCGGTTTTCTGAGTGGTTTATTGGACATAAGAGTCTCATGGATTTTCCTGCCCGGGCTGGCTTTGAACCACCATCCTCAGATCTCACCCTTCCTAGTAGCTAGGATTACAGGCCTGAGCCATCGGCTCCCAGCAAGTCAGGTATTTATGTTGAGTAAGTGGAAAAATATTTCTTGGGATTGCTTACTGCTAATACAAACAGCATACCAAACTAAAAGGGTAAAATTATAAAGCAGATAACTATAATCTATTATTTAAATTTGTATGTACCTGTTTTTGTTTTTTGGCTGGTCCTGGGCCTTGAACTCTTAACCTGGGCACTGTCCCTAAGCTCCTTTTGCTCGAGGCTCAAACTGTATCACTTGAGCTACAGGTAAGCATCTCATGGACTTTCCTTCCTGGGATGGTTTCAAACCATGATCCTTACCTGTCAGCCCCCTGAGTAGCTAGGATTACAGATGTGAGCCACTGGCACCTGGCTGTATGTCTCTTGATCCATAGAAATTTCTACTTTCAGTCAGCTTTTGATCTTTGTGTAGAAATACCCAGGATAAACAGTGGGAGAGAGGAAGGCTTTATTTCTGCTCTTTCCCTCCCCAAATAGTGTCTGTATTGCACTCATGTCGCTTATTTTTCACATATGAAAACAAAGAATATTTGTCTTTCTCAGTCTGTCTTATTTTGCTTAACGTGACAATGTCTAGTTTGATTTTTAGCTTGAAGAGTCTTCATACTAATTTCCACAGTGGTTGCACTAACTTGTATTTCTACTATCAGTGTATAAGTATTTCCCCTCCCAGTATTTGATGTTTTTTTCTCCATGATTGACATTCTTTCAGGTGTTTTAGTTACATTTCCTTCAAGGATGTTGACTTTTTAAATGTGTTTATTGGCCATTTGTACTTCTTGGAGAAGTATCTGTTCCAGTCATTTGTCCACTTGCTGGGTTGTTTGTTTCTTTGATGTTAATTTTTTTTTTAGCTCTTTATATATTCTGTATACTCAGTAATAGAGTGTTTCCCTGAGCACAGACACTGAATCATGTGATTCCATAACCTTCTCCCCTACACAGGGAGTGAACTGTTCAGCAGGGAAAATGCTTAAGAGAACTAGGAAGTTCTCTGCCTACCCAGGTAGGACTCAAGCCTCTGTGTGCTCTATTGTCTCGTACATTAATAGGTCATGCCTAGACTTGGAGGCTTGATGTCCTCAGATACACAAACTGCAGGGCTCAGCCTGTGAAGTGCCCTGTAGCCAGCATTGGTTCCCAGTACACAAAGAAGGGAAGCTTCTATAGTGAAAGTAGCTCAGAAATGCACAATCAGCCCTTCTATTAGCAATTGATTCTATTAGTGGCTGATCAGGCCCAGTGCTCAGAACAAGAAGGCATAAATACTTGGCAACTGAGCCTAACCCACCCACAGTTGTACAGTTCTTGGAGGTTATATGAGGGAGGGATCTGTAGAATCCAAATGATTGGGAGGATCTGGGCTTGGGGTCCCATGCCTGCCTGCCGCAAACTTACGCAGTTCCCAACATTGTGTCTCCATTCTTCAGGAGTCTACAAAATGCATTTTAAGGAAATGAATTAGAAGCGAAAAGAATTTTAAAAAATCAGATAACTTCCACCCCTTCTGCCTCCTTATCTGTAAAGCTGATCATAACTCCCTAATAAGAGAATAGAACTGTCTTTCTTACATTGGATTGATATTATGGTTATCATTTTTAAATTTTGCATAGTGATTTTGAACCTGAGTGGCTGGACAGTGTGCAAAAAAGTGGTGAGCTGTTTTATTTGGAATTGAGTGAAGATGAAGAAGAAAGCATTTTTCCTGAGACATCGACTGTGAACCATGTCAGATTCAGTGAAAATGAGATTATCATTGAGGAAGATAATTACAAGGAAAGAAAAAAGTATCAACCCAAACTCAAACAGTTTACTAAAATTTTAAAAGGTAAAAGACTTTTACCCAAGTGCTACAATAAAAAAAATAGCAATGATAATGGGCCGGTATCCATTCTAAAGCATCAGTCCCATCAGAAGGCAGGTATCATTGTCCAACAGATGCATAAAGATGTGAATATTTATGTAAATCCCAAAAAATTAACTGTCAGCAAAGCCAAAGAGCAGCTTAAACTTCTGGAAGTACTGTTTGGAATTATCCATCAGAACAAGTGGAGTTGGAGAAGAATTGGAAAACAGGGCAGTGGAGAGAGGCTTGTGGTCCACGGCCTGCTGCCTGGAGGGTCTGCTATGAAGAGTGGCCAGGTGTTAATTGGTAAGTGTGCCTCATGAACATCAGTCCTTGTCTGCAGAGACACATGGTTAATGAGTCCATGTGAAGGACATGATACAAACCAGAATTTATGTATTCTTAACATATTAAGGACTGATAAATATCTGGTATAGTAGTGAAATGGTTACAGATAGTAAACCACAAAGCACAGTGTTCTTAAGATAGCACTTTAGATGGTTGGATACATATGTGAGTTGTCAGGGAACAGCTTAACTAATTTTGATTTGTACAGTTTTGTAACATCTTGGTTATATATTCTGAGAGAGAGAGAGAAAGAAGTTGATTACATAGTGGTAATAATTTGGACTTCAATGATTGTATCAAAAAATAACACAAAATATATAATATATGAATAAGTATACTTTTAAAGTATATGTACTTGAGTCCAATAATTTCACAGAGTGGTTTGGCATACTTAGCAATAGTGATCATATACATACACTTCCTTTTAAAGGTACATGTCATGAAATATACTACCAATTTTGTGAAAAAAACCCATGAGTTATTTTGATTATATTGATACACTTTGAGCTATTATATATCATGTTTAAGTTAGTAGCATGTGCTTACTTGAAGATAAGCTGATCAAATCTGAGAATACATTTATTAGTGAAACATAAAAGTCAAGCCAGGCTCTGGTGGCTCACGCTTGTAATCCTAGCTTGTAATCCTAGGCTGAGATCTGAGGATCACGGTTCAAAGCTAGCTCAGGTAGGAAAGTCCGTGAGATTCCCATCTCCAATAAACCACCCGAAAACCGGAAGTGGCTCTGTGGCTCAAGTGGTAGAACGCTAGTCTTGAGCTGAAGAGCTAAGGTACAGCACCTAGACCCAGGGTTCAAGCCTCACAACTGACAAAAAAAAAAAAGCCACAGTTCTAAAAGCTAATAGTCTTGAGTTAACCCATCTTAGTGGCTTTAGTAGATAGCACTCTTTGTTTGCCTTACTGTAAGTGTAACCCCTCTCTGAATCACCTTTATAATAACAATAAAAATTTTAAAAATATGAGAAAGTAGAGATACGGCTCACTTGGTGTTAGCCTTGAGCAGAATGCCAAGGGAGAGTGCCCTGAGTTTGAGCCCCAGTACTGGCAAGATACGCACACCAAAATATAAGCTCTTCTCTAAGAGAAACGTTTTATCTTTGCCCTTTCCTTCATGAATTTAATACTTACTTTCCATATTTTTTGTCCATATGTGTGTGTGTATAGAAACATTCTTAAAATAATATCTGACCTAAAGTCTCATTTCAATTCTTCATTGACTCAACAAGTGAAAACAATTTATATGTCTCCTAAATTCCAGAACTGCTTAAAATTATCTAAATTATGTAAAGTAGGTCATAGAATAATGGAAGAACTAGACCATAACTAGGTAGAGAGCCTTACAGAGTAGCATAAGTACCATGTTAGGACTTTACAGAGTCCTCAGAAACACGTAGGAAGTATGTCTATGAAAATTGGGTGTTCCAAAATGGTTGCAACAAGATTTTCTTGTCTCTAGACGTAGAGAGGCCAAGAGTACACACAGGACTGATAGCCTAGCTGAGGTCCCACCTACCAGACATGAATAAAGAAGTCTTTGAGATGACTAGCCACAATGACCATTTAGCCTTAACTGCCTGAGGAGCCATCGCTGAGCCTACAGTGAGGAGAGCTAATACATGATTGCTGCTGTTTTAAGCACTACATGTTTTGGATGGTTTGTTATAGAGCAGTGGATAATTAGAACAGAATACAATGCATACCCGTGTCATTCTAAGTCCTCAAAAAAATTTTTTTTGTAAAGTAATGGGACTAAACTGGAATATCTTTTAAGGTCAGTCCTTCTACTTCAAAAGATCTGTCTTACTGTTTGTGAAATCCAACCTGGTTGTTAGCTAACCACAGTAATTGAGAATCCCACATGGTTGGAAATTCCAAGCAGTGCATTCCCATTCTACATACGGACCCTTTGCTCTCAATGCCTATTTAGACTGGATTATAGATGAATTTCCACAATCTCTTTACCCTCCTCTCTTGCAAGCTAGTTTGCATGAAAGAAGCATAGAGAAGAGAATTTCTGTCATGAATAATCCCACTGTTTATCCTGTAAGAATTCTACCTTTTCTTGGCCTTTGTTAGCATAATGTGTCATCAATCATGAACAGAAAAAGCAGGTTCAGTGGATCATACCTATAATCCTGCCTCTTGGGAGGTTAACAGTGGGAGAATTGTGGTTTGAGGTCAGACCAGGCAGAAAAGTTTTCAGAACCCCTTCTCAACCCATAACTGGGCACAGTGGCACAAACCTGCTATCTTAACCTACATGTGCTCTGTGATTGGGAAGGTTGAGGTTCAAGGCCAGCTGGGACAAAAAAATCCACAAGACTCCCAGCTCAACTGAGGGAAGCTAGATGGAGTAGCAGATCCAAACAACTACAATAAGCCTAAAAGTGGTGTATAATGGTCCAAGTGCTCATCTAGGCTAGAAGAGAGACCCCTCTCAAACATAATGGTGTAGGTGCTCACCCAGGAGGAGAGACACCTTCATAAACATAGCCAGTGAGGCTGAGCACCGATGGCTCAGAGCTGTAACCCTAGTGACTCAGGATCAGGATCTCAGGATCTTAGTCTTGAAGGGTATGTTTTGAAGCCATCCCAAACAGAACTGTTCATGACTATCTCTACTTACTTAACCAGCAAAATTCTGGGCTGGAGGTGTTGCTCAAGTGTTGGAATGTCCAACAGAAAGCTGTGAGAAAGAGCAGGAATCCGAGTTCAGCATGCACATACACATTTGCGCATATGTATGCATGTATGCACACATGTACACATGCACACAACCAATTAAAACATGGCTGGAGGTGTGGCTTAAACCTCACTCCCTCCAGCCCCCCAAAAATGGGGATAAAAAGAGGCTTGTAGTTTCTTCTGAATGTTATAGTTTGCAGTCAGCTATAAATGTCAGTAAATGATCTTATAATGACCCAAATAAATGTCATTTATTAAAAAAAAAAAATGTGGCTCAGTGGTAGAGTACATGCATAGCAGGTGTGAGACCTTGGGTTCAATTCCCAGCACTGCAATAAAAACAAAAAAGTATTCATATTTGAATATACTAACCATACCAATATATTCCTTTAAGAAAAACATCCATTTACTTTTTTTTGGTGCTAGTCCTGTGGCATGAACTCAGGGCCTGGGTGCTATTCCTGAGTTTATTTGCTTAGAGGGCTTGGGAGTAGGGAGTGTTTTCCACCCTTACTCTCATAATAGGTATTTATTTGAAACTAAAAAGACACTGGGAATTTTAAGGTGTGTGTGTGTGTGCACACATGCTCATGTATACAGGTCCTAGAGCTTAGGGCCTGGGTGCTGTCCCTGACCTTTTTTGCTCAGTGGTCTGCCCTTCTGGCATATAAGTCTTATGGACCTTCCTGCCCAGGCTGGCTTCCAGCCACTACCCTTAGATCCACATTGTATTTGGAATGGGAAATTATATTTATTATGCCACATGTTCATGCCTCTTGCCCCCATGCTGCTTATCACATCCTAAATATTGGTTTTAAATAAGATTCCCACAAAGAAAATACTGCTGGCCAAATAAATACCTTGTTGTTTAGTATAATTTAATAAAATGTGATATAAAGTTTTTTAAATAAAGATATTAACATTAAAAAGAATAGGAATTTTGAAGGACATTGAAGAGAAAGTGATGTAATCATGTGAATATTTTTATCTCAACATATAAGGAGCATTATCTGTAATAGGCATGAATGATGTTGGGATTTACTTTAGACATATTTGTCCCACTTGGAGTTTTGTTTTGTGTTATCCTGCAAAGTCTTCATGGCTGGTGTGTCCATATGGAAAAATATTTCTAGTTTTAGTTTTATGCTTTTCATGGTGCCAGGAATCAGATCCAAGGCCTTGTGTGTGCAAGGCAAGCTCTCTTCTGCTGAGCTACACCTGTCCCTAAGGAAAACATTTCTTTCTCCTTTATTTAATATCTAATGGATATTGCAAAGAAGTATAATTGGAGATTCCTGCTAACCTTCTAACAGTTTACAAATTCTTTTAAGAAAAGTCCCTAGTGTACCTGGTATGTGGCTCAAGTAGTAGTGATGGCCTTCCAGCTCAAGGTTAAACTCTAGTACTACCGCCCAAACGCCACAAAGTAAAGTGAGAAGAGAGAAGAAAGAACAAAGAGTGAGAGAAGGGAGGGAGGGAAGGGGGGAGAGAGAGGGAGGAAAGAAAGGGAAAGGAAAGGAGAGAGGATGGGGGAGGGTTTCCAAGCTTACCTGAGGTACTGTAGTAGTTGACCATGACTCTGTCCCCATTGGGAGCTCTCAACTGGATTGCACTTCCTGAGCATCTAACAGCCTTTATAAAAGCCTTCACTGGATGGACTAGGGAACTCCTTCTCCACTCTTTCTGCTAACTCAGTCTTTTTTCCACACAGAGAATCAGGAAGAGAAAGGAACAGCACAAGTATCAGCATTTCCATCTATTCACTACTCCTAAAGAGAACAAGAGACACCTAGTAGTTTATATTAAAACTGAGGAACTTTACATTCAGGGAATACCATGCTGTTAAACAATTATGAGTAGTAAGATACTGAGCAAGACTTTTTTTGTTCTTGTTTCATCCAAGGCTGTTCACTATACAAGCAACCCTGAAAAGAGAACAAAGTTTCTGTTGCCTCTTCCTGCAAGATGTACAGAAACGTGAAAGAGCCACGAAGATTTGTCTGCTGTGCTGTTTTCCCTGTGTAGATATTTATTACCCATCTTCCCCTGAGACCTTTTAGGTTTCATGAGAGTAGAATGGTCTTACCTGAAATTCCTAAAATAATACTTGTCCCTGGATACATGCTTGACAAGTACTTGTTGAATGAATGTGATTGTTTAATTGATTGCCTAATGGTATATTTTGGAATGATGAGAAAAGTAACTTAGGTATGTTTGTGTTTCTGTTCACATATCTTGCTGGTGTTTTAGGCTTTTTTTTTTGGCCAGGCCTGGGGCTTGAACTCAGGGCCTGAGCATTGTCCCTGAGCTTCTTTTGTTCAAGGCTAGCACTCTACTACTTGAGCCATAGTGCCACTTATGGCCTTTTCTGTGTATGTGATACTGAGGAATCAAACCCAGGGCTTCATGCATACTAGGCAAGCACTCTACCACTAGGCCACATTCCCAGTCCTTGCTGGTTTTAGTACTATGTTTAATTATAATCTGAAAATAAACTTCCATTTTAACGTTGATCTTTAATTATCAAATCTGATAAACATACAACATTGAAAGAATAGTCCTGGAAAGGGGGATTTTTTTTTTCTGAAACATGATGCATATTTTAATATGGTTTTAACCTTTGAAGCAAATAACTATACATACAGACACAAATCAATAATAGCAATAAGACCATAGAATACTGAATTATGATCTAGTTAGATCATAATTAGAATTTTAGCTGATTTTTTGCTTTGTTTTACTGGGGGTCTCAGTGATTAGCTTCTGTTTCATTAACTACAATACTTGGCTTATGCTTAAAACTTTGTTACTTGAGTTTACGTAACTCTCCTAAACATATCACAAATGAGAATTTTCATTTCCTGACATGTTCATGGGTTGTAGTTCATTTATAGTTCTATTGGGCGGTATTATAAAATGGGAAGGGTAGAGTGCAGTGGCTATAGTTACGTCACTAGTGTAACACAGCCTTGGATAAATAAGTACCTGTATATATCACATTTTCTACTGTACTTAGATTAAGTAAGAGTACGTTCTTTTTAATGTTTCAATTCCAGATCTCTTTGGAGTTTGTATATTCCTACAACAATCTTTTATTATTCTAATTTTAGGTGATGTCCTTGTTGCTGTGAATGATGTTGCTGTGACCTCAGAAAACATAGAGAGAGTTCTGTCTTGTATTCCTGGACCCATGCAGGTCTGAACATGCTTTTGCAACATTTTACAATGAGTTATATGAAATACATACATTTTGTATTTCTTTTTTAAGATTATGAAAATTATCATGCTTAATATGTGAATTACATTTATTCTTGAATATTTAAGAAATACCTTTGTAGTATTTTTCTAAAAATAAAAATCATTCTAAATGATGCAGCAATAGCAATAATAATAGAAACATACATAATTACCACCTTGCCATTTTAACTACCATATGTACTGATCGATACCAATCTAGTTTCTAGAAGAGTCATTTTAAACAGCTATTCAGTGGTCTGTTTTGTGAGGGTGTTTTTGTTTTTGTTTATTTTTTGGGGGGTCCGGTCGTGGGGCCTGAACTCTAGGCCTGGGCGCTGTCCCTCAGCTATTCAGCTCAAGGCTAGCGCTCTGCCACTTGAGCCACAGCGCCACTTCTGGCTTTTTTCTTTTTGCTTATATGGTGCTGAGGAATCGAACCCAGGGCCTCATGCATGCAAGGCAAGCGCTCTACCACTGAGCCACCTTCCCAGCCCCTGTTTTGCTTTTTTGGTTAGTCATAGGGCTTGAACTCTGGGTCTGGGCGCTGTACCTCAGTTCTTCAGCTCAAGGCTGGCACTCTACCACTTGAGCCACAGTGCCACTTCTGGTTTTCTGGTGGTTAATTGGAGATGAGTCTCATGGACTTTCCTGCCCGGGCTGGCTTTGAATTGCGATCCTCATATCTCAGCCTCCTGAGTAGCTAGGATTACAGGCATAAGCCACCAGCGCCCAGCTTGTTTTCTGAGTTTTTGAAACAATTCATGCTAGAAAATTTTTAATACTGTTTTACTTTAGTATCTACTTATACTATTTTCTTGATTTTTGTTACTTAGGTAAGCTTTCATCCTGAACTGTTGGGAGTTAAAAATAAATTTCTCCTATAAGTGACATGATACTCTAAATATCAACATTTTATATTATAAATTACATTTTAAGATACTCAATGCATTTTGAAAGTTCTTTTCCTTTTCATAGGAATACTCTTTTCAATGTTCTCTTACTTGGAAGGTAGACATTATATGCTTTAAGTAGGTTAGAGGATCCATCAGACAGTGAGAGGATGAAGTAGTTTTCAGATTCGTTAACATGAATAAAATCCTTGATATGTCAGAATCATGTATCTGCTTTGATATTCTGTAATAAGATCCATGATGAAATTCCCTGTTTTCTAAAAAATAAGATTTCTTACATTCACTATCTTCTCTGAAATACACCACCATACATTTCCACTAACTTTGTAAATTTAGATATCCTTAGAAAGTTAAAATGAACAATGGAATAACTGATAGCTACGGACAAGCAATGACTACAGATGGCTAAGCGGATATAGGTAAAGACAGGGTGGTGTTTGAAATATTAGCCCTTAGAAACCAATTCGCCATTATCCTCTTTAGTCTCTAGATGTTAGGAGAGGACTTGGTTGGGACAAGGTACTACGGTACCTCAAGAGACTTAGCAGCTAGTAAAAAATAAGTAACCAAGAATTGTAGCATTTTCACAGCTGAACCAGCCTTCCCCAGATAAAGTGGCTACATATCAGAGTTCTTCATTTCTTGCCTATGTCAGTTGCAGTACAGGTGGAATGACAATTTTGCCAGAACTCAATCATGTTTATATTTACTATAAAATTACATTATACTTACATTTAATTAATGATTGCAGATTCATTTGTATATAAGCATAACATAAGAAAGAAAGAAATAGCTGAGTGCTGGTGACTCAGGCCTGTAAATGTAGCTACTCAGGAGGCTAAGATCTGAGGATTATGGTTCAGAGCCAGCCCTGGCAGGAAAGTCTGTGAGACTCTTACCTACAGTAAACCACCAGAAAACTGGAAGTGGTGCTGTGGCTCAAGTGGTAGAGCGCCAGCTTTGAGCTGAAGAGCTGAGGAACAGCGCCCAGGCCCAGAGTTCAAGCCCCACAACCCACCAAAAAAAAAAGAAAAGAAAGAAATTATGGTTTGACTGTTTTGGGCATATCTTCAGTAAATATACAAAAGCAACTATGTATTTGCTATTGGTCCA
Source organism: Dipodomys spectabilis (assembly GCF_019054845.1). Classification (NCBI taxonomy): domain Eukaryota; kingdom Metazoa; phylum Chordata; class Mammalia; order Rodentia; family Heteromyidae; genus Dipodomys; species Dipodomys spectabilis. The sequence goes on from NW_024870861.1 coordinate 66,576, forward strand.
TGTCCTACTTTAAAGAAAGATAGGCATTTTGCAATAGTATATGCGGTTGTATTTTTTATACAGTGTAACTTTAAAGTGCCACAGCTTTATGCCACAGCTCTACTTCTGGCTTTTGTTAGGTGGGTAGTTAATTGGAGATGAGTCTCACACAGACCTTCCTGCACTGGCTTCTCTTTGTACTGTGAGATCTTGACTTCTTAGCTTCCTGAATAGCTAGGATTATAGATGTGAGCTACTGGCACCCAGTTAGGAGATTACTTTAAGAATGGAAGAAGAACTGAGTTAAATTTATGCATTGAGAAACTATATTGTACTCCAAAATGGCATTGCTTCCCTAATACAATTTTGAAGATACTTTGTTTATATACAACTTCAGAATATAATCCCATCATGAGCAAATATCATTAAATCTATTATTTTAGAAAGATGTATATTATAAAGGTAATGCATCTATAGTATTATATTTTGGAAACCACAAAAAAGTAACTAAGGAACAAATTTCTCCAGTACTCAACTACTATAATATTTTAGTGTACTTTATTATGATGTTATTTTCTGTGTATAAACATTTGTTAGTTTTGCTAGTAGATTGGGTATTATAACTGTGTCTTTCTCAAAAAACGAGCACCTGTGTTTAGGTAATGAATGGCTAATAACTATATAGAATTTAGACTTCTTAACTAGAAACCAAAATAGACCATGTTTTCCTTTTTTATTGTTGAAAGGGGGTTTTCTGTTACAGCCATTTCCCTGAGGCCCTGTAAGTAGAACTAGATGGAGCCAGGAGTAAAATAGGGAAGGGGACTGATGTTCCCATATGGCAGGCAGTATGCTAAATGTATTACTTCTACCTTTTGGCAGTTGGAAAATGGACATATTCTTACCAATCTTAAGGTTAGGGTACAAAGCTAAAACTATGTTGATAGAACTGACCGTTTATCTTAAGGCTATGGTCCAGGACCTATTGTGTTGACAGGTTTTACCATCATTGGTCTTTACTGTAAAAGATCACAAAGAATGTCTGAGAAAATACTTGAAGTACCCCATTTGAAAAGAAAGTAAAATCTGGTTGTGTGAAGTTGATCTTGATCCTTTGTCTCTTCATTTTATCTCTTTCAGTTGACTCAGTGCTATCAGTATAATAATGTAGTATAACTTGAATACATTCTCACTTCATACTAAATTCTGATCTTTTCATGGCATTTCTTGTTTTTGTAGTCAATAATTAAGAACAAATAAATTAAATTACTCCTCAGTAAAGTTTTATACTGGTCAGACACTGTGCAAGAAGCTAGATACAAGTATAAACCAGTGGAACATATAACCTCTTCTATCAGGACTCTTTGCTCTAGAATGACTTATCCATACAGTGTACACCTTCTTGGAAAAATGCAGCCAATTTTGCCTCATCTTAATTTTTAAGGTGAAACTGACATTTGAAAATGCATATGCTGTGAAAAAGGAAACTATCCAACCAAGAAAGAAAAAGACACAGACAAACACAAGTGATTTAGTGAAGCTCTTCTGGGGAGAGGAGGTTGACAGCATCCAGAATCCTCCACATTCTCCACACATCATCATGTATCTCACACTGCATCTTGACTCGGAAACCTCAAAGGAAGAGGTGAGTGTGTGCTTGAAAGTGGAAGGTAAAAAGTAAGGACCTTTTGTAGTCTTTTCAGTAAATGTAGGCATGTTTTATTTTGATTTAGGGAAGAATTAAAGCGAGTAACCTATTTTCAGACTTATTCCTTGTGTATTTTATTTATGAATGTTTCACACAACAAATGTTTTTTTAAACATAAGTGAATTAACTATTTAGTTGTTTCAAGCAGTAGGAAAAAGAGAAAGAAGATACTATTGCAGTATCTTCTAGCTTACAAGCTAAGCTCCTGTTCCCCTGTACTCTTGTTATCCTGAACTCCTTTTTTGATTAGTCTTTATTGAGGTATTGCTTTTTATATATTAAACTAAACGGTGTTAAATGGACAATTTGTTGAGTTTTGACAAATAAGTACAAATATAGTTGTGTAAACGTCATGAAAGGTTCTCACATTTTGTAATCAGTTACCTCTTCCCGTTTATGTTTTACATATTTTTAATTCATATCTCAGTGTTTTTTAAACAAGTGTGTCTGGTGTGGTATTAGATTTTATGCCTTTTTTTTTTGAGGGGGGGCAGTCCTGGGACTTCAACTCAGGGCCTGAATGCTGTCCCTGACCCTCTTTGTGTTCAAGGCTTGAGCCACAGCACCACTTCTGGCTTTTTCTGAGCACTTTATTGGAGATAAGAATCTCACAGACTTTTTCTGCCCGGGCTAGCTTCTAATTGCGATCCTCAAATCTCAGTCACCAGAGTAGCTAGGATTACAGGCATGAGCCACCAGCACCTGGCTAGATTTTATGTCTTTTTAGTCATAAATAAGAAAATAATCTAGCAGGGCCCTGGAGGATCACACCTGTAATCCTAGTTATGCGGGAGGTAGAGATCGGAAGATTGGGATTTGAAGCCAATCCATGAGATTCTTATCTCCAGTTACCACTCAGAAAGGCCTAAATAGAATCCTGAAATTTGAATAGAAACCACATCTACAGAGATTTTTGAGCTTAAAGAACAAAGCTGTGGAGATATTATGCTACCAGACCTTGATATATACCACAAAGCTAAATATAACTAAAACAACATGAGTTTGACATAGAAACAGAAACCTAGATGACCAAGAGAACATAATAGAGTCCAGATATATCTTTATGCATTTAGAGCAACATAGGAGACAAGAAAATGGGGAAAGGACAGTCTCTTCAATAAATACTGTTGGAAAAATGACACGTCTACACAAGTTACAAATATCAATTTAAAAACTTTAAACAAACACATTTCTCAGATTTTGAAATAATATTCCTTTGTCTTTAGAGTTCTATCATTGAAGTCAGTCTGTCATTTTTTTTTGTCAGGAAAAAGTCCCAGCAAAGTCCTAGGAGCAAAGTCTTCTTTCCACTAGGCCTGTCCTCTGGCAACCAAAGACTACTATAGGAAAATGGGTTCATTTAAGATTTAAACCACAGCAAGCAGTTTCTCTGTCTTTTTTTGGGGGCGGGGAGGGGGGTCCGGTCGTGGGGCCTGAACTCTGGGCCTGGGTGCTGTCCCTCAGCTCTTCAGCTCAAGGCTAGCGCTCTACCACTTGAGCCACAGTGCCACTTCCGGCTTTTTTCTTTTTGCTTATGTGGTGCTGAGGAATCAAACCCAGGGCCTCAGGCATGCAAGGCAAGCACTCTACCACTGAGCCACCTTCCCAACTCCATTTTCTTATGTCTTTTTAAGGATCTTTGTCTGAACTTACTGCTTGATTTTTATCTTGGAAGTCTGATATTTGTAAAGTGGGAATACTCTCTAGCATTCTCTCTCTTGTACTTCAATTTCTGCCCCCTAATTAAGGGGCACTTTAGCATTGCCTGAGGATCTGGACTCAGTTTACTGCAGTGGTACATGGTGGCTCAGCTTGCCACTAGCCCAGCATTCTGTTGAAGCTATCGTAAGCATCAACCCTTAGGATATTGCTATCTCTGTCCTTTTGCTCAGCATGCAGAACTCCTAGCTGAATCCCAGCTTCTTTTGTAGTGATGGCTGAGGAGGGTGGAAGAATATGTAGAGGATGCCTTAGAAACCTCAGTACTTCTTGCATGCCATCAGTTCAACTAGCCAGGAAGCTATTTTTACAATAGAAAGCTCTCTCAAAGCATTTAGTCTAATATAATTCTCTGAGCAAAAGTGAGATCTGAAAAATGTTTAACTATTCTGAATTTTTTAAGCCTCTATTCCCTACATTTCCTGTGTGGTTCATCTGTCAATGAATGGTTCATATATAATGAATTATTACATGGCAAAAAAGGAATGTACTATGTTTTTTAAATCATTTTCTTTGTTCTGAGCAACATATTGAGACCTAGAATTAATCATTCTTATTTCTTGTGTGTAATAGTGGCCCCTTATATCTCTAAAACAAGTGACACTTAGGAATTTATTATATAAAACATCCAACAAATGTCAAGGATAACATCCAGCATTATTCCAGGTTGCTTTGGAGTAGGGCACTACTAAGGCCTTTTGTCATCCTTGCCTCTTTTTCCCTGGGGAAGTGTGAACAGGTTTCTGTCTCTTCTAGCTATGTAATTAGGGAAGGCTTTTTATTCTTATTGAACAGAGTAGAGGCTGCTGCAAATGCATACTATTAACAAGTGCTTAAAAATGCAGCTAGTTAAATTGGGTAATAACTGAAGAGGTTGCCAGGTCTTTAATACTAAGGGTTTGTGATTAGTATAGAGACCTATTAAAATGGTCTCTTTTACTAGTCATACTACTCCTCAATGCAATGTCATAGGGTCATTTTGTTTGAGCTTTTATTTTTAATGAGAATCTTGAAATACTCTTCATTCTGCTTTTTTATGACATTATGTATTTGGTAAAAACTTGTCATTTTTTAGCTACAAGATGTAGACTGTAAGGACTATAATCTAAGAGATTTGAAAAACTAATCAGATTGTTTGAAATGGTGTTTGATGTTTCAGCTAAACCAGTGTGAAAGTACTTATTAATAAGCATTTAAACGTATGTGTTAGATAGACAAAGCAGAAGACCTTAATTGATGTTTGACTTAATTTCTAAGGATAAAATAATGTTTTGTTACAGTGGAAATATTATAAGAAAGTTTGAGCCGGATGCCAGTGGCTCACGCCTGTAATCCTAGCTACTCAGGAGGCTGAAATCTGAGGATCGTGGTTCAAAGCCAGCCACAGCGTCACTTCCAGCTTTTTCTGTTTATGTGGTACTGAGGAATCGAACACAGGGCTTCATATATGCTAGGCAAGCACTCTACCACTAAGCCACATTTTCAGTCCCAAAGCAGCTATTTCTAGTTTATCATTATTTATATTTGTCCAGTTGTAAAAATTCCAGTATATGGGGGCTGGGAAGGTGGCTCAGTGGTAGAGCGCTTGCCTTGTATGCTTGAGACCCTGGGTTCGATTCCTCAGCACCACATAAGCAGAAAAAAAAAGCCGGAAGTGGTGCTATGGCTCAAGTGGTAGTGTGCACGACCTGACCCCCCCCCCCAAAAAAAAAAAAAATTCCAGTATATGGTCATCATGTTAGTAATGATTTCTAACACAAATAATTATCTTCTAACACAAGATAAACTATAGAGAGAATCAAGGAGATAGGATAATGCTTGAGGAGATCAGGCTTGTGACTGTTAATCTGTGAGGAACTGAAAGCCACTCTGAATCATTCCTGGTTTCCAACCAGATGTTTTTATTTTGCTTGTTTTTGAGTTGCCTTGTGAGAAATTTAGATGTTGCCTAATTAGCAGCAAAAAGTGAGAAATACAATGGCTCATATTTTTGTGTTTGAAAAGTATTAAGATGGACTGGAGGCTCAAGTGGTACACTGACATCTGTGAGTGGAAAGCCAAGCGAGAGCATTAGGCCATCAGTTGAAGTCCCAGTACTGGTGTGTGCGTGGGTGCGCGTGCGCACACACACTTATTACAAATACTAGCACATTGCACATCCTGAGCGATTTATTATTTTATCTATGTATGTATGTTGGTTGGTTGGTTGTGGGTATTGAACTCTGGGCCTGGGTGCTGTCTCTGAGCTCTTCAGCTCAAGGCTAACACTCTACCACTTAAGCCACAGCTCCATTTCCAGTTTTCTGATGGTAAATTGGAGATAAGAGTCTTATGGACTTGCCCCGGCTGGCTTGGAACAATGATGTTCAGATCTCAGCCTTTTAAGTAGGATTACAGGTCTTAGCCATTGGAGCCCAGCCTTATTAGTTTATTTTAATCAGCTGTTTGTATACTTGGAATATACTGTTCTTGAAAATAGAGAAACACCTCACATTCTTTTTTTTTTTTCTTTTCTTTTTTTTTTTTTGTCGGTTGTGGGGCTTGAACTCTGGGCCTGGGCGCTATCCCTCAGCTCTTCAGCTCAAGGTGAGCACTCTATCACTTGAGCCACAGCGCCACTTCTGGATTTCTGGTGGTTACTTGGACTTTCTAGGTCAGACTGGCTTTGAACCTCGATCCTTATAGCGCAGCCTCCTGAGTGGCTAGGATTACAAGTGTGAGCCACCAGCACCCAGCTGCACATTCTTAAAAACCATTTGTGGATTATCTTACTGACTAGAATAACATATACTCTCCTTTAACATTTGAATTTAAATTAATTTGTAGTATGCAAATACTTTCAAATTTAAGAAGGGTAAGATTATAAAACATCACCATATGCTTTCTATTTATACTACTTTATTGTTGCATTCTCACTTTGCAAGTATAATTGCAGTTTTGTCTTAAATTTAAATACATATTTTATGATTTTATCCCAAATGAAGAAATGATCTTTTATAAGCCAGTTGAAGGAATTTGTATTTGAAGACTCCTGATAGTTCCATGTGGTGTGTAAAGTTCTATTAACTGTAGGTAATAAGAATACATACAGAATGAAATGTAATGAAAGATTAAGAATAGAAATTGTTAACAGTGATTAAAGTTTAAAAGACTTAGAAATTGTAATTTCAAATAATCAGTATCCTAATTAGTATATATTTTAGTAATATGACCAATTGGCAGTTTCTGACTTATTTTCAAATATAGTTTTAATTTAATTTATTATCTAGAGAGAAGGAGGATTTTATAGCGGCACAAAATGGAATGGTAAATCTGACCCCAAAGCCTAAGAAGGCACATTGGCAAATGGGTTGTTTTAAATGCTAATTTAAAGATTCAAGGCATGCTTCTTCCATGGGTATAAAACCTCACTGAAATTGAAAAGATTATCTTTTCTGTTCTTGATACAGAATCTGAACTTGCCACAACAAAAATAATAGTTGGAAATTTTGGTGTAGAGAGAGTTCATCATTTATGTTTCCTTTCATTTAACAGCAGGAAATTCTGTATCATTATCCAAAGTCTGAAGCATCTCAGAAACTAAAAAATGTGAGAGGGATTTTTCTCACACTCTGTGACATGCTGGAAAATGTAACCGGGACACAAGTTACCAGGTAATCATTAATTTCTATTTAGTTCTTTTCTTGAGTGTATCTGGTTCTGAAGTGCTGCATATACTGGTATCTATAATGTGTAGGTATCTGTATTGATGGGATATCTGCAGATATTTTGTTCATTGGCATTATGCCCAGAGTCATCTACTTGACTTATATAGTAGATTTTTCAATACAGCTATAGAGCTGGGTGTTTGGGCACATTTTAATGAATAGTGTTTTAAGTTCTTCATAGGGCTGGGAAGGTGTCTCAGTGGTAGAGCGCTTGCCTTGTATGCATGAGGCCCTGGGTTCGATTCCTCGGCACCACATAAGCAAAAAAGAAAAAAGCCGGAAGTGGCGCTGTGGCCCAAGTGGTAGAGCGCTAGCCTTGAGCTGAAGAGCTAAGTGACAGCGCCCAGGCCCAGAGTTCAGGCCCCACTACCAGACCCAAAAAAATAATAAGTTCTTCATAAAAGTATTATCTTTTTTCAGCATGGAATTATGATTCCAGCTTCTTCCTGTTTTTACTGTGATTGTTACTTTGTTAGACAATGCTTTTGTAGTTGGCAAGAATGACTAAATAGTGATTTTTTTCACAGAAAAAAATACTGTTTTCACAGAAGTGATAGAAAAGTATAGTGTAGTATAGTGATAGAAAAATACAGTAATTACTTTAGGATATATATTCAGAATTTATTGTCCCCTGTAAGCAAAATTAATGTCAAATAATTTTTGTGTGTGAGTATAGGAGGGTACTAGGATTTGACTCTGGGCCTACTGCTTTCTCGGCTTCTTGCTTATAGCTTATACTCAGAGCCATGCCTCCAGCTTTGCTTTTTGCTGGTTAATTGGAAAAAAAAATCTCAATAGACTTTTTCTGCCAGTCTGGCTTGGAATTACAGTCTTGGTTGGTCTCAGCCTCCTGAGTAGCTAGGATTATAGGCAAGAACCACTAGTGCTTGCTGCAAATTCAAATTTTAAACATTAGGGCTGGAGATGTAATTCACTCCTAAAGCAGTTGTCTAGCATATATGAAGCTGTGGAAATGATTACTAGCACTTAAGGGAAAAAGAAAAGTTCTAACATTGTATAGTTAGCTATAGAGCCAAACACCCATTCCAAATTGATTTATCAAGCCCCGACTTTAAAGTACCCTAATTAATTTGAGATGAGAGAATTCAATGCTTTTGAAGTTTGTTTTTATAAAAATGATGATTTTTTTCCTTAATATTTCATTACATTTGGAGCTTATAAAAATTTCCAATTTTAAGAGCCCTGTATTACTCATGAAATAATAAGTTGGAGTTTTAAGGCTGTTTTTCCTTTTCCTACTTTCTCATAAATATTATACTATTACATTTTAAAAGGTAGTGTCTGTTAGAGAATAGGAAGAATTTGTTTTCCTAGATAAAAGTCATGCTTAAATCCATGAGTTTTAATGTGGTCATAAATAGAAATTAGTTCATTCTGTCAACAGTAGTACTCAAAACCTCATTTAGGGTATAAATTGCATTTATAAAAGCACTTTACCAGACCTCTTTTTATTTGTATTTATATTTCATTTTACAATGAGGCCTCCCACTTTGCGGGGCAAATGCTCTATACCACTGTGCTGTACCCCTAGTCCTATTTTTCACCTGTGTGGGGCGGGGAGGGGGTATGTGTGGTATGTGCATGTGGCGTGTGCGTTCAGTCCATCCTGGGGCTTGAACTCAGTGCCTGGGCATTATTAATGCCTGTGCTTTCTAGCTCAAGGCCAGCACTCTACCACTTGAGAGCCACAGCTCCATTCATGGACTTCCTGTCCTGGCTGGCTTTAAGCCAGTATCCTCAGCTCTCAGCCTCCTGAGTTGCTTCAGGTATGAGCCACCTGAACCTGGCTTCCCCCCCCTTTCCCTTTTTAAATGGTTTGTTGAGAAATAGAATTCATAAACATAAAATTCATAAAATCACAGATTTTAAAGGTGTACAAGTAATACTTTGATTTATATTCAGATATGTATAACTACCCCAAAGTCAATTTTAGAACAGTTTTATCACCTCAGAGAGAAATGCTGTGCCTTTTAGCTACCAGCTTGCTTAACTGTACCCTGTCCAAGCCCTATACATGTATGAATGGAATCATATATGTGATTACTTGTGACTGTCTTCTACCATTTGCCATAGTATTTTTGAGGTGCAGGTCTCCTTTTAAAAGGCACCTTGTTTTATGTTTCTTTATGTAAAAGGCTATGTATGTAGCTAGCTCAGTAGTGTGGCAATGTGCTAGGTTCAATCCCTGGCACTGAGAAGGAAAAATAAAATTGAATTTCTTCATGTAGGTTCTTTTTTTATTTATTTATTTTTGTAGTTGTTGGTTGTGGGTCTTGAACTCTGGGCCCAGGCGCTGTCCCTGAGCTCTTCAGCTTGAGGTGAGTGCTCTACCACTTGAGCCACAGCTCCACTTGAAGCTTTTTTGGGTAGTTTATTGGAGATAAAAGTCTCATGGCCTTTCCTGCCTGGGCTGGCTTTGAACCTCAATTCTCAGATCTCAACCTCCTGAGTAGCTAGGATTACATGGGTTCGCCACCAGCGCCTGGCTGCTCTTTTTTAATACCTTATGGGATAGATAATTATCTTATTTAATATTTAGGTCTTGTTATTAGTGATGAGGTATGAGTTAAACATGTACAGTAAAACCAGAGAAATAATTTTAAAGAAACAATAGATGTGATTTTTACTATTTTAGGGGTTCCTTAGCAATATGAATATCTTGGTGCATTCATACTTTTAAAAACCTTTGTAAAAATGTTAGGTGATATGACAAAATTAACGGGACTTAAGAAACAAAGAACTTCCACTCATCTGGTCGAACCACTACTAAATAACCCCATGCTGCTGATCACACGTATAGTATATATGTGTACACTGGAGGGGAACCAGGAAGACGACACAGAATTAGAGGGAATCAGGGAAAAACATACAACAGTGGGACCCATTAGCTGCACTGGACATTGACCAAAATGAACTAAGCAACTTAATGGCAGCGATGGGAGGGGGGGAGCAAATGGGAAAGAGGGAACAGCTGACGCTATGCAAAACAAAAGAAATGTACATACCACCCAATGTGGAAGAAATAACTGTATTGCAAAGCTCATAGAACTCATAAATGTTATAGACCGTGATAGACAATTTGCTCCAGGAAAGTTAGAATGTGTTTGTGACTTTAACTGAGGATCACTATCCCACAATATTGTGAAATTTGGGAAAGTATATAATCACTTAATCAAAAAATAAAAAATTAAAAAAGGAAAAAAAATAGAAACCTTTGTAAAAGTATTCATTTTTAAATGAGTACATAAAATAGTAAAGAAAAACATTAAAAATAGTAATAAAGATGTTTGGTAATTCATACATATTTAAAAATCTATGCACTTACATTCTCTGTATTTCCATGATTCATTGTGTCTCTTTTGAGAATACATTAGCTTTTTGCTGCTTCATGACATGTACTCGACATAAATTGTGCAGGTGTAAAATACACAGTTTTATCAGTTTTGACCTAAGTATATGTCCTCAAAACTATTCCATAGTTAACATACCCATTACCCCCAAGAGTTTCCTTGAGAACATTCTTAATGTCTGAGTTATGTTTTGGTTACTTGTTTATATATTTAAATCCCAGAGTGGACTGTCAACTTCTGAGCTGGGATGGCTTCCTTTAGCATGTCATATTCAAAAGTGAGCAAAGGTATAATATACCAACTGGTATGGAAACTTTCTTTTGAAGAAAACAATGAGTCTACTTTTGGTTGGCCTATATTAATTTGGATTGTTTCTGTTTTTTAAAAATTTTAGAAAGTATTTTTGTTCTGATGTAATTCCCTACCTTTTCTTTATGACAGAAATTTGCATATTTAATATTGACTTTTAAAATCATACTGTTTAAGTCATGCCAAAGCTTACAAATAAGTTAACTTTATGACATTTAAAGATAATCTAACTTCTTGAATTTATTTTTCCTTAGTTCATCCCTCCTTTTAAATGGGAAGCAAATTCATATAGCTTACTTGAAAGAGTTTGACAAGTTGTTGTTAATTGGCCTACCTGCTGAAGAGTAAGTTGAGATTTTTATTTAATATAAGAAATATTGGTAACAAATCTGGTATCATTAAAATGGTGACATTTGATCAAAAGACAGACTACTAATGAGTGTTGTGATGTAACGCTATGTTGTGCAAGTGTAGTGGTTACCTATATTCATCTAGTATGAATAGGGTATAAAGATGCACCGAGGTTCCTCTGGACACACAGAGGCTATGGGCTATCTGTACACTTTTCTCTTTGGTGATACAGAGGTGGCTGATAGATGAGCTTGTCTTCTGCTCAGAATTTTAACAGTGTTTTAATACAGATTTTACATATTTTCAATTTACTTACCGTTGTTGGAAAATTAAGGGTCAGCAGAAGGATATTTTGTCCAAGGTTGAAGGTCTTTAACAAAACATTGAGTACCTATAACTTTCCTAGTGATACATCTTAAACGATTACATCTTCCTCATAGCTTTTTTTTCAAGTATTTTGAAATACATCTTATTTTTGTAGTTAGTAATAGAGGCATGATTGACACTCATAATTAACTGACCCTGACCCTAACCCTAACCCTAACCCTCTAACCCTAACCCTCTAACCCTAACCCTCTAACCCTCCAACCCTAACCCTAACCCTAACCCTCTAACCCCGACCCCGACCCCTAACCCCGACCCCAACCCCGACCCCGACCCCGACCCCAACCACAACCCTAACCCCTAAGCCTAACCCCAACCCTAACCCTAACCCAACCCCAACCCCAACCCTAACCCTCTAACCCTAACCCTAACCCTCTAACCCTAACCCTCTAACCCTAACCCTAACCCTCTAACCCTAACCCTAACTATCTAACCCTAACCCTCTAACCCTAACCCTAACCCTCTAACCCTAACCCTAACCCCCTAACCCTAACCCTAACCCTAACCCTAACCCCTAACCCCTAAACCCTAACCCTAACCCTAACCCTAACCCTAACCCAACCCTAACCCAACCCTAACCCTAACCCCAACCCCAACCCCAACCCCAACCCCAACCCTAACCCTAACCCCTAACCCTAACCCCTAACCCTCACCCTAAACCTAACCCTAACCCACACCCTAACCCTAACGCTAACCCTAACCCTCACCCTAACCCTAACCCTAACCCACACCCTAACCCTAACCCAAACCCTAACCCTCACCCTAACCCTAACCCTAAACCTAACCCAAACCCTAACCCTCAACCTAACCCTCACCCTAACCCTAACCCTCACCCTAACCCTAACCCTCACCCTAACCTAGCCCTAAACCTCACCCTCACACTCACCCTCACCCTAACCCTATTCCTAACCCTAACCCTCACACTCACCCTCACCCTCACCCTATTCCTAACCCTAAACCTCACCCTCACCCACACCTTAACCCTCACCCTCACCCTAAACCTAACCCTAACCCACACGCTAACCCTAATGCTAACCCTAACCCTCACCCTAACCCTAATTCTAACCCTCATCCTCACACTCACCCTAACCCTAAACCTAAACCTAAACCTCACCCTAACCCTAACCCTAATGCTAACCCTAAACCTCACCCTCACCCTAACCCTCACCCTAACCCTTACCCTCACCCTATCCCTAACACTAACTATAACCCTCACACTAAACCTAACCCTCAAACTAACCCTAACCCTACCCCTCAGCCTAACACTCACCCTAACCCTAATCCTAACCCTAATATTCACCCTATCCCTAACCCTAACCCTCACCCTCACACTAGACCTCACCCTAACCCTAACCCTCACCCTCACACTAACACTAATGCTAACCATAAACCTCACCATCAATCTAACCCTCACCCTCACAGTAACCCTAACCCTAACCCGAACCCTCACCCTAAACCAAAACCTAACACTAACCTTCACCCTAACCCTCACCGTAATCCTTACACTCACCCTAACCTTAAACCTAACCCTCACACTTACCCTAACCCTCACCCTAACCCTAACCCTACCCCTCAGCCTAACCCTCATTCTAACCCTAAACCTAACCCAAACCCTCACCCTAACCCTAACCTTAACCCTAACCCTAAATGTCATCCTAACCCTAACACTCACCCTCAACCTCACCCTCACCCTAAACCTAACCATAACCCTAACCCTAACAATAACCCTAACCCCAACTGTAATCCTAACCCAAACCCACACACTAACCCTAACCCCAACCCTAATCCTAATCCTAAACCTCACCCTCAACTTAACCCTCACCCTAAAGCTAACTGTCATCCTAACCCTAACCCTGACCCTAACCCTCAGCCTAACCCTAACACTCACCTTCACCCTAACCCTCACCCTAATCCTTACCCTCACACTAACCCTCACCCTAAACCCAACCCTAACCCTCACACTAACCCTCACCCTAAACCTAAACCTAACACTAAACCTAACTCTAATCCTAACCCTCACCCACACCCTAAACCTAACCCTAACCCTCACCCTACACCTAACCCTCACCCTCACAGTAACCCTAACCCAACCCGAACCCTCACCCTAAACCTAAACCTAACACTAACCCTCACCCTAACCCTCACCGTAATCCTTACCCTCACCCTAACCCTAAACCTAACCCTCACACTAATCCTAACCCTCACCCTAACCCTAACCCTACCCCTCAGCCTAACCCTCATCTTAGCCCTAAACCTAACCCAAACCCTCACCCTAACCCTAACCTTAACGCTAACCCTAAACTTCATCCTAACCTTAACACTCAACCTCAACCTCACCCTCATCCTCACCCTAAACCTAACCATAACCCTAACCCTAACAATAACCCTAACCCTAACAATAACCCTAACCCTGACTCTAATCCTAACCCCAAACCACACCCTTACCCTAACCCTAACCCTAATCCTAATCCTAAACCTCACCTTCAACTTAACCCTCACCCTAAAGCTAAACCTCATCCTAACCCTAACCCTCACCCTCAGCGTAAATCTAACCCTAACCCTAACCCTCACCCTAACCATAACCCTAACCCTAATCCTAATCTTCACCTAACCTTAACCCTTACCCTAACCCTTACCCTAACCCTATCCCTCACACTCACCCACACCCTCAGCCTAACCCTAAGTCTAACCCTAAACCTGACCCTAACCCTCACACTCACCCTCTCCCTAACCCTCATCCTAATCCTAACCCTAATCCTAACACACACCCTCACCCTAACCCTAACCTTAACACTAACCCTAACTCTAACCCTCACCCTAACCCTAACCCTAACCCTAACCCTAACCCTAACTCTATTTCTAACCATAAACGTCAAACTCACACTGACCCTAACTCTAACCCTAACCCTAAACCTCATCCTAACTCTAACCCTAACCTCACCCTCACCCTAGCCCTCACCCTAACCCTAATCCTAACCCTAACGACATCCTAACCCTCACCCTAACCCTAACCCTCACCCTCACCCTAACCATAACCCTAACCCTAATCCTAATCTTCACCTAACCTTAACCCTTACCCTAACCCTTACCCTAACCCTATCCCTCACACTCACCCACACCCTCAGCCTAACCCTAAGTCTAACCCTAAACCTGACCCTAACCCTCACACTCACCCTCTCCCTAACCCTCATCCTAATCCTAACCCTAATCCTAACACACACCCTCACCCTAACCCTAACCTTAACACTAACCCTAACTCTAACCCTCACCCTAACCCTAACCCTAACCCTAACCCTAACTCTATTTCTAACCATAAACGTCAAACTCACACTGACCCTAACTCTAACCCTAACCCTAAACCTCATCCTAACTCTAACCCTAACCTCACCCTCACCCTAGCCCTCACCCTAACCCTAATCCTAACCCTAACGACATCCTAACCCTCACCCTAACCCTAACCCTCACCCTAACCCTAACTCTCACCCTCAACCTGACCTTCAGCCTAAGCCTAAGCCTAACCCTAAACCTAACCTTAACCCACACACTCACCCTCACCCTAACCCTAATCCTAACCATAACCCTAAACCTAAACCTCACCCTTACCCTAAACCTAAAACTAACCCTAATGCTAAACCTCATCCTAACCCTCAACTGAACCCTAACTCTAACCCTAAACCTCACCCTCACCCTAACCCTAACTCTTACCCTAACCCTAAACCTAAACCTAATCCTCAGCCTCACCCTAAACCAAACCCTAACCCTAACGCCCTCCCTAACCCTAAGCCTAACCCTAACGCTCACACTCACTCTCACCCTAACCTTAATCTTAACCTAACCCTATCCCTAACCCTAACCCTCACCCTCACCCTAGCCCTCATACTAACCCTAATCCTAACCCTAAACCTCATCCTAACCCTCACCCTAACACTAATTCTAACCCTCACCCTAAACCTAACCTTAATCCTCACCCTCATCCTCAGCCTAAGCCTAACCCTAACCTTAACCCTCACCTTAAGCCTAACCCTAACACTAACCATAACTCAAACCCTAAAACTTACCCTCACCCTAACCCTAACTCTAACCCTAACCTTAAACCTAAACCTCAACCTAACCCCAACCCTAACCCTCACCCTTACCCTCACCATAACCATAAAGCTAAACTTAACAATAACCCTAACCCTAACCCTCACCCTAAACATAACCCTCACCCTAACTCTAACCCTCACCCTAACACTAACCCTAACCCTAACACTAACCGTCACACTAACCCTAACCATCA
The DNA here is from genome assembly GCF_019054845.1 of Dipodomys spectabilis. Classification (NCBI taxonomy): domain Eukaryota; kingdom Metazoa; phylum Chordata; class Mammalia; order Rodentia; family Heteromyidae; genus Dipodomys; species Dipodomys spectabilis. The sequence continues at coordinate 82,383 of NW_024870861.1, forward strand.
CCCAAACCCTAAACCTCACCCTAACACTAACCCTAACCCTCACCCTCACCCTAGCCCTCACCCTAACCTTAACCCTCATCCTCACCCTAACCCTCACACTAACCCTAACACTAATCCTCTATCTAACCCTCACCCTCACCCTAACCCTAAACTTAACCCTCACCGGGGTACAGAGGGGTTACAGTTACAAAAGTCAGGTAATGGGTACTCAGCTTTAGTAGTGCTGTCGCTGGACAGGGCCACACAGGCTGACCATTGGTGCCAACCCCCTTCTCAGATGGATGCTGCCAGCCCACAGAGCTCACCAACCAAAGTCAAGCTGATCACTAAACTCAATTTGTTGAAATTTTGTCCCTTGACACATGTAACAAAGTTCTCCATCTTGGCCATTTTTAAGTATGCAATTCTATCAACTACATGTATCCTGATGTTAGAAATGCACAACTCTCTGGTGTCAGAAACGAATAAACACACAAGAGATACAGGAGATTTCATCAAGGCAACTTTTTTGGAGAAGGATACAATACCATTTCTCTACCCAGAGCTGGGCATGCACGCTGGGCAGGGCAGTTTGCTAGGTTTTCATCCCAATCCAGACTGCCCCTCCTTGTCAGGGAGTCAGGCTCATATTCTATGCACGTTTGATTACCACGATTAGAAAGGGGGCCATTCTTTAACACCTATCAAAGGTTTGCTGTTTTCATCCCATCTATCTGGAACTGAGATGGACAGAGGAGGTTGATGAGGTCAGTGGAAAGCTCCCGCTAACACTTCTCTGTAAAGAGTTCCCTTTTTAACAGCAACCATCTATTATTTTAACTTCTTCAACACAGATTTCCCTCCCCACTGACTCCCATGGCTAGCTAGTCACAAGCAGCACAGAAAGTATTAAAAATGCAAGTAATTCCAAGAAACATCAACACCAAAAAACGTAAACGCACAAGACAGAAGCACATTGGCTGGACAGAAAATACTGCTTTTCTCACACTGGGGAACATCTTCCATACAGCATCCCTGAGGGAGGAGCAAGTGTAAATGTGGGCCCAGCCTCACAAAACTGAAATGAAGCCACATGGGTGCCTCACGTCTGTCATCCTAGCTACTCAGGAGGAGGAGATCTGAGGATCACAGTTCAAAGCCAGCTGGGGCAGGAAAGTATTTCCAATTAACCACTAAAAAGCTGGAAGTGGAACTGTGATTCAAGTTGTAAAGTGCTAGCTTGAGCAAAAAGCTCAGGGACAGCTCTCAGTCCTTCAGTTCAAGTCCCAGGACAGCCCCCCCCCCACAACAAAACAAAACAAAAAAAGTGGAAACACCTTCCACCGTCCCCTGCCTCCTTTTTCCCAAAAGGCAGTATCAGACTTAGTACTGGAGGTGGGGCCTATAGTCTTAGAAAAGACAGATGGCTCTCAGGCAGGCCTACAAGCTTCTAGAGCTCTGGACAACTGGAGTTCCTAAATAATCCTCCCATCTGTTACTTGAGGACTTGCCCTGCTTATTGAGAGCCGCTGGCTGCCTTTCATCGTCCATTTGTGCACTTATGTCTGAAACCTCCCCACTGAGCTGATCAAGGAGGGGACAGGATTGGCTGGCTGCACTGTCATCCAGATGACAGTCACAATGGCCAGGTCAGGTTCCGGCGCTCCCAGCACCCTCCAGAAGCAGCAGCAATGGCCCAGATCCTGGGGGATCTGAACAGGTGCATGTTCAGAAAGTGGCTGAGCTTGTGGTCCACTTATGACAAGGAAAGGACTTGTGACAGGCTGTGCGGTACCATGGTGACAGCGAGAATGTGCCCACAGAGCATCTTATCATCCTGGGTGCACACGCTCCGGCTGCAGGGAAAGGACTTGTGAGAGGCCTGCGGTAGCATGTAGCATGTAGCACCATGTGCACACAGAGCTTCTTGTCATCCCCCTGGGTGCACACGCTCCAACTGCCCTCCAGCCTGAAGCTAGATACCTTCAGGAACTAGATGTAGGAGTTCATTATCAGTGAAAACCTGGTCAAGGATTTGGCCAGCATGGCATGTGTGGGACAGTGGCTCCTGTTCCTCTCCATGGCTTAGCAGCAGGAGCTAAGCTACCTACACTTCCAGCTTCCAGCGGCAAGCAATCGTGGCCATGTCTACCAGCACCCTGGTCCACGCTCTAATGCGTGGACGCTCTCAGACAGCCTGGCACACTGCTTTGAGTTCTCATAGCCAAGTTTCAGGAGCTGTGATACAGCAGCGCCACGGTCCTGAAGGAGGTCTGAGTGCAAGCTGCAGGATGAACACTGCTATGGTGGTTCTGGGCACTGTAACTGGTGCCAGCACACACCTCTTGGGGCAGGCTCCCAAGCAAGGGTCTGAATGTAAGGGTGTAATTTTCCATTTAAATGAAACACACACACAGCTGTGCCTTCTTTCTTTTCTTTTTCTTTTCTTTTTCTCCCTTCCTTCCTTCCTTCCTTCCTTCCTTCCTTCCTTCCTTCCTTCCTTCCTTCCTTCCTTCCTTCCTTCCTTCCTCCCTTCTTTCCTTTCTTTCTTTGAATTAAAGCAATTGTTGGATGTGATCATGCACATCAACAGTCCTAGTACATGGGAGATTAAGGCAGGAAAGGCCAGCCTGACCCTAATCTTTACCAGAAACTTTAATCCTAACCTGAGCTCCAAACCTTAGCCTGAACCCTAACTCTAATCCCAAACCTACAATAAACTCATGCTTTAATCCATCTGTAGTATTCTGTACTGGAACTGAGCTAAACAGACACCCTAAACCTCTCCCTCAGAGCCTAACAATATAAGCAAACAATCAATCATAAAGACTCAACAGAGCTACCAAATTCAATCTGGCATATCCAGATCATTTCAATACATAATAGGTCACATGTTCTTTTCAAAGACGTTTAACCTGCTGAGTCATTTCCAAAACTGAAATCAACCAGTTTGTTCTCTGAACATATATTTTTAAAAGTCAAATGGAGGCCGGGCACTGGTGTCTCACACCTGTAGTCGCAGCTACTCGGGAGACTGAGACCTGAGGATCTCAAATAAAAGCCAGCTCAGGCATATAAAGCTGAGAGGCTCATCTCCAGTTAACAAGCCTTGAGAGAAAAAGTCAAGTAAGAGCATGAGGCCTCGGTTCAGAACTCCATTGCAGACACAACATAGGACATCTAAGGACTTGCCTGAACTCTAGAACAGAAAGAAAAGAACTAAAAAGCAGAAAAAAAGAGCATACAGTCATGTCTTACATAACTGCTGTTGGACATCAAAAAGCAAAAGCAGTATGTAATATATCTTTCTACACATCATCATAGGAACTTGACATCCCAATGTGAAAAGAACTCCCAGTATCTCACAATAACTGCACAACTGTGGTGTAGAGAAACACAGGGGGTGGGGGAGGGAAGGGGTGACACTGTACAAAAAGAAATGTGCTCACTACCTGTGTAACTGTAACCCTCTGCACATAACCTTTATAATAATTAAAAAATTACGAAAGCATGTGTGATGGAAAAAGGGTGAGTTCCTGTTGTGCTTTTATGGCACACTTCCAAGAACCTTTTTTTTGGGGGGGGGGAGTCCGGTCGTGGGGCCTAAACTCTGGGCTTGGGCACTGTCCCTCAGCAACTTAGCTCAAGGCTAGCGCTCTACCACTTGAGCCACAACGCCACTTCCGGCTTTTTTCTTTTTCCTTATGTGGTGCTAAGGAATCGAACCCAGGGCCTCATACATGCAAGGCAAACACTCTACCGCTGAGCCACCTTCCCAGACCCCAAGAACCTTTTTTAAAGCTGCAACAAGTAGAATCAATATGAATACTTGCAGCAGAAGGCAAAACTCACAGTTCTCTATTTGATACCCTCCGTGCTATCTGTTGGTCTAAATGCTTTCCTCCAACTTCGCCAGGATAGTTCCTGAGCATCAAGGCATGCATGGATTTGTGAGAAAGCGCCCCAATGCTCCAAGCTCCAGCTCCTTCTCAGAACCTGGAAAGAAAACCCTGTTGTTCTGCATGGGGCCTTCCCACTGCCACACATCCAGAGTCAACAACAGCACAAAGGACTCTGCGCTCAGCTCCAAGCCCCATTCTGGGCTTGCTCTTCTGGAAGGGACATCGATTTCCAAATGAAACCAAATGGATTCATGGAATCTGATGTGGTACAAAAATAATAAAATGTGATACCCACGAAAGACTGATCTTCTATCACTACGTGCTAAATCACAGCCTCCGACTCACAGTGTCCTTAGTTAGCCAGTGAGTGTGTCCTATGTCTCTCACTCTGAAAGATAGCCTGTCCTATTATTTGCTGTTCTTTGCATTCCTTGACTGCCTCAGGGCCAGGAATTGCCCGATAGCACTGAATTACTCTGATAAGATGGGAAAGGTAATATTAATGACTATCAACTGAGTGCATTAGGCTCTTGATGCTGTGTGTGTGTGTGTTCCTGCCACAGGACATCTGCACAGGCAGATTCATTTAATCATCCATCCTCCAGCAGCCCTGAAGAACACATCACTTCTCTCTTTTCACTGAGGCTAAGAAAGGTTATCACTTGCCAAAGCCTCACCACAGAAGTAGGATCTGAGTTTGGTGCCAAGACTGCAGAGTGAGCCCACCCACAGCTGCAGGACGGACGGCAGTGTCCCGTGGGACGGGGAAGGCAGTTAATCTGCTCAGTGCCAACCCTGCTCTGCACACAGGACCTTTTGTCCCTTCTTGCTTCCTTCAGAACACAGGCTCTTTCTCCCCATGGACAGCAGCCCTGTGGCCAGCCTCATGAGAAGCTTGGCAGCGGGTGAGAAAATACTGTTGCTGCTTTCCTTCCGAAAAACACCAGCCAGAGTGACCTCTCCCTCGTGCTCACTGATCTGATCCAGGGGAAGAAACTCCTAAGCCAGCAGAGGCTCCACACATCCAGAGAGGCCTCTCACCTGTCCCCAGAGTGGAAAAGCAGTACCCTAGGAAGCAGGGTTCCTTCCTCATTGTGCAGACCCTGGTCTTCGGGAGGCCAGAAACTGTCTCAGACACCTGGGTCAGGAGAATCCCACCATTTGGTCAGACAAGGGTGCCTTTGGCAATCAGGGGTAGTGTGGGCCAGACACAGCCAGCTCTATCACTGGCTCCCAATCATCCCCAACTGCCACCAACTGAAATGGCCAGTTCTCAACATGCCTCAACCATTAACCAAGCAAAGCCCTCTGCCATTAACCCCACACACAGCGATGCCTTTCCTCTTGTTCTTCACTTCTTGGCAAATGCCCACGGCCAGCACAGCATGAGCAGTTTCTGGCTGGCACTTGCTCTCTGATCTATTGTTTGGGAGAACTGAGCAGAGCTTCCAGGACCAAGGATAGGCAGGAAAACCTGAATTGCCACCAACAACCCACTGAAGGCTAAGTGTAGAAAAGCTTGAGGATAAGAACTCCAAGGAGATCCACATATCTTGTACATTTTACCTCCAGGAGATAACTATTTGGAGAAAAATTGCCTTGAACCTCAGTACAGGGAGATGAAGAAGACCCATTTGGAAAGATGTCTTCTTGGAAGCAACCAGCTGGATTACACTAGAGCCTGAGCTATCTAGAAGAGGAGAAATGCCAACCCCAGCTGGTCCCACCTTCCACAAGGACAAACAGAAATGATGCCACCCCTTCCAGCCTGCCCAGTTTACTAGAGGGCAGACTGGATCCCAGGCCAGACTCCTCTCCTCCCTACAGCCTACACCACAGTGATATTGTGGCTTGTATGTGGGCTGACCCCAAAGCTTCAGGTGGCCAAAATGTTGTACACTACCTTTGAGCCACACCTCCATCCCAGCTATTTACTGGTTATTTTTGGAAGATGGAGTGTCATAGAGTTTTCTATTGGTTAGCATCAAACTGTAATCTTCCACATCTCAACATCCACATCTCAACGTGGCTCGCTCCCCACACACGGACATCCCTTTCAAAGGTGCTGCAGTGGGCTAAATGCAGTCACTGTCCTCAATTTAGCAGCGCCAAAACCCTGTGCAGCCCACTGGAAAGACAGAGCCCTGCTCCTCTTCCAGAGCCCCAGGCACTTTGGATGTTGCAAGAGCTACTTAACTCCAGGGAAACCTGGGGAAGTCACTTGCATTTTTTCTTCCACATTCAGGTGCTATATCTGAAGGCTCCAAGGCCTAACTCAGTGTTTGCAGGGAGAAGGGTATAGGTGACACAAAATGCAATAGCTGGCATTCTGCAGTATGTGGACGCAAGCACAGACCACAAAGGCCTGAGGTGGTGACCGTGACGCAACCCTGCTCCTTTCAACTTTTTGATGGCAGACTTACCCTGAAGTGCTCAGGGACAAGGGCACAGGCCTACTCTGTATGAGAAAGTGAGGATCTGCATCTTCTAACTCAGCTTTTCCTGTCACCTGAAGTAAGAAAGCCCGTGAGGAACTGGCCAGAGGCAAGCAGGTTTGTTTCAGTTGTACATTCAGACACTGAGAAAATAACTATAGGAAAAATACACCAATTGGACTCACTGTGAGAAACTGGTAAAGACCTCTGTCAAGTCAGGACCATCACAAATTCCTACTCTGACTAGTAACCAGGGTGGCATTTTGGCTTCCTTCAAGTAGGTATGACTCAGGCAACATCTAATCCTCTCTGAGAGACATAGGTTCTTTCCTTCTCTTTAGTAAATGGCCACAGGTCACTTGAACAGATGGTGGTCCAAACTCATAGCCGGAGAGCAGGTTCTCCTTCAAGGACACTAGCTTTCCTGTCAAGCAAGATATGTTAGGTCTGAGAGCTGGGAGAGGCCCTGATTCCACACGGCAGTGATTCAGTGACCACCCTGACATTTTTCTTTTCTTTTTTTTATTTTATTTTTTTTTGTGAACATACTGTACAGAGGGGTTACAATTACATGGACAGGATAATGCATACATTTCTTATCAAGCATTGCAGCCTCCTCCTTTGTTTACCCTTTACATCCCTTCCCTACCTCCTCCCTACCCCCCCCCACCCCGCACCAACATTGTAAAGCTCATTTTCGACATGAGACATTTTTCTTTTGTAGGAAGTATGAGGTCCAAAGAAAAATGAGGGGCTGGGAAAGTGGCTCAGTGGTAGAGTGCTTGCCTTGCATGCCTGAGGCCCTGGGTTCAATTCCTCAGCACCACATAAGCAAAAAGAAGAAAGCCGGAAGTAGCGCTGTGGCTCAAGTGGTAGAGCGCTAGCCTTGAGCTGAAGAGCTGAGGGACAGCGCCCAGGCCCAGAGTTCAGGCCCCATGACCGGACCCTCCCCCCAAAAAAAAGAAAAATGACCACAGAACCCAACCACATGAGCCCTGAGGGAACTGTGGTTGTTCCTCTTGAAGAGATTTAGCTGTTTATCCGAAGTTGAACTGCTGTTTAAATGATGGAGGTGAGATTCAAGAAGAGCAGTGTTGTGAGTCTGCGGGAAATGGAGGTTGTGTGTCTTAGCTCTTCTCCTTTGTGCCACCTCCCCCTCCAGTCTGCTCCACAGAGCCTGACACTCGGGGTCCCGTCTCGCCACCCTGCGAGCCAGCAGGCCTGCCTGAGCCCTGGAGCTGACACTTAACTCTAGCAGGAACAAGCTGAAGGTCTCTCTGGTTTGAATGGAGTGTGAACACTCCCACGGCCCAGCACCCATGCTCCTTTCTCATACTCAGGCAGGTTCTGAGCTTTGCAGAGCAAGCACGTGCTCAACATTTCATCAGAGACAGTGGAACAAACTTTGTTGCTTGTGCAGCGTGGAGGGTGGGTGGGACCTGGCCTGAGACACACCCTAGACTTGCAGCCCTGTACCCTTTCCAGGGTACACTTATAGAGGGAGCAGCATGGACTTTCTGCCCCTTAGGAGGGACTGACGGCAGGCCCCCTGGGTACCTGGGAGCTCCATGTGGCCCCAGCCACGCATGCACAGCCTGCCGAGGAGCCCGGGCTGGCTCGGCCCTCAGGGACCTCGGGGGACCATGGCATGTTGGATGAGCTGTCAGGGGGAAGGCCAGCTTGTGGATCCTTCCATGGTTTCTACATTTACTAGCTGGGGAAAGATGCTGCGCAAGTCCAGACCTGGCTTTCCAGATGCTGGCTATGGACCCCGGAGTGACACTTCTGAAGCATGTCTAGCTCTGACAGCCTGTGATCTTTCACCCGGGGAAAGAGCGAGGACTGAGTCCTAACATCTTCATATTGAACAGTTTCCCTAAAAGCGGCCAGAACCCTGTGTCACCCCTGCAGTGCTCAGCCCAGCAGCTCTTCCAAGCAGCCAGGAGGAGCCCAGGGGCAGACAGTACCCTGCACTGATGTCCATAGGGGTCACATTTCCAGGAGGCAGTCAGACCAGGGACACTGGCCAAGGTGAAGCCCATGGGCCTCCACATTGGAAACCAGCCACAGCCACTCAGTCTCCTATGGTCAGCCTGCACTTAGACGCCTCCAGGCTTTGGCTGCACATTTATTTGTTTAGTCAGTGTTTCTCTTCTCTCCTCACCCTGAGCCTTGCTTTGAAAAGAACATCAGTATTCATGTAAATGGTGCACAAAGTGGACTCCTCACTTCCTGCCTTCCTTCTGGGGCTGTGAACCCTGGCTCTCCAGCAAGTCCCCTGGGAGCCCGGTCAATGCAGCCTCTGTGCAGCCTGGCCGCACAGCTCCCCGCCCACAGCCCCCATTGGCCACCCTGGCCCACAGTGGACTGCAGGGGCCACACCCCACCCCTGCTTTGGGAGGAATAAGTGGCTGACTCCAGCTCAGTTCTGCTACTTGGAGATACTGAAGCCAGAAACACATCCAGGCACAGAAGGCAGCCAGGGAAGGTGAGAAGGAGCCAATGACTGAGAAGGCTCAGGAAAAACTTCCTTCCATTCTGTGTGTGTGTGTGACAGAGAGAGAGAGAAAGAGAGAGAGAGAGAGACAGACAGACAGACAGACAGATAGAGAGACAAAGAGAAAGAGAGACAGACAGAGAGACAGACAGACAGAGAGACAGAGACAGAGAAGAGAGGGAGAGAGAGGGAGAGGGAGGGAGAGGGAGGGAGAGGGAGAGAGACAGACACACAGACACACAGAGACAGAGACAGAGACAGAGGGAGACAGAGGGTGGTCAGGGAGGGACAGGGAACTGAAAACGACCCTTTGGGACAATAAGCAGCATTTTAAACTGTGGACAGGCATTCCACGCTTTGGGCCTGACCTCACTGTTGACCCTATTATTGCTATTTATACCATGGAATACACCAACACCAAGCAGACACAAACATGTGCTACCTGTTTTCTTTTCCATAAATCAGAGAGACTTCAATTCTAGAGTCTTTTGACATTTTTCCAAAAGCACCATGAATACTGCATCTTCTCTTGGAAGGAATGGTTTTGGCTTCCCTCTAGAGCTTGCTTACCCCCAAATTCTTTTTTTTTCTTTTTTGTCGGTCTTGGGGCTTGAACTCTGGGCCTGGGCACTGTCCTCAGCTCTTCAGCTCAAGGTGAGCGCTCTACTGCTTGAGCCACGGTACCACTTCCAGTGTTCTAGTGGTTTATATTGGAGATGAGTCTCACAGACTTTTCTGCCCGTGATCCTCAGATCTCAGCCTCCTGAGAAGCTAGGATTACAGGCGTGAGCCACCGGCCCCAGCCCCCAAATTCTTGAACAAGAACTTGCCTTTCCCCCAGGTGCTTCTCTAGGTCACTGCTACCCGGTTTCCAGCTTGAGATTCCAGTGCCCCACATCCTGCCCAGACACCACTAAGAAATAACAGGATGGTTGAAACAATAATAAATTGGTTAAAAGAAACAGGGAGTAAAAGTAAGTTTTCTTTCTTTGGCATTACCTTTCTCAAGGAGGAAGAACCCCCCTCTTTTAATGGGTCTCCTACATGATACAGAATGTGTCTTTCCAAGAAGTTAAAATCCTAAAATTCTCTTACTTTCACTATAATAAGATTAAGGCAGAATATGTACAGTATGAGGGATGAAGAAGACAAAGATAACTCTCTTAGAAGATAATTTATAAACCACCAACTGCTCCTTAAGTGGAAGAATTTAATTGTATTTATGTTTTTTATTTTAGGGTATGGTTTGAATTCGGGTCCTTGAACTTACTAAGCAAGTGCTCTAACCATTGAGCGACACCTCCAGCCCCAAGTGGAAGAATTTAAAAGGGAAAAAGTTATTAGCATGTTAGATGGAAACTCCTTTGTATAATTACTTACAGATATGTGTATATGTATATATATATATATATATATATATATATATATAATTATAATTTAATGTGAAAATACCTTAAGAGGGGTTACAATTACATGGGAAAGATAGTGAGTACATTTCTTATCAGGCATTGTTGCCTCCTCCTTTGTTTCCCCTTCCCATCCCTTCCCATCCTCCCCCCATCCCCACTCCCTCCTATACTTTTTTTGTCAATCATGAGGCTTGAACTCTGGGCCTAAGAGGGGCCACCTCTGTGTTTGTATCTGCGGCATGGGGTGTCATCAGGGAAGAGGGACAGCTCTCGCTGGAATCTAGAGGAAGAGGAACAGCAGGAAAAGCCTGGGTCCCCTGTTGGGGTGCAGCCAGCAAGACCAGCACCGGGTGTGTCTCCCCTTTGCACCACAGCCGTCCCTGTGTCAAGTGAGCCTAGCTCACTTTTGTTTCTGGAGGGTCAAGTGTTTTTCCTTGTTATTGTGGCAGTTATATCTTACCTATTTTTCCAGATCATTTTTACAGCTCCTTTTGTTATTTCTATAACCCACTCAAAGAAATCTCATATATTATTTAAAATGACTAAAATGTATATATTAAGGCAAAGGAAAATAAGCTCCCACGATTCATGTTCTTTTGTCTTTTGGAAGTGCCTGCATTGCTCTTCCTAAACTTTGGTTTATGAATAGGATATTCTCTTCCATATTGTCTAGTTGGACATAGGAGTGTTATTGATTTTTTGCCCTGATTTGCTCCTACTCACCTTAGTGCCCAGCAAGCCTCCTTCTGAGTTGGAGCTCTGCTCACCTGCTTAATCTGAATCCCCTGAAAGCTGAGAGCAGCCATCCAGGAGGTGCAATCAGTCCAAGTTCCCTCCCTGCTCTGCAGATGCATTTTTTCTGAAACTTGCACCCAACCAGAGGATAGAGACTAGTGAAACTCTTCTCCAAAGCACACGGGGACACAGGAGTAGGAGGGACTAAGAGGAGGATGGAATGGTGACATTTCAATGTCCCCACCACCACCACCAGAAGAGTCATGGGCCCAGCCTTGCCGAGCGGAGGTCTGCACCTTGAAGGCCTCGTAGAGCAGGCAGCAGGCGTGAAAGGGTGTCTTTCCTGCTGTCCCCAGGATGTCTGAGCTGGAGAAGGTGCTGGTTGCCCTCCTTGATGTCTTCCACCAGTACTCTGGAAGGGAAGGTGACAAGCACAAGCTGAAGAAGTCTGAACTGAAGGCCCTCATCAACAGTGAGCTCTCCCACTTCCTGGAGGTGAGTCTCCCCTTGGGAAACCCACAGCCCACCTGTGTGCCTTTCCAGTCATTGAACCACCTATGCCAGGCCAGAGCAATGGCGAGCACATGTAAGCCCAGCTGCTAGGAGTCTGATGACCATCGGGCCCCCCTGGGCTCAAAACAAAGACAAACAAAATCCACCTTACACTTTCTCTTCTGAGCTGCCCTGATAGGGTTCTGATCATATATAGATTTTTGGGTTGTTTCTAGACATTGATTTGAACAGCTGGGAGTAAAGGCTAAAATGGGCCACTGTTTCCATTTCCCTGTCATCTGTCCCTGAAAATCAAGGACTGACAAGTGATTATCACAGCAGAATGGGATGGGAAAACATGTATGGCTTGTCAGAGCCCAAGTGGACACATGAGAAAACAAGTAGGTGGCTGGGTGGCACAGGCCCATAGCTCCAGCCCTGGGATGCTGAGGCAGTCTTGTGAATTTGAGAGACTGGACAAACATAGTGACTCCCCGTCTCAACAGAGGTAGGAGGAGGAGAGTGAAAGCATCAAGAGAAAGGCAGAGAGACAAACAGAGAGACAGAGACAGAAAGAGGCTAGGCACCAGTGGCTCACACCTGTAATTGCAGCTACTCAGGAGGCTGAGATCTGAGGATTGAGGTTTGAAGACAGCCCAGGAAGACAAATATTTAAGACTCTTTATCACCAATTAACCACCAGAAATCTGGAAGTGGAGCTGTGGCTCAAATGGTAGAGCACTAGCCTTGAACACAAAAGCTTAGGGACAGTGCCCAGGCCTCGAGTTCCTGTTTCAGTGTAAGCACAAGAAAAATGAACTTTGGAGAAAGGATACCTTTGGGCTTTATTACAGATGTTTAGTATTTAGAGATTAAATAAATACTAAGCACCTGATAATTTAATACTGTGAGCGCTGCAGGCCGACACCTAACACAACTTTTGGAAGCCAGAAGCCCCTCAAGGGGGCTCCAGGAATACAGAACACTGGGAGGAACTTTCTGCTGTTTGGGCTCCTATCAGAAAGCTGCGTCAGCCCCTGGAGGCCACTCTCTGGCTGGGGCCTATCTGGACACTTGAGTCTGCTGCCCTGGTCCTCGCCAACCTGGGCTCCCATACAATCCATCTACTTCCTACGTCTCCTGGTGCTCTGAATCAACACTGCTGCTCACCTGAAGGCCAATGGGCTGGTGGAGTCCTGTGTGGACTGGAGACTTAACTGCAGCAAGGAATTTCCTCGGTTGTAGAAGTGACTGCCCCTGCTAGGAAGCAATTGGCCAGGAAACAAAGTGGGGCATACTTGTCTGACCAAAGGCCCAGCCTGGGGATGGGTCCAGGACACTGGGATGGTGCCTTATCAGACAGTAATGGAAAGATGAGAGTCCACGATACCCGGGTGGCTGGCTGGGCTCTCCTGCCCCTACCCCCACTTAACTCCATTGTTAAGAAGCAAAGCTTGCTGGGGAATTCCCACACCTGAGTCTGGGACTGCTTTTCTCATTTAGGGTCACACAAAACAATCTATGTGACCAGTATGTCCCACCAATTCTGTCTTTTGATTTAATAAAAAATGTCGTAGCTGATCTCTATAAAAAAAATTACAATAAGGATGAACCTTCACTCCATTAACAAGAGAAAACTCAGGAGCATCAAAAGTTCATTTTTTCTTTTGAGACATTTGCTCAGACCAACACAGACTTATCAGATCAAGCCCTTATATCAGATCAAGCCCTTATTACATAGTGAACGCTCAACAAATAGTAGCTAATAATAGCATCTATTACTGATTTTAAAACAGAAAATGTTAACATAGAGGACCCACAATTTATTACTGGTAACTCAAGGTATACCAAAGTATCATGAACACTTGCTGGCCTGGTTTTATTTTTTTATTTTTATTTTTTATTGTGAAAATACCTACAGAGGGGTTACAATTACATGGTCAAGATAATGAGTATATTTCTTATCAAGCATTGTAGCCTCCTCCTTTGTTTCCCCTTCCCATCCCTTCGCATCCCCCCCTCCCCCCACCAAAGTTGTAAAATTCGTTTTTCCACATAACAACTTGTACATCTCATTGTTGCAATGTGTCCTCCTGTATCCCTGTTTTAACTATTTGTTTTTTCCCTTCCCCTCCACATATACCAACATCATCTATAGTGAAAGCAGGGGTTATACCATGGGAGAGGGACAGACAAAGCAACAAAGACATATCTTATAAATATGTTAGAAACAATCTCATGAAAGATCTCTTTTTTTATTTTTTGTCAGTTGTGGGGCTTGAGCTCTAGGCCTGGGAGCTGGCTGGCCTGGTTTTAGCAGTGTAATTTCAGTTTGAAAGCAAACCTAATGTGTCCGTCAGTTTTTCATTACTGTGACAAAAATATCTGAGAAATTACCTGAGGAAAGACGTATTTTGGCCCTGTTGGTTTGGGCCATGTTGAGGAGCAAATGGTGGCTCAAAGCTGCCCACCTCCCAGCATTTGGGAAGTGAAGAAAGGAAGGACTAGGGTCTCGATGTCCCCTTTGAGGACACACCTAGTAATATAACTTCTTCCCGGGAGGCCCCCATCACCTTTCAGAGGCACAACAGGCAAGGAACCGAGCCTTCAGCTTATGAGCTTTAGGAGAACATTGTTTTTAAATCCAAACCCTGGCCTCTGAGGTGTATTACAAGGCCCAGCCTTTCATAATACTTGACCATTACTGGGGTCTGAACCTCAGCATCTTGCATTTGCTAGGCAAGAGCTCTACCGACTGGGCAAAGCCCCACTTTGAACCCTTTGGATTCAGAGATGCCTGAGAGTCAGTGTCCCAGGCCCAGATTCTCTCCGCCGTGTTTGAAACCCTGTACTATGACCACACATCACCTAGTTACCTCGCCATGTATTTGGCTCTGGTGTCAGGCAGGACTATCAGGAAAGGCCTCCAAACAGCTTAAAAAAAAAAAAAAGAACCCAACTTGAATGGGAGAAAGAATGTAGGAATTAGCATTTCCAAGTGTCCCCAAGCATTTCAGGAAAATATTAAAATCCACTGAAACCATTACCAGAGAGAACCCCTACCCCAGAAATGAAACTCAGGAACACCAAAAGTTCATCTTTTCTTTATTTTCCCATGTGTTTTGATAATACCCTGAAGATGTTTACATACTCACTGTTCTATTCTTTTTCAGTGTCCACAGTCCCACTGGATTTATTTATTTTTGCCGGTCCTGGAGCTTGAAGTCAGGACCTGGGCATTGTCCTTGAGCCTCTCTGTGCTTAAGGCTAGTGCTCTACCACTTGAGCTACAGCACCACTTCCTGCTTTTTCTGTGTATGTGGTACTGAGGAATTGAACCCAGGGTTTCATGCATGCTAGGCGAGCACTCTACCACTAAGCCATCTTCCCAGCCCCAGTTCCACAGGATTTAAAGGAGGAAAGGCATAGACTCCCAGAGAGTTTTGCGTGGCCAATAGTTCCCTGGTCACAGGAGAAATCTTTTCCGGTATTTTGCATTTGTTTTAGGATTATTTCTGATACAAACTGTCAGCCAAGCAATGTTGAATCACATTGTGATCGCTACATATTCCACTTAAAAATAAGTTAGACAACTTTTCTTATCACTTTTAGGAAATCAAAGAGCAGGAGGTTGTGGACAAAGTCATGGAAACACTGGATGAAGATGGAGAGGAGAATGTGACTTTCAGGAATTTATGGCCTTTATTGCTATGGTGACCACTGCCTGCCATGAGTTCTTTGAACATGAGTGAGATAAAGACCCACGCTGTCCCTGCACCAGAGATGAAGTTCATAGCAGGAACCCAAGCACAAAGGCTTTCAGGCTTATCAGACCCAAACTCTCCAGCCATATGTAGCTAATTAGGAGGCTTGATTTGCTATGTGAAAATTTGAAACTCCCTTCCCAAAGTCTGTTTTAAATTGCTGCAACATTGTGTCTGCTGTAGCAGCCATTTGTATAAGCTGACTGGTCCAAAGGACTGAGCAGTGTGTCAGTCGTAAAGCATATGCTATACGGGCAGCCATAGCTCTGCGGAACACTAACCCAGAAAGGACAAACCGATCAACTACCAAAAGCAACCCTGCGAAGTAGCAGCCTAAAATCGCAAAGCTTTGTACAGCACCTGAAAGGCTGTCCAGCCGTCTCCGGCAAAGAGCATGGTCACATTTAAATCCTTTGCCTGGGGTGAGCTGTATTAACTGACTAAATATTTGATGTCACGAGTTCTAAATGGAAAACAATGTCTTACAAACCAAATGCTGATATTTCACCTCAGAACTGACCATCACTTTTTTATAGTTAGTAGAATCCTCCTTCTAGAATGATCCTCTACTGGTCCTGTGGGACATGTGTGTAGAAGGAGCCTGCTCAGAACCTAAGACCAGGTTTAGGTTCTATCTTTCCAGGTCATTGCGCTGCAAGCAATTTTGATTACTGGCATCCTCTGCTGTCTGTAAAGCAGGTGCCCATGAAGCTGAGTGGCCTGTGAGTGGAGGGGACTGGATGTGGAGGTCAGTCCTGACCTACTTCTGCCAAGAGCATCTGGTCACTGCTCGCCCAGAGTCAAGAGACACAGGAGGCTGATCTTGATGCTTTTGAAAACTCACATTCAAATAAATCATGTTTCAAGCAATTCAAGTGACAAATAACAAATTACAGATATTACAAGTTACTTCAAGGAAAACTCAAATTAATCATATTAACCTTTTTCCCATTTACGTTTTTCAGTGGTGGTGTTGTTTGTTTTTAAGGAAACAGATTTGGGAAGCAACCAAGCAGGGCATCTGCATTAAATAAAAAGAACACTATACTGATTCTCCACAGCCGCTGAGTAAGAAATAGAAACTACTTGCAGAAAGGGACAAAAAGTCCCAGAGTGGGACTTCTGGACTTCACTCCATTTTCAGACACTGCCCGAGGCCAGGGGAGAGGCAGCCGGGGCCGCAGGCGATCCTGGGCGTTCAGAAGGCCTCTCCCTGTCTGGGAGCACCATGAGGCTCCACTAGGGAACCAGCCTGGCTGGGTCACATGTGCACCCTCTCATTGCTATTAGAATTCCATCACTTAGATCACAGTTTTAGAAATTTCAGTCTGTGAGGGTGGGGAGGGTGTGTCAGGGCGGTGTCCATGATGCACTCCAAAAGCAGTGTAGGAACTGGGGAATGCGCATAACCTTCGAAGATAAACCCAGAGACCGACCTTCTTCATCAAGAGCCCACCTCATCCATCACCACCCCAGATAGTATTCAAACAGTAAGACCTCCCTTCTTTCTCCCTCAAAGGCTCTGACTATTCAATAATACAAGGTGCATTCAGTCCCTATCCAAGAGTCCTCAAAGTCTTCACAATTCTGAATGAGATCGGCTTTGTTCTAGTAACTCCATGTTGCTCCCATGCTCACTGACCCCTCCCCTGAGGGCCCTTCCTGGTGCTCAGGAAAAGCTCACCCTGGAGGGGACGGTGCCGCACCACAGATCCCCTCCTCTTCTCTTTCTGAGGGTCAGTCGCCTCTTGACCACCCCTCCTCAGATCCAAGCTGCCAAAGGAGCCCATGTCAGACCCCCCCACCTCTACCTTGCTGGCCACACCTCCGCACCTCACCATCACCCCTCTTCTGGCGAGTGACCCCTAACAATAGGCCTTCTGTCTCTCCTTTGGCTTGGCACCATGCCAGAGGGATTCCCCTACACCTTTTAGCCAGTCTCTTCTCATCTGGGGGACATTTGAAGAGAATTTGACTCTGCCCCTGTGGACTCCTCCATACTCCTCAGACAGTGGGAGGTGCCCTGGGCTCCGCGCTCCGCTCCTCATATGCTAGTTACAGGATCTCTCTCTGCCGTTAGTATGGGCTGTTACACACTACAGCCTACTCTCGGGTGCAGCCTGGAAGTTTGGCTATCCCAACTCAACTCTTTTCTGCCTGAGCCACATGGTGGTATCCTTTCGGCAACCCTTACCTCTGGTGCTGACACCCAGGAGGGGACAGTGACGCGCCATAGGCTTCTCTTTCTGAGGGTCAGTCTGACCCCCCCCCCCACGCCAAAGCCCAAACTGCCAAAGGAACCCCACATCAGACCTCCCACCTCTACCACTGCTGGCAGCACATCTACATCACACCATCTGCCCTCTATGTCTGGTGAGGGACTTCTATCTACTGGCCCTCTGTCTGTCTGTCTCTCGACATGCCATGCCAGAGGGATCCCCTGTGCCTTTTGGTCAGTCTCTTCTTGGTTCAGGATACCTGAAGTGAGAATTTGACTCTCATTCTGAGACTTCAGGTAGACAGGAACACCTTCCATCTGCTACCTCTTCATCTTCTACAGACTTACCAGACTCCTCGTGTTTTATTCCAATGGGGTCTCAACAATCTCTCCAGAGCTGAGACACTCACAGGACCTGACTCCCGACCTCTCACCGGGGCTCAGGGGGTCTGAATGACTCCCGACCTCTCACCGGGGCTCAGGGGGTCTGAATGACTCCCGACCTCTCACCGGGGCTCAGGGGGTCTGAATGACTCCCGACCTCTCACCGGGGCTCAGGGGGTCTGAATGACTCCCGACCTCTCACCGGGGCTCAGGGGGTCTGAATGACTCCCGACCTCTCACCGGGGCTCAGGGGGTCTGTCTGACTCCCGACCTCTCACCGGGGCTCAGGGGGTCTGAATGACTCCCGACCTCTCACCGGGGCTCAGGGGGTCTGTCTGACTCCCGACCTCTCACCGGGGCTCAGGGGGTCTGAATGACTCCCGACCTCTCACCGGGGCTCAGGGGGTCTGTCTGACTCCCGACCTCTCACCGGGGCTCAGGGGGTCTGAATGACTCCCGACCTCTCACCGGGGCTCAGGGGGTCTGTCTGACTCCCGACCTCTCACCGGGGCTCAGGGGGTCTGTCTGACTCCCGACCTCTCACCGGGGCTCAGGGGGTCTGAATGACTCCCGACCTCTCACCGGGGCTCAGGGGGTCTGAATGACTCCCGACCTCTCACCGGGGCTCAGGGGGTCTGAATGACTCCCGACCTCTCACCGGGGCTCAGGGGGTCTGAATGACTCCCGACCTCTCACCGGGGCTCAGGGGGTCTGAATGACTCCCGACCTCTCACCGGGGCTCAGGGGGTCTGAATGACTCCCGACCTCTCACCGGGGCTCAGGGGGTCTGAATGACTCCCGACCTCTCACCGGGGCTCAGGGGGGTCTGTCTGTGATGATATATATGATATATATATATATATATATATATATATATATATATACATATAGTACATTATACACACAGCTGCTGGAAGAGCCCCGGCAACTCAGGCAGCAATACCTGCCTTTCCTAAGGCAGCACTGTAAGAGAACTCTGTTCCCACAGTGAACCCTGCCACACTGGGTATCGCTGGACACATCGCCTAGGAGCCACAGACACCCACCCCTGTCCAGTCGCCACAGCAATAGGCACCCCTGGGTCAACACTAGCTTCCAACACAAACTGTGCTGCAGAATGGGGCTCATGTATACCAAGCCCCACTGCGGTGCCCGGTGAAGCAGACGCAGTGAGACCCACCCATCACGTCAATGGCAAACTGGCAGAGCAGCCAGATCTCACGAGGATCCGAGGAAGGCTGCAGGGCAGTGTCACTGATCCAAGTAGCTACATGGAAAGAAGGGTCTGGAACTAGTGGAGGGAGAGCTTTCCTTGTTCAGATCATCAATGTCCAGAGAGGATAATGGCCACAGTGCATCATCTCATGTGAAAAGAGCCCTGTGGCTCAACTTCACTTCTCTGCACAGAAAACATGAACCCAGGTGGCCTTAAAACTCCTTTCTATAAAGAGAGATGCCAGAGGGAAACACTGGGAGAGAGCAAGGGAAGGGGTGACATTGTCCAAAAAGAAATGTACTCATTACTTCACTTGTGTAGCTGCAACTCCTATGTACATCATCTTTACAATAACAATAAAAAAGAAAAAAAATAAGAGAGAAATCACACTTGAACAAACCCACAGCAATCAGCCTAACATCCAGAGCCTGCTGCTAGTGAGTGGGAAGTACCAGTCCTTCCTGGGAAACTCAGCCTCTTATGAGGAGCCTGCAGTCAACGTCTTGTAAACAGATCTTGCCAAAGTAGGTACTCTTCCAAGGGACGGGCCAGAGCCCCTGCTGCCCCGACAGGAGACAGGACTGCACTTAGTTATTCACACGTGGAACTGGAATTATCCTCAAGACCTGGAGTGCTGTGTCTCTGCACACCCAGCAGCACAGCCTGATCCACTCAGAATCTATGGGAATCAAGCCCACGCAGCAACAGCATCATCAGGGGAGAGCATGCACCTGACACCTCAGAGACAGCAGCAGTGCGAGAAGGCACACTGCACCAAGCAGCCACCAAGACGGGTGAAAGGTTTGTGTCACCCAGTGAAAGTGTGCAGTTTATTACCTATAAAACCAGATTATAAAGTATGTGATTTTAATTTGTAAAAAACTTTTTAAAGGATAAATCTCTGAGGTTTATGTTAATAAACACTAGTATTACTCAGAGGAAGGGTTGTAGGTTTAAATTTGTCTTCTTTACACTGTAATGTGCATTCTAAATTTTGTGCAATAAACCTAACTGCTTTATATATTCTGAAAGAAATATGTAATAAAATGCATCCTACCTGAGGTCATTTTAAAAGGCTTTTTACACATCTCAAGATGCAGAACTACAAACAATTAATAGCTTTTATTAACATAACAATATTAAAAAAACTAGTGTGATATACAGAATTCCCAGAGAGTGGTCGTAAAACATTTGAATACAATTCTTAAGTCTTAACTCAGCAGATACTTTGTCTTAGGCCATTGGCCTCTTACTACAAAAAGCTCCCAGTTTTCATTTGCTATAAAACTACAACATTGAGATTGGGTTAGGTAGTTTTGTTCCTTTCTCAATCATTCAATTGTAAAGAACATCTATTAGTCCACTGCTGAAACTTCTGGATGCCAAATAATAAGTTACACAGATTCTGTACATAATTTCAACAGGATTATTCGACTTCCAGAATGCTGCACACACTAAACCACAGTTCAACACCATGGGCAAACAGGGCTACTATGCACAGGGCTACCTGAGGCAGACGACAGACAGAAAAAAAGGAGTTGGCCCAGGAGGCTGGGCTGTGAAGAACTGGCAACAGGTTGTTAGGCACTGGTCCAGGCCAATTCTCAAAAACAATTGGCTATTTCTGGGAAGCATGCATGATTCCTACACTTCCTCACCTTCTATCTCCCCAAAACCCAACACCTTCATAACATATTCTTTAATTAGCTATATAAAAATAATCTCTTCGAGTCATGCTAGACTTCAAATCCTTAGATGTAGCTAAAGGATTTTATATTCTTTTCTTTGATTTAGGTTCAGTATAATATCACTCAGATTACCTATGTTTGAATAAAGTAACTGAGAACGATTTGGCCCTATTTTATAGGCACACAACTCAAAGTGCAAAGGCCAACAAGGCCTGGAATCCCCAGTGCAAGCCGCTTGGGCAGGGGCATGGACTGCACATGGGCCTCAGGCCTCAGATCTGCTCACCTGAAATAAAAGCAGGAATTCAGTACATCCGTGAGAGGAATTAATATTGTGACATTATGAAAATTAGCCGCTTAACTAAATAGCATGGAGCTATCAAGAGGAGAGTGATGTTACACTCAATGCTGGTTTTTCCTTCTGCAACCGTCTAACTGGACAGTCCAAAGTGGCACTTACGAGCATTAGTGACCACATGTGCAAACAACTGAGACGAGGAGGAGCCCCGATGTGAGGGGGTCCCCATCCCACTACCCCTGCGGGCTGTACATAGAAGTGAGGCAGCAGTGTGCTGTCACCTCCAAGATCTCTCCAGCATGTATTCTACACGTGAGCCTGTCCTTTCAAGTAGGAACTTTAAAAATCAGGTATTATATCTTTAGCCTAAAAAAGTGCAAGCCTGCAGTACAGCAGAGAATGGCTACAGAAGCAGTGGCTCAACAACGCCACACCAGACCTTTTCTTTCCTTCTCAGTCACCCCATTTTTTCCTGGCTTCCATGGATTGTTAAATGTACTTGGAAGATCCAAAATACTTCTTTAAGGAAATACTTTCTAAAATGAGAGTTGGGTACTGTTGCGATCGGTGAAGCACAGGAAATGTCAAACTGCTGAGGAGACTTGGACCCTTTCCCCAGGGTGGGGATGGCAGGGCAGCCACTCCTGGAAGTCCCCGCTGGCTCCCATGCCAAGGTCTGTCAGCGCATTCACATGTTGTAGGCCACATAGATGGGATCCAGCTGGTCAGCCAGGAAGCCGTCCCGCAGGTGCATGCGCTGCTTCTCGCCTCGGGAGTTGATGGGGATGACACCAGGGTCTACAATGACCACCACACCTACCACCAGGTAGTGCTCCTCCAGCACCACGTTGGTCACCAACGCCACCAGGTCCAGGGCCTCCTGCTCCAGCCCCTCCAGCTCCACCACCACCACAAGCAGGTTGGTCCAGGTGAACACGGCACTGGAGGGACAGATGGTCAGATAGCTGAACAATTTTGGGGCCAGTAGAGGTTTGGGAGGGGGAGTCACAGGAAGAGGGAGATGCTGGCTTACATTCACCCATACCACACTGCTGTTTCATCCCCTTACAAGATGATCTGTTCTAAGTCAAGTCCTAATAAAAATCAAGACCATTATTTGACACTGAAAGCTGAACCTGTCCCAATGTAAGCTCCCTACAAAGTAAAGAAAATGTGAGTCATGGCTGGGAAGGTGGCTCAGTGGTAGAGTGCTTGCCTTGCATGAGGCCCTGGGTTTGATTCCTCAGCACCACATAAGCAGAAAAAGCTGGAAGTGGCAACGTGGCTCAAATGGTAGAGTGCTAGCCTTGAGTTGAAGAGCTGAGGGACAGCGCCCAGGCTCAGAGTTCAGGCCCCAGGACTGGCACAAAAAAAAAAAAAAAAAAAAAAGTAAAAGAAAAAAGAAAATGTGAGTCACCAAACTTTTTTTTTTTTTTTTTTTTGGGGGGGGGGGGTCGGTTGTGGGGCCTGAACTCCGGGCCTGGGCGCTGTCCCTCAGCTCTTCAGCTGAAGGCTAGTGCTCTACCACTTGAGCAATAGCGCCACTTCCGGCTTTTTTCTTTTTGCTTATGTGGTGCTGAGGAATCGAACCCAGAGCCTCATATATGCAAGGCAAGCGCTCTACTACTGAGCCACCTTCCCAGCCCTCACCAACCATTTTAAATCAAGACCACTACATTTAAAGTAGAAACACTTCAGGATATAAATGGTGGAAATCTTCCATTTTTGCCTGTATATATGGGCCTGTCTCTTGGTTTAAGATCAATCAGGAAAAGAAAAGGACAATCAAAATGCCAGTGAGAGAAAGCAATGAGGTGTCTGCCTCTGGTTCTGTTTCAGAAACATGTTCAAAAGAACCCATAAATCCAAGTCCTTTCAGAAGGGTTGGTGGCCACCAATACTTTCTGAAATGGCAACCTAGCTCTACCTGGACCCACCAAGAGTGAGCGTTTGCCTATGGCCCAATGGGCCTGGCTTCAACATCACGCACAGCATTCATGCCCGAGGGCCCAGTGCGTAGTGTGGGACTCTTACCATTCTGCGATGCTCCTATGTGCTCGGATCACAGAGGTCTCGATGTCAATGGGGTGGTACCGCATCCCTCTCAGCTCCAGTGTTTCATCCAGAGACCCAACAACATACAGTGCATCGTGTCGCTCTGTGAACAGCACATGGGTGCCCATGCTCAGAGCACAACATACAGTGCATCATGGTGCTCTGTGAATAGCACACACGTGTGCCCAGGCTCAGAGCATAACATACAGTACATCGTGTGGCTCTGTGAACAGCACACGGGTGCCCATGCTCAGAGCACAACATACAGTGCATCGTGTCGCTCTGTGAACAGCACATGCATGCCCATGCTCAGAGCACAACATACAGTGCATCGTGTTGCTCTGTGAACAGCACATGGGTGCCCATGCTCAGAGCACAACATACAGTGCATCGTGTCGCTCTGTGAACAGCACACGGGTGCCCATGCTCAGAGCACAACATACAGTGCATCGTGTCGCTCTGTGAACAGCACACACGTGCCCATGCTCAGAGCACAACATACAGTGCATCATGTCGCTCTATGAACAGCACATGCATGCCCATGCTCAGAGCACAACATACAGTGCATCATGGTGCTCTTTGTGAACAGCACACGGGTGCCCATGCTCAGAGCACAACATACAGTGCATCGTGTGGCTCTGTGAACAGCACACGGGTGCCCATGCTCAGAGCACAACATACAGTGCATCGTGTCACTTTGTGAACAGCACACACGTGCCCATGCTCAGAGCACAACATACAGTGCATCGTGTGGCTCTGTGAACAGCACACGCGTGCCCATGCTCAGAGCACAACATACAGTGCTTCATGTCGCTCTGTGAACAGCACACATGTGCCCATGCTCAGAGCACAACATATAGTGCATCGTGTCGCTCTGTGAACAGCACACACATGTCCATGCTCAGAGCACAACATACAGTGCATCGTGTGGCTCTGTGAACAGCACATGCATGCCCATGTTCAGAGCAGGTGCAGAGTGAGTCTGCACACTCTGCTGTGTGTGCCCCAGCAGGGGCCCTCTGCCAGCATCATTTGGAATGCACGCCTCTGCAAAGAGTGCTAATGGAAGCAGAGGGAGCTCAGTCTCACCTCTCCTGTGGGGAACAACCTCAGCAAAGTGACAGCAATGTGAATATGCATTTTAAAATAACCTTTACCTATGGAAACAGGGTAGCAACTACAGGCTGCCAGAAGCTCTGACTTGAACTGGCTGCCGCACCCAGACTGTGTCAGAGTGGGAGACCCCACCCAAGTCTGGGGCACACCCACCCATGCAGCACCCCTGTACTGGCCAGAAGGCAATGCAGCCTTATCACCAACCGCAACCACTGGCCACCCTCAGCACACCTTCAGCAGAGGTCAGGGCCTCAGACAGTAAGGGAGAGAAAAGTACTGTTCAGAATGAGAGCATGCCATTTGCCAGACACTGAGCCACACCCATTACAGCAAGGAAGGGCTGGGGCAAGTAACTGTTCCCCTGGCTCGAGATGCCGGTGTGTGCCCTGGTGTCCAAGGCAGACCCTTTGCTTTCACCCCCTCACCTCCACTGGCATCAGTAAGCTCGGTCCTGCGAAGGAAGCCAAGGTAGCCTGTCCTTGCCCAGATGGTCTGGGTGTCTCCAAAGCTCAGCCGGGCACTGAAGTGGTCAGCATGAAGGGCCTCCTCTCCGTAGACCGTGTGGTACCCAGTAGCATTGTGTGGGCTGCTAACCCAGATCTGTGGAGTCCAGAGGACAAGAATATGGACAGGCTGCACACCCCTGGTACAAATTCTACCCCAGGACACCCACTGGCTGAGGAGAATCTCAGAAAAACACTGAATGAAGTGGGAGGTGCCATCATCTTCCAGATCTCTTGATGAACAAACTCAGAATTACAGGGACAAAGAGCAAACATAATTTCTCTCCCTCAGATGAAGAATGGCTTCTTTTGCCCTGCAGCAATACCACTAGTTCACTGTCCTCTGTACTTGTCCTGCAGTGACACGGCCAGGTCACCGTCCCCCGTACTTGTCCTGCAGTGACACGGCCAGGTCACCGTCCCCTGTACTTGTCCTGCAGTGACACGGCCAGGTCACCGTCCCCCGTACTTGTCCTGCAGTGACACGGCCAGGTCACCGTCCCCCGTACTTGTCCTGCAGTGACACGGCCAGGTCACCGTCCCCCGTACTTGTCCTGCAGTGACACGGCCAGGTCACCGTCCCCCGTACTTGTCCTGCAGTGACACGGCCAGGTCACCGTCCCCCGTACTTGTCCTGCAGTGACACGGCCAGGTCACCGTCCCCCGTACTTGTCCTGCAGTGACACGGCCAGGTCACCGTCCCCCGTACTTGTCCTGCAGTGACACGGCCAGGTCACCGTCCCCCGTACTTGTCCTGCAGTGACACGGCCAGGTCACCGTCCCCCGTACTTGTCCTGCAGTGACACGGCCAGGTCACCGTCCCCCGTACTTGTCCTGCAGTGACACGGCCAGGTCACCGTCCCCCGTACTTGTCCTGCAGTGACACGGCCAGGTCACCGTCCCCCGTACTTGTCCTGCAGTGACACGGCCAGGTCACCGTCCCCCGTACTTGTCCTGCAGTGACACGGCCAGGTCACCGTCCCCCGTACTTGTCCTGCAGTGACACGGCCAGGTCACCGTCCCCCGTACTTGTCCTGCAGTGACACGGCCAGGTCACCGTCCCCCGTACTTGTCCTGCAGTGACACGGCCAGGTCACCGTCCTCCATAACTGCCCTGCAGTGACACCACTAAGTCACTGTCCTTGGAGCATGTGTACAGAAGTACTGCACATGCTGTATCTCACCATGCTGACAGTACAAGAGGGCTAGGTTGGTCTAATGTTCACAGCAGGGGCAGGTTAAAGGGGTGGGGGTCACTCAGAGTAGACTGAAATAGAGCAATGGCCTGACAAGACAAAGGGTGCACCACGTCCACACCAGCCCATGCACACGTAGTCACGTACACCCATGTGGACGGCTCACATGTTTGTGTGCATCCATGCACAGACCAAAGGCTAGAGGCATGCACAGATAGTCCAGGGTCACAGGGCTCCTAAACACAGGGCCCATGCAGAACCCAGACAGCTCCTCAACACTGAGACCACCACCCAGAAGTATCCAGAAGAGGTAGCTGCCATGAGGGAGGGGCTCCCTGTCCCTCTTCTAGACTGGAGTTCTGCTAGCCAGGAACTGGGGTGCAAGGGGGTGCGTTTCATGCCATTCACACTCAGGACTAGGGCTGAGGGCAATTTCTCACACGACACTGGTACCGTGAGGGGAACCACGGCTTCACACGCTAACCTGTCTGGTGGAGTAAGCCCAGGGGGTCTGTCAGTCACAGAACACCCAGGTACCACTCACTGCAAGTTCCCAGGCTGGCCTCACGGCAGAAACCAAAGAGTGTCCGTGCCCAGCTGAGGGAAGGACAACAATTTGAGCGTACATTCCTCAAGTGTGGGGACTAGGGCAGGGCCTCCCACTTCTGTAACCGATTAGCCTGGTTGTTCAGGATGTGGTCTATGCGAACACTGAGTAAGGTGAAGGGCTGTCCATGTACTGCCTGCAAGTGAGGCTGCCCACCGCCAGCCTGTGAGGACCCTGCCTGTCCAGGTCTGCGGGCCACTACAGTAAGGCCTCTGTACAGCCAGGGCCCGAGTCTCTGATGTAAGGTCTGGTGTGGCTGTGAGCCCTGTGCCCCTACCTGGTCTTACTGGGACACTGATGGGCTCTGCTAGGCCCCTGCTCTTCTGCTGCTCCTGGTCCCTTGACCTCCCAAACCGAGTCTCCCTCTGCTGGCAGGGTAACCATAGGGAGAGGTAGCTTGACCTATGACACCCTGAAACCCACATAGGTCTAGGAGCACACAGCTTTTGGAATCCCACACATATGTGACCACATGGTTTACAACGCTTCAGTCTGGGGCAGTAAAGAAGAAGAGCAAAGCCAGGGAGCCTTAGCTAGCACTCACCTCGCCCAGGTGTGAGTCTCCAAGGGGCCCTTTGGTCTCAGTGTGTGCAATGATGACCTTTACCCCGGGAAGGATCTGGAAGAAGAGAGCTGTTAAAGGTCCTCATTGGAGAAAATATATAATACAAGACTCCTGGTGCAGTGGTGCTGGGAACAAAGCTTCCCTTGGAAACCAGTCCAAGGACTGACATGCTCACAGCAGGCTGCAAAGTTAAAAAGCCACTCTAAACCTAACTTCAAATTTTTTTTAAAAAAAGAGAGATTAACAGATGATAGAAATAAGTTGTAGCCAGACGCCAGTGGCCTATAACTCCTAGCTACTCAACAGGCTGAGATTTGAGGATCACGGTTCAAAGCCAACCCAGACAGAAAAGTCTCTTTATCTCTTATGAACTACTCAGAAAAATCCAAAAGTGGCACTACGGCTCAAATGGTAGAGCACTAACCTTGAACACAGAAAGGCTCCGAGACAGAGTCCAGGCCCTGAGTTCAAGCCCCAGGACCATAAAAAAAAAAAGAAAGAAGTTGTGAATCTGAACAAAATAGCCCTAGTTCTTGCGAACACGGCCTGTCTTTCTTTGTTGGGAAGGGAGGGGAGTATTCTGGTTTAACCTGCTGACCCTGGGCATCTACTAAGGCAGAGGACCCTCTGCCACCACCAGCAGGCAGCCAGTCTTGTGGGAGGGTCAAGTCTGTCAACTGGGTTGAGCCTCCTCCTTCCCCAGGGCCCTGCCTATTCAGAAGGCCTGCACTGTGACTATATACTGACTAATGCAGCCTGGGTGGAGGCTGTGTCACTGTGCATGCTCCCACGTCCAGACCCAGTGACTCTTGGGCTCAAGATAGATCACCTGCTGCACAATCTTGGCTATGTACTGCATCTCAGTCTCACAAATATGAAACAGGGCAATGACAGTGTGGACCTCATGCAGATGGAACAGGGGCCAGGGACCACGAGAAGGGATGTGCCTGTGGTGGGCCCCAGGCCCTTCGTTGCTCTGTCCTGTCCTGCTAGCACTGTCCCATCTCCCAGAATGCAACTGGAACTCCTATCCTCTCCCCTTGTGGCTCATCTTAACCCTAAAGTCAAATCTCACTTTATCAGCAACACAGTAGAGGGAGGGAAAAGAAACAACAAAGGGGTAAACCCATTACAGTACAGCCACACATAGCAACATGGGAGCAGGTACTGAGGGGACTCTGAGAATTGTCACACAGAGAAACATGCGAAGCTGACACAAAGGACTGCAACAGCGTGCATGAACTCCAGCTCAGAAGGGGCCGAGGGTCTCAGCTCTCCACACAAATGGACCGCTACTCTCTGGACCACATCTGATCTGGCTCTCAAATGGTCTGTTTCTCAAAGAGACTGCAAGATGGGGACAGGGAACGTGAGCTTGGTGAGACTCTGCCCCTTCCTATGCTCATCTGTCCCTCAGCTCTAGCACAGTCTACTGGCCTCCCAGTAGCTCCCACCTGGGCAATGCCATAGTACCCAGGAGGATCTGCGTGCTTGGGACTAGCCCTTGGGTCCCCAGCCACACTAGGACATGCTGCCTACCCCTCCATAACCTGTCAATCTCAATCTTCTTAGCCATCCTTTTGGACCTTTTCTGGTTCCAAGGATGCCTGGTCAACTGAGCCTATATCTGCTGATCCCTTTGAACAGCTCTGGGTTTTTTGTTATGTGCCTGTCCTCTTGGGCTTGAATTCAGGGCCTGGGCACCATCCCTGATACATGTGTATATGTGTGTGTGTGTGTGTGTATATATACATATATATGTACTATGTGTGTGTGTGTGTATGTACATATATATTGCTTGAGGTTAACATTCTACCACTTGAGCCATAGCTCCACCTCCGGCTTTTGGTGATTAGAGATAAGAGTCTCACATACTTTCTTGCCTGGGCTGGCTTCCTGAGTAGCTAGGATTACAGGTGTGAGTCACCAGCGCCAGGCTCAGCAGCTCAGTTTTAACCTGAGCACCCTTAAGCTGTCTCATAGCTCCGCCCATTCTTCCCCATTCCAGAATCAATCCCTGCAGTGAGCCATGAAGGAGCCTCTTCTTTGCTGCCACCTTGACCTAGGCATGAGCTCCCCGTCCTCAGTCCTGGGACAGCCACCGCTGTGACTGGAAGCTGAAGGTAGGGTTTACCCTTACTCCTCAAGCTGTCTCCTCCACTACGGCCTGCAGGTGTCTCCCTTAGGACCCCGGCTATGGGGGAGCTGGGTGCCTGTGACCACTCTGTGTGGATGCAGGCCAACCAGAGGCCGGTCTCCCTGCAGTCTCCCACCCCCTGGCGAGCAGCAGCTCCTCTGCTCCCACCCTCGAACTCTCTCTCTACAGAGATCCATGTGTTCCCAACTTAGACTGGTTTCACTCTCGGTGCCTGCAGTGAGGAGGAAAGTGCAGCCTCCCAGCCATGCCAGAGGCCAGCCAACATGTACACCAGGAGCGCATGGTCACAACTGCCCACCAGGGGGTGCTGGCGATGGGACTGGCAAGCTGGAAGCATAGGAATCCTGCGTGCTACCTTTCCAGACTCCATCAACGGCAGACTGTGCGGAGAACCCCGTTCCACCAAACGAACCCTGGAATTGCAGGGGAAGATTTCAAAATAGAATTCACTTACACAGACAGTAATTCCCATTAAAAAAAACAATCAACTCATAAGGTGATGAGAGGCTCTAGGGTAATCTGTTGCCATAAAGCGTCTTAGGCAACAGTCTGGGGCACTGAGTTACCGATGGCCCTGAGGCCTTGAAGCACTGGTCCCAGGGCTACTTCCCGTCCACACTATGCTCATGGCGGGGGCTGTGCTGTGGGCCTGCCCAGGGGACCCAGCCAGTGAGCCATACCAACTGTTTGCAGTACAGCTACGTGTGAGGATCAAAAATAGCTTTCAAGGAAGGACCCTGAACATACACATGGAAGGCCAGCAACACATAAAGTTCTTAGGTAAGAAAGTTCTTGTCATTAGCTGGTTTTCCTGTCCCACGAAAGGCAACTATCTAATGTATGGTCGCTCCTATTACCTGCAGCACTGTATGGATTAAATACAAAGAGTGTTTGAGGCAGTTCTGGGAGAAGTCCATCTCTCCCACAGCCTGAGTAAGCCCACAGTGCTGACCCTGGTCTCAGTACACACGGCCTCAACTCAGCCAGACATCTACTGACACCTGGGCCTCTGGAGCCCAACACGGCCAGCTGTTCACTAGTGCATTGGGCCTTGAGATACATTCAGGGCACACACGGCCTGTGTCACTTTGCTCCAAAGAGGCAGGCAAGGAGAGGGGCATTACCTGTCATGGCGTAGGGCCCGCATGTCCACGTAGACAGTTGTGGGGTCTGGGCCTGCTGTGCCCTGCAAGAATATCAGAAGAACTTCCTTCAGGACCCTCACGGCCTCAGCGTGAGGGCTGCCAACACGGGCAGCTCTGCTCCTTGCAGCCAGACTATCCCAGAGAGCAGGGTCCTGGACATCCACCCATATATCTACATGGCTTGACAATTAGGAGTGACACATGCAATAATACTGAATGGAAACGTCAGGTCACATGATTTTCATGTCAGCTCTACCAATTTCCTATCCCACTGGTCTACTGATATGAGGGAAGCCTCACGGTAGCCGGGGACATTTCCACCGGCACTGACCAGGGACCTAGCACAGGGGAGGGTCCACTCATGAGACGGACTCTCATCTTGACTTCCAGGTCTTGCATTTGACATTGGTCCTGATTAAAGGACAGCTTATAAGGAATACTGACTAAGTGATCGTCTTCATCAGTATCACCTCCTGAAGATCTCAGACATCCCACCTACATATACCCTGGAATAATTAATCCTCTGAACTGAGAATGTATAGGCAAAGTTTTACTTGTTATTGGTCCTGGAGCTTGAACTCAGGACCTGGGCACTGTCTCTAATGCTTCCCTCCCCCCCCCCCCCCCCCCCACTGCCTCGAGGCTAGTGCTCTACCACTTGAGCAACAATTCCACTTCTGGCTCTTCAGTGGGTTAACTGGAGATAAGAACCTCACATACTTTGCTGCTTGGGCAGGCTTTGAACCATAATCCTCAGATCTCAGTCTCCTGAGGAGCTAGGAATATAGCTATGATCCACTGGTACTCAGCTAGTTTTACTTTAAAATATGGTTACAAAGGAGCTTTTGTAATAGGTCAAGTGGTATCTATGGTGACAAATAAGCTAGCAAAGGAAATAGGTACTAGTCTTGAATCCATATAAAGGTCACATGAACTCATGGGGAGGCAGGGGGATAGAACAGAGGCACCAACAAGGTGGAGGGTGAGGTCAAGGATCATACCTGCTCAGCCAGCTTTCCCAGCCTGTTGGGCTGACAGAGGCCAAGGCGGCCAGCAGAGGGAGACAGGGAGGAGACAGCACAGGAAACAAACAGAAGGCCACAGGCCACATGAGAAACACGTGAGAGAAAGCAAAACACATCACAGTATCTTGAAGAGCAAACACAGGTATTCCATGATGAGCTCTGGCATCATGCTTGGCACCCAGATTGCAACACACACAGGCTAGATGCCTTCCCATATATCCAGCATGGAGCAAAGGAGCAGGTTCAGGTCTTAACTCAGAGCCACCAATCAGCACAGGAAGGAACACCAAGGCGAGACCCAGTCAAGTTCCTCACTCCCAAGGCCTGAGGCTCCAAGTGGAGAGCAGGCCGAGGCTGCTCTGACACACGCAGCCTCTACATGGAGGCCTTCCCTGCCAAATGACCGCTCTGAAGACAGCCATGTGCTGAACAGGTACTTCAAGGGCCCAGAAAAGGACCCCATTCTGCTCTGGAGAAGACATGTCACTGCCTCTGAGCTATGCCTTTTCATTTGTTCAAGACCCAGGTAGGCAGAAAACTTCATACTAATGCCAGCCTGGGAACCTGTGTCTCTGACTGCACCTGCCACAGGTCCTGGTGATCCCGGGCATGGCCACCTTACCTGGAGACAGATGGCCACATTGACCCTGCACCCGAAGGTGGTGCTCACAGCACGAGCCGGCAGGCCCAGGTCCTTGAAGAGCTTGGAAAAGGACTGTGTCAGCGCAATTCTGGGCCGCTCCTCAGCCACCACCATGCAGGTGCGCACACACGACAGGTTCACCCCCTTCATCTACGAAGGAACAGGGAGCTGGTCTACAACGAGCAGTCCAGGGCTCCGGGACCTTCCGGAAGGTCCCTAAAACATGTGGTGTTTGCCCTAGGTCTGAGCGTACAAGGCAAAGAAATATAACCCTGTTTGTTCCCTCAGCCTGTCTTGATCTAAGAATTTATACTTGGTGTCCCACCTACCCACTACGCCCTTCCTCTCCACTGAATGTGCAGCTGAAGGAGCCCCACAGTGCAGGTACTTACCCGGAGAGCACCAGTCTGTGTGCCCAGGCCCTTGGTGCACATCTCCATCACTGAATAGGAGCAGAAGGTGACGCGGGCCTTGTACTGGCTGACGGCTGACAGCCACAGGGACACATTGCTCTCCAACTCCAGTGGGGGTACCAGCACTGACTGGTGTCCTGAGTAGACACTGTTGGGAGGTGGGGGAGAAGTTAGGAAAGAGCCAGCCACTGGGTGTGGGACACACTCTTTCCTTCCTCAAGGACACTGCTTCTCCAGCCAGGACGGCACAGGCTTGCTCAACGTCCAGGAGCCGTACTGTGGTGTTTAGTCTGGGAGTGACATACAAGGAACCTGGCTTTACACTTCAGAAGCATCCATGGATACTCCGTGCTGAGGGCTCCTTCTTCCAAAGAAGGCCCTCGCTTCACAGCTCTCGACAAATTAAAGAGATCCTTCTCAATAACTAATAATGGATAGCATCTGTGGCTAATGAAAACTCTTTTTATTCTTTTATGCCACCGTAGGCCCACGCTCCTATCTGCCTCACCCTCAAATAAGCCCACTTGCGTTCCTATCTGCCTCACCCTCAAATAAGCCCACTTGCGTGTCCCCTCAGCTTCCTGGGTGTGCAGTTGCTACAGGGCACAGGCCTGGGGGGGGGGCCTCTGCTCTCACCTGCAAAGACACCACAGTGCAAAGCCCAGGCCACAGTAGGGGTCCAGGCAGATGGCAATCTGTCTCGAGGGGTACAGTTCACACTGCAGCTTTATGGAGCGGCACAAGGCACTTGTGGCTGCGTGAGACATCTGAGGAAGTGGAAGAAAGACCTGCTCAGCGGTGCAAGAAGAGGGGTCAGCACAGAATCTGCTCTGAGTCAACATGGCAGGAGGCGGGGGGGGGGGGGGGGGGGGAGGCACTACACTATAGCAGCACAGCTTCTTCATCCCCACAGAACCTGATAATGCTCTGAAAGCAGTACACTAGGATCTCTGAGCAAGATTCCAGGACAGCAGAGTTCTTTAATTACCCTCTTAGTGCCTAGGAAAATAAGACTCATCAAAGCTGTCTTTTCCTAGGGGCTAGTCATACATTAGAACAGCTAGACATTACCATAAAACATCGATTTTAACACAAATTTTAAAAAACAATACTGTTGCTCTGTGCTCTGCATCACAAGGATCTGCTGGAAGCTACATCAGCATCACTCTGTCCATTCCCTTAGTGGTCAAGGCTAGAGCAAACAAGGGCTCAGCAAGGCCTACCTTCACCCCTGCCAAGATCCCAGTAGTCGACACGCTGAAGTCCAGGTAGGCAAGCACGTCTGGGGAGGGCGGTCTGAAAATGCTAGCTACTTTCTTTTTTGGTATGTCATCTGTTAAACAGAAGACATGAGTCACATTTCTGTTCCTGCCCATACTCTGTACAGGTAAAGGCTTCAGCCTCCACAGGCAAGAGCGGGGGAGAGGAGGGCAGGGCTGGTTTTTGGTTGGGAAGTTGTGCTGTGGCAGGAGCGCTCCTGTGTGTGCACATGGGAAGGCTTCTCCCTCCAGGGAGTGTGGCCTGTGCAGGTTCTTCAGGACTCTCAGAGTCTGTGGAGACTGGGGGAGTGGGGAGAAGTGGGAAAGAAAGAAAGAAAGAAGAGAGAGAAAGAAAGAAAGAAAGAAAGAAAGAAAGAAAGAAAGAAAGAAAGAAAGAAAGAAAGAAAGAAAGAAAGAAAGAAAGAAAGGAAGGAAGAAAGGAAGAAAGAGAAAGAGAGAAAAGGAGAGAAAGAAAAAGAAAAAGAGAGAAAAAGAGAAAGAAGGGAGGGAGGGAGGGAGAGAGAGAGAAAGAAAGAAAGAAAGAAAGAGAGAAAAGGAGAGAAAGAGAAAGAGAGAGAAAAAGAGAAAGAAAGAGAAAGAAAGAAAGAAAAAAGGAAAAGAAAGAAAGAAAGAGAAAGAAAGAAAAAGAGAAGGGAGGGAGGGAGGGAGGGAGAGGGAGAGAGAAAGAAAGAAAGAGAGAGAGAAAGAAAGAGAAAAGGAGAAAAAGAGAAAAAGAAAGAGAGAAAAAGAGAGAGAGAAAGAAAGAAAGAAAGGAAGGAAGAGAAAGAGGGAAAGAAGACCAGAGAGAGAAAGAAAAAGAAAAGGAAGAAGGAGGGAAGGAGAGAGGGAGGGAGGGAAGGAGGGAGGGAGAGAGGAAGGAAGGAAGGAAAACAAGTCCTACAGCAGAGGAAGAGAAGGAGTTTGTCCTGGTGAGTCCAGCTGTTGGAGACACTTACCCGTGTCTAGGATGGTTGGCCAGGTCCTGATATCCACAGCGGTGGCTGCTTCCTTGGACTTGAGCAGCCTTGTGATGGCCTGGGTGCTGAGGACGCAAACAGACTTGCTGACCTGTGCCACATGGAAGTGAGGGAGGGTCTAGGTGAGCCGTGAGCTTTGTCCTTCACCTGCATGCCACCTTACAGCGGTGGTGATACACAAGGAGGGGTCTATGGATTCCCACCCAAGAGAAGCTACTGAGAAAGCGCACCTCCACAATCATCTTCACTGTTGGCAGAGTGGTACCTAGGTTCTGGGGGTGTGGAGGCCTCACAGTAACAGGCACGCAGCCACAATATAGGCAGCCGTAGAATGCAGCAATGAGGTCTACCCCTGGAAAGAGAGAACAGGTAGTGAGCCCAGGGATTACAGCATGGGTATCCAAGTCCAGGCCTGGTAAAGATGACCTAGAATACTTGTCCACAGAAACAAGGGAGAATCAAGCCAAGATTTCCTTGTGAGATTCCTTGTGAGACAGCCATGACTGATTCTAAACTGACCTGTATTTATGAAACCTGGCCTGTGCAGACAGTGTGGCAGAGAAGAGGGTATCTTCTACTCCCTCGATGGCCAAGTGGCAGAGGGACTAGGGTGTAAGCAAGAAGACTGAGGCTGCATAGTTTTGGGTTTGTTTGTTTTAACCAGTCCTAAGGCTGGAACTCAGGGCCTGGGCACTGTCCCTGAGCTTCTTTTGACCAAGGCTAGCACTCTACCACTTGAGCTACAGCACTACTTCCAGCTTTTTCTGTGTATGTGGTACTGAGGAATTGAACCCATGGCCTCATGCATGCTAGGCCAGCACTGTTCCACTGAGCCACATTCCCAGACCCGAGGCTACAGAAAAGTCCCAAATACTCACCTAGGCAGCACTAGACACATCCCTGAGCACTGGGAGGGTGCACAGGTCTTCACACAAGACCATGGAGGAAAACTGCTGCGACAAGCTGTCTATGACAGAGGTTTCCAGCTGTACCTCCAGACCTCCATGGTCTCAGAGATCCCCGGGGACAGTGCTGTAGGCTTTAGGCTTCCTGCTCCCTCACCCATACCAGGCCCAAGGTTTAAATTCCCCAAGAAGCTTGGAGGAAGTCATGCCATGCTTAAAACCCATTTTCCAGAGTTAGTCTGACTCGTTTGGGTGGGAATAGACAGAACTACATCCAAGCAGGAGGAAGGGAGGGCAGCAGTCATTCCAAAAAGGGGGCAAGTGACCACATGCCAAAACTCCAGCTTATACTTGAAAGCCACAAAGGTGGCTGCACACACCCACATGGGTAATGCTGAATGTCATATGGGATACAGCAAGTGCATGACCTTGGGATGTTCCAGTCTTGTCATTTCTGCCCTAAATAGGAGGCTTGGGTGTGTGAAGAAAGAGGCTCTGTAGAAGAAGCTGGAAAAACAGCATGTACCAAGAGCCAGTTGTCCCTAAGAGGCAGTCCTGTTAATTTGATATTCTGGCTCTGCTCACTGAGGAGTCCAACTAACCATGGCAGCCCCAGATTCCTCAGGACTAGATCCTGCTCTGGATAATCATAATGGAGCACCTGGGGAGATGAGCATACCTCAGCCCAGGAGCAGGAAGCATGGGATAGACAGAAGTCCCTCAGAGGACCAGCTACGGGGTCCCGGCTGGCCACAGGGGCTCCTGCTGACACCTAAGATGGAGCAGCACATGCCATAGGAGGGCCCCAGGTGTACACTCACCTGGGGGGTAGACCAAAGCCACATGATCCCCTGCGTCCAATCTCCCCTTCTCCATTAGAGCAGCTGCCACTCTTTCAGCCCTCTTGTGCAGCTGGACACAGGTGGCAGTGCTGGTGACTGTGCCCTGGGAAGGCAATCGATTCTGTCAGTGTGCAGACACAGGGAGGTAGAGAGTGTCGATCTGAAGACTGAGCCTCTGCACACCTGGCTCTTGTGATCAGGCACCACATGTCGACAGCCCTGGGTAATGCTGGTGTCAGCTAACTGCATGAAGCAGAGGGACAGGCACCCCACTCACTGGACAGAATCGGGACTGACAGTATAGAACACCTTTAGCTGTTCCAACCAATCACTTCTACTTCAAATACATCACAAGTAATAATATAATAAGTATCTAAGTTCTCTTTAACTATTCATATCATCTTTCTCTTTCTCTTTGAAGATGGTGATAATTTAAATTATCACCATAGTACAAGATTCTGTCTCAAAAAAGCAAAACAGAAAAACCAACCCTGAGTGAGTACACAGCATTTTCTTACAGCTGGTATCATGCTATGGCTCACAGGGACTCATGTATCCCTGCTCATACTGGGAGAAGAGGATTATAGTCTCTCCCTTTGTGGTTGGCCTTCTGAACATTTGTGATTTAGGGGAAGAGTTAAATGTCTAATTTGGCGAGTGTTTCAAAATAAGAAATATGACACTCCTAGTATACAGTGTAAAGCACGCAACAAGGTATTCAAAATATAAATTTTCCAAATACACAGGCAGCAGGCTCAGAGAATAAGTAGTATTTGTCACTTCAAAGCTAAAAACAAATATAAAAAGTCTACATTTCAAATAATGCTATAAAATCTAAATACCTAAGTTTTACCACACAAACATTTCCTTTAAGCTTACAAATCTAGAACTGTGTGTGTGTGTGTGTGTGTGTGTGTGTGTGTAATTTTTATTGGTCGGTCGTGGGGCTTGATCTCTGGGCCTGGGCACTGTCCCTGAACTCTTCAGCTCTAGAGCTGAGTGCTCTACCACTTGAGCCACAGCACCACTTGCCATTTTTTTTTTCTGGTGGTTAATTGGAGATAAGAGTCTCATGGACTTTCCTGCCTGGACTGGTTTTGAACTGCAATCCTCAGATCTCAGCCTCCTGAGCAGCTAGGATGACAAGCATGAGCCAGCGGTGCCCAGCAAACTATTTATATTTATACTATCTTTAATTAAAAATGGAGATGAGAATTTTCCTGCTACATACAAAATCAACAGAAGGACTATTGTGTTGCTTGCACAAAAAGACAGGGCCACACAAGGAAAGCAGAAGACAGAGAAAATATCTTGATGAGGAGCTGTGCTATTCTTTGAACACGAGGGTAGTAAGGATCCTGGAGTAACCAACTGAAGAGGGCGTCCCAAACCTGGCCAAGGCACAGCCTTGCTCGCACCTTGGCACTCAGCAACAGGAACAGTGGATGGTCAGGGGTGGTGTGAGCCCGCCACTGCAGCACATCGACCAGGAACGGGGACTGCAAGAGGAGGGCTGACTTAGCACAGGGCGGAGGTGGAGCTGCAGACCCACTACCCTGGGAGTCAAATGCTACGTGACCTCCCCTCTCCCAGAAGCCACACATTACCTTCCGAGCCTGGTCACTGTCCTCTAGGTGGGCCAGCTCTCTTCCAGAGGCCTGTGCAATTCTCTTTCCAGCAACCAGGTTCCCAACAATCATTGAGGCTGGTCCAACCTCTAGAAATGGATTCTGAGTGAGAAGATGTCAACTTCCAATCTAAATTTATCATGTGACTTGAAACGTGCTTGCATTAGACATTGAACTCTTTTCATAAAATTATTCAGAAAACCAACCACACATTTATGCTGAGTGACAAAGAAACTTTCTTTTCTAATATAAATGTCATGTGGAGAAATGTGGGACCTCAACCCTTGGGACCAAACCCCAAACCCTTGGGACCTCAACCAAATTCTTCACATATTTTTAGTTTATTGTATGCATAAATCAGAAAATTAAATATTGATGAAATTTATTTTATTTAGTAATAAAATAATGTGTCCAGCAGGGCACCAGTGGCTGATGCCTGTAATCCCAGCTATTCAGGAGGCTGAGAATTGAGGATTGAGGTTTGAAGCCAGCTTGAATGCAAAAGTCTGCAAGACTCTTATCTCCAATAAACTACCAAAAAGCTGAACGTAGAGCTATGGCTCAAGTGGTAGAGCACTAGCATTGAGCAAAAACATCTCAGGGATAGTGGCCAGGCCCTGAGTTCAAACACCAGGACCATCACGCGCATGCGCATGCACACACACACACACACACACACACACACACACACACACACACACACACTCACACACACACACACACACACACACACTAGAAATAATAATAATAACAAGGGTGATGTGACTAATAATTAACAAAAGAAAAATAGGCTTGTGCTAAAAATTTATGTAACCAAAGCAATGGCATACTATACATACAGTTAAAGCTGTTTTTAAAACTAGTTTTCAAATGGGTAATATCAGGGTGGGAAACAGACCACTGAGAAACTTCCAAGGTGCCATCAAACCTGTGGCCAGTCACAGGGCTGACACTCACTGCACAGTGGTCCCAGCAGGGCCCCTTCCTTCCCATAGCCCAAGTCTGCTCATGGGTGTGCATTCGACCCTCCAGGAGCCATCTCCCAGCTGCCCACAGCTAAATACTACCTCAGATTTACCATTACAATTGTCCCTAACGGGTACCACTCGAGGTTCTAACCATGGTGTGACTACTACCAATTTTAAGACTAGAGAGTCATACTGTTAGGTACAACTAACCTGGCTGTTTCTGACGTGGTTTGGGGAGGTTGGTGACACAGGTGTGAGGGCACATCAGCACATTACATGGGTGCAGTGTCCCTTCCAGAAAGCGCTGTTTGGTTTCAGAAATGTGAATCCCTCCAAGAG
Organism: Dipodomys spectabilis; assembly: GCF_019054845.1. NCBI lineage: Eukaryota > Metazoa > Chordata > Mammalia > Rodentia > Heteromyidae > Dipodomys > Dipodomys spectabilis. The sequence goes on from NW_024870861.1 coordinate 121,744, forward strand.
GAGCCTTGGGCAAGGTGTTGGCAGGAACCAAGGCCAGGCAGTACACCCCTACCTGATGGATGCTGTCGATGGCCTAGAAGGCAAGGACCCTGATGAGCACATGCTACCAGCCCAGGGTCTGGAGAAGCTGGAAGCAGACACCACGTGGGACAGAGAGGTCCAGGAGCAGAGAATCTATGGGATGTGTGGATAAGTGAGAGGGAGTAGAAAGTGTGAATATTTCTGACACTCAACCAAGAAAGGGGAATCGCACGTATACACACTGTGTTAACTACAAACAAAAAGACATGCACACACACACACACACAGAGTATGCACACACAGGCAAGGAGAGACACACACAGTGCATGCACATACAGATGGTGTTACTCAGAACAGGGAGACCCATGCACACATACACAAGCTTTCACACATAGAGAGAGACACGAGGAGACCACTTGCTACGTACATAGGCAATGGGCACTCACATAAGGAGTCACCCAAGAGTAGAGGGACACACACAAGTCTGTAACTGCAGTGCATCTGTCGGGAAAGGGTGAGCCAGCAAGAACAGAAATGTCTGAACAGTCTTGCTTTTGGATCTAAATCTGGGACCATGCTTAGGATGGAATGTCAAATTTTTAAAAGCAGTCCCTCATAACTGAAAGTAAAATGAAGCTGGCGAATGGATCGAATCAGAACTGGCTGGTGACACAGCTCCAAAGGTGCTGTCTAACAGGACTTCGACAGCCTTCACAGTCAGCCCCAGCAAAATGTCCAAGGGAAAGTGTAAGGCTATGTGAGCCACTCTCAGGGTCTCTGTCTTTGAAGCAGTGTGCAGAGCGTAACAGTGGGGGCAGGGTGCCCTGGCCTTACTCACTGACTCTGCTCATCAACGGGGGTCAGGTTAAATGAAAGGCTTATGGGCTTGAATGTACAGTGACACTCACAATGTACATTATCTTACAGGTAAACCAGCAGACAGCATTTCTACTCTTCCCTCTCAGATGGGCCCAGGGACAGAGACCAAGACAATAACATCAAGAATATCCAGTGCATCAAGCCAGTAACACCCAGTAGCCTCTGACATTGGACCCCTTGTTGCACAGGACAAGTGTCCTGTGCCTCTGAGCTTCCTGCTTCTTCTACAACCTTGGAGACACCAGGAGATGTCAAGGGGTTTCCACTGCCCTCTGAAAGATAAAACCCACAGCTAAAACATACAAAAACATAGCCAAATGTTTTAATCCATTAATTCGTGATGAAACAAACCAAAGTGACTCAAGAGTCATTCCTAAATGATTTGTTACTTTCACTTAGGTTTCCTGTACAACCAGCCTCAGGTACTCAGCTAGCTGCTGCAGCTGATGATGAAGAGGGAACAACTGAATCAAAGTCTAACTAGGCACTGGTAGTTCACACCTATAATCCTAGCTACTCAGGAGGCGAAGATCTAGGGTCACTGTTTGAAGCCAGCCTAGACAGAAAAGTTTGTGACACTCATCACCAATTAATCACCAAACAGGGCAAGAACTGGAGCTGTGGCTCAAGTGATACAGTACTATCATTGAGCAAAAGAGCTCAGAGATAGTGCCCAGACTCTGAGTTCAAGTCCCAGGGATGGCACCAAAAAAAAAAAATATCTCATACAGCAAAGACAACATATCACAGCACAGGATATGGGAGTGCCAAGCCAAGGTGGACCACAGAGTTCCACAAGTCACCTTCCGGGGGGAGTTTCACCAGGAGAATGGCCATAACTTTAATGACACCTCCAGACACAGCCACCAGTTGACAGTAATCACAGGGGACAGAGGACACATTCAGGGACACACAGCTGTGAAGTCACAAGTCAGGCCAGAGAATGCTACCAGAAAACTTGTTTTCTCCTGAAGTGAAGTGCAAGGAAAACGATGAACCTATTCTAAAAATGCCTTAAAGATTTGGTCTAATCAGCTGTAATTTGTGATCTTGTTTCGATTCTGAGTCTAAGAAACTAGAAAACCATTAGATGACTGAGAAGTTTAAACACTGATTAGATGTTTAATTGTATCAAGTATTACTGGGCCAGCACAGATGGCTCATACTTAGTGCTCCTTTGGGGGACTGAGATCCAGAGGACTGCAGTTCAAGGCCAGCAGGGCAGAAAAGTCCATCAAACTCCATCTCCAAACGAATCAGCAAAAAGCAAGGCAGGAAGAATGGCATAAATGGTAGAGCACCATCCAAGCAAGCCAGCCAAGTGAGTATGAGGTCCTGAGTTAAAACCCCTATATCCATACACACACAAAATTTACTGCTAATTTTTAAGGTATGTTGATGGTGTTCCTGGTGGTACAGATGCAGCAGGAGGCAGGATTATAGGAACCCAGGAGCTAAGACACTATTCTCTTTATACCTGACATATTTGAAATGCTCCGTAAAACCTACTAAGAGTTAGGGAATCACACGGTGAAGGAAAGGCTCTATGGCACAGCCCTGTCACTACTCAGTACCCTCCAGAGGCTGTGAGGTGTGCCTGGCTGGGAGCACCCACCTGGAGCACTCGGCTCATCCACTGGAAGCTGTCCTCCTCGGAGGCCTCTGGCCGCTGCTCAGCCACCAAGACAACCCGGTCATCACGCAGCACAGTCACAGAGAACACAGCAATCCTAGGGGAGCGGCAGAACACAGAAACTCTTCCTCAGAAAACATAGGCTACACCAGTGCCTCAATTCAGTCAAGTCAAGGGGCTGCTTGCTTCAAGTTCATAAAGTGACTCAGATTCTAGTCTCCTTGAATAGAGCTGAAATAAGTTTTCACTCACAAAATAAGAGAGGTTCAGTACTATGCATGGCTTTTTGTTTTCAATCCTGGGGTTCAAATTCAAGGCCTTAGGCTGCTAGGCAGGTGTTCTACCACTGGGTCACACCTTTAGCCCCCTTTCCCACTGGTTTTGAGATACAATCTTGCTTCTTACTCATGTACCTTGGTATTCCTATTTGTCACTATTTGATATTCCTATTTCCCACAGTAGCTGGGATGACAGGGACATGCCACTATGCTCAACTTCTGCTGAGACGGAATCTTGTGGACTTTTCTACCCAGGCTAGGGTAGAATCCTGATCCATTATCTCAGCCTTTGATACAGCTAGTGTTAAATTCAGAGTCAGGTACTCTTATCTTGAGACTACGAGACAAGTGGCTTAATCTACAAACACTTCTGCCTTGTCATTTCTTCTTAGCCAGCTGCACTCACATGGTCAGCACCAGATCAAAAATTGATATCTCTGAGCTGGACACCCATGGCTCACGCCTGTAATCCTAGCTGCTCAGGAGGCTGAGATCGGAGGATTTCAGTTTGAAGCCAGCCCAGGCAGGAAAATCTGTGAGACTCTTATCTCCAATTAACTAACAAAAAACCAGAAGTGTTTGGGAGGGCAGGGGCAGGGACACAGAAATGGAGGGACAAAGGTGGAACACATGCAGCAGTGGTACTCACTGTATACTATGTTGAAAATGAACTATGCAACTTGCGGGTGGGGATGCAAGGGGAAAAAGAAATGTACTCTTTACCTGACTTTTGTAACTGCAATCCCTCTGTACATCACCTTTATAATAACAATAAAAACTAAAAATATAAAAAGAGCTAAAAACAAAGCAAAAAGCCAGAAGCAGAACTGTGCCTCAAAGTGGTAGAGCGCTAGCCTTGAGCATAAAAGCTCAGGAACAGTGCCAGGCCCTGAGTTCAAACACACACACACACACACACACACACACACACACACACACACACACACACACACACACACACACACACACACACACACGGCCCTGATCAGGAACAGTTCCAGGCCCTGAGTTCAAACACACACACACATACACACACACACACATACACACACATACACACAGCCCTGATCAGGAACAGTGCCAGGCCCTGAGTTCAAACACACACACACACACACACACACACACACATACACACACAGCCCTGATCAGGAACAGTGCCAGGCCCTGAGTTCAAACACACCCACCCACACACACACACACCCACACACACACACACACACACACAGCCCTGATCAGGAACAGTGCCAGGCCCTGAGTTCAAACACACACACACACACACACACACACACACACAGCCCTGATCAGGAACAGTGCCAGGCCCTGAGTTCAAACACACACACACACACACACACACACACACACACAGCCCTGATCAGGAACAGTGCCAGGCCCTGAGTTCAAACACACACACACACGGCCCTGAGTTCAAGACCCTGCACCAACACACACACACACACACACACACACACAAATTTAATAACTCCATAAACAAATTAGGGCTTTGAACAGGTATCTCAATCTAGCTTCCTCCCTACCTCCAACTGTAACTCCTTTCACACATTACCTATTAAGTTACTTTCCTACCAACCCAGTTCAGTCAACTCTACTATTCTTTAGATCCACAACCAATACCCTAACCTGTAATCAAGGCACAAGTCTCTAGTTTTGATGAATGCTTCCCTCTGCAGATTCTTTCCCTCCCATAAACTTGTGCTATCTCTCTATTCCCCACACTTTTTTAAACCTAGCAGCAAGAATGACAGAAATCATTCCCAGATACTGGCTGAGGAGTCTGGCAAACTTTTCTACCCATGCTGACCTTAAACTACAAGTCTCCTGATCTCAGCCTCCCAAGTAGCTAGCATGACAGGTATAAGTCAATGGTGCCTGACTCTAAGCACACATTTTTTAAGAAATATTCTTTTATTCTTAATGTATTCAATGTACTTCACTGTGCACAGGTTTTGTTTGAAAGTTCAGTTGTATTTTTCAGCACAACAGATTAAATCTTTCACTAATGAGTTAACCTACTCATGCTTATTGTGACTGATATATTTGGGCTTGCTTATACTAGCTTACTTTTACATTATTCATCAAGCCTTTTCGTGCTGTCTTTTTCTTCTTTTGGACTGAGTTGGTATTTCTATCTTTTCCTTCAGAAAACAAGAAATCCCTCAAACTCTCAGGCTATTACATCTGTCATTCTAACTGGGTCATTCTCCTGCCATCAGTGGGTATGCACGTGTGTGCAGATGCACGCATGTACGCACACACACACACCACTCATTGGATGTTATATCCAACTGATTACTTCTAGTTCATTTCCTCCTGTCATTATTCTATAGCACCTCCTAAATTTTCAAAAGTGTTTTCAACACAAATCTCTGTGTGTGTGTGTGTGTGTGTGTGTTGGTCGTGGGGCATGAACTCTGACTTGGGCGCTGTCCCTGCTCTCTTCAGCTCAAAGTGAGCCCTCTATGGCTTGAGCCACAGCGACACTTCCGGTTTTCTGGTCATTCTGGTAAGAGTCTCATGGAGTTTCCTGCCTGGACTGGCTTTGAACCGCGGTCCTCAGATCTCAGCCTCCTGAGTAGCTAGGATTACAGGCGTGAGCCACTGGCGCCCAGCTCAACATAAATCTTACTAAGACAAAACTTCTGAAATTCATATGCCTGAGAATATTTTTATTAGAATTCCATAATTAAGTGATAATTTAGATGGACATAAACTCTAACTATTACTTCCCTATCGTCCTCTTGAGGGGAAGATGTCTGCTCAGACATCCATTATGGGAAGCCTGTCATGTTCTTCACAGCTTCTTCAGTTTTCCATGAGCAAAGACGTGCTGTGCCAGGGCCTCTGCGCACCTGGTTCCCTAGCCCAGGAGCCCTAACCTCCTACTGCCCTCAGACTGCCTTCTACTTCCTCTGAGCTGCCATCTAGATACCCTTCTTCTCTCCTATCCCTCTCTTCATAATCTGTCAGTCATGGGTCTTGAACTCTGGGCCTGAGCACTGTCTCTGCATTCTTCAGCTCAAGGTGAGCATTCTACCACTTGAGCCACAGGGCCACTTCCAGTTTTCTGGTGGTTAATTGGAGATGAGAGTCTCACGGGCTTTCCTGCTCAGGCTGGCTTTCCTCCTCAGACCTCAGCCTCCTGAGTAGCTAGGATTACAGATATGAGCCACCAGTGCCCGGCTTCTTCATAATTCTTTTTCTTCACTTCTGGCATTTTTTAAACATATGTGCCAGTACTAGGGCTTGAAGTCAGGTCTGTACATTCTCATTGGCTTTTTCACTCACGGCTAACTACCACTTAAGCTACACCTCCAGTCCACTTTTATTTGATGGCTAATTAGAGGTAGAGTCTAGAGGATTTTCTGCCCAGGCTGGCTTCGAACTTTAATCCTCAGATCTTACACAGAATTTAGGACAGCTGTATTACAGCTGGTGTATGATAGCAGGTAAGAATAGAGGTAGCACAATTACTGCTACTGTATTCTAGTAGCTAGGATTATAGATGTGAGCCACTGGTGCCTGGTGTGGCATCATTTCTTAATCTGAATTTTCATGTTATCAGTTAATTCTCTGTATTCATTTTATTTACTCCATCAACTATGTTCTGTTTGAACAGTTACTCTGCTCAAATTTCTTGGTATTATCTCAAGTTGCTAATCTCTCCCTAACATCCTACAAATGCCATTGACTATGGCTTCATTTCAAGGTTCTAGTGTTCTTCAGCGCTTCCCTGGTAGGGACAGTAGACCCCTGTTTACAAATGTAGTCACCCCACATTCCATCAAGTGAGTAGCTGGGCTGGCCCTGCTTCCTGGGGTACAGGAGGTCATGGCTGGGGCCAGTCTCCCTGGCTTACCACAGAAGCAGGTGTGGGTTATCTGACCTAGGGACACCTTCATCTACAGTGTCCCAGTTTCTGCTGTGAAGGGCAAGTCTTGGCAGGATTCCCTAGAGATTTCTTCAAGTACAATCAAAGATGGGGGGGCCTAGCCTGGCTCACAGGTACCCTGGTTTGAGTAACAAAAAAGCATCACCTAATAAGAATAAATGTAAAGAAACACAACTGGCTGAATAGGCCAATCAGGACAAGGGCTTCCTCCCGAAGTCAGAGGAACAAGAAAAAGAGCAGGACAACACCTGCTCCCCCCAACCCCCCCGCCCGGTACCTCTGTGTACTATGCCACAACCCCAGAAGTCAACTGTTTGCTCAATGAAAATGAGAATCTCTAAGATCCTTCACAAATGCAGAGAAGCTGGGTAGGTTTTGTCTCAGGAGCAATAAAGGTTACTATTGTGTGTCTCCCTTAAACCTTACTGTGGGTTTCTTAGAAAAACCCAGTATTGTTGTTTTAACTGGCATTTCTAAGATCGTAAGGAAGCTAGACACCTGCTGTATCCTTGCTCACCCTTTCTCTGCAGCTGGTTGTCTTCTTGTTCTTTGCTCACTTACAAACCTGGACCTTGTTCTCAAGGAACTGAGTGGACTCAAGACAGTGAGGATGTTAACTCTGCTACCACTGCTCACATATTTTTGTGAGGTGCTTTTGATGTACAGAAATTTGTAGTGTTTACAAGATTGTATTGGACTTTCCTTTCACTGCACAGACTTCACAAATTTTAACGAGTGGAGGAGTCTGACGCCCGTGGTGCGGAGATCCGCAGCACATCACCTGCCTCTGTAGACAAACTTCATGGGCTCCACAGCCAGGGCGGTGGCCACGATGTCATCTGCATTGTGTCTGCGGACTCCCACAACCATCAGCCCATCCAGCTTGCCCACAACGAAGACCAGGTTATCCTGAAGAGAAGGTGTGGTCAGGACTAACGAAAAAGGTCAAACAAGCCAGCAACAACTTGGTCTCCAGATACCGTCCAGCACTAGAAATGCTCCCTGCCATAAGGCCCCTGGACAGGGGGAAAATCACAGGGCTTGGAAGCTAAGAAGTATTGTGCTGAGATCTAAGAATGAAGGTTTGAAGCTAACCCAGGCAGGAAAATCCGTAGGACCCTTAATCTCTATTCAACAACCCCAAAAAGCTAGAGGTAGAGCTATGGTTCTATGAGAAAACACTAGCCTTAAGCAAAAGAAGCTCAGGGACAATGCCCAGACCCTATGTTCATGCCCTAGGACTGGCAAAAGAAAAAAAAAGGTACTTAAAACATTTTGGAAACATCTGAAATAGTATCCATCAGTATCAATGAATACTCACATGCCTGCCACACTATTGTTTTTGTATAAAAAGCATAACATCAAGCTAGGCGCCAGTGGCTTACACCTGTAATCCTAGCTACTTGGGAGGCTGAGATCTGAGGATTGGGGTTCCAAGCCAGCTCAGGCAGGAACATTTGTGAGTTCTTATCTACAATTAATCACCAAAAAAAATGCCAGCAGTGGAGGTGTGGCTCAAGCTGTAACCTGAAACAAAACAAATAAATAAATAGATAAAGCTCAGGGACGTGCCCAGGGCCCAGGATGGGCGTAAAAAATTTTTAAACCCTCACCCCCAGGTCTGTGGCTTTTTCTCACGGGTAGCAATTGCAGGGGCGGTTAGCATGACTGACATGGTTGACAGGGAAACCAGGGGCTGACACAGGGTCAGGGTTCCATCTGATACTCAGTCTAGTGCCAAGCATTCCTTACCACCAGCCTACACTCCCCAGCTGGGGTGCTGGCATGGGAGGACATACTTACCGGCCCAATGAAGCCCAGCAGGCCTGTCCTGGTGAAAGGCCTGTCAGAGACAGGGGCTCCTCCTACAGTCACTGGAATAGTCTGCCAGAGCAAGGAGAGGGACATCAGAAAGACACAGTAGGCAGGCAGGGGAGCTCAGCTCCACCCATGCTGCATGGGTCCAAGTTGGCCCCTGTGGTGTTCTGCGGAGGGGAATATGTAGTCCAAGTTGACTCCTGTGGTGTTCTGTGGAGAAGAGGAGGTTCCCAGGGACCCTGGCTCTCCACAGCCTGTTTTCTTGGCTGGACTGCACTATTACGGGGTGGATATGCCACCTGAGCAGGAGCTGAGTGTTCTTTATGCCTTGATATGCATCTGGTGTCAGCAGGCTAACAACTATCACGACATGGACACAGCCATCATGCCTTGTTGCTGGCCAAAGCCATTTAGGACAATTGACTCCAACTTAGGTAGTGATGTCCCCGCCCTTCTTCCTTCTGGGTAGAAAAGTCCCCGCAGTGCTCTGTGCTACTCAACATGCATGGGACTAAATTTCAACATGAAGATCAGGAAGAGGGACAAACCTCAAACACATTCTTTGTGATTCCAAGCAATCCGTAGTATGCTGTCCCAGTTGCACTGGAATTGACACAGATCTCCCCAACTTCGTCAGTTTTACAAAGGTAAGGAGTGCCTTCAACCTTCACAACACATGCACTAGCTAAGCAGAAGACAAATGCAAAATCATAAATGTATTTCACTGGATCATTCACAAAGATTTATTTACTTCTATATTTGAAGTTATAGAATCAAGACATTACACACACAGCAAGTTCTTTTTTTTTTTTTTACCAGCATGACACACAGCAAGTTCTTAGGAGAATTATGACATAGATAATACATAGTCCAACTAGTCTGTTTTTCTACATTAGTTAAAGTAATTTTAGGGCTGGTTATAACTTGGGCAAACTGATTGCCTACCATGCATAAGGCCCTGGGTTCCATCCCTAGGACCACAAAAAAAAATTAAAAATAAAGCAATGTGCTAGGCACCCATGGCTCAGTCCTGTAATCCTACCTACTCATGAGGCTGAGATCTGAGGATCACATTTCAAAGCCAGCCTGAGCGGTAAAGTCTGTGAGACTCTTATCTCCAATTAATCACCAAAAAGCCAAAGTGGACCTGTGGTTCAAGTGGTAGAGTGTTGCCTTGAGCTAAGGGACAGCACCCAGGCTCTGAGTTCAAGCCCCAGGACCAGCACAAAAAATAAATGAAAATACAGCAATGTGAGGAGATTAAGAAGTATACCACATCCATGTAATGAACCCTGGACAACAGATTATTTCCTCTCCCATGAGCATGGAGAAGGTGGAGGCACTCAATGGGAATGCTTTACCCTTGCCAGCACTAGCTCCACAGCAATACTCTAGGTATGCACAGAGAGAGATCCAACATCACAGAAAGGCACACACTGCAGATCCACTTCACACTGTGGTAAACGTGAATGCTGTAGGAGATTATAAACTGCTAATAACCATGTCAGTCATGTTCAGGCAAGCAGGGCACAACCAGGAGCTGTGGAGGGGCCCAGAAAAAAGAGCAAGCAGGTAGGGGCAAGTGCGTGTGTGTTCTCTGTAATCCATATTACACTAATAAAGTGAGCACAATATGAGTACCCTTGTACTTATTCAAAATAATTACCTGTGACAATTTACAAGTAACTTGTACTTTGTCATGAAGATAAATATTCTCTACCGTGCTGCTTTTGTGGGTTTTTTGCTTTGTTTTGTTTTGAAGAGACAGAATCCTGATGTGTAGGCCAGGCTGGCCTTGAATTCCCAAGCTTTCTGGGACTGCTGGGATCACAGGCACACAGCTGACTCTCCATTATTTTCTTCCTTCCTTGTCTGTCTGTCTCCTCTCTGCCCCCCCCCCACCCCCACTTCCTCCACCCCAGCTCTTTTGTGCCAGTCCTGGGGCTTAAACTCAGAGTCTGAGCTTCTGTGCTCAAGGCTAGTGCTTAACCACTTTTACTCACAGCTCCATTTCCAGCTTTTTGATAGTTAACTGGAAAATGAGAATTAAATGGACTTTTCTGCTCAGTCTTTGAACTGTTATCCTCAGATCTTAGGCTCCTGAGGAGCTCAGATTGTCAGTGTAAGACACCAATGTCCAGCGTCTGCTATTTTTTGAAAATATTTTATCCACATATTCAAGCATTCTACGAGACCAATGACTCCTTTTGGGGGTAGAATTATAGGATAAAATGTAACTCATATGTATAAAGAGGCGGAGCTAGAAGCCACAGTTTAAAACTCATACTAGTCTCATATCAAGCAGTCCAATCTATGCACACATCATGGATCAGCCTGCTATACAAACTCTAGTCTGGGCCAATTTGGCTGTCTAGCATTGTCCATAGCCCTCCCTCTGGAGTCCCTCCCATAGCAGAAGAGTAGCAGAGAGCCCATTAGCAAGGCTGCCTATGGAGCAGATAGGCAGCCCAAAGCCTCTGAAGCCATATCTGTGGCACAAAGCTGGACATCACTAGGTCTGGGGTGACTGGGTAAGATGGCACCCTGCCTCTATTAGACTCTGGAAAGAGAACTGCCAATGAACCCTCCAAGTGTTGTCATAGGAGGAGAGTGGAACAGCTATGGGGTGGCTACTAGCAGGGTAAATTCAGGGCAATATGAGGGGCACCTTCATTTCCTGCAAATCTCAGCTTATTTCTAAACTGAATACAGAAGGAAGAAACAAATGTGGAAGACATATTTTACAAACACAATGCTTTTGAGGAAACTTTTTTCTTTTTTTTTTGTTGGTCGTGGGGCTTGAGTTCTGGGCCGGGGTGCTGTCCCTCAGCTCTTTAGCTCAAGGTGAGCGCTCTACCACTTGAGCCACAAAGCCACTTCTGGTTTTCTGATGGTTTACTGGAGATAAAAGTCTCTCAGTGGGCTAGGAAGGTGGCTCAGTGGTAGAGCACTTGCCTTGCATGCCCGAGGCCCTGGGTTCGATTCCTCAGCACCACATAAGCAAAAAGAAAAAAGCCGGAAGTGGCGCTGTGGCTCAAGTGGTAGAGGGCTAGCCTTGAGCTGAAGAGCTGAGGGACAGCACCCAGGCCCAGAGTTCAGGCCCCACAACTGGACCCCCCCCCCCAAAAAAAAGAGTCTCACAGTTTCCTTCCTGGGCTTAGCTTTGAACCGTGATTCTCAGAACTCAGCCTCCTGAGTAGCTAGGATTACAGGCATGAGCAACCGGCTGAGGAAACTTTTATGTACATGTTTGCTTCAAGACTATGACCGCAGAGCTGGAGCAACTGCAAGCTTACTGTAGGTGAACAACGTGGCATGCAGGTGTGCTGAGGTGGGTCCTTACCTCCGGGCATCACCTGGCCAACATCCTGGACAGTTAGGACTGACAGCTTTTCCTCCGAGTCAACTCTGATCACACCATAACTCAGGCCACTCATTGAAAGCACAGCTTTCCTTGGAGGAGGTCCTCCCAGATCTGGTGGCCTAGAAGACAAGAGCAGTATCGGGCTGATGGCCTGGGGAGATGGCCAAGTGACTGTCTTTGCTCCATACTGAAGCACTTGCTCTGCACAATCAACTTGTGACTGTGTGTTCTAAAGCTCTCAGGTCACTCTCTGCAAACCACTGACTCTCAACTGTTTACCCTCGACACACACTCTTTCCACCAGCCCTCAGGTCACTCTCTGCAAACTGCTGCCCTTTGATGAATGTGCTCCACGCTCCTCCTATAAGCTTCTGGACAGCTTTGTAAAGCAGTGCCCCACAGCGGTGTACCTTCCACACACCTCCCATCAGCAAGCAGGCCTATGTCTGCAGGGAAAGTGACACTGTGACTTTTATGGCAGACCATTAAAGTAGTAGATTCAGGGTATCCTGAGATGCTGGTCTGGAGTCCAAGGTGAGCAGAATGGCTGACTGAGTCACTACTCTGTGAGGAAGCCTACACTAGCTCACTCCAAAGGAGCGGCCCCGAGGCTGAGCACAGGCAGAGCTTGTATAGATCCACAGGGTCTGTCAGACACCATCTCCCTGAATATCACATGGCCCTTCCAATCCTAGCCCACATAAAAGTCAGAAAGGAAATGCCCTCCCCACTGCCCCCCGCCCCACTGCTATATTAAGCCACTAAGTTTGAGGATAACTTATTTTGCAGCACAAGTAAGTGAACTCTGGTAGAACAAATGAGTGAGGAATGACTTAGTTGGGAAGGGTGAAGGTCCCTTCTAATGCTAAGTTACTAAAATTTAGGGTTACTTAATGCTTGCAAATTTGTAAGACCACACCACCTGTGAATATGTAACTATAAAACTTTAAAAACCATATCTGGGGTGACTCTGTAGTTGCTGTGTTGAAGGTAAAAAGTTAACTTCTAGATGGACCCTCAGTTGTGAGCACACGGCCCGAAACCCCCTGGAACAGGCTCAGAGACGGGGCCAATGAGAGTGCACTGGAGATGACTAGAGGGGAGAGGGACCCAAGATGCCCATATGTGGCCTGCAGGGCCACGTGAGGATGCAAGGGAGGCAAAAGGAGCCCAAGGCCCAGGAACAAAGACACTGGGGCTGAGTCCCCTGTGCTCCCTGATGTACTGCACGGGTGACTCAAAAGAAATGGCTGTGTGAGTGCTACAGCCAAGCACGGAAGGCTGGACCCTCCTCTAGGCAAGACAATGAGCCCCTCTGGCTGACCTGCACAGATAAAGTTCCTCAGTTATAACATTTACTGTGGAGAAAGATAATCTGGAAAGAAACGCCTAATAAAATAACCTGCCAGCACTCCCCAAGAATCGAGAATCTAGCTAGGAAGCTACTACCTAATTCCTGTGCAAGCTCAATCAGACAGGGGTGAGGGGAGAGGGAGCATGCATGGCCATGGTTTAACCCACCTCACTGTTGCAGGCAGCCTGAATGCTGCCATGGGGCAGGCTCTGCTTTAGGAAAAGGGATCACAAACTTGGTGCTCAGGCAATTCAGCTGTATAGGATGCAGAAGACAATCAGGTACCTGCGGATGGCGACAGTCAAGGCTTCAGGGGAACTGGCACAGGGACAGATGACCTCTGGCCTCAGCCCTCTGGACTGGAAAACGTTGAGGAAGGCATCACAGGAGGACACTGACCCTGGACAAAGCATTGGGTGGAGCATGAGAGGCATCCAGAGGGACAACTGGGTGGGCAGCTGAATAAGCTGACCCCAGCGAGCCCAGAGTACGAAAAAGCACTGCAGTAACTCAGGAGCACACACCTAGCCAGCAGGGATGAAGCACATACGGTGTATCTCCAAACCATCAGAGAAGGGAAACTTCCCACACGAGGCTTTTCTCTAGCCTGTTTACCGCTGAGCCCTTCTCTCCTCTGCCTTCTCCTAGCCCAGGCAGCAGGAACAGCCTTCCTGTGTTTTGGTTCTGGGTCAGTGAAGAGATGCCGAGCAGTCAGGAACTTCAGTGACCCAAACCTGTACCCACCCAACAACACTGGGCCTGGGCACTGGATGGGCCACAGTGTGAGAAGTGAAGAGTCTGCTCCTGGCCATAGCCTCAGAGTTGAGGAATCTGCACCCTGCCTCCAGACTGCTCTGCCTCTTCTTGATGTCCCCTCATCTCGGGAAGCTCCCATCACAATTAGTGCTGGCAAGCTCTAGCAGTGACTTGGCTCCATGGAGCACAGCCCTGTGGCCTCCAGAACCCCAAGAGATTCATCACAAACCTCTTCTGCCCCAGCAGGGTACATGGATTTGTTGGAGCAGTATGCAGGACAGCAGGTGAGCTGCGTGCTTAGGCTAATGCCAGGAGAGCCATGTGGTACCCCTGGCAGCATGACAGAGCAGGAGCCAGGCATAGGTGTCAAGCTAGAGTTTGCTGTCAGAGAAGGCACTCGAGGGGAGTGGCATGCTTTGACTGGTGTGCTTTGCATAGCCTACAGTGGGGTGGATGGGCAGGGAGCTAGGGTAGCCGTGTGCTCAAGCAGGAGGGAGGGTGAGGGTATGGGAAGAGCAGCACTACAGGTCAGAGGAAGGTCCTGCTGGGTTCAGGTGTGGACAAAGGGAACGAGAGGTTCTGGTGGTACTGTATGCCTTCCCTGCTCTCCTGAGAGATGGGGGACACAAGAGCAAAAGGAGATAAATGGTGGTATACAAGGATACTGCCCTAGCTGGCACTTGAACCAGGCCCTGTATATTCCTGGGTCCAGGAAGCTCACACTCACATTCAAGCCCAGTTAGTTCAGACACACAGGAGGAGCAGCTAAAGGGGCTCCACTGACAGAACGCAGGTTGGCCAAACATATACAGCAGATTCTGTGTCAACGGGTGGCCTTGTCCATCGGTGAGTCAAGGTTCACAGGAGGAAATGCCACAGTTCTGCCTTGGATCACAAGGGTCTACTCACATGGGTTTGCACCGTCGGCCACAATCAGCATGCGCAGAGAGCTGAGGCTGACGCTCCTCTGACCTCGCTGTGCCAGAAGAGACCAGTGCATGTCTCGGGACTTCACCAGGGCTGTCTGAGCTGCAGGGAGATGTCCTTGGGTCACAACCCTCACACTCCTAGATATGCATGCATGTTGCCACATGCAGAGGAGCAGGGGAGCAGACCTGTTCTCCAGGGTGACGCTCTCTCTGCAGCTCTCTCTCCCATATGTGACCTAACCTATCCAAACACCCCTAAATCCACTTTGAGATTATGTAGATATAATACACTGAGACCTTTTTTCAGTCTTTTTTCCTTTTTTCAGTCAGAAGTTGTGTCTACCTCTTTACATATCAGACTGTTTTACCTCATGCCATCTGTCCCTTCTAAAGGTACTCCCCTGGTTTAAAGATGTCCTGTATTGCCCATACCAGCATAGCACCTGGCCTACAAGATGCTGGAAGCCTCTAGTTCATGAGGTGAGAAACACCTGGGAATTAAATGGAAAACTTAACCTTCAATTTGGCTATGTGCTGAGCAGTATGCAGGATCTAGTGAATGCTATCCCTTCCACCGGGCTCTGTTTTCCTCCATAGAACAGGATGCCCGCAGAGAGCTGCACCCGGTTCAATTTTAGAGGCTGACTTGCAGGACATACACTATCACCAGCAAGGTAGAACACAGACACACAGGCTGCTCAGCGTGAGTCAGTGCACTGAGGGCTGTTGAGTTCCACTGGCAGAAACAGAGAATGCCTAAGCTGAGCAGATGCAGAGCTGAGGCCTCCTGTTTGGCCCTGGGAGGCATCCCAACCACTGGGGAGGTGAGAGGAGTAAGGTCCAAACCCCATAGGTGATCCCTCCCATTCATTAGACTTCATCTGTCAGAGACTATATTGTTGAAACAAAAGCTTTGCTACTGACAGCTTCAAAAGCTCTAACTTCAAATTGCACATATCTCAAATATGGATACTAGGGTGGATGCTGATGTGGTGGTAAATAAACTTCAGAAGAACAAAATAAGGAGTCTTGGTCCTGCAGAAAAGAGCTCAATTATTGGTTTGCAAATGGCTGCCAGGCCTTGAATGGGCTTGCTGGCTTAAAGGCCCAGCAGATTCCTTAAGGCTCCAGAGCAACTCAGTCCTAACGGGCACTTCTGCAAGTTGCCTTTATTTTTTTCTTAATCATCAGTTATCAGCAAAGATTTCTTTGAAGAAGGGTGAGGCAAGTGGGGGCCGACTTCAGGTACCTTTATAGGAGCACACTTTCTGAATCCAGGAGAGGGGGTTGACCTTCATCAGTGCATATGGGATGCTGACCACGTGCATCTTGTTCATGACGCTCTGAGGGAGGGAAATACACTGTCTCAGGGGCAAGGACTAGTCACTTTAGGAAAAAAAACCCACAAAACAATGTGCCCTCATGCCATTACTTCATGGACTTAGCTCATCTCTTCTTTTGAAACCAGTCATTAGCAAACGGCACTCACTGTTAACACACCATGCCACAGACCAGCATCCCTTTTGAAGTCCAGTACATTTGTTAACGTTTCAGCTGAAAGCAAACAAAAAAATTAAACCAGTGAGCAGCTCTTCAGTAGCCCTATGAGTTTTCAATAGAAATTCTGAAATGACTGTTATCACCAGCATGTCAGAATTTTAGAATACAGAAATACCACTTTCAAATACTATGTACTTATTTATCACTAAGTTTGGTTGTCTATTTGAATATGGGAAGCATATAACTCTGGATAGGAATAGAGAACTACACTGGTCATGATCCTGAAAATACAGGGAATATTACATACTGTAGAAACCACATGTACGTTGCTATATACTATCACTATGCTTTGAATGAACACTTCAGAACTAAGAGGTGGGACAAGAAATTGCTGAGGACATTCTTGCTTTATATGTAGAACCACAGAGTCTCATACCCATTGGTTGCATTCCTACATCTTCTATCTACAAAGTGGTGGCTTCTGTCACTCTTCAGAATGCCACTCTGCATTCATTTTCTGGTTCAGGGTGGCAATTGATATGACCACATTGCCCTCTGCTCAGTGTGCTGACGTATCCTTCAGCTGCAGTCTCACATGGGTCAGGAGACAGCATCGGGGGCCATAGGCAGACATGGCAACCCTCTCACGATCACAGCCATACCAGGTACACCAGAGACGGTGATCAGGAAGGTCCTGTTGCCTTCCAAGGGGTGGGGCAGACACCGTGGGGTCTGAATAAGAATGTCTCTGGCTTCATGTCATCAACTATGTACACACTAGGTCAAAATTGAGACTGAAGAAGAACCATAGGACTTGATTTAATAGTACTCTTTTTGAAAATATTAAAGATCCTAGAAATTTTTTCCCAAATTGCCACACAAGTCTTTAGCCATATCTACAAACTACCTCTTGAATTTAAACCATCAATGTTTTAGATACTGAACTACAATATTCGATTTTACTTTCTAGTTTGTTCAACGTTAGTATTTCAATGTAAGAAAACTAATCCATTTTTAGTTTTAAAAATATTTTACACTGTACCCCATACACATACATAATTAATTATATAATTATAAATATAAAGGTTAATTTACAGAATTAATGATAAATTGGGAGCGGCCCCTATTACAACGAGAGACAGTCTATGACCAAAAGATGCATTCAATGTAAGTATAACATGAATGAAGCTTAAGCCATGTCTACAGGCACAGAAAACAGGACCAAAAATATTGTGCTATGAAGAATGTGTTCTACTTGTCATACTGAAAAATGTGCTGCCTTCAGGCATCACTGATTGAATCAGTCATTGTATCAATAAATTACTGCTGAATTTTCACGTTCATGGCATTGGTATCTATGCAGCATTACTGAAACCACCCTGGGTGGAAAGGCTCTCACTCAGCCAGCCCAGCACAAGCCCAGAGCCCTGAGCACACACTAGAGAGAGAAAGTGAACACGCGCGCATGATGCCTGGTACCACTGGGTAAGAGTCAGAGGTTCTGGTCAGGGTAAATGTGCTACATACAGAATGAGTTCTGGGGTGACAGCAGGTCTGTATGTCAGGCACCAATGCAAGCAGGATGAGCCACGTCATGGATGTGAGGGCCCTTACCTTCTGAGTACCCACAGGCCTGGGTCAGGGCCTGGCACTGAGCCAGCAGGGACTCGTGGGACACCGTGATCCCTACTGTGCTGCCTTCTTTGCTTGTTTTATACTGTAAGATGTCAAGGGAAAACAAAAAATAACATTATGTGGTATCTAAAGCCATGAGGACAGACTGAAGGTTAAGGCAGTCCGGGGGCTTGAACTCAGGGCTTGGGTACTGTCCCTGAGTTTTGCTCAAGGCTTATGCTACCACTTGAACCACAGTTCCACTTCTGGCTTTCTGCTGGTTCGTTGGAGATAAGAGTCTCATGGACTTTACTGCCTGGGCTGGCTTGAAACCATGATCCTCAGATCTCAGCTTCCTGAGTAGTTAGGATGACAGACGTGATTCATCAGCACCCAGAAACTATGGTCATCTTCTTTTCCTGGTTAACTCTAGAGCACTTTATACCATGGACATTAAGCGGCTCCATCATATCTGTTTGTTTCCCAGAGGAGTCAATTAGGGAAGAATTAGGTCAGAGCATAACCTGAAAGGATCAAGTAAGGTTCTATATAATTTTTCCTATTTCTAGGTTATAGATAATATAAAGCAGCTATCTTCTTATGAGAATCAATACCTAAGCTATGAGGTTATACTTGTATGCCAAGTAAGGACCCTTACCTCAATGTAGGCAGTCCCAGCCGCTGCGTCCTGGGCCAGAGGGTGCCAGTCCTTGGGGGGCTTGGCCAGATGCTTCCCATCAATCACCAGCCAAGAAAGCGGGGGCCAACCTGTAATGGCAAACAGGGACTGGCATTACCAGGGGCCAGAGGACTCTGCTCCTCACAATTACAGCCTGTGTCCAACATGCAGCTGCCAGCCTAGGAAGGCGATGGGACTCAAGTCTTAGTCTCATTTCATTTTACTCTAACAGGTGGATGAGGCTAGCAGCCCATGTGGAGACAGCAAACCAAACAAAAAATGAGGTTCACCAAAGCCAGAACAAGTTATCATTTTTGATGAAGACCCACAGCCTCTGTACTGTTCAGTCTCTGGAACAGCATGCCTAGAAGTCACAGTTAAGCAAAGCTGTAGACAGAATACAGACTGTTAATGCCTCCAGAGGGCTCACCTTTGAAAGCTGCCACCTCTCCCGTCTGTGCCTTGGGCAGGCCCTTCTGACAAGCATCAGTAGTCAGGGCCAGGGTGACTCCACAGCTGCCCAGCAAGAATCCGACCTGCTGGCTGCCAGCATCCTTAGAAGACAGAAATCGTGTAAGCAGGGCTCTAGCAGGAACCTCAGCCACTAGTGCTTTAGGCCACTTGAAAGAACAGAGCTCCTATTAAAATTCTGGAACAATTTCATCTTATTGTCTTTTTATATTTTTATGAAAATAAGGCAATTTTTTTTTTTTTGGTCTGTCGTGGGGCTTTAACTCTCAGCTTGGGCGCTGTCCCTGCACTCTTCAGCTCAAGGCGAGCGCTCTACCACTTGAGCCACAGCGCCACTTCCAGTTTTCTAGTGGTTTATTGGAGATAAAAGTCTCACAGATTTTCCTGCCCGGGCTGGCTTTGAACCTCGATCCTCAGAACTCAGCCTCCTGAGTAGCTAGGATGACAGGCATGAGCCACCGGCGCCTGGCAAGGCAATTACTTTTAAATGTTGAGAATGTTTTGACATTGATCAGGGTACATTGTATTTATAAACTGTTTTGATCAATGGCAAGAAAGACAATAATTGAAAACAATTTAAAAAGAATTTTGTTTCTGTTGCAGTAACTACAACGTTCTGGAAAGTGAGCTAATTTCTCAAAGTTTTTTTTTTTTTTCTTACAAATGGCACTTAAAAGCATTTAATTAACATGGGTTAGTTATTTCCGCTCAGAAACACCTTCTCTTCACTCAGGTCTTTTGAACATGTTCCTCAGCCAAATTTTGTCATTTTTTTTCATCTAAGTTTAACAAACCTCTAGTTTCTTTCCTAAGCATCACTAAATTTACATGCATGACTATTATATATTATCTCCCTGAGATGAACTGAGATGCAAACTTTAGTTTGGGATTCTTGAGCATTTGTTGTATACATAACATTAATGTACACATTAACAATGATCTGAAAACAGGGTTAGAATGGTCAAAAACTCAGACTTTCTAAGACATATGCCCACTCTACTCCTAAAATCATGTTTTCAATAATCAGATTACTATTTTTATCTAAGATAGCACAGCTATCCATAACAAGCAAGTTCTAGGTAGTAATTCATCAGTGACAAAAACTGCTTTTGTCATGTAAGTGAACAGACAAACATGAGAATTCCCATCTTGTCTATTTACAACTAAAATGATCAATGATCATATGGTTGGAATAAAAGTTCTGACCAAATAAAACAAAATTTTGGCAGACGACACATTTTCTCTCATCAGAAGAAAAGAAATGTAGTTTCTATTAGGGAATTCAGATAGGTAATAGGGGGACTTTCTTTTTTTCCATGTATTCTTTTTTGGTGCTGGGGGATCAAACCCAGCACGTAGCACTTGTTAGGCAGGCCTTCTGCCAAGTGAGCAATGTCCCAGCCTGCAACTGGGTATCTTCCCCCATACCTACACATAAGTCAAGGGAAAGTATGTAGGCAAACTGTCTACTAGTCTCCAAAGTTCTGGCCTGTAACTATCTTTCTTCAAGTGGCCAACTGCTAGGCCATATCCATGTGAAGGAGCAGGGAGACATCACTGCATCCCACCTCAAATTCAGAGGAGAACTACAGGCAACAGCCTTGGGACTAGCCCAGGTTTGCTACCTTTCTTGTTAATGGTACTTCTATTGGGACAGGAACCAACTCCGCCAGAAGACACCCATAAAATGCAACCATGAACATCACAGGATCACTATTTGGAAACACAAGCGCCACCTATAATGGTACAAAGAAAAACCGTAAGATTACCTAAGAATGACTTGAACTTATTTCACTTTTTAGAATCTCTGTTGACTACCTGAAACTCAGAAATATTTTAGATTTCAGTTTCTAAATTTAGTTTAAAAATCTAATCTTAGGGGCTGCGAAGTTGGCTCAGTGGTAGAGTACTTGCCTTGCATGCATGAGGCCCTGGGTTTGATTCCTCAGCACCACACAAGAAGAAAAAAGCCCGAAGTAGCGCTGTGGCTCAAATGGTAGAGCTCTAACCTTGAGCTGAAGAGCTGAGGGACAGCGCCCAGGCCCAGAGTTCAGCCCCCACAACCAAAAAAAAAAAAAAAATCTAATCTTAGATTCATTCTTTGTCCTTAAATTTCCTTATTATATAACTTCAAAAAATACTTTGAGCCAGGCCAGGTGCCAGTGGCTCATGCCTATAATCCTAGCTACTTAGGAGGCTGAAATCTGAAGATCACGGTTTGAAGTCAACCAGGCAGAAAAGTCTCTAAGACTCTTATTTTTAATAAACTACTCAAAAAAAGCTGGCCCAAGTGGTAGAGCACTAGTCTTGAGCAAAAGGGGCTCAGAGACAGCACCTAGGCCCATAGTTCAAGCCCTAAGACCAGCAAAAAATAAAATAAAATAAATATAATAATAGTTTGAACCGGGTGAACAAATGCAGCAGTGATTCTAAGTAGACACTACAGTTAACATTAACTATACTATACATTAACTTGTGGGTAGGGACTAGAGGAAAAAACTGGGAGAGTGCTAAGGAAGGGGTAACGTGCACAAAGAAATGTACTCTTTACCTAACTTATATAACTATAATCTCTCTGAACATAACCTTTATAGTAGCAGTAAGAATATTTACAAAAATAGTTGGAAAGTCTTTACTAAAAATACAAGTCTTTACATGCAACAAAACTACTTTAAGCTGAGCCCAGCAAACAAGAATCAGTTCCTATTCGTGTCTACCATCAATGTTTCCTTTATTAATAAGAAAAGTGATCAAGAAATCAAATTATATAAAACACTAGCTTCCAAAAGAAGCAATGCTAACCCCACGTTTTAGTTGAATAAATCTTCTCTCCTGACTTTACTATATCTGTAGGAGGTGCTGAGCAGACCAAACCTCAGCCAAGATATTTCAGCCACTCAGTCTCACAGGCTTTCCCAGCTCCTACCTCAGATTGTGCTGCTGCACAATTCTGCTGCACAGTGCTACTTCATCCTCCACCTCAATTTGTATCAATAAAGCTAAAAAGATTTAGTTCACAATGACACAGATATACTATCCTCTTGGTCTCACGAGATCATTTATGCTCCAACTCCAGGCTGTGCTGCTTTAAATACTATGCTTCTAGTACTACATTTTATTTAAAAAAAAATACTTAAGGCACAATCCAGGAACCCATGGCTCATGCCTATAATCCTAACTAAATGGGATGCTGAAATATGAGGATCATAGTCAAAGCTAGACCAGGCAGACATATTCTCAAGACTCTTTTTGCCAATTAATCAGTAAAAAATTCAGAACTGGATGAGTGACACAATTGAAAGCAGACCAGCAATGAACAAAAAACAAGCTGAGCAAGAGCCTGGTACTGGTGGCACACAACCGTAATCTTAGCTACTCAGGAGGATGAGATCTGAGGATTGCAGTTCAAAACCAGCCTGGATAGAAAAGTCTGTGAGACCCTTACCTCCAATTAACCAACACAAAGCTGGAAGTGGAGGTACGGCTCAAATGGGAGAGCACCAGCCTTCAGCAAAAAGCCACGCAAGAATTCAAGGCCCCAAGTTCAAGCCCCAGTACCAGCACGCACACATGTACTCACACACAAATCCTTAGGCCCCAGTTTTGCTTCCAGACATTACAGGTAAATATTTATTGCCAGAAGAAATTCCTATCCCTTTCCCATTTTCTATCAGCCTAATTTTTTTAGCTGCTTTGTCTTGTTTTACAATATCTAGTCAAATTAAAAGTTATATATAGCAGAACATGGTAGTGTATTCTTATAATATCAGCTACTTCAGGTGAAGACTGGAAGGATATAGTTTGAGGCTAGGCCAGCCAAATGTTAGTGATATTCCATCTCAACCAACAAGCTGGATACAGTGGATTGTGCCTATAAACCCAGCTACCCAGAAGGCAGAGGTAGGCAAATCATGATGTGTGATCAGCACAATTCCCCAGAAACATGGAAGCAAGCAGGGCTCAGGTGGCAGAGTACCAGCTGTGATCAAAAAGGCTGAGCAAGCACGAAGCCCTGAGTTCAAACCCCTGTACTGGCACAAAACAAATACATATAAGAATTCCTACAGGCTCACCATAAAAAACAATATAAAATCTCACTTTAAACTCTGCACACAAAGAGGTATGGTTCTCACACTGTTCACATTTTCACCAAGTATACCTTTCGCTCCCTCTGCTGGCTCAACCGCCACCCTGCTTGTTCCTTGTCTCGATTTTTACTTGTTCTAAAACCTTCCATAAGATCTGTCAAATACCTATCATGAAACAAGGTTTTTAAGTCTCTGTTTTTGCTAACTTCAATAAAACTACATTCTAGTTACTTACTCGGTCTCCAGGCTTAAGTAGTGGTTCATTTTTACTAGTTAGTTTATTGAGTAGAGTATAAGCGAGTTTTAAACTCCGGCTCCAAAGTTTGCCTAAAATAGAAAAATAAAAACACTAAGCAGTGTAAAATGTAAGACACTAAAAGCTAATACATAATGTAGCAATCATAATACACAGAACTTCAGACATTTTTCCAACTAATTATTCTACACAATTCTGCAACAAACATGTTTTCTTTTAAAATAACACATTTATTTTTCTTAATTCAAACGTAAACAGGATTTTATTAAAGAAAATTTTGGGTATAATGAAGTCAACAGAAAAAGTCATATTCTATGTTTATACATTGGTATAAATACGTGCATATGTGTGTGCTCACTAATTCTCAAGAAGTACAATTATACTCCACCCTACTTTTTTCAATTAACACTAAACTGTGAATGCAGGACACTGACACTCCTCAGCGACATCACTTATTAGAGTAACACATACTCATTTGCTCTATTTAATTCATGACCTTGCTACCCATGGTTACATGGTTACTACACCAGTGCTGGAGTTGGGATCTGGGCTCATGAGATAAGGTGAGGTTACTGTCCCTCCTGACAAGCACCCATACCCACCACCGAGCACAACTGAGGACTACCCCTGAGGACCACAGAGACAGGAAATTCAAGGGACAGCAGTGAAAACTGCTGGAACCTCAGACCTAAGTCTACTTCCCCACATAACAGTCTCAACCTCACTCCATGCGGTATACCAAAGAAGGAACACAAATGTCATTATTTAAAATCTTCAAATTCCTGTAACATAACCACATTCATTTTGACAACCATGTCCTCTGAATTCATACTCAGATTTCACTAATAATGATACTAACCTAGTGCCACACCATGACATTCCTGTGAACTATGGGATCTGTGAAATCAATGAGAAAAAATTCCAATGCCAAATGTAGGATCAGTTCAAGATATTAGGAATTATAATATATAAACACTGCCCAAATGAACCCAGCTATGTGTCAAAAGAGTAATATTTTGGCCAAGTCAGTATTACCCCATGAATAGAAAGTCACAGAAAACCAACGTAATTTGTCATACTAACAGAACGAAGATGCAAACATCACAGCAGAGAACAAACTTGATAATCATTGATGACTTTAAAGTTATTTTAAATGATTTTTAAATCCTGTTTAAACAAGGGAAAGGAAACAAGCTTCCTTAATAGGATGAAGGGCATCTTTACAACCCAAGCAGGACAATCATGGTTAATTCCCCTAGACGCAGAAGCAGGTCAGGGTCATCTGCCTGCAATGTTTTATGAAACACCTCTGTCAATACAGTAAGAAGGTGGGAGAGGTAAAATAACTAGAAATAAAGCTGTCCTTATTTGAAGATGACAAGACTGTGTACCTAATGAATCTTTAAGAAAATATATTTTTATGATCTTTAAGTAGTTGTACAAAGGAGTTGCCATTCAACAAAGTGGATTATGAATGCATAGATCTCAACCTATCTAATCATGAAAAAGATGTACATTAAAACCACAATACAACACCACTATACTCTCACTAGATTGGCTCAAATTTGTAGCAATTCTAAGGCTGACAGTTTCAGGGAGCGGAGCATGGGGTTGCTGCACACTGGTGGGTATGTACTGGGAAAGTACCCTTGTCTATCAAGGGCTGCCCTATCCCAAACATGGCATGGCTACTTCCAAGAACTCATCCTACAGATGTGCACTCAGGGACACATACCAGTATCATCTCAGCAGCACTGTTCCCAACAGCCAAACCAGAAACAACCCAAATGTCCACCTCCTAGTGAATGCATAAGTGAATTCTTGTATACTCATTAAGAAATATACATCCATAGGCTGGGGGGATTGGGCAATTCAAGGCTCAGATTTCAATCCCCAGTACTGAAATAAACAAACACAAAAGTATTTTGGCCAGGTGAGGTGGCTCATACCTATAATCTCAGGTACTAAGGAGTTGGAGATTGAGATCACGGTTCAAGGCCAGCCTGGATAAAAAGTTCATGAGATCCAATGAAGCCAGGCCCAATGGCACACACAAAAGTTGTAAATCAGAGAATAGCTGTCTAAGAACAGCCCTAGCAAAATGACAGACCCTATCCAAAAATAACTAAAGCAAAAAGGGCTGGGGATATGGCTCAAATGGGAGTTACTGCCTAGCAGTAGAAAGCCATGAATTCAAACTCCAGTACAGACGGGGGGAAAGGCCCATTTATGAGAATAAAATAACTTCACATAGCATCATAGATGAGTTTCACACACTAAGAAAATGACATAGACACAAAATTGCACCTTTTATGTAATCATGTTTTCACAGGATTTTAAGACAGGGCAAGCCAGTGGTACAAACACTGGAACTATGGTTTTGAGTGTGGACTGTACATGCTAGAAGGGCACTGCTGGCCCAATCTCACCAAGCCTTCTGCTTTCAGGAGAGTATTCACTTTGCAAAACACATGAAGATGTAGTAAGGAATCAAGGGATGCCAAACACAAAAAAATATACACTGCATGATTCCATTTGTACAAAGTCCAAAAGAATATAGAACTAAATCAACTATATTATTAAGAATATATACACACTGGGTGCTGTGACTTGCATCTGAATCCTAGCTGCTCAGGAGGCTGTGAGCTGAGGACTGTGGTTCAAAGCCAGCCCGGGCAGGAAAGTCTGTGCGACTCTTATCTCTAATTAATCACACAAAAAGCCAGAAGTGGCGCTGTGGCTCAAGGGTAGAGTGCTAGCCTTGATCATAAAAGAAGCTCAGGGACAACGCCCAAGCCCAGAGTTCAAGCCCCAGGACAGGCAAAAAAAAAATAAAAATAAAAATATATGTATGTATGTATGTATATATATATATATATATATACACACACACACACATATATATATATGTACACTCTCTCTCGCTCTCTCTCTCTCTCACACACACACACACACACTCACACACTCAAAATCACAGCCAATGAATGGCAGGAGGGAGGGCACCAAAAACAAGGCCACACACTACTTGACTGACAGCTGTGCTTGCTTCTTAGGACTTTTACCAGGTAGCACGTCAGGTTGCAGTGCATGTGTAATAATTTCCCAATAAACAACAGCGCAATGCTTTCTGCTAATACTTGCCATAGGTGAGTGTATAGGTGGCCTTTCCTGTGGTATCCAAGGCAGTCAGACAGGGGGCCTTGGGCTGCGTTGTGCCCCAGTGCTGCAGGGCGGCCAGTAGAGTCGGGGGCCAGGGAGTCCCCACTGCCAGAGGTTCCCCTCTTAGCACTGCCATTTGATCTCCCTCGGGTTTGGGCTGATTTGGATCTGGTTGTTGAACTGCAAGCAAAACCAAAGTGTACTGTACACATTTATAGAGTTATCACAATGAAATTCCCTTTTATTTAAAAAATTAAGATTAAAAAAAAAAACAAACCCACCATGTCTGAAAACTGTGTGTACGTTCTGTTTTGTTTTGTTTTCTTCTTTTGTGCCAGTCTTGGGACTTGAATTCAGGGCTTACTTAGTTGCTGTACCTCAAGGCACTGTACTCAAGATTAGTGCTCTACCATTTGAGCCACAGCTCTACTTCCAGATTTGTTTAGTTTTCACAGACTTTCCTGCCCGGGGCTAGGTTTGAACTGCAATGCTCAGATCTTAACCTCCTGAGTAATTAGGATTATAGGCATGAACCACCAGCACCTGGCTTACACATTTTGTTTTTAAGAATCCATACTTTGATTTGTTTTTAATTTTGACTATAAAAAATTTATAAATATTTGCTTAGATTTATCATTATCTTAGACACAGACCAAATAATAGCAATTCACTCATGAACAATGATTGTTTTGAAATAAAAACAATCTACCTTTCTGTAACTGCCACCATATATGACATGGCTGACAACAGGATAGCATTTCTACGTTCCCACCCTTGGGTCTAGACTGTGGCACCCAGCACCCAATGCCTCGGTTCAGTGGGTGAGGACAGCTTCAGGCTTGGAAGCCTGGTTCCAGGGACCAGCCCACACAGGACCAAAGCAGGCAGAACTTGTACTTCGGACAACTGCCATTCAAAAGGAAAATAATAGTCTTTGCTCCAATGGCTAGGTACTCAAATTTGTCCTAGTGTTAAAAAAGACTTTTCCAGCAAAGCTGATGGAAAAGGAGAGAAAGGTAAGACTGCTCTAAGAAGCATTCATACTATGGGACTCTAAAAAATGACAGGATAAAATAATAAAAAGGCATCAAACCTAAGCTGGAAACTGAACACATTAAAACCACGGAAAGGTAAGTATTTCAGACTTAAAAGTTTAAATAAAAAATGTAAATAATGGAAGCCTAACTCCCATTTCTTTCATGGGAACAGAAAATGTTTCTCACTTTCCCACTTCTTCCTGCTTTAACCCTGCTACACTAAAATCCTTGCTGGAAAAAAATTTAAATTAAGTGAAACGTTAGCAGGATTTTTATGAGGTGCTAACCGCTGGATCAGATGTTGAAGAATAGCTAAGTCACTAATCTGAGTCACGAATTTTCTCCCTGCTCATGTAAGGAAGCAGCCTGTGCGGGTCTATACTCACCAATGCGCAATGTTGCAGCATGCAACAACATAAATGCCTTTAAGTACATCACACATGATGTACCTTTGCTGTGTGTTCAGACAGTATGGTTACAATGCTCACAAAAACATGGACGCCAGAGAACTCTACCTTCCAACAACTCCTCAAAATCATCCACAAAGAATTCCTTCAGAGGAGGGCGTTTTGGCCTCTTCAAAGTGTTCAACAGCTGCTGGATTTTGGAGGACACTCTGCTGTTCACAGGGACACCTGTCACAGGGAAAGCAGAGAGGGACTAGCGTTGTCACATGCTACACCTGAAGGCGTGAGAGTAAACCACTCCAGTGTACAGAGTTCACAAATCCAGCCAGAGCTGGCCCATCAGACGAGTTGTCTTGGACTTTATTCATTCAAATAAGCACTTACTAAATGCCTTTCAAGAAAAAGGTACTTTTCCAAGCTAGCAATTTTCAAAGTGTTCCAGAGACACACAGAGGGTGCTTAAGACCCTTTTAGGACTCATGAAGTCAAGACCAAGGTATCATTTGCCTTTTTTGCCCTGCTGAAGAGACCACATGCCTGTGATATAAATCAGATGAAGAACTCAGATGCTCTGTCAGCCAAGATAAAGCACAGGACACACAAGTTGGTTCTCATCAATGTTTATTGTTTTGGAAATTCTTTGTCTATAAGTATGGGTTATCTATAATAAACATGAACTTATTGGTTTTAAATAGATTCACTTATTGATTTTAATTTCTAATATGGTAAAGGATGCATCTAACACAAAAGCTCTGTGGTCTCTTCAGTAGTTCTTAAGAAAAACTGTTCTGTTCTGAGAGAAAAGATGTCACCAAAACAAACATGTACGTGTAAGAGTTTGCCCTCATCGGGCTCATCCTTTCTCTTTTTTTCTTTTCTGTCAGTTGGGGGGCATGAACTCGGTACATGAGCACCATCCCTGAGCTTTTTCACTCAAGGCTAGTGCTCTACTACTTCACAAGCTCAGCCTTTTGTTTTTATTTTTTTACTTTGTTTTCTTTTTTTTTGCCAGTCAGGGTCTGGGCACTGTCCCTGAGCTTCTTTTGCTCAAGACTAGCACTCTACCACTTTCAGCCACAGCACCACTTCTGGCTTTTTCTGTGTATGTGGTACTGAGGAATCGAACCCAGGGCTTCATACATGCTAGGCAACCACTCTACCACTAAGCCACATTCCCAGCCCCTCCCCCCACCTTTTTTTTGTTGGTCATAGAGCTTGAATTCGGGGCCTGGATGCTATCTCTGAGCTGTTTTGCTCAAGGCTAGCGCTCTATCACCTTCAGCCATAGCACTACTTTCCCATTTTCTGGTGGTTAATTGTAAGTAAGAGTCTCACAAACTTTCCTGTCTGTGCTGGCTTTGAACCACGATCCTCAGATCTCAGCCTCATAAGTAGCTAGGATTACAGGTATAAGCCACCAGCGCCCAGATAATATAATACATCTTGATCAATGTCATCCCTTTCAACATTCTCATCCATCCCTCCCTGACCATGCCTTTCCTCACTCTTCTTAATTTTGTAGGACATACATTGGATTCTTCACTATATTTTCTTCCACTTCTCCATTCATTCACCCTTTTCCCTTTGACTCTACTCGTTTCCTGGTGTTTATTTTGTTGAACTTTGCCTTTGCCTTTAAATACTATTTAAGTTCTCTCTTGCAGACTGTTTCTGTTAATAGACAGAGATTGTTGCATGATGGCGACTTTGAGAATTCATTTATTCATTCTGTGTATGTGTGTTTGTAATCTTAAGAGATTTTCCACATACAAGATTCTACTATCGGCTTTAGCAAGTTAGATGCCTTTTCCTTTTTTGTGTCGGTCCTGGGCCTTTAACTCTGGGCCTGGGTGATGTCCCTAAGCTCCTTTTGCTCAAGGCTAGCACCCTTGAGCTATAGCACCACTCCAGATATTTCTGTGATTAATTGGAGATTAAGAGTCTCACCGACTTTCCTGCCTGGGCTGGTTTTGAACCACCATCTTCAGATCTCAACCTTCTGAGTAGCTAGGATTATAGGCATGAGCCACTGATAACTGGCAATTTTGATGCCTTTTTTTTCCTTGCCCAATTGTGCTGACTAGAACCTCTATTAGTGTGGAAATGTGAGCATCCTTGCGCTGCCTCATCCTTTTTATCTTATTCATCTAGGTAGAAAGTTGAATTTTATTGAGCTTTTAAAAAAAAACAGCTTGCAGTTTATTTTTCATGAGTGTCTTTGCACTATTATTTATTTATTTATTTATTTATGCATGCCAGTCCTGGGGCTTGAACTCTGGGCCTAGGTGCTGTCCTTCAGCTCAAGGCTAGTGTTCAACCACTAGAGCCACAAAGCCACTTCAGGTTTTTGAGTAGTTAATTGGAGATAAAGAGTCTCATAGGGACTTTCCTGACTGGGCTAGCTTTGAACCACAATTTATGGTTTCATTCCTCCTTAGTTTAAATTTGCTTTGCTATCCTCCCCCCCATGCCCCTCCCCCTGCCCTTTCTCTCCCCCCCACCTTTCTCTTTCATTCATTTTCCAGTACTGGAGCTTAAACTCTACACTTAGCTTTTTAGCTCATGGCTGGTGTTCTACTTGCCTCAGACTTTCACTTCTGGCTTTTTGCTAGTTAATTGGAAATAAGAAGCCAGGCACCAGTGGCTTATGCAGTTAATCCTAGCTACTCAGGAGGCTGAGATCTGAGGATCGCAGTTCAAAGCCAGCCCGAGCAGGAAAGTCCATGAAACTCTTATCTCCAATAAACCACCAGAAAACCGGAAGTGGCGCTGTAGCTCAAGTGGTAGAGCGCTAGCCTTGAGCTGAAGAGCTGAGGGACAGCGCCCAGGCCCAGAGTTCAAACCCAACCACCACCAAAAAAAAAAAATTGGAAATAAGATTCCCTCAGATTTGTCTTCTGGGCTGACTTCAAACGGTGATCCTCAGCTCTCAGCCTCATGAGTAACTAGGATTACAGGTGGGGGCCACCAGCAAATAGCTTTTTCCGCATTCTTAAGACCACTCTTAGAATACCAACTTTAGACACTTCTTATTCCCTAGTAGTTATAGAAGGTCTAAATAGTCTCCTAAGTGCATTTTCTGAGCGTGCACAGGGCATTCACAGCCTTACAGGGTGTTCTTGCTGAAGATCTCACTGAAGATACAATCACTTGCTTCCTTCTAAAGGTTGGAGTTTTTCTCTCCTTACTCTCCTTGTCCCTGCATGGTCAATGCTACATGTATTTCTGATTATTCTTCTACATGATGGTTTCTGTAATAACATCTGCTCTATACTAGTTTCTGTTTATTTACAGGGAAGGACTATAACTGTTGTCTGACTCAGGTTTATTAAGGGGAATATTAAATCTGCATTTAAATACCCAAAGAGAAAATCTGTGGTCTGCTGTTTCAAAAAGAGAGGTATACTCACCATCTGCGGTTTCCAGAACGTTCCTGCTGCACCCCCGAGGAATACCTCTCACAGAAGCCACCTGTGGACGCTCATAGGGTGAGTGCTCTGTAAGCCCAGTGGTGACATCAGGAGGTGCAGGGTGCAGCTCTGCATTAAAAAAAAACAACCCAATGCGTAAGTGACATTAACTTAAGACAAGCACTGTATTGTCCAAACCCCATCAGCCAATCACCTCACTATTGAGCTCTAAGCAAGGAGAGTATATAACCTTGGTCGTTTGTTTCCTGCCTTTTTAAAGGCATAATTATACTCTGTACACATACAGATATGACGCATGGAATGTGTACATGTGGAGGATTTGGTTCTCAGGGGCGTCCAGACCCACAGCTACAGCACAAAGACAGGTATGTAGAAAAATTGCCTATAACCACAGCAGCCTAGCAAGATTTTAGTTAGAATTTTTCCCTCAAGAAAGTAGAAATAAATCTGAAATCAATTGGTTGGAGAATACTTTTTGTTACATTATGGATAATAGCCAGATTTCTATAAACTGCCCTCACCTCCAAAAGTATGCTGGGGGCGCTGGGAAGGTGGCTCAGTGGTAGAGCGCTTGCCTTGCAAAAGTATGCTGGATCACAAAGGCAACACATTCATAGGTTTCAAAGAATAAAACTACAGAAGCTGAAACTGGCCCCACTACCAGTTTAAAACACCTGCAGGAGCTGAGTACAGTGGCATGTGCACGTAAGTGCAGCCACTTTGGAGGTGAGGCAGTAAGACCCTAAGATTGACACTACTTTGGGCAAAATAATACCCTAGTCTCAAACAAACAAAAACTAAAATATCCACAATATTAAGTGAGCAGCTGATTTCTTAAAGTAAATGATCGATGTCTCATTTACAGACACACTAAGAAAAGGGATGGGTGAAAGCGTTGAAAGGGGTGATGTTAAGATATATTGTATTCATAAACTGCTTTGGTAAGTGGCAACTTCTCTGTACAACTCTTAAAGATAATAATAGTTAAAAGGAAAAAATAAAGACATACTATATAAGATTTTTTTAAGCTAAAGGTTCTCTGCATGTATGTTTTTGTGTTTAATTTTCACAGTATAGCACATTTACCTGCACAGAATACTGGTTAACTGTAAGCTGCTATAGGAATTATCATTGTAATTGGGTCTGTCACTAGGAAAGACACTATGTTGGAACACTATGTCAGGAAATGCTGTACACCATTCTTGAACACAGATACTTACTTAAAACCTATATAATACTATAATAAATGTACTATAAATCTCATTATGCATTCTCTCATTATAAATGTTTAAATTCTGATCATTTTATTAGTAACCTAAGTACAATGCAAAGGAAAAGGTTTTACATATATAGAAAGCTGAAATTAAATGAGAAATTAAACAAAAGTATTAACATAGAAATATTTTTAGAAAAAAGTTATAAAGTTATAGCCCTTGATAAAGCTTGATATTGCAAAAGTAGGCATTTTATTTAAAATTTATATAAGGATATATTCATTGTAAAAGGGGGCTTTCGTTGTGACACTCCCGAACAAGCATTATACAATGCACCTTGATTAATTTTCCCTCCCATAATTCCCCCTCATTCCTTTCTACTCTTCCTAAAATAATTTCAACAGGTTTCACTGTCCTACTTTCATATATGCATTTGAAGTGCATCAATAATATTCATTCTCATTTAGCCACTCAACAGAGCCTGTTTTATTTTCTAGTCATTCTATTTTTTTCCAGTACCATCACTTGAACTCAGTCTTTGTGTTCTGGCTTGGCTAGCTTATTCACGACTGGCACTCTACCACCTGAACCATGCCTTCAAGCCTTCCTGCCCAGAGTGGCTTTGAACCATTATCTTTTCATCTCTGCCTCCAGAACAGCAAGGGTTCTCTTACCTCCAATTACCAACCAAAAAGTGAGAAGTGGAACTGTGGCTTGAGCAAAAAACAAAACAACAACAAAACCCTCAGGGACGGCACCCAAGCCCTGAATTCAAGCCCCAGGACCAGCACAAAAGAAACAAAAAACAATTTTTTCCTTATCCTTTCAAGTCTTGCAAAAGGGATAAATTATTTAAAGTACACATGGAGACATAAACTACAAAGCAATTTTAAAATAGCTACGTGAAAGTACACTTAAGATAAAAACTATAGGGGCTTGGGAAGGTGGCTCAGTGGTAGAGCACTTGCCTTGCATGCCTGAGGCCCTAGGTTCGATTCCTCAGTACCACATAAGCAAAAAGAAAAAAAAAAGCCGGAAGTGGCGCTGTGGCTCAAGTGGTAAAGCGCTAGCCTTGAGCTGAAGAGCTGAGGGACAGCGCCCAGGCCCTGAGTTCAGGCCCCACGACCAGACCAAAAAAAAAAAAAAAAAGATAAAAACTATAACTAAAAGTATTGCTTTTAAATATAGGCATTTAGGTTGATGTCAAAGTGTTTGATAGATTTCATTTCCTTAATCGAAAATTAAAACTAGTATCTCTTCTTTTCTTTTCTCTTTTTTTTTTTTTTTTTTGCGGGGGCGGGCAGGGAGGCCATGGGGCTTAAACTCAAAGCCTGAGCACTGACACTGACCTTTTTCATTCAAGGCTAGCACTTTTACAGTTTGAACCACAGCGCCACTTGCGGTTTTCTGGTGTTCACTGGAGATAAGATTATCAGGGACTTTCCTGCTTGGAGTGGCTTCAAACAGCAATCTTTAGCTCTCAGCATCCTAAGTAGCTAGGGTTACAGGCATGAGTTACCTGCGCCCAGGAAAAGTATGTTGTTGTTGTTGTTTTTTTTTTTTTTTTGTCAGTCTTGAGGCTTGAACTATTGGCCTGAGCCCTGTCCCTCAGCTCTTCAGATCAAGGCTAGCACCCTACCACCTGAGCCACAGCACCAATTCCAGTTTTCTGGTGGTTTATTGGAGATAAAAGTCTCACAGATTTTCTTGCCTGGGCTGGCTTTGAACCGTGATCCTCAGATCTCAGCCTCCTGAGTAGCTAAGATTACAGGAGTTAGCCACCAGTGCCTGGCCAAATGTACTTTCTTAAAAGTTATTTTTATTTAATGTATTTTGCCTCTAATTTTTTTTGCTTAATACATCCTTACTCTTTGCATATTTCTTTCCTTGGTTTAAACTTAAGAGTTACCTAGTGTCAGAAGTTATAACAAAGGATGATTCTGTAACAAGGAGTAGGGAAGGTAAACCTATTTGTATGTTTGATTGTCGAACATTCATATTCTGAAATCTGAAAATCTTGAAAGCACTCAAAAGTTTCAGATTTTCAGATTAGCCAAGATATACATGTATTTTCAATATATAAAAATTCACATCAATTATGTCCTATTATATAAATATAAATATCAACCTGCAATAAATAGAGTCCAGGTTTAGGTTTTTTTTTAATTTAGTAAAGTTAATCACAAAACATTTATGGTAGGTAGAAGAAAAAGAAAGGAGACCCACACAAAACAGTTGCAGGAAACCTATGTTATAAACTCGTGCAGTCAGATCCTTTTCAGAGCATAAACACATCTAATTTCAACTTATACTGGAATACATTCTTTATTGTTTTGGTGTGTGCTGGTACTAGGAGACAGGCAGAACCTGGGCACTGTCCCTTAGCTTTTTTTACTCAAGGCTTTTTTACTCTACTACTTGAGCCACAGCTCCATGTTCAGCTTGTTGCTGGTTAATTGAAGATACAAGTCTCAGTTGACTATCAGGAACTACACAATAAACTATACAATAAACACTTCTCTTTCTAGTATATTGATTTATACTCCCTTCAGACATATGCCCAATAGTAGTATGGTAAGGTAATTCTACTTTCAGGTTTTGAGAAATCTCCATACTAATTTCTATAGTGGTAGCACTAGTTTAAATTCCTACTCACAGTATATGAGGATTTTGTTTTCTTGATGGCTGCCATTCTGACTGGGATGAGATGAAATCTCAGTGTCATTTTGATTTGTATTTCCTTTATGACTAAAGACATTGAACATTTCTCTATGTATTAGTCATTTGTACTTCTGAGCACTGTCTGTTCAATTTATTTGCCCATTTATTGATTAGGTTATATTTTTTGCTATTTAATTTTTGAGCCCTTTGTACATATTAATCCTTTAGCTATGGAACAGCTAAAGATTTTCTCTCGTTCTGTGGGTTGTCTCATGATGTTGATAATTTTTTTTTTTGGTTTTTTTTTTTTTTTTTTGGTCTTTGTTTCTATGCCAGGACCACAGTTTTTGTTACTAAGGTTCTGAAGTCTAGTGTAAATGGAACCCCAGTACAGTGGTACCACCAGCATTGCTCTTTTTACTTAGCATTGCTTTAGCTATTTGGGGTCGTTTATGATCTCACATGAATTCCAGAACTGAATTTTCTTTCTTTTTTTCTTTGTCAGTTGTGGGGCTTGAACTCTGGGCCTGGGCACTGTCCTTGAGCTCTTCAGCTCAAGGCTAACTCTCTAGCACTTTTTTCTGGTGCATAATTGGAGATAAGAGTCTCACAGACTTCTTGCCTGGACTGGCTTTAAACTGCAGTCCTCAGATTTCAGCCTCCTGAGTAGCTAAGATTACAGGCACGAGTCACCAGCACCCGGCCAGAACTGATTTTTCTACTTCACAAATTAGGACTTTGATGGATTTTACACTGAATCTGTAGAATGCTTTCAGCAGAATGGCCATTTACACAATATTCATTCTGCTCATTTGTGAACATGTCCTTTTTCAATGCCTTCTTCAATGTCATTCTTCAAGGTTTTATGTTTACATTATAGAGGTCTCTCACTTCTTTAGTTAAGTTTATTCCTGTAATGTTTTTGTTTTGTTTTTGGAGGCTATTGTGAATGGAATTGTTTTCCTTATTTTTTTCTCAGCTTGTTCATTGATGGCATATTGAAAAGCTATTGATTTCTTGAATGTTGATTTTTTTATATTGGTATTGTTTATTAGTTATTTTGGTAGAATCTGTAGGGTATTTTTTTGTATTTCAGAAGGAAGGAAGGAAGGAAGGAAGGAAGGAAGGAAGGAAGGAAGGAAGGAAGGAAGGAAGGAAGGAAGGAAGGAAGGAAGGAAGGAAATTGTAGCATGTTTGAAATATAGGAGCATATCAGCTGAAAACAGGCATTTGACTTCTTCCTTCCCTATTTGAATCCCTTTTATTTCATCCTCTCGCCTTATTGCTCTGGTTAGGAATTCTAATACTAAATTAAATAAGAATGGAGAAAGTAGATACCCTTGTCTCATTCCTGATTTTAGAGGGATGATTTTAGTTTTTCCCTGCTTAGTACGACATTGGCTAAAGGTATTTCAAGCTGTTCTTATGGTTAGGGACTTTTCTTCCATTCCTACTTTCTTCAGAGTATGCCAGTTCTGGGGCACTGGGCACTGTCCCTGAGCTTTTGTGCTCAAGACTAGTGTTCTATCATCTGAGCAACAGCTCCGCTTCTGGCTTTTTTTTTTTTGGTGGTTAATTAAAGTAATTGAAGGTAAGAGTCGTAAGAGACTCTCCTGCCTGGGCTGGACTACAACTGCAGTCCTCAGGTCTCAGCCCCTTGAGTTGCTAGAATTATAGGCATGAGCTACCAGTTCCTGACTCTTCAAAGCTCCTTTCTTGCAAGGATATTGAATTCTGTCAAAGACATTCTCTTCAGTATGAGATGATCATGTGGTTTTTACTGTTAATTCTTTTTATGTGTTGTATTAAATTTATTGACCTTATATGTTGATCCATCCTTGTATCCCTGGAATGAAATCAGCATATGTTGGCCAGGCACCGGTGGCTCACGCCTATAATCCTAGCTACTAAAGAGGCTGAGATCTGAGGATCACGGTTCAAACCCAGCCAGGGCAGGAAAGTCCATGAGTCTCTTATCTCCAATAAACTAACAGAAAACAGGAAGTGGTGCTGTGGCTCAAGTGGTAGAGCACTCACCTTGAGCTGAAGAGCGCAGGGACAGCGCCCAGGCCCAGAGTTCAAGCCCATGACTGACAAAAACAAAAACAAAAAACAGCATATGTTGATTGTGGTGAATGATCTTTTAAAAGTGAAATTGAATCCAGTTTGCCAGCATTTGATTGAAGATTTTTGTATCTATGTTCATCAAAGAAACTGGTCTATAATTCTCTTTTCTAGTTGTGTCCTTGTCTAGTTTTGGCCTCACAAAATGAGTTTGCAGTGTTCTTTCCCATTCTATTTTTTTGTTGTTGTTGTTCGGTCGTGAGGCTTGAACTCTGGGCTTGAGCGCTGTCCCACATTCTTCAGCTTAAGGCGAGCGCTCTACCGCTTCCACAGCGCCACTTCCCCCATTCTATTAGAGTAAGGCTTTAATGAAAATTTTCAAATGTTCTGAGCTGTGGCTAACTTTTCATGATAAAAGAGAAATGATGCATAGACAGCTTGGCAGTGCTAATAAATGCAAATGCTATATTGCTCCCTTTTCCTTAGGAAAGCGGTCTAGAAATGAGAAACAAGCTAATGGAACATTCAAAAGCTATTTCATTCACATGGACACTAACTATGTATTTCTATGAGGTTAAATCTCAAGATGAATAGGAACAGGAGACAAACAGTACATGTGCAACTCTCTTGAGGAAAGTAGGCTGTAGTTCTCAGTTACATACAGGACATCAAGGAAAGGACAGAAACCCCTGAAGCAGATGTTTACTAAAAGAGCTGGGAAACACAGTGTGGGTATGGAATGAGGCACTGTGAGTTTGCATCTGACTTATATAATAGTAGAAAAACACATGTTCAACAGCAGTATGTGCACATTGTATACTGATGCAAACAAAAGCCAAAGGGCAGCACTGACATGCCCCACA
This sequence comes from Dipodomys spectabilis, assembly GCF_019054845.1. Classification (NCBI taxonomy): domain Eukaryota; kingdom Metazoa; phylum Chordata; class Mammalia; order Rodentia; family Heteromyidae; genus Dipodomys; species Dipodomys spectabilis. The sequence goes on from NW_024870861.1 coordinate 160,127, forward strand.
GAGGATGCTGAAACCGAAGCTCAGACCACTAGAAACGCCCCATTACCTAATATCTAGCCAAAACTCCCAGCTTTTACATGAAAGCAAGTCAGCACAGAAGCCCAGGCTAACGCGGGGAGACCCACAGGAATTTTACTGCCAATACTCATCTGTCACAGTGTGTAATGGGTGCTCACCCATCAGTTCCAGCAGAACAGCATAGAAATGAAGAGACATCAAGAAAAGTATGTCAGATCTAGCTTCCACACTAAGCACCCAAGAAATCTCAGGCAAGATAGAAAGATATAACCTTTTGTCTTCCTTCTTCATCTGGGCAAATGAAGGGTTAACACAAGTCTTCAACAATACAGGCTATATTTCTAAGTCACTAGGGCAAAAATTATGTGGGCTTCACAAGCCATACAGCTGCTTCTGTTTATAACTGTGGTTTCAAATTATGAAAAGTAAGTGTTTGGTTGTTTCCTTTTTCCTTTCTAAGGCTAGTATAACTCAATGGGCTACAAATTTGACATCTTTATCCGTAACCGTGACTTGAACCTTGTTTCCAGATTGAGGAATATCTGGAGGAAGACAGACCAGGCCCTGGCTGCAACTCCAGCCTCTGCCTCAGGACATCACCCAGAGTAGGACAAAAGATGGCCTCGTCGCCACATACACAAGAAAAGCAGCAGGTCCAGGGTAGCTGTCAGGGCCACCAGCAGCTATCGGGTCCCTTCACCTGGGCAGCAGGGAGGGATGACATGGTGCTACAAATACAACATGCTGTCAGTGGCCACACACCACCAGAAAACAGAAGCACAGACCACTTCTGTCCCCGACCGGACCTCTTCCAGATGATAAAGAGGGAGGTCTGGATGGAGAAAAATCTGGCAAGCAGGACATACTGTGGTTCAATGGATTATTAGCAGGACATACTGTGGTTCAATGGATTATTAAGGATTGAGCTGGATGCAAATGACCAAGTATTACCTCATTCCTGCCAACTGTCATTATTAAAAACACCAAGCCAGCTGGTGTCTCAGGAGACAGGCCCCCTTGACTGTGTGGCTGCATCATTTGCATAGCCCTTGGTCCTTGGCTGGGAGGGGCCACAGAACTTGTTACTGACCTAGATGAGCGTGGGCTGAGAGGCCTGCAAGAGCAGTGGTGGTGGCGCTGGGCACAGCAGTGGCTCTCCCTCCCGGGTGAGATGAGGTGGAGGATGCAGAGGATGAGGTGGACGAGCCCTGAATGACCCGGTCGAGCCAGGGCTCGATGCTGGGATGGCTCTGGAGCGGAGTGGAGGTGAGTCGCCCGGGTCGCCGTAAAGAGCCCTCATCTTCTGAGGCAGATGATGTGTCTGTGATTAAAATAATGATGACAGGCATGATGTAGGGATAGGTCAGGAGAAGAATGGGGTTCTATTCGCCAGGGCCTCCAGGCCTATAGCATGGCCCTGCTCCCATACAAGCAAATGATACCTCAGGTTACCCTCAGTCAGGAAGAACACCAGAGGAACCCTATTGTAGGACCACAGGGTTCTACATAATGTGTGAAGCTAGACTCTCATTCCCTAGCCAAAGGAGGTCCTGCATGTCCACATAGCCACACACCACAGCCACACACGACATCTTGCAGTGGGCCAGATCCAGCCAGCATCCTGAGTTGTGTGAATCTGTGCATGAGCCCTGTGGTAGGCAGACAAGTTGCAGCCCTGTCCTTGTCTGTCCTCCTGTGAACATCGTGTAAATATGCTCTAGAAAGAATTCCTTAAGACAGGGGTCAATAAAAATTAGCTAAGCTCCCATCCAGTTATCATGATTGTGTTTTATTATGGGCTTTCAACTATTAAAAGATTCTTTATTGTTGGATAGTGTCTATAGTTCTTTTCAGCAGAAACAATAATTTTACAGCTATTTCTAAGATTTTTTAAATACACTTTCTTTTTAAGCAAAAGAGCAATACAAAAACCACTAAACCATCTTGCAAATTCAAAGTATTTGACTTGATTTTGTTTTGTTTTACTGTGTAATAATAATTCCAAGTGCATCAAACCAAAAACGTGTTGTGATTTTGTCACTTAGGCAGCCGGGAATGTGAAGCCACTAGATACCAACATCTCAATCCAGTTTCAGAAGGGACTGAAAAGAAGCCCCACCTATAATTTTCATTTCTGAACAATAACAAATTATACCTGAAACTCTCCAAATAGTTTTGTATCATCTTACATAAATCCTGGTAACAAGATACTAAATAAGAGGTAAAAACCGAGAAGTGGTTTATTTTAGGTTCTTCTCTATGAAAGAGATAAATAGCATTTTAGTAAAAACAGTGTACACAAAAAGTCCTAAAGAATGCAAGTATCCATTTAGGAAAGAAGAATAGTGTGTGATTTTCAGGTAAGGAATGTGTGCATATACAAATAATTTTATCTCTCAATTACAGACCAAAGGGCTATTCAACTCAATGAGACTAAGCATTAATTACACCTTTCAGCCTGTGAAACACTCACAATAACCATTTCTGACACCATTAATCAATACCTGGAGGGGTGTAGGTTTCCACAGATGAATGAACAAGGACAGACCGTCTTCTGGAAGGCATGGGCATCTTTCTCTCCTTATATTTGGCCAAAGCTGCTTGCACGGCTTCCGTGTGGACATCTACACAGGAAGAGCAACAGGATGCTTTTATCAGATTGGTTATGAATAGTCAAACTAAGATTGGTGTTTCCAAAGGTTATGGAATCAGCCTGTCTACCAGTGGTTGAGATCTATCTATACAATGAACTTTTATTCAGCCATAAAGAACAGCTTGGACATGATGGCTCACATCTGCAGTACAGGATACCTGGAAGGCTAAGACCCAGTGGCCAGCAGTTCAAAGTCAGCCTAGACAAAAATTAGTGAAACTCTATCTCAATCTATATAATGGGTGTGATAGTACATAACTGTGATCCAATTACAAGGAGGCCACAGGTAGAAGGATCACAGCTAGCCCAGGCTGGTACAAACAAAACACCTGAGACCTTATCTTAAAAATAACAAAAGCAGGGCTGGGAAAGTGGCTCAGTGGAAGAGTGCTTGCCTTGGAGTGGAAGAGTGCTTGCCTTGGATCATGTTTGATTCATCAGTACCACATAAGCAGAAAAAGTCGGAAATGGTGTTGTGGCTCAAGTGATAGAGTGCTAGCCTTGAGCTGAAGAGCTGAGGGACAGCGCCCAGGCCCAGAGTTAGGCCCCACAACTGACAAAAAAAAAAAAAATAACAAAAGCAAAAAAGGGCTAGGAGTGTGGCAGAGCACTTCTTTGGTCACAACGAGAAAGTAAGACAAAACAAATCAGGAGACCACATATCAGATGTGGAAATAACTGTGACCATGTACTAAATTTAAGCTTTTTTGCTGTCTTAGGAAAAAAAAACTACAAATACACACCAAAAAAAAAAAAACTAACAATCTACATAATAACATGATAGGGGCAATAAATCAACAGATTAAGGAACTTGGCTAACCTCAAGCACAATGCACACAAAGATAACACCACAAGACGCATAGTAAACAAATGGCTCAATGCCAGTATGTCTGTTGTCTCAGGCTACTACGACAAAACACCAAAGATAGGTCTTGAGTAACAGAAATGTAGAATTTTTTCAGTATTCTGGAGGCTAGAAGTCCAAATCATGGCAGATTCTCGGTAAAAGTTCTTTCTGGCTTAGAAACAGCTGTTTTCTTTCTATGTTCTCAACTAGTATGGGTAAGGAAAGGGAAGAGTCCCCTGATGTCTCTTCATATACGCCATGAATCCCACCAGAAGGTTCTACCCTTTAATCATCTCCAAAGACCTCGGTTCCAATCCCCTCTAACTCAGCATAGAAATTTGGGGTAACACAGTCAATGTTAGCACAATGATAAGGAGCAAACTTAAGAATGTTAGAGAAATGACTTATTACATAAAAGGAACCCAGGTAAAGAATTGGAGGACTCAACTACTAATTTCCATATGGAGAGGTCATGATTTTGCCTCAGAGACAGATGAGTAGATCAATGCAACAGAATGGAGTACAGAAATAGATGCATATACACATTAGCAACTGCTTCTATATTACACAAGAGAAAGCCACTGGAGAAAGTATCGTGTTCCTAATAAATAATTCAGGAGTAACCAGATATTCAGATATAAAAATGAATATTGCTAGCCTGAGGCTACTAGTCCATGCCTGTCATCCTAGCCACTCAGGAGGCTGAGATCTGAGGATCTCAGTTTAAAGCCAGCCAGTAGCAGGAAAATCTTTGAGACCCTAACTTAACCACAAAAAACCAGGAAGTGGAGCTGTGACTCCAGTAGTTGAATGCTAGCCTTGAGCAAAAAGATTTCAGAAACAGTGCCCAGGCCCCAAGTTCAAGCCACCAGCACTCAGCTTAAGATATTCTTATGTGGTCACTTCCTTATACTAATGGGCATTTTACGAAGAAAGGTTTATCAAAAGAGCTTAAATGTGCCAGATGCTGGTGGCTCACCTGTAATTCTAACTGTTCAGGAGGCTGAGATCTGAGGTCATAGTTCAAAGCCAACTGGGGCAGGAAAGTTTGTGAGACTCTTTATCTCCAATTAACCAGAAAAAGCCAGGAAGGGAACTGTGGTTGAAAGTAGTAGAGTGCATTATCCTGCCCATGTAATTGTAACCCCTCTGTACAGTATGTTCTCAAATAAAATAAAATTAAAAAAAAAAAAAAAAAAGTAGTAGAGTGTTAGCCTTGAGCTCAGGGACAACATCTAGGCCTTGAGTTCAAGCATCATGACCAACAATAACAAAAAAAGAGCTTAGGAGCCAGGGCGCCTGTGGCTCACGCCTGTAATCCTAGCTACTCAGGAGGCTGAGATCTGAGGATCACGGTTCAAAGCCAGCCAGGCAGAAAAGTCTATGAGACTCTAATCTCCAATAAACCACTAGAAAACCAGAAGTGGCACTGTGGCTCAAGAGGTAGGGCGCTCGCCTTGAGCTGAAGAGCTCAGGGACAGCGCCCAGGCCCAAAGTTCAAGCCCCACGACCAACAAAAAAAAAAAAAGAAGAGCTTGGGGAGGGGGTGAGACAGAAAGGGATGGTATGGGGAAACAAAGGAGGAGGCAACAATGCTTGATAAGAAATGTACTTATTACCTTTCTCATGTAATTATAACCCCTCTGTATGATATCTTCACAATAAAGAGCTTAAAACGTATTTTAAAACACATGTACTATGAAAATATTGTTAAATAGGGAAACTCTCAAAAGTTATCAATATGTAAACTATAATTGAAAGTATGAATTTTTTCAATGGGCATTATGGTAATCTAAGTGTTAAAGTAAAATTTAAATATTCATAAAAGCACTACCAAACAGTAACAGAAATCTAATTTAAGGGAAATTTACAGAATTATAAAAGACTGCGAATGTGGCTTAGTGGTAGAGTGGTTGCCTAGCATGAATGAAGCCCTAGGCTTGATTTCTCAGTACCACATACGCAGAAAAAGCCAGAAGTGGCGCTATGGCTCAAGTGGTAGAGTGCTAGCCATGAGCAAAAGAAGCTCAAGGACAGTGCCCAAGCCCTGAGTTCAAGCCCCAGGACTGGCGAAAGAAAGAAAGAAAGAAAGAAAGAAAGAAAGAAAGAAAGAAAGAAAGAAAGAAAGAAAGAAAGAAAGAAAGAAAGAAAGAAAGAAAGAAAGAAAGAAAGAAAGAAAGAATTCGAAAACACCTACATTAGTGGTGGAAGGAAGGAAGGAAGGAAGGAAGGAAGGAAGGAAGGAAGGAAGGAAGGAAGGAAGGAAGGAAGGGAGAAAGAAAGGAAGGGAGGAAGAGAGAGAGAGAGAAAGAAAGAAAGAGAGAGAAAGAGAAAGAGAAAGAAAGAGAGAAAGTAAGAAAGAAAGAAAAAATTCGAAAACACCTACATTAGTGGTAGAACTGCTGCTCTATGACACACGAAAATGACTCCTGCCTAAGTGGACAACATTGGTTAATATGCATCCCAGTGATGATAGGAGAAGACCCCTCCCCTAAGTTAAGCTCAGTGATACATTAACCAGCACTTAAGCTATGTGATATAACATAGACCAGATGCCAGGAACTGGTTGCTCATACCTATAAACCTAGCTACCCAGGAGTTGAAATATGAGAACTGTGGTTCAAAGCCAGTCTAGGCAAGTAAGTCCATGAGACTCTCATTTCCAACTAACCTCCAAAAGGCCAGAAGTAGAGTTGTGGCTCAAGTGGTAGAATGCTAACCTTGAGCAAAAAAACATGGGACAGTGCCTAAGCCCTGAGCTCAAGCCCTAGGACACATACATACACACAGACACAGACACACACACACACACACACACACACACAATAAACAAAGACTGGTTGTGTGATGGTTAAACTTTTTTCCTTGAACAATATGATAATGTAAATCATTGCTCAAGTGAAAATACCTTCTTCAGCAAACTTTTGGCAAAGAAACACTGAAATCATACAAGCATCTAGCCTGTCCATCTCACTTCCCAGGCTGTGAGCCTACCTGACCGGAAGCGCTCATCCCTTGAATTGGTAAGCCGAGACCTCTGTGGTTTGGGTGCAGCTGTGGACAGAGGGGGACCAGAGATTCTAGTCTCTGCTTGCAGGCACGGGTCTACTCCTGAAACACAAATTTGGGGGAATACCTTATGTAAACTATTTGCTTTTCCAATTATAAAATTTTCATTTAAAACAGCATGTATAACTGGGTACCAGTGGCTCACGCCTATAATCCTAGCTATTCAGTAGGCTGAGATCTGAAGATTGCAGTTCAAAGCCAGCCTGGGCAGGAAAGTCTGTGAAACTCTTGCTGCCAATTAACTACCAGAAAACTGGAAGGGGCACTGTGGTGCCTAGGCCCTGAGTTCAAGCCTCATGACCAACAAAAACTAAATAACAAAATAAAATAAAACTGTGTCTTTCTCATGTATGGCCACATAACATATTCTGCACCATATTGAGAATGTCTCCTGAAGTAGAGAGCCTTTGGCTTAGGACGGGAGTGCCATAACCACTGCTCAGAGCAATGTTTGTGTCCACCTCTACACTCTCCCATTCTGTCAGACCCAGATCTACCTCTAGTTCACTATCTGCAAAGGTGACCATCACAGTCCTTGGGGAGCCCTAGACACATGAGTTAGATGTGTGTGAGCCACAAGTCATATAGGCACAGACTCCGCAAGAGCCTCTGAGAAGTTGGCTTCAGTACTGACTACACTTGAATCTGGAGTGGCTGGTACTTGTCCACTGTGTCAGCAAACTCTGGAAGCCACAGGGGCCCCAAGCTACGAGCAGAGGAAGGTGGAGAGCAAGGGAGACAACAGAAGGGAGCACAGTAACAGCAATGCTCGAGTACACTGTATGAAAGTCCAGTATGCAGCACCCTGGCAAAGTCAGCAGACAGCCTTGGCAACTGATAGCCTCTGCTTTCTGTCTCCAAATCTGGACTCTGCTAAGATGGACAAGGAACATAACACAGATCTTAACAAGCTCCCGGCCCCCTGAGTCCAGCACCCTCAGGGCACAGGACAGTGAGTGAAGAACTGGGTACAAGTGTGCACATAGTGTCTCTGCATAAAGGCTCTGGCATTCCCGTCCTAATATGCTGACATTTGCTAACAGCACAAAACAAAAATCTTTAACTGGAGTTCAACAAAAATCATGAATCTAACTTTTTTGTTTCAAAAATGTCTCATAAAACTGCTTTGGTCAGTGGGTAATTAGTCCTACTAGCTGAGAAGCTGGCCTTGACCACACTCTGAAACAGAGCCTGGGTGCTGTCCCTGAGCTTTCTTGTTCAAACTTAGCTCTACCACTTGAGCCACAGCTCTACTTCTGGCTTTTTGTTGGTTAATTGGAGATAAGACTCTCACGGACTTTTCTGCCCAGGCTGGCTACCATCCACGATCTTCAGGTCTCAGCCTAAATAGCTAGGATTACAAAAGCATGAGCCAATGAGCACCTGGCAGTAAGATGTATTTTTAACTTTCACAAATACCAAAAGATATAGATACACAGATATATATAACCAAAAGGTTATAGAAATTCACACTCCTACAAGCAATGAATGCAAGTTCCTCACATCTTTGTCAGCCCCAGGTGTTATGTAAAATGTTAGAATTTTGCCAATTTCTTAAGAGAAAAGTGATTCACTTTAATTTTTATTTCTATATCTATTACTGAAGTTGAACGTGACTTAGTGCTTATTGCCCATCTGTTTCCTCTTTGAATTTTTTTTTCTTTTTTTCAGGCAGGGGAGGGGAGAGGCTAAACTGGGGTTTGAACTCAGAGCCTCTCCCTTGGCACATCCCCAGCCCTTTTTGCTTTAGTTTAACTTCCAGACAGGCTCTCTCTTTTGCCAAGTCTTGGACTACAGTCCTCCTACCTGGGCCTCCTGAGTAGATGAGATTACAGGTGCCACCACAAATGCCACCATATTCAGGATATTGGTTAAGAAAGGTTCTCACTGACCTTTATGCCTGAGTTAGCTCCATCCCCCACGTAACAGGGATTATAAACAAACCACCAGGCTTAACTTCCTTGTCTTTGAATTCGTTTTTAATTTTCTTTTTTCCCCCAGTGCCAGGTCTTGAACTCAGGGCCTCACACTGGCCCAGCTTTCTTGCTCACAGCTGGTGCTCTACCACTTGAGTCACATGTCTAGCCCAGTTTTTTTCTGGATACTTTAAAAATGGAGTCTCATGGTCTTTTCTGGCCAGGCTGGCCTCAATATGAGAACTTCTGGACATCAGGCTCCCATGTAGCTAGGATTGCATAGATCAGACACTGGCACCAGGCTGAAAAGAAAAAAAAATTGGGGGTGCAGTATGTGGATATGAACTCAGGGCCTCACACTGTCTTGGAAGCCTCCACCTGGAAGTGAAGGGGGCTTAGAAGCCCCACTTCTTTGAATCTCCATTCGTTTTATGCAGCAATGAAACCCTCATGCCCCAGAAGAGACAGTAAACCTCTCTCTGCTGAGGACCAGCTCTGCACAGTGCACACCATAGAGCTGCCATCCAGCTATCTGGGGAGCCAATCACACCTGTCACTTCATTGCCTTTCTAGCTTCCAGGTCTCCAAACTTGTCTGTGAAGACAATTTCTACCCAAAGATTTCCCGCAAAGACAGTGCCTGTGAAGACAACTCCCACCCAAACATTCTCCTGAATCTTGTCATTTTTAGAGCCTATTTAAAAACCTATTGTCATTTTAAAAACCTATTAAGAAATTAAATGCTAAAGTCTATGTGCAGTGGTATTGCAGAACACAGCAGACCTATCAAATAAGTTCTGTCTCTTGTCTCCTCAAGTCCCCACTGCCTTCCCTTCCTACCAACAGGGCTGTTTCCACCCTGCTAACCACCTGTAGTTACCCTAGGACCTGCACAATCAGGTTGACACTCCAACAACCAGTCCTTGCTCACTAGTGATTCTTTTCAAATTTACCCACGAATCTTACAACTTTTCTCATTCTAATGGATAATTATTTCAAATCCCATTTTATAAAAAAAATCAGCCAGGTGCTGGTAGCTCACACCTGTAATCCTAGCTTCTCAGATAGTAGTTCAAAGCCAGTCCAAGCAAGAAAGTCGTGAGACTCTTATCTCCAATTACCCACCAGAAAACCGGAAGCAGTGCTGTGGCTCAAGTGGTAGAGCACTAGCCTTGAGCAAAAGAGCTCAGGGACAATCCCCAGGCCAAGTTCAAGCCCCACAACCACCACACCAACAAAACAAAAAAAGAAATCAGCCACTGCTATCCAGCTGGCACTGTGTTCACAGGTTTTTTTGAAAACTGAAAGTTTTATTTATAATTTTGTGCCAGTTCTGGGGCTTGAACTCAAAGCATCCTGCTCTTGCTCAGCTTTTTCACTCAAGGCTGGAACCCTATCACTTGAGTCACAGCTCCACCTCTGACTTTTTGCTGGTTAATCGGGGATGAGTCTCGAGGATTTGTCTTCCCAGGATGGCTTCACACCTTGATCTTCAGAGCTCAGCTGCCTGAGCAGCTAGGATTACAGGCATGAGCCACAGACACCTGGTAAAAACAGCAAGCTTTATAATGTTAAGTTTTCCATCTAGGAAATTGGTATGATTCTTCATGTACCAATTAAGGTCTTGGTTATTTCTTCTAAATAGATTTTATGATCCTAAAACAAACTGTAGGTTTTTTTTTTTGCTAAAAGTATTAATAAATACTTGGCAGTATATTTTCATTATAAATGAGATTTTTTTTCGTGTTTAAAAAAAGAACATGTCAGCCAGGCATCAGTGGCTCATGGCTGCAATCCTAGCTACTCAAGAGGCTGAGGTCTGAGAATTGTAGTTCAAAGAAAGGCAGGAAAGTTTGTGAGACTCTTATCTCCAATTAACCAACCAGAAAGCTGAAAGTAGCTCTTTGTCTCAAAGTAGTACAGTCCTAGCCTTGAGCAAAATATCTCAGGGGCAGTGCTCAGGCCTTGAGTTCAATCCCCACAACAGGCAACAAAAAAAGAACTTGCTGGGAGCTGGTGGCTCAGCTCCCAGCTATTCAGAAGGCTGAGATCTGAGGATCATAGTTCGAAGTGAGACTGGGCAGAAAAGTCCATTCGACTTTTATCTCCAATTAACTGCAAGACGTCAGGAAGCACAGTTGTGGCTCAAGTGGTAGAACACTAACCTTGAGAAAAAAGGTCAGGGACAGTGCCCAGGCCCAGAGTTCAAGACCCAGGACTGGGAAAAAGAGAACTATTGCAAGAAAAAAAGCCACCCATTTTCATGTATTTGTCTTCTCTCTTTATAGCCAGAAACCAAAAACTCTTACTAATTATGGTAGCTAAATAATCAGCCTTCTAAGGTATAAACTAAGCACTTATATATAATAAAGATGATTATTTTTTGGTCTCTAGTATTTACCCTATCATGTTACCCACGTCACTGTGGGAAACACTTCCCACGTGAAGTGTGCATAGCAATCACCTTTCGTCTCAAATAGGAATGGAAATGAATACGTTTGAGAGTTGCAGGTGATTTCGGGGAAATTGGCTTCAGAATGTTTTAACATCTCATTTTATCAGTTGCTTTTAATTTCAGTTTTATTCTTTTTGCTTGGTATGAATAAAACATAAGTAAGCCAGGTATTAATGGTTCACACCTATAATCCTAGCAACCCAGGAGGCTAAGACCCGGAGGACTGTGGTTCAAAGTCAGCCTGGGAGCCTCAGCAGCGGCCCCGGCAGCAGCAGCTGCTCCTCCCCAGCGGCCGACCCCCTGCACGTCCCTCCCTGGCTGAGGGAGACACCGGAGGGAGAGCGCGCACCGTCCACCGCGCCACCCTGCACCGCGCTGGCCGGGTCCTCACGCTCCGGGAGGAACATGGATAATTTCAGTGATACACTAAAGAAACTGAAGATAACAGCTGTTGACCAGACTGAGGATAGTTTAGAAGGATGCTTGGATTGTCTGCTTCAAGCCCTGGCTCAAAATAATAACAGAGAAGGGAGCCAAAGATCAATAGGAACATGTCCATAAGGCTCAAGATGGTAAAGAAAAAGGAAGGAAAGGAGAAATGTCTATGTCTGTCCTTTCTACTATAATACAAACTTGTGACTATTCATCTTTAATAAAGTTTGAAATGAAAAAAAAAAAAAAAGTCAGCCTGGGCAAAAAAGTCCTTAAGACTCCATCTCCAATTAATGAGCTAAATGCCAGACTAATGGTGTGGCTCAAGTGGAAGAATGCTAGCTATGTGCAAGAAAGCTGAGTAAGGTTGAACGGGCCTGAGTTCAACCTTCAGTACCAGTAAAACAACAGCACCAACAAAAGTATCAGTATATAAACTGCTTTCTTATCATTATTATTTCTGGGGGGAGGAGGGGTTCCGGTCGTGAACTCTGGGCCTGGGCGCTGTCCCTCAGCTCTTCAGCTCAAGGCTAGCGCTCTACCACTTGAGCCACAGCGCCACTTCTGGCTTTTTGCTTTTTGCTTATGTGGTGCTGAGGAGTCGAACCCAGGAACTCAGGCATGCAAGGCAAGCGCTCTACCACTGAGCCACCTTCCCAGCCCTTCATCATTATTTTTGTTGTTGACATATTATAAAATATATCATACCAACACAAGTAGTATAAAGCATGTGAGTAGTTTAAGAACTACACAGAAAGAATCAATGTAGCCATAGCACCATTTAAGAAATAAAGCACTCAGGTGAGTTAGGATCCTGAGCACTTTCAAATCTCAAGTCCACATTCTGGAAAGCCATTCCATTTTCTGCTTTCACCTGCCATATAAAGTCTCTCTCTACACAGCCCGTGCTGGTGTGTTGGCAACATTCCTCCATGATAGCTCCTTTCACTGAGATTCATTCTTGATGAGACATGTAGGTCTCTGGCTTTCCAGTCTCAATTCTGTTGGATGATGTTGAGGTCCTGGACAGGCTGGAACCATGATCAAGATTCTCACACACAGTTCATGCTCATTTGAGGGGCTATTGATGAATCTATGGCCTTCACAGTGTGATGCAAGTCACCTGCTGCAGCTTCAATCTGTGTTTCTCTGATTGCTAGAGTTATGCATCTATCTGCTTATTGGTTATTAGGATTTCCTCTTATGTAATACCTGTTTGACCCTCTGCTTGTCTCTGGCTGTGTTAGGAGACTGGATCTCTGCTGCCACTCCCGACCAGGACTCACACTACAGTGCAGCAGGAGCGAACATCACTCCTGCAGCAAGGTCTTCTAGACGTTTTGTCTTTTTCGATTATTTGTGTCTTTTCGATCTCTCTGTGGTGTGTCTTGATTTTTAAAAAAAGAAGCTATCAATATTAACGTAGTCCAAGGTTTTATGTCAATCCCTTACTGTATGCTCGTTGATATGGTATCTTCAATACACCGTCTCAAGATGGTGATGACCTTCCTCCAGGATTTTCCAGATGCTCTACATAGTTTCTGCCTGCCACTTTCAGCCTAATAATCCAACAACTTTAGTATCCAGTGCTGTGTTTCACACATGGACAGGGAACTCTGTCAGCCCCGTGGTCAACACACTACTTCTTTCGCATGCCAATCCACACACCTGCATGTCTGCATTTGGACTGGGCTTTCTGTTCTGGTTATCAACTCCTGAAATCCACCATGTCTCAGTGACAACTCTGTTACTCTTCATATCTACTCAGGCAAATTCCCACAACATTTTCTTCTTAGTGTATTTTGGATCTCCTAACCTTTTATACTTGGATGTAAATTTTAGAATTACCTTATGTTCCACAAATGAATGATGAACGTTTGGAATCTATACGTCAATCAAATGGAAAGAAACAAAAACAAATTTTATATGTTCTAGCCTAGTAAGGCTTTAAGACCTTGAAAATAAAATATGCCCTATTTGGGAGTAGGAGCTATAACAAGCCAGAGCTGGAAATGATCACCTTGCTCTTGACTTTCATTACCTAACATTAGACACACTATTTTTGCAGTTCTTAATAAAATATGAAACATGTCAACATTGTTTGTTCTCTTTAAGCAGTTGCACAAAGGTTTTAATTCAGCCAATGAGTTTATAAGTACAATGTATCTTGATCAATGTCACCCTCTCCTTTGTTTTCCCCATTTCTCCAAACCCTAACCATACTCACAAATTACCTTGTTCCATTTTCTCATTGACTGTACTTGAATGTATTCATCTACCTTTCCTTTCTCCATTTGGCTCTTTCAATTCCATCACCCTCCCTTACCGCTGACAAAACATGTTTCAGCTTCTTGTTGAACTATTCACTAGTTCTTCAGGAGTTTCTCCATTCAAATCCTCCTGAGTATGCTATGCTTTATTCAATTCGTTTGTATATGCTTTAACCCTGTATATGTTTTCATAGGTTTGTAATTTAGATCTAACTTCCACATATGAGAGAAAACATGCACTGATTGTCTCTCTGAACCTTACTTACTTCACTTCACATAAAAAAAATTCCCAGGCACATCCATTTCTCTATTATTCTTTCTGATAAATGAGTAAAATTCCAATGTATACATAAACATACATACCTACACCACATTTCTTTCTTGACATCGATTGTAAGGCATCTGGACTATTTCTATAACTTGGCTATGGTAAATAGTGTAATAACATGGATGTGCAAGTGTCTTTATTGTATACTGACTTGTAATATTCAGAAAGATGCTCAAGAGTGGTACGGCTGGATCATAGAGTAGGTCTATGTTAGTTGTTTTTTTTTTTTTGAGGTGTCTCCAAACTACCTTCAAAAGTGATTGTTTACATTCTCACCAACAGAGTAATAGGGTTCCTTTTTATCCCTGCCAACATTTGTTCTTGTTTGTATTTTTGATGATGGCCAATCTTACTGGCGTGAGGTGAAATCTCAATGTTATTTTTATTTGTATTTCCATATGGCCAGAGATGTTAAACATTTCTTCAAGTATTACTGGCCTTTTTTACTTCTGTGAAATCTCTATTTAGCTCATTTGTCCATTTTTTAATTAGGTTATTCATTCTTCAAGGATTTAGCTTCTTGTGCTTGTATATTCTAGATATTGGACCCCTATCAGAGCTATAGCTGACAACCATCCTTGCCCATTCTGTAGACTTTCTTTGTAGCACAGTAAATATGGCCTTCACTGTGCACAAACTTTTTTTTTTTGTCAGTTATGGAGCTTGAACTCTGGGCCTGGGCACTGTTCCTCAGCTCTTCAGCTCAAGGCTAGCACTCTACCACTTGAGCCACAGCGTCACTTCCAGTTTTCTGGTGGTTCATTGGAGATAAGTCTCACAGACTTTCCTGCCCAGGCTGGCTTTGAACCATGGTCCTCATATCTCAGCCTCTTGAGTAGCTAGGATTACAGGCTTGAGCCACTGGCACCCAGCTGTGCAGGAACTTTTAACTTCATGTAATCACTTTTGTCAATTCTCTCCCCAGTTTGCCAGACTCTTAGAATTCTACTCAGGAAGTTCTTACCTGTGCCAGTAAGTTATAATGCTTTTCCTACTCCCTCCTGTATTAGTTTCATGGTTTCTGGTCTCACATTGAAGTCTTTGATACATTCTGATACGATCTTAGTGCAAGGTAAGAAACAGGGATCCGGTGTCAGTCTTCTGCACATAGATGTCCAGTTTTCCCAGCACCATTTGTTGAAGAAGCTTTGTTCCAACATACTTTTAGCTCCCTTGTCAAACATCAGATACTGTAGGTACATGGGTCACTTCTGGGCCATGTAGCCATTGCACTGGTCTTCATATCTGTGTACCAAGCTGCTTTTCTTACTACAGCTCTGTAGTAAAGTTTGAAGTCTGTAATTATAAAACCTCCAGCATTGGTTTTGTTTTTTGGTTATTTTTGTCTCGACTTGCTTTGACTATTTGGGGTCTTTTGTGGTTCCATATGAATTTTTTGGATTGTTTATTTCTGTGAAGAATGACATTTAAATTTTTATGGTATTGCATTAAATTTTGTAGACAGCCTTTGATAGTTACTTGGTCCTTTTCATGATATTAATTTTGTTCATCCGTGAACATGGAGGTCTTTCTACTTCCTGGTGCCATTTTCAATTTCTTTCTTAGAGTTTTGTCACCTTCATTGTAGAAGGCCTTTACTTCCTTGGTTATGTTTATTCCTAGGGTTTGTTTTTTACTTTAGGCTTTTTTAAGCTATGGTAAACAGAATTGTTTCCTACTCATTATAGACATACAGAAATGTTACTAATTTTGGTGGGTTGATTCCTGTTCCTTTGCCAAAGGTATTTATCAGCTCTAGGATACGCTCCTTCAGACATAGAATCATCTGCACACAGGGATAGCTTGACTTCCTTCTCTGTTCAAATCCCTTTTCTCTTTCTATCGCCTTGCTCCAATACTCTACTGATAAGGAATGGAGGGAATGGACATGTAATTGTTATGAAACACCTGAGTGTCCTGACCTTACCTTGAATAAGTGGAATGCAACGTGCCAGAAGCTTTGCCCTTTTCTTCTCATATCCTTTCTGAGTGATGTCACCTAAAAATAATGATTAAAGAAATAATCACATATCCCCTAAAGTTCCAAGGTTTTGATAAAAAATTTATCACCTAAAACCTAAAAGCAGCATATTCATGTCTTTCATCTAGGTGACTAGATAAACTCTGATGGATCTACCTCATGGGAAGCCATTTGATAAAAAGGAACAGATCACTGACACACAGCAATTTGAGCAAATCTCCTATGTCAGCGGCTGAACAAAGATACCAGATTCACAGAGTTACACACTGAATTATCCCCCTTACTGGAATGCACAGGACAGGATTGACAGTGGCTGGAAGGATGGGGGAGATGTCACCAGAGGGGCCAGGGAATCCGGGATGGTAAAACTCTGCTGTGAGATGACTGTGATGGTGATTACACAACTTATACTCTGTTCACAGGCCTTCACTGCATACAAATAATAAAGCTTCTAAAATAATGATCAGCATCCCCTAGGAGCTTATCAAAAGTGCAACTCAGGCCACACTTCAACCAAATCTACATCTGCAACTACTAAGATTTTCAAATGAAGTCTGTACAGGTTCAAGGTCTGAGAGCACTGGAAAAAGAATCTCGCAGACCTAGCTATCCTCAGCCAGGAGGTGTTCCTGGGTGAGGATCAGGAAAAAGGACTGCTATCCTCATAAACTATCACAAATAACAGCCTAAATCCTGGGAATGAAGTAGGAAACAAACTTCAGGGAAGCATACCTAAGTCTTCACGCACTATGTCATTCCTACATAGAACTGGGAATGCTAATAGTGGATCCTTGATATTTTTCTGAAGACCCTCCTCAGTGATGAGTACAGCTGACCTACAGTCTAACTCCAAGACCCCCTCACCTTACATTGAGACCCCAGGCTCTGAGCAAGCCACCCCAGGTCTTTCTGGAAGTGCGTTCTCCACTCCCTGTACACTCAGACTGTCAGTGTGACTGACCATCCTCACCTGCTCCCTAAACTATCTGCAAAGTTTCAGTATTTTGAACTTGTGTACTTCAAAGCATATGTGGGTGGGTGCGTATATATGCACGCACATACACGTACACATGTGCATGTGTGTGCCAGTTCTTAAACACAGCTTAAGCCAGGGCTAAATATGGCCTGAGTACTGTCCCTGAGCTTTCTTGCTCAAGGCCAGTGCTCTACTACTTGAGCCACAGTTCCACTTCTGGCTTTTTTTTTGTTCAATTTTTTTGCTGGTTAATTGGACATAAGAGTCTCATGGACTTTCCTGCCCAGGCTGGCTTTGAATCCTTAGATATCAGCCTCCTGAGTAGCTAAGATTACAGATGTGAACCACCAGTGCCCAGCGAAAGCATCATCAAGCAATAAAGTTTGTTTCCGCAAATGTGACAAACAGAGAGTAAATGCTGCCATATTAAACTAAAATTGATAAGCCACTGTTAAAAGCAGAGAAATTCATTTATCAGAATAAGTATTCCTTTCCTAGAAACCATCCATCCTCACTATGGTTCCATTTCAAGCAACATCAAAATAGTGAAGGTATCAAGAACATCAAGAGCCAGATACTGGTGGCTCACACTAACTCTAGCTACTCGAACTAAGGTCAGAGGATTGTGAGTCAAAGCCAACCTGTGTAGCCAAGTTCATGAGACTCTTATCTCTAATTAACTAACAAAAACCTGGAAGTAGATATATGGCCCAAGTTGTATAGTGCTAGCCTTGAACAAAACAGCTTAGAGAGAGTAGTAGCTCCTGAGTTCAAGCCCCAAAGCTTGAACTCATATACATACACACACGTGCGCACATGCACATGCACACGAAGATGACTTGGAAACTGAGCTGTGACTCAAAGTAGTAGTGTGCCAGCCTTGAGCAAAAGAGCTCAAGGATAGCATCCAGGCCCTGAGTTCAAGCTCCACCCCCCCAAAAAAAAATGGTGAAGATACCAAAGAACATCAAGATATTAAACATACTAACTCCCGGTTGGTACTCACTAAACCCCAGAGCCCATTTCATTTTTATAACAGAAGCAATTGAACATAATCAGATGTATGATCCTCAGTTTACAATGTAGTTATGTATTAATAAATCCATCACAAGTTGAACATATTCTGTGTCAAAAAAAAATGTACGTGATACCCTGAATCTGCAAAGTATCCTAACTTAGCCTGGCCTAACTCAAACATGCTCAGAATACTTACACAGTGTATAGCTGGGCATCACAAGAAGATAACAAACTGTGTATCACTAGTTTGGGAAAAGATAAAAATTCAAATATGCGTAAAAAATTCTACTGAATACATACTCCTTTAAACCAGAGTAAAGCTGAAAAACTCTAAGTCAAACCATTACAAGTCAGGGACTACCTGTATTCTATTTTCATGTACAATCAGTTATTGTATTTTCACATACCCAGGTAAACACACAATGGCATGTGTATACATACTGTAGAATAAAGTTTCTTGCTACATATAGAACAACAGGGTTCTAGAATAGAGTACAGGCACAAAACTGGCAAGCTAGTGGAGAAGGAATACAAATCCAATTCAGAACTCTCTCATGGTAAACAACGAAACACAGACACTAGAGATGCACAGCCGAGCCTTGCTCCCCAGGGCAGTGACAGAACTGGAGTGTCCCAGAGGGGTGCTGCAGGGAACTTTAGTAGGCAGGCAGCACTCTCCTCTGTCCTCTGGACAGACTTTCCTTATGGTCTGCAAGGCAGGTGGCTCTTCTCCCCTCCTCAGGTAGGACAAAATACGTGGCTTCAGCTGCTCTTCACCGCACACGAGCCTCACCCAGGGTCCCAAATCCCAAGACACAGCTCCAAGGCTCTTGACCAACTGGCCAGACTTCTCAAAACACATGCTCAAAAGCCTATCATTATTACCCATGAAGGTCAGGAACAAGATGGATACCACATGCTGTGTGTGACAGCAAATAACTAGAGACAGCCAAAGTATTCACTAGGAAAAAAAGAAGAAAAAGAAAGTCTTAAAAAACTGCCCTGGCCGGGGGCAGTGGCTCACATCTATAATCCTAGCTACTCAGGAGGCTGAGATCTGAGGATGGCAGTTCAAAGCCAGCCCAGGTAGGAAAAGTCCATAAGACTCCTATCTCCAGTTAACCACCAGAAAACCAGAAGTGGTGGCTGTGGCTCATGTGATAGAGCACTAGCCTTGAGCTGAAGAGCTCAGGGACAGTGCCCAGACCCAGAGTTCAAGCCCCATGACAGATGAAAACAAACAAACAAAAAACTGCCCTGATACTTGGGGTACTGGAGAATTGGTTTTATTTATGAAGAATAATGTTTTCCTACTGAGTAAAAATAGAAAGCTGAAAACAGTATTTATTTAGCATTAATGTGTTCTGACAAAACTATCTGCATTGGATATATGTTAGTATATATGCAGAAAAATGTCTAGAGGGAGAAGAACTTGCTTATTTGGCTTTGGTAGAGTGTGAGACAGATTCTATGTCATACTTGACACACACTTCCTTTGTGTGTGCGGCCCTGGGGCCTTGTGCTCTGGCTTTGCTTTTTCTGCTGTATTTCAAGCACTTTTAAATTCTTTAAGGTCTCCAGCATAAAAAGCACACACCTCTTTGTAGTTAATAACGTATGGCAGGTGGCTTTAACAATGTGTTGTGGTTGTATGTTGTTGGGGAACACTAGATGCGTTCTATGTACTATTTCTGTCACTTTTTATATATGAGTCTAAAATTGTTTTAAAGAAAAAGTTCAAAAATATATGGAAGTCGCCCTGCTCGCATCTGTAATTGTAGCTATCTGAAAGCCAGCCTGAGCAGGAAAAGTTCACAAAACTCTTATCTTCAATTAGTCACCAAAAGCAGAGCTGTAACTTAGATGCAAGAGTGCTAGCCTTGAGTACAAAACAGGGACAGTGCCCAGGCCCTGAGTTCAAGGCCCAGGACCACCTCCCACACACAGACACAGACACACACACACACACACACCACACACGCATGCACGCACACACACTGGAAGCAATCGTGTGGAATTGTTTATTTTTAAAATGTCTACTTGCCAACAACACCAATTTGTAAGATTTCTTTTTTGGGAGGTTTTTTAAACTACAAATTTGAGTTATTTTACTAAAGGATTATTGAGCTCTTATTAAAGAATTATTCTTTTACGAGATAACAATTGTTATAGGACTAGTCATGTCATTTACCCCTTTATGGGTAAGTTTTAGTAGTACATGACTATCAAGAAATTGTTCCATTTCACCCAAGTGGTTTGAAAGGATATGGACAGCAAAGCCTTCAATCTCTTACCATCCTTTTAATTTCTGTGGGGGTCTTTTGTCCCTGATTTTTGGTAATTTGTAATTGGTAATCTACATATTTAATGTGGTGTGTGTGTGTGTGCTGATCCTGAAGCTTGAACTCAGGCCCTGAACTTTGTGCTCAAGGCCAGCACTCTACCCCTTGAGCCATACCTCCACTTCTGGCTTTTTGGTGCCTGCCTGGAGATAAGAGTCTCATGGATTTTCCTGCCTGGGCTGGCTTTGAACCATAATCCTGAGATCTCAGCCTCCAAAGTAGCTAGGATTACAGGCATTGAGCAACTGATGCTCAGCATGATCTACATTTTTTTTCTCAGTT
Organism: Dipodomys spectabilis; assembly: GCF_019054845.1. Lineage (NCBI taxonomy): Eukaryota > Metazoa > Chordata > Mammalia > Rodentia > Heteromyidae > Dipodomys > Dipodomys spectabilis. Next base: position 180,712 of record NW_024870861.1, read on the forward strand.
GTATTAGGAGTTTATTACTTTTACATTCTTTTCAAATCCCTGGATTTTTGCTTGTTTATTTTTTCTGTTTTTTACGTTTTCAATCTGTTTTGGGTTTTGGTTGGTTGGTTGTTTGAAGCTGGCCCCAGGTATTTGAATTCAGGGCCTTTCATTTGGTTTTTACTGTTCACAACTGGTGCTCTGCACTTGAGCCATGCCTCTAGCCCTGCATTTTTCTGGCTACCTGGAGATGGAGTCTCACAGACATTTTTTCCAGGTTGGCTTCAAACCACAATCCTCCAAGTCCTTAGCCTTTGGAGTGGTGAGGATCACAGGTGTGAGCCACTGGGACCTCACTTGATTTCTAGCCTTAACTGTTTCCTTCTATTAGGGAAGCAGAAATTAAAAACATCATGCAATACTACAATATAACTATTAGAAAGGTTAAAACTTTTCAAAACTCTGACAAAATCAAGAGCTGACACATATTAGGGAGCAATAAGACTCCTATTTCTTGCTAGAAGGTATGCAAAATGGCATAGCCACTCTAGAAAACAACCTAGAAGGTTTCTTTTTATAACGCTAAACATGTAACAGCAGTCTTGGCTATCTGCCTTAAATAGATTTATGTTCAAATAAAAACCCACATGCAGATGGCTATAGTATCTTCATTCACAATTGCTCCAAACTGGAAATAGCCCAGGCAGAACATAGTGTAATTATGTCATAGAAAACAACTCAGAAAAAAGAAAGAATGGACCAGATTTGTGAAAAGTGTAGTAAGTCTCAAAGACATTACACTGAGTTAAAGAAACTGTTCTCAAAGAAACTGTTCTCAAAAGATGGCATACTGTATGATCCCATTTTGACAGTCTTGAAAAGACAAAATGGTAAGGACAGGAAACATGTCAGTAGTTACAGGGAACATGTCAGGGTGGCAGGGAACATGTCTGTAGTTACAGGGAACATGTCAGTAGTTACAGGGAACATGTCAGTAGTTACAGTGAACATGTCAGTAGTTACAGGGAACATGTCCGGGTGGCAGGGAACATGTCTGTAGTTACAGGGAACATGTCTGTAGTTACAGGGAACATGTCAGTAGTTATAGGGAACATGTCAGGATTACAGGGAACATTGGAGCTTGAGTGGCGTAATCAGCACACGGTACTTATAAGGATTACAGGGAACATGTCTGTCAGGGTGGCAGGGAACATGTCAGGATTGTAGAGAACATGCTAATAGTTGCAGAAAACTTGTCAGTGTTGGAGCTAGGAAGCAATGGCTGCAAAAGAAGGGCATAAGGAATATTCTGGGATAACTGCTGTACTATACTTTTACTATAATGGCAGTTACATAAATCCACCCATGTGTTAGAATTCACAAGAATACACATCAAAAGAAAAATCTAGCCTGGCACTGATAGCTCACACCTGCAATCCTAGCTACTGGCAGCTGAGATCTGAGGATCTTTTTTTTTTTTTTTTTTTGGGGGGGGGGGGGGGGCCCGAACTCTGGGCCTGGGCGCTGTCCCTCAGCTCTTCAGCTCAAGGCTAGCGCTCTACCACTTGAGCCACAGCGTCACTTCCGGCTTTTTTCTTTTTGCTTATGTGGTGCTGAGGAATCAAACCCAGAGCCTCATGCATGCAAGGCAAGCATTCTACCACTGAGCCACCTTCCCAGCCCGATCTGAGGATCTTGATTCAAATACAGCTCAGCGGGAAAAGTCTGTGAGATTTTTATCTTATTTCCGTTAGCCATTAAAAAGCCAGAAATGGAGGAGTGGCTCAAGAGGTAGTGCACCAACATTGAGCAAAAAAGCCAAGAAAGGGGCTGGGAAGGTGGCTAAGTGGTAGAGGGCTTGCCTTGCATGCATGAGGCCCTGGGTTCGATTCCTCAGCACCTCATAAGCAAAAAGAAAAAAGCCAGAAGTGGCGCTGTGGCTCAAGTGGTAGAGCGCTAGCCTTGAGCTGAAGAGCTGAGGGACAGCGCCAAGACCCAGAGTTCAGGCCATGACCAGACCCCCCCAAAAAAATTTTTTAATGAAAAAAAAAATGGTCCCCATAGCTTAAAAGGACTTCAGGAAGGCAGCAACCAGGTAACACCACACAAACCAAGGGTAGCCAAGAACAGAGTGCCCCACGGGCACAGGAAGGCAGGAGCCAGCCTGCAGACCCCCTCCACACGGCTATCTCGAAGAGAACTGTGGGTAGGGTCATGGACCTCAGTGCTGGACACACCTACAATACTCATTCTAGGGAGCTGTCTTCTCCTTGTTCTTACAGAAGCAGTTCAAGACACAACTAGGTCCTGTTGTGGCTGTATAAGCCCACTCAGGTTCCCAAAACCAGGGTCTCTGTGCTACCCCAGGCATGCATACCCACAACTGCTGCCAGACCGACAGGTCATATTAGAGGTACACCTCACCACTGCAAAACTCCAGGGCAGATTGCCATTATGAAACAGGCAAGGCAAGCCACCAGCCAGCGATGGAGAGTAACACGGAGGAAATCTGTGGAGATGGACTTTGTGCATTCAACAGTTGCTCATCCTATACTCTAAGCAGGTGCCAAGTCTTAAATTAAGTTTCTATATCCAAGTATCTTACTTATGTAGAATTAATACACAAAGCCCTCTCGACTAAAGAGTTTAAATTAATTATGCTCAGGACTGAAGAATATACAATAGATAGTTAAATCTGGAGGTTTATTATTCTATTTTTGTATAAAAGCAGACTTTATAAATGTTGTTTTTATCTAAGAGTTTTTAAGAAGATATACATTCATTATATTGAATACTCAGAGGAGGCATTCCATTTGTGGTGAAGGCAGAACTATGGGACTCAGACCAACTTCCCCTTTGAAACAACTAAAAAGACTGTGTTTAAGAAAGGGGAGGCTTTTTTGAGTATTTTACTTTTTCTTTTTAAAATCTAAAGACATTATAAAACAAAGAAAGAATTAGGGCAAATTTTTACCTAGAAGGGTCTGCTAAATGAAAAGTAACCACCAAATGCTTGAACTAAGCAGACTTGAACAGACTCGCCTGTGAGCTCACCGTGGAAAGGGACTCTGGGAAGTATCCGGTTGTCTGTTGTACATGTAAAGACCAGACTGTGGGTGCAAATGAAAAAGAAAGCAATTCTCACAGACGACATCCAACTGCAACCCACTTTCTCCACACGACTGCAAGGCCTCTCCTTCCTCTGTGTATATCTAGCCTCCTTCTGCCAAAGTAAAGGTTAGCACTCTATGCACAAACATGGTATGATCTCGAGTCAAAAATCTTCCCCACAGGGGCTGGGAAGGTGGCTCAGTAGTAGAGTGCTTGCCTTGTATGCATGAGGCCCTGGGTTCGATTCCTCAGCACCACATAAGCAAAAAGAAAAAAGCCAGAAGTGGTGCTGTGGCTCAAGTGGTAGAGCGCTAGCCTTGAGCTGAAGAGCTGAGGGACAGCGCCCAGGTCCAGAGTTTAGGCCCCATGACCAGACACACACACCCCCCCAAAAAAGACAAAAAAAAAATCTTCTCCACATACTTGTGTCCTAGGGCTTCAACAGAAATAACTAACAATATAAGACAGCAATAATCTACAGCAAGGGGGGCTGGGAAGTGGCTCAGTGGTAGAGTGCTTGCCTTGCATGCATGAGGTCCTGGGTTCGATTCCTTAGCACCACATAAGCAGAAAAAGCCGGAAGTGGCACTGTGGCTCAAGTGGTAAAGCGCTAGCCTTGAGCTGAAGAGCTGAGGGACAATGCCCAGGCCCAGAGTTCAGGCCCCAAAACCAACAAAAAAAAAAAAAAAAAATCTACAGCAAAAACATGAGAAATGATAGTAGAAAGATAACACAAATAGAACTTTAAAAATGACCATGAATCAAGTATGTTAAAGGAATTAAAAGGCAAGATTGTAAGTTTTAAAATATCAAAACATGTTAATTCTTAAGGACTGAAAAATACTGTATCTTAAATCTAGGAATTAGTTTAATGATGGATTTACAAGATCACCACTCAGAAACCAAAAAGATAACTGAGATAAGTTAAAAATAGCATAAGGCAATGCACAGATATTTGTGAACTTGGAGACTCAAAACTGCAAACATAATTTCCTTCTAAATAGATCTTTAGAGTCAGTCTCAATAATCTGAATCAAAATTCTTGTTTTTTTCCAAGAAAACTGACAAGGCAATTCTAAGTTGCATATGGAAGCCCAAAAGGACCAAGGTTAGCTAAAGCAAACTTGAACAACATAATATGACTTGCATGTGATATAGTACAGAATGGAAGGGTGCTGAAACAGCAGAAACGAGTTCCTAGCAATGGGAAAGACAGCCTTTTCCACAAATGGTATGGATCAACAAAAACTCACACAGAACAGAAATGAAGATTCTTCTCACATCACACACAAAATTCATCTCTAGATGAGTTATACATCTCAGTGTAAAAGATAAAAGATCATACATAGCTTCTAAAAAACTCATATAGGAGATTATCTTTACGGCCATCAGACAAGGAAGGATCTCTTCAATAGTATACAAAGAGCATTGCTAACATAGGAAAAGTAAAAAATACCTCATAAACTCACTATAATTAATAATCCAAGAGGCGAAAAGGAGCTAACAATAAAAGCACTTGTCTCCTCTTCAGAAAGTCACAGAATTTAGGTGGACACCTAACAAATTATAGATATGCAATGGCTACTATTAACAAATTACCATGAACTTGTAACTTACAAGTTAGACAAGAAATGTAATCACAACCTTACTTATGTATCGGTAACCAGTCTGTACATCACCTTGACAATAAAATTTTTTTAAAAATATCCTTGGAGGGTAATGAGATTCTTCCATTAAAAACATGGTTCCTGGTAACAAATTAGTTATCAATTACATAAATGTATAACTGATAATAAACTTTTAAAAATGAAATATCAGTTAATGGAAAAAAGCTTATAAGCATGGCTTGATGAGCTAAAGCCACACTAGAGTACAATTTTTTCTGGGCACAAACGATATGAACTTAGACTACTTTTGCAATTGGAGAAACTTACTATTATGGCACACCTTCCTTCAAATGAATTCTTCAGAGTGGTATGAGCAGAAAAGTTGCTCTGGCTGGAGCAGGGTAGAGCTTGCCTACTGAGATCTCTTTCTCATGTAACTGTGGCACTTCCTTAGGAGACTCAGTAGACTAGAAAACCAGTGCAACTCCTTCTTCACCTAGACCAACAATCCAGCTCTATGCCCACCCAGACTCAGTTCAAAGGCTGCCCTGCACTCAGCTTCTTGTCTGCTAATCAGATGGTTCTCAGTGCTAGGCTCTTTACCCCTCCTCCCAAAATCTAGACTGTGGTGGGCTTCGTTCAGCTTTGGAGGACATCATCTTTACCCGACAGCTGATCATGACTACAGACCCTCTCCACCCCAATGCGTTTGCAAATGCTCTTGTGCATCCTTCAGTAGGGTTTTGATTCTGTTTCCTTTGAGCCTGGGTCTTTGAAGGTTTGTCTTACCCCCCCATCAGCCTTTGCATTTTCTATTCAGAAAAAATCATGTTCATTTCTGTCACTTTGTGTAACAGTGATTTCCAAATTTCCGAATTTCTACCTCCAGTCTAGCCCTTTCCAGAAAGTGCCAGACACATATATCTAAGTGTGTGCACAATCCGGATGGACAGGTAGAGCTTTGTTGGTTTTCTACACACCCATCAGATCTCCTACACATTCATGTTCTATGTTCCACATCTTTGTGGGTAACACCCCATCCTGTTACTTTTTTCAGAAAATGCCAGTCGCCGTAGGCTCTCCTTTAAGGATCTCTTCACACAAGTCTTCTGACTACACATCTGGACATTCTCTCCATTCAACCACCTTGTCCTGCTGAGGATGCCACAAGTTTTTCAAACTAACTTTTCTGCCTCTAATTTCAGGCCCTTTAGGTCTACCTTCTACATACTGCCAGAATAATGTTTGTAAATCAAGAAAGAGAAAGAGAGTACATAGACTAATTACTGCCTAATACCTTAAAGAATTATTGGCTCTGTCATTAAGGACACCTGTTCAAAGTACCAAAGATGCCTATCCCGGTAACTCTTCTTAAAATTGGAAATTGGCCATTTGTTTTTAAGGTTTTATGAATTCTTGAATGTACGTGCATATTTCTATTTTCCCCACTTCATTCTCATGTACAAGAGTAAAATAGAAACCCATGTGCAAAACATTTTACTGGTACTTTTCTCTGCAGCAGAGTTACTTAAGTCAAAGCTCATACTTTGTGGTGTTGCCCAGTTCACAGACTACAGCCACACAGGATTATTTAGAGAGTAATTAATTACAAGTAAAGTGAATATTCAGTTCCCAAATCCTACTAGTCATAAGTGAAGTGTTAAATAGCCACATGTAGTTAACAACTACAATTCTGGACAGCCTAGAACATCTAGCTCTACAGAAAGTGCCAGACTCCTTCTAGAGATGGCAGCTGCCAGCCCTTCCTCCTGGCCCACGCTTCTCTGGACGCCTTGCTTGTCTGTCACATTCTTCTTGCTTTTGCACAAACAGGCTTTTCAAACAAAGCTCACAATGTCACTTCCTGTCAGTCCCGTTCACTCACATGCCACCCATGACTGACCTGACTCTCCTCACTCCCAGCACACACATATAGCACCACAGCCACTGCCTGCTCACTGGTCACTCCCTTTCTAGACACATCTTGTGACACTGCCAATGTAGTCTCTCACTTCGTAAGGCAGTGAGCCTCCTGCTTGGTCTATTGAACCTGTTGGGCAACAGAAAGACACACTGCATAGCTCCATTCACCTGGACGGGTATAGCAAAGTACACAGAGTGGAGTGAAACCAAAAAAAAAAAAAAAAAACAAATCACTTTTCACGTTTTATCAACTGGAAGCCCAAGGCCAAGGTGCCAGGAGGGCTGACTCTAGCAAGGACCCCCTTGGCTCGAGTGGCAGTCACATCTCACTCTGTCCTCGGTGCCTCTCTTCTGTGCACGCGTGTCCCTGGCATCTCCTCTCACCAGTGCCTCTGTATGAGGGTCCCAGCCTCACGTTTGAGTCCTTAATTACCTCCGAGTTAAGGCAGCTACATGTGAACAAGGACAGCCTTTGAATTTCAGAGACTCATTCTGAGGTCCTTTACTATAAATACTGTAGAAAAGGTTCTTTAATCTGAAAAGGAGTAAAAATTCCTTTTCTACTATTTCCAAAATTGAATGCTTTAATCATGGCTAGCGGAGATGAAACCACAAGATTTCTATTATTTTCTTTTCTTTTCTTTTTGGGTCTGGTCATGGGGCCTGAACTCTGGGCCTGGGCGCTGTCCCTCAGCTCTTCAGCTCAAGGCTAGCGCTCTACCACTTGAGCCACAGCGCCACTTTCGGCTTTTTTCTTTTTGCTTATGTGGTGCTGAGGAATCGAACCCAGGGCCTCTGGCATGCAAGGCATGCGCTCTACCACTGAGCCACCTTCCCAGCCCCTCTATTATTTTCTTATGGCAAATACAAAGTCACCATCCGAAAGGAACCCTTGGAGTATAATGGTCCCCAGCCACTATCTCAAGAGCAAAGACACTTAATTCCCCGTATAAAATGGGAAGGAGAGCTCTGGAGTTGACCCTCTGAGTGATGACTGGTAACAACACAATTAACATCTGCTTTAAACTGGTATGTCTTTTTTATTTGCCAGTAGTATATAATTCCCTATACTTTTTCATAGAAAAGTGCAACACTGGGAATGTTAGATAATTTAAAGATATGAACATTAAACCACAGGAACGCTAGTCCTACTCAGAGGCAAGCTGCAATGTGAGCAAAATGCTACAGTATATACCTAACAGAGGAGATGGTCTGTGTGGGCCAGGGAGTACATACCTGGATGATCTCTGTACTTTTAATTCTGTTGTGAACCTAAGATGCTCAAACCAATAATCTGTAAAAATAGAAGACTAGTGACAGAATAGGTTTTCCCATTAACTTAACCTTATTTCATTTCTAAAGACAAAAACTGGCAAGAACTCCAAATGACAGGACAAGTGTCATAGGAAACGGGGTCTTATTTTTTTTTGGTCCGGAAGTGGGGCCTGGGCACTGTCCCTCAGGTCTTCAGCTCAAGGCTAGTGCTCTACCACTTGAGCCTCAGCACCACTTCTGGCTTTTTTATTTTCTGCTTATGTGGTGCTGAGGAATACGAACCCAGGGCCTCATGCCTGCAAGGCAAGCGCTCTACCACTGAGCCACCTTCCCAGCCCGTAAACGGGGTCTTATTATGTAGCTCAAACCAGACTGGAACTCACTAGCCCATGCTCAAGGTCAGGATTACAGACCTGTACCACCACACTGGCCCAGAACTTTTATATGGCACAAAACACAAAATAAGAAGCACAACAAGCATTTGTTGGCATGAAGGCTATGTCAGACTTTAAGAAATTAAAGACAGAAAGCCAAAGCCAGGCACCAGTGGCTCACACCTGTAATCCTAGCTACTCAGGAAGCTGAGATCTGAGGATTGCAGTTCAAAGCCAGCCCAGGCAGGAAAGTCCGTGAGACTCTTATCTCCAATAAACCACCAGAAGACCGGAAGTGGTGCTGTAGCTCAAGTGGTAGAGCACTTGAGTTGAAGAGCTCAGGGACGGCGTGCAGGCCCAGAGTTAAAGCCCCACAACTGAGTAAAAAAAAAAAAAAAAAAAAGACAAAGCAAAAGGTTTTGTAAAAGAGATCAGTACATATACATATAAAAATATACAAACTTTAAACCTCTTTTCATTTGACTCCATCCAGAATGAAGTCAGAATGCAGGGGGAAAAAAATCAACCCAAATTAAAGCTGCAGAATTGACTTATTAATCAGAATAAAGAAGCAGGAGCAGTATACAAGTAGCCTATTGTATGGGAATTTCCTTTCTAACTCACTGCAGGCCAATAAAACAAAGAACAAATCACACACATCAATGTTACCAGTTCAGAAGGGATGACCTCAAAAACTACAGGACTGGTATGCCAGATCCAGCTGTGGGGTGGGCCCAAGACGTTGTGCCAAACCAGCTGTGGGGTGGGACCAAGGAATTTGTCCAAATAACAGGTATAACACAAAACTTTAGAAATTTATTTTTTAAATCAAGACTATCCTAATAATTTTACTTTCATCCATAAACACTAGCATTTTCTTTCTACCTTTCTTCTCTCTCTCCCCCCCTCCCTTCTTTTTACCTTTCCTTTCCCTTTTTTTCCTGGTGGTATTGAGGTTTGATCTGGGGGTCATGCTAGACAAGCACTCTACTATTTGGTCCATGCCCCCAGTCCTTTTTGTTTTAGCTTATTTTTCAGATGGAGTCATGCATTTTGGCCAAGATCAGACTCCAACAATGCTCTTCCGACCTCTACCTCCAGAGTACCTAGGATTATAAAAGTCAATGACTTCACCTACCCTGTATTCTGAAGTAAAGTATCACTAAAATTTTTGCCCCAGGCTGGCTTCAAACAGCAATCTTCTCAACTTCACGTCCTGTGAAGCTGGGATTACAGGCATATAGCACCTTACAGGGCTCTAACCTGCTTTCAGAAGCCCTATGTATGAATTCTGTATATGCTTATGGTTGAGGGTGTCTAAGAAAAATAAAGTTCTATGTAGCTGCCCTTTCTTCTTCATCTTAATTTGAAGGAACCCTCAATTAAAAAGGGTGAATCAGGCATAAAGTTAAGGAGCAAGAAAATAGCTATTCCTTATTATCCTCTTGGAAATCCATTGCCAAACTTAAGCAAACCTGCCCTATGGAAGGAAATCAGCACATTCTTAGACCAGAAGCTTCCACAAGGACCAGCCCTAAGTACAATGAGAATCAAAGATATTGAAAAAGAAACTAAGTAATGAAAAAGACATATGGAGGTATAGTACAGCAGAGGAGAGGTTCTATCTGGCAGGATGTTGGTTGGGAGAGGGGAGGGCCAGGGAGGGAGGGAAAGGTGGGTGAGCAAGGGGAGGCTTTCCAGACTGTCAAGATGCCAAGCACTACCTGTGTCACAGTCCTCCTGTTTCCCCTAACCTACCTAGCAGTAGCAACTCCAATTTTCAAACTCTCATTCAGACAAATGTGTTCTTTTTGATAGTACTAGAGTTTGATCTCAGTACCTTGCATTCTACCATTTGAGTCACATCCCCAACACAGGCATTATTCTTTTTCATTTTTTGTGCCAGTTCTAAGGCTTGGATTTAGAGCCTAGGTATCCCCCCAGCTTCCTTCTGCTCAAGGCTAGCAATCTACCACTAGAGGCAGAGTTCCACTTCTGACTTTTTGAGGATAGTTTATTGGAGGTAAGATTCTCATGGACTTTCCAGCTCAGGCTGGCGTCAAACAATGATCCTCAGATTTCAGCCTCCAGAGTAGCTAGGATTACAGGTGTGAGTCACCGGCGCCCAGCTTAAACATTATTCTTCCCAGCTTAGACAGTATTCTTAACAAGAAGTTTATCCTTTCAGTCCTAAAGGTGGGAAGGAGAGTTCCAACTCCAGGAGCTCCATTTCTACAGCTACTGCCTGATCAAAACACAAAAATAACAATGAGAAGGCTGGGTGCATAAACCCAGCTACATAGGGAGTGGCGGTTGAGAGGATTATGTTTGAGACCAACAAGGTGGGGAGGAGGGGAGGAGTACCACATCTCAAATGAAAGCTGAGCACGGTGGTACATGCCTGTTATCACAGCTACCTAGGATAGGGTAGTGGTTCACGCCAGGCAGGCATAAAGCCAAGACCTTATCCCAAGAATACAGAATACTTAAAGCAAAAAAAGGGCTTAGAGTGTGGCTCAAGTGGTAAAGTGTGTATCTAGTAAGCACAAGGTCTGGAGTCTAACCCTAAGTACTATCAAAGAATAGCTGGGTGCTGGTGGCTCACGCCTGTAATCCTAGCTACTCAGGAGGCTGAGATCTGAGGATCGCGGTTCAAAGCCAGCCCGGGCAGGAGAGACCGTGAGACTCCTATCTCCAATAAACCACCAGAAAACCGGAAGTGGCGCTGTAGCTCAAGTGGTAGAGCGCTCGCCTTGAGCTGAAGAGCTGAGGGACAGCGCCCAAGCCCAGAGTTCAAGCCCACGACCGACAAAAAAAAAAAAAAAAAAAGAACCGTGTCAGGCCAGGTTTCCTGAGTCCTCCTCCGCTGTTACCCTTACTCACGGAAGCCCCCTGCTCGTGCCTAAATGACAGGGCACCCCTACTCAACAGCCAAGACACGCTTACAGAACAGAAACTTCGTGCTCTGACGCACTCGTCGCACAAATTAAGCGGGAATTTTTGGGACTCGCTTTAGTCAGCTGCCAACACCGGAGCTGAAGAAACACTGCGTACGCGGGGCGCTCGCCGGGCCCGGCGGCCTCCCTGCGAGGAGGCGCCCCACCGGCAGCTCCGGCAGACCCTCCTGAAGAAGCAACCTGGCCGCCTCTAGCCGTCGAGAAGCTTCCACGCGGCACAGAAGGTTCAAGGCTGTGCACGAATTCAGATGGTTGCAAGTGGCTGCTCAGAGCGCAGGCCTCGGGCGGCCTCCGGCCTCCCCCTCCTGCGCGGCCCGGCCGCTCCCCGCCCAGCCCGGCCAGCGTCCCGGAGGAACCGAGCACCAACGCGGACAGGAAGGCGCCGCGCGCCGGGAGACGCCGGGCGCCCGTCCCGGGTGCGGCCGCGCCGCCGAGCCGGCCGCCGGGCCCGCGCGCTCTCCTCAGACGACCACGGCCCGAGTTCCTTTACCTCCAGCTGGGCGCGCGGCGCCTCCCAGGCCGGGAAGGGCGGCGGCGGCCGGGCCGGGCCTGCAGCCCGCTCTGCGGGCGGACGGAGGCCGCGGGCCGCCGCGGAGCCCACGCCCCGGTGCCCGCCGCAGCCGGGGCCCGCCCGCCGGCACGCCGCCCGCGGGGCCGCGGGGCTGCGCTGGCGGGGCCCCCGGCCCGGCCCCGAAGGCGCCCGGAGCTCACCTTCCGACAGCTCCAGCTCCAGCTCCGCCAGGCCCTCTCGCACCTCGGCGGGCAGCGGCGCCGCCTCCAGCGGGCACCCGCGGTCAGCCATGGCCGGCGACTCCGAGGACTCCGGGGCCGCCCGCCGCCTCGCAGCAGCCGTCCGGAGCCGGCGCGGGCCGGGCGCGGCCGGTCGGCTCCGCGCGAGCGCGAGCGCGGGCCCGGGCGGCTCCTCAGCGCGCCGCCCCCCGCGCGTCCCCGCCCTCCGCGCGCGCCCCCGCCCTCCCGGGCTCCTCAGCGCGCCGCCCCCCACCACGCGCGTCCCCGCCCTCCCGGGCTCCTCAGCGCGCCGCCCCCCCCCACGCGTCCCCGCCCTCCCCGGCTCCTCAGCGCACCGCCCCCCACCACGCGCGTCCCCGCCCTCCCGGGCTCCTCAGCGCGCCGCCCCCCGCGCGTCCCCGCCCCCCGCGCGCGCCCCCGCCCTCCCGGGCTCCTCAGCGCGCCGCCCCCCACCACGCGCGTCCCCGCCCTCCCGGGCTCCTCAGCGCGCCGCCCCCCGCGCGTCCCCGCCCCCCGCGCGCGCCCCCCGCCCTCCCGGGCTCCTCAGAGCGCCGCCCCCCCCACGCGTCCCCGCCCTCCCCGGCTCCTCAGCGCACCGCCCCCCGCGCGTCCCCGCCCTCCCCGGCTGCTCAGCGTGCCCTCCCCCCCACGCGTCCCCGCCCTCCCCGGCTCCTCAGCGCGCCGCCCCCCGCGCGTCCCCGCCCTCCCCGGCTGCTCAGCGTGCCCTCCCCCGCGCGTCCCCGCCCTCCCCGGCTGCTCAGCGCGCCGCCCCCCGCGCGTCCCCGCCCTCCCTGGCTCTCGCGGGCACGAGCGGAGCGGCGCAGGGGGAGCGGCGCGCGTGCGCGTTGGGCGCGCCGCCGCGCCAGGCGCCGGCCCGGCGGTCTGCGACTCGCAGCGTTCCCCACGGCCAGCGTTTCCCAGGACGGCCGCGGTCCGGGGCTCCCGGGAACGACGGGCTCAGAGCCGGGACTGAGGCGGCGCCCGGGCCCCGAGAACCGACCCTCATGGTTCTCCCGGTTCGGACGGCCGAGCGCCGGGCCGCGGGAAGCGGCCCTGGCTGGTGCCGGGACTCGAACCCCGGCCGAGGTCGGCGCCCGGAGGCGCTGACCCCGACGGCGACGGCTCCGCAGACTCCGGCGAGGCCTTCGGCCTGTGCACGCAGCCTTCCGCCCTCCCGGCTCGGCCCCCGCGTCCCCGGCCCCCGCGTCCCGCCATCCCCGGACCCCCGGCCCCCGCGTCCCGCCATCCCCGGACCCCCGGCCCCCGCGTCCCCGGCCCCCGCGTCCGCCTCCCCCGTGTCCCCGGCCCCCGCGTCCCGCCATCCCCGGACCCCCGGCCCCCGCGTCCCCGGCCCCCGCGTCCGCCTCCCCCGTGTCCCCGGCCCCCGCGTCCGCCTCCCCCGTGTCCCCCAGGCCCCGCGTCTGTCTCCGGATCCCTCCGCCTCCTCCACTCGGATAACACTCCCCGGCCCGGGCAGAGGGCCGCCGTGGGGCCTGAGCCCACGAACGCGAGGCGGGCGGTGCGGCCACCTATGACGCTGCGGTGAAATCTTAGCGTTCGGCCCCTCTCCATGTGAGCAGCAGGAGCAGTGGTCACTCTCGTCCCCTCTCCATGTGAGCAGCAGGAGCAGTGGTCACTCTCGTCCCCTCTCCATGTGAGCAGCAGGAGCAGTGGTCACTCTCGTCCCCTCTCCATGTGAGCAGCAGGAGCAGTGGTCACTCTCGTCCCCTCTCCGTGTGAACAGGAGGAGCAGTGGTCACTCTCGTCCTCTCCATGTGAGCAGCAGGAGCAGTGGTCACTCTCGTCGCCTCTCCATGTGAGCAGCAGGAGCAGTGGTCACTCTCGTCCCCTCTCCATGTGAGCAGGAGGAGCAGTGGTCACTCTCGTCCCCTCTCCATGTGAGCAGGAGGAGCAGTGGTCACTCTCGTCCCCTCTCCATGTGAGCAGCAGGAGCAGTGGTCACTCTCGTCCCCTCTCCATGTGAGCAGGAGGAGCAGTGGTCACTCTCGTCCCCTCTCCGTGTGAGCAGCAGGAGCAGTGGTCACTCTCGTCCCCTCTCCGTGTGAGCAGGAGGAGCAGTGGTCACTCTCGTCCTCTCCATGTGAGCAGGAGGAGCAGTGGTCACTCTCGTCCCCTCTCCATGTGAGGAGGAGCAGTGGTCACTCTCGTCCCCTCTCCATGTGAACAGGAGGAGCAGTGGTCACTCTCGTCCTCTCCATGTGAGCAGGAGGAGCAGTGGTCACTCTCGTCCTCTCCATGTGAGCAGCAGGAGCTGTGGTCACTCTCGTCCCCTCTCCGTGTGAGCAGGAGGAGCAGTGGTCACTCTCGTCCCCTCTCCATGTGAGCAGCAGGAGCAGTGGTCACTCTCGTCCCCTCTCCATGTGAGCAGCAGGAGCAGTGGTCACTCTCGTCCCCTCTCCGTGTGAACAGGAGGAGCAGTGGTCACTCTCGTCCTCTCCATGTGAGCAGCAGGAGCAGTGGTCACTCTCGTCCCCTCTCCATGTGAGCAGCAGGAGCAGTGGTCACTCTCGTCCCCTCTCCATGTGAGCAGGAGGAGCAGTGGTCACTCTCGTCCCCTCTCCATGTGAGCAGGAGGAGCAGTGGTCACTCTCGTCCCCTCTCCATGTGAGCAGCAGGAGCAGTGGTCACTCTCGTCCCCTCTCCATGTGAGCAGGAGGAGCAGTGGTCACTCTCGTCCCCTCTCCGTGTGAGCAGCAGGAGCAGTGGTCACTCTCGTCCCCTCTCCGTGTGAGCAGGAGGAGCAGTGGTCACTCTCGTCCTCTCCATGTGAGCAGGAGGAGCAGTGGTCACTCTCGTCCCCTCTCCATGTGAGGAGGAGCAGTGGTCACTCTCGTCCCCTCTCCATGTGAACAGGAGGAGCAGTGGTCACTCTCGTCCTCTCCATGTGAGCAGGAGGAGCAGTGGTCACTCTCGTCCTCTCCATGTGAGCAGCAGGAGCAGTGGTCACTCTCGTCCTCTCCATGTGAGCAGCAGGAGGGTGGTCACTCTCGTCCCCTCTCCATGTGAGCAGCAGCAGGAGCAGTGGTCACTCTCGTCCCCTCTCCATGTGAGCAGGAGGAGCAGTGGTCACTCTCGTCCTCTCCATGTGAGCAGCAGGAACAGTGGTCACTCTCGTCCCCTCTCCATGTGAGCAGGAGGAGCAGTGGTCACTCTCGTCCCCTCTCCATGTGAGCAGGAGGAGCAGTGGTCACTCTCGTCCTCTCCATGTGAGCAGCAGGAGGGTGGTCACTCTCGTCCCCTCTCCATGTGAGCAGCAGCAGGAGCAGTGGTCACTCTCGTCCCCTCTCCATGTGAGCAGGAGGAGCAGTGGTCACTCTCGTCCCCTCTCCGTGTGAGCAGCAGGAGCAGTGGTCACTCTCGTCCCCTCTCCGTGTGAGCAGGAGGAGCAGTGGTCACTCTCGTCCTCTCCATGTGAGCAGGAGGAGCAGTGGTCACTCTCGTCCCCTCCATGTGAGCAGGAGGAGCAGTGGTCACTCTCGTCCCCTCCATGTGAGCAGCAGCAGGAGCAGTGGTCACTCTCGTCCCCTCTCCATGTGAACAGGAGCAGTGGTCACTCTCGTCCCCTCTCCATGTGAGCAGCAGCAGGAGCAGTGGTCACTCTCGTCCCTCTCCATGTGAGCAGGAGGAGCAGTGGTCACTCTCGTCCCCTCCATGTGAGCAGGAGGAGCAGTGGTCACTCTCGTCCCCTCTCCATGTGAGCAGGAGGAGCAGTGGTCACTCTCGTCCCCTCTCCATGTGAGCAGCAGCAGGAGCAGTGGTCACTCTCGTCCCCTCTCCGTGTGAGCAGGAGGAGCAGTGGTCACTCTCGTCCCCTCTCCATGTGAGCAGCAGGAGCAGTGGTCACTCTCGTCCCCTCTCCATGTGAGCAGCAGGAGCAGTGGTCACTCTCGTCCCCTCTCCATGTGAGCAGGAGGAGCAGTGGTCACTCTCGTCCCCTCTCCGTGTGAGCAGGAGGAGCAGTGGTCACTCTCGTCCTCTCCATGTGAGCAGCAGGAGCAGTGGTCACTCTCGTCCCCTCTCCATGTGAGCAGCAGGAGCAGTGGTCACTCTCGTCCTCTCCATGTGAGCAGGAGGAGCAGTGGTCACTCTCGTCCCCTCTCCATGTGAGCAGCAGGAGGGTGGTCACTCTCGTCCCCTCTCCATGTGAGCAGGAGGGGCAGTGGTCACTCTCGTCCCCTCTCCGTGTGAGCAGCAGGAGCAGTGGTCACTCTCGTCCCCTCTCCATGTGAGCAGGAGGAGCAGTGGTCACTCTCGTCCCCTCTCCATGTGAGCAGGAGGAGCAGTGGTCACTCTCGTCCCCTCTCCATGTGAGCAGGAGGAGCAGTGGTCACTCTCGTCCCCTCTCCATGTGAGGAGGAGCAGTGGTCACTCTTGTCCCCTCTCCATGTGAGGAGCAGGAGGAGCAGTGGTCACTCTCGTCCCCTCTCCATGTGAGCAGGAGGAGCAGTGGTCACTCTCGTCCCCTCTCCATGTGAGCAGGAGGAGCAGTGGTCACTCTCGTCCCCTCTCCATGTGAGCAGGAGGAGCAGTGGTCACTCTTGTCCCCTCTCCATGTGAGCAGCAGGAGGGTGGTCACTCTTGTCCCCTCTCCATGTGAGCAGCAGGAGGGTGGTCACTCTCGTCCCCTCTCCATGTGAGCAGCAGGAGGGTGGTCACTCTCGTCCCCTCTCCATGTGAGCAGCAGGAGGGCGGTCACTCTCGTCCCCTCTCCATGTGAGGAGCGGTCACTCTTGTCCCTTCTCTGTGCAGCAGCAGGAGCAATCACTCTTTTCTTGCAGGAGGTCTGTGGCTTTGGACTGGGGACCTTTTGTCTCAAGATGAGGCATTGCACCCTAAAGGCACTGAACCTTCACAGATAACTCCCAGCTCGAGAGTTTGGCTGTGCCTTTGCCAGTGCTGTGGGTCACTGCGTTTCAGCACAGTGAAGTGCGCCCTGAACTTCCTTGGCTGGCCCAGTCTTTTCTCTACTCACCTGGGTGATCAATCCAATGTCAAGGAAGCTGGGAACTGTTGGCTCATGCCCATAATCCTAGCTACTTAGTGTTAAATTCTGAGGATTGCAGTTCCAAGTCAGCCCAGGCAGGAATGTCTCTGAGACTTATTTCCAATTAAGCAGCAAAAAGAAGTGGACTGTGGCTCAAGTGGTAGAGGGCTAGCCTTGAGCACAAAAGCTCAGGTACAGCACCCAGGCCCTGAGTTAAAGCCCCAGTACTGGGTTCAACATATCCATGTAATGTTGAGTCATTTGCTACTTTAGGTAACCAGGTAACCTTGAGGCTGGGTTTGTGTGGATGGTCTTGTGTGGCTGTCTTTGGCCAAGTGCCACTTTCGTCTAGTGGGAATATGGTAAGTTGGGAATTACTGAGTTAGGCGTTATGGGTTAAAGGCTGTAAACCCGCAAACAGAATGAAGTCTCTGCTGCTGTGCAGATGATGAGCCAGGGAACAGTATTCTATTACACTCGACCTGCTGTTGCTGCTGCTGAGTGCATGAACAAGATGCTTTATAAACAAATGCTGAGGGAAAATTTGTGTGCTTAATATTTAGCTGATATCAACACCTGTAAAATAAAGTGGAAGGAAGGTTTCCCAGACAAAACTTCAGCTAGCCTGCATGGATTTCTAGAGGAAGTGAGACACACATATCCAATTTCCTCTAAAGCCCCAGAGCTGAGGTATTGTTCAATGCTGCAAAACATTGTTAAGTTCTGGGGGCTGGGAAGGTGGCTTAGTGGTAGAGTGCTTGCCTTGCATGCATGAGGCCCTGGGTTCGATTCCCCAGCACCACATACGCAAAAAGAAGGCGGAAGTGGCACTGTGGCTCAAGTGATAGAGCGCTAGCCTTGAGCTGAAGAGCTGAGGGACAGCGCCCAGGCCCAGAGTTCAGCCCCCCCCCAAAAAAACAAACAAACATTTGCTAAGTTCTGTTGAAGATATTAGTTTTGTGTTGAGTTTCAGTCTTTACTGTAAACACTCTCCCTTTTTTTTTCTTACCAATGAAACCACTGGGAGCAAGGTGTTCAGGCCTTTAAAATGGCAGCAGAGATCCTTATACCACTGGGAACTGTCAGCCAAACAGCCCATTTTCTGACCATCAGTTGTATGACCTTAGTACCAGACAGACTGGACCCTGGTCACCGTGGGGACACTTCACCTGCAGTGAGTCGTCTTGAATTGAAGCCTCTATTCTTGGTCCAGGATGCCTTGCCCCAGTCAGGACCAACCACTCTACATAACCAACAGCAGTCTTAGAAGGATACACTGAGTCTCAAGTGAACATTAGATGGCCCTTGAGCTAAGGGAAGGATGGAGGAGAAGCAATAACTCAGAAAGCCAGCGACGGATGCAATGTGGAATTAGAGGTGGATTCCTATGCAGGGCCTATACTTGGTGCAAATACAATCATTTGCATGACATACCTATGGCACCCCTGGTTATATAGTAAGACCCCTATTTGCAGATTTACTGAAGACTTTTGATTAACAAAAAAAAAAAGAATATTAAGAGAAATTTAGAAAAATTCCCATGCAAGCATTATTTAGTTTAGCTGATAAAGAGAAGCTCTCAGTCTTGCATTACTGTTATGTTGTGTTTAAATAGTTGTGTGTACTGTTTTTGGACCCTTAATTTTGTTAAAAACTTGTCTTCTTAAAGGCAAATTGTGCCCAAAGACAATTTGAGTGAAGATGACAATTTCAAGTTTGTTGAAAGGCAGCATATCTTTAGAAGTTGCCTGCTGTTGTAGGGTAGATGAACCAAGCTTCTGCAGTACAGCACTTAACACTGATCCTTGTAAGAGGCAACAAATGGTGCTTTTGCTGGGCCCATGAAGTAGCTAAAAGAATGAAAGCTTGGCACCCCAACCCCTGCTTCGCATCTGTGCCCTTGGATCTAAGCCACTCTCTCCAGTCACCTCCAAGGACAGGACTTACTTAAGCATCTTGTACCAAAAGGGCAGCTGACTGGAAAACAAGCAATGCCTCATGGGTTTACCCCTTTCTAGTGGTCAGAGTGTCAAGGGGAAGATTTTCATGCTTAGTTCAGGGAAAAAAAAGTGTTGGGGAAGATGAGGTAGGCCATCAAAGGTTTGCTAAGGTGAGGTCCTCTGAACTCCACCTGGACTGACAGCCATGAGGCAGCTCCCATGCTCAGGAATAGCCCCCTACAGAAAACAATCTGCTCTTGCTGCCAACGGGCCATAAGTGTCCCACACAACCACAAGCAGGGATTAAGAGGGAGACTGCAGCAGAAAAAGCAGCACTAAGATTTGGACTGTCCACCTGGGCTATTTACTGATGGGTGGACCCTTGATCTGCTCAGGCAGACCATATACTCTTGTATATACTGTTTCCAGGTGCTTTTGTTAAAGTCAGCAATGCCATTTTCTTGGTCAGTACTAGGGCTTGGACTCAAGGCCTCACACTCACTTGGCTTGCTTGCTCACAACTGGTGCTCTGCCACTTGAATCATGCTTTCAGTCCAGCATTTTCCTGGTTGACTGCAGATGGACTCATAACAGATTTTTCTGTCTGGACTTCATGTGTCCACCAGTGCCAGCCATGCAATGTCTGTTATTAGGCAAAGCTTTTAAGTTTCTTCAATTTGTCCATGTGGAGGCAAAAGCAAGTATACTATCTAACAAATTGGAACGTCTAAGTATAATCATTACCAAAAGGGAAAATTATCCTCAAAACACGTTCAACTAGAAGGCGATTCCAAGAACATGATGGCTAGCGCGCCCACCTGCCCCTTCATTCATCACCATTCAGTAGCCCTTCTCTGGGCCTAGATCAGTAGCACATTTCTTGACAACGATGCTGAGTTGTCTAAGACTTTCATCACATTATCTTCTGCTGCAGAAATCTGGGACACAAAATGTGTTGATACTTGAGGGGAAATGTGATGGGAATTTGTGAAACAGAAGAGTTTGACATACATTTTTTTTTTTTATTATTTACTTATTTGCCAATGACAAGAATAAACTGGATGAACTAAAAAAACAAAGCCATCCACATATACAGTCTTACTCTTTATTCCTTCTTTTGTGTGTGTGTGTGTGTGTGTGTGTGTAGGGTAAAAGGTTCCACTTCTAAATGATGTTTCCATCTGTACACTCTAAGAAATAAACAGGAAACCACTCCCCACCTCCCGGCTTAGAACAGGTGCGGAGAATAGCACACAGCCATGGCTCAGGGGTGGGAGGAACAAGGGTGTTCTGAGGTCACAAAAAGCGCTCTGCAGCATGCGATGATGAGGCTGGCACACTTAGTTGCATCGGGGGCCGGCATCACGGCATGGACAGTGTTCCAGGCCACACTATGAGCTTTCCTTAGGGAAAAACATCTTTTCCTCAACTAGAACTGTCACAGGTTAAAGCCACAGGACTTTATTCATTGTTTAATCTTCTGGTGACAGGATTTCTTTGAAGCAGAATCTGAATATACATAAAAATGAGATTAAATGAGTTTACATTTTTTTTTTCTTTTTGTCGGGTCATGGGGCTTGAACTGTGGTCCTGGGCACTGTCCTTGATCTCTTCAGTTCAAGGCGAGTGCTCTACCACTTGAACCACAGTGCAACTTCCGGTTTTCTGGTGGTTTATTAGAGATAAGAGTCTCATGGACTTTCCTGCCTGGGCTGGCTTTGAACTGCAATCCTCAGATCTCAGCCTCTTGAGTAGCTAGGATTACAGGCATGAGCCACTGGAGCCCAACAGTTTACATGTCTTTTAAGAATAATCTAACAATTTCCAAACACTATCACTAAATTCATCTGAATTTTGTAAGAAATTTATGTTCTAAAGTAGTTTAAATTATGATGGTTAAGAAGCACTGGACAGTCTGGGCATCAGTGGCTCATGCCTATAATCCTGCCTTCTCCAAAGTCTGAGATCCTCAGAGACAGTGCCCAGGCCCTGAGTTCAAGTCTCAGGACCAGCACAAAATAACAACAAAAACCCAAGTGCATGCAAGGCCTTGAGTTCAAACTCAAATACAGACACAGATTCAGAGACACACATGCACCCTCACTAGAGAAATTATATGCTGGCCAAAACATAAATCTTCTTTAATAGAGTAAGGAAAAATATAAAAAGGCCCAGAGCCTTCATTCACACTCTTTGTACTGTCAAGATTGAAACTGGCCGGGCACTGATGGCTCAGGCCTGTAATCCTAGCTACTCAGGAGACTGAGATCTGAGGATCATGATTCAAAGCCAGCCCAGACAGGAAAATCTGTGAGACTCTTATCTCCAATAAACCACTCAGAAAACCGGAACCGGCGCCAGGGCTCAAGTGGTAGAGCGCTTGCCTAGACCTGAAGAGCTGAGGGACAGTGCCCTGGCCCAGAGTTCAAGCCCCAGGACCAACCAAAAAAAAAAAAAAAAAAAAAAAGGAAAGTAACAGTAGCTAATATGTTAATGTGATACTAACATTCTTCTCTTCATTATTTCACATATTTAGGGAATAGCTACATATTTATATATTTTATTTTTTTGGGGGGGTGGGGCTTGGGGCTTGAACTCTGGGCCCAGGTGCTGTCCCTGAGCTCTTCCGCTCAAGGAGAGTGCTCTACCACTTGACCCACAGGGCCACTTCCAGTAATATATTTTTTAATGTTCAAGAAGGATTTTTTACCTGGTAGCACCCCTGCCAGTCGTTGCTGGATCATTTCTAGATGGTGAATATATTCTGTCAATGAGTGTTCTGGATCTTGAGAAGCAGTCAAGGATCTTCCTAACCTTGAATTTGGGGATGAAGTAGATCTTCAAACAAATCACCACATCAGAGAGAAAGAAAAAAGATGAGAGGGGAGAACAACAACAAAACAAAACAGCTGAGGCTCCTCAGGTGGAGCTGTGGAGAGGGCAGACCTGGGGCCTGACGTGGCACCCCAGGGCCATCTCTGTCACATCCCTCGTCTCTTTAAGGAGTATATTCCTGCTTGCTTAGTGGTAATCAGGACTGAGTCAGGGCCTTACCCTTGCGAGGCAAGGTATTCTACCAGCTACTACACCCTAACCCTCCATCTCTATCACGTCTCGCAGCTAAAATGAGCAGAAACAACTGTGCATTATTTCATTTACTAAATCTTTGTGTATGCCCTGTCACCCAAATTAGATTGTACATAACCCCAAACCCAGTACCTGCCCCAGTTCACCCACCCACCTGCTCCTGCATAGGCAAAAAACCCCTTCCACCCTTCCATCCTCACCTTCAAGCCCCTGATGATGATCCCAGGGAGCATTTCCTGTGTCCCTTTTTGCTCTCATCCCAATGAGTTTCCAGACCTCTTCAGGGTCAGGAACAGGCCTTACCTTCCAGACAGCATGCACACCGAAGAGACCTCTGCCACCACAGAGTTGACACTGACCCGCTTCAAACCGCGGGACCCTCAGGCCCTCACAGACTCAAGGCTATGTTCTCTGCAATGCTCTGGGCTGGGTCAAAGCCAGAATATTTGAAAGTGTCTGGGCACCATCAGGAAAAGCCACAGCATCTCAACTGACCTTTTCAGGGAGGGGGTGGCTGACAGCCCAGCGCCATGTGCAGAGTCCTTGGCAGGGCCTGAAGACACATCCCGAGTAGGCAAGGACTCTCTGGCTTCAGATGAAGACTGCTGCCGCCGTGATGCTCGGAATCCTTTCCCAAAACAAGCAATTATTAGGGAAAGAAATGGTATGTTGTAGGAAGAAGGCCCGTCTATAAAAACATGAGACTTAAGAGTCTCTTAGGCTGGAAGGTGGCTCAGTGGTAGAGTGCTTGCCTTGCATGCATGAGGCCCTGGGTTCATTCCTCAGCACCACATAAGCAAAAAGAAAAAAGCCGGAAGTGACACTGTGGCTCAAGTGGTAAAGTGCTAGCCTTGAGCTGAAGAGCTGAGAGACAGCGCCCAGGCCCAGAAACTCTCTAGCAATTTCAAAGGAAAATTTAGAGTATCTAAGTTATGATTTTTTTTTTTTTTGGGGGGGGGGGGGGGTGTTGGTCATGGGGTTTGAACTCTGGGCTTGGGCGCTGTCCCTGCACTCTTCAGGGCAAGGCAAGTGCTCTACCACTTGAGCCACAGCGCCATTTCCGATTTATTTCCGGTTTATTGGAGATGAGTGTCACAGACTTTGCTGCCCGGGCTGGCTTTGAACCGCCATCCTCAGATCTCAGCCTCCTAAACAGCTAGGATTACAGGCATGAGCCACTGGCACCCAGCTAAATTATGACATATTTTAAGTTCTGATCGCCTGTGTCCTATCTGAAAAAACTGACCCTGACCCAGCATCTTATGAGTGGCCCATGGCTGGTGGTACCCTCAGGAGCACCTTAAGTGTGACACAGGGAGGCTGTCCTACCTCTACAAGAGGCAGGAACCTGGATACCATGAGGTGTAGCATGGAGGGAGTGTCTTCCTCACGACCTCGACGACAGCGATACCTACATGGTCTAGTCACTGTGATCACTGCTGACCTGAGAAGGCCAGAGGGTGGGGACATGCTTTGTGTCCTCTGGGCTGAGTAGAGAGGACTCTCACATCTGACACCAGAGTCTAGAAAACGACTTTGCAAACTGGTCTGCTTGTCCTTGGACCCAGCTGTCCACTGGACCAATTAGTTGTGCACTGCACTGGGGAAGGCAGCAGCACATAGGCCTAGAGGAAAGGTCTGACTGAGCCTTGCAAGGCAAGCATGATGTGCCAAAACAAAGGTGTAACATAACCAGCATAACTTCAGCTACTCTGGAGAACAAGGACATCACTGTCACTGACTCACTGACTGACTGTGCAGAACCCCTGTGCTCACTGTCACTCACACACTGACTGTGCAGAACCTCTGTGCTCACTGTCACTCACTGACTGTGCAGAACCTCTGTGCTCACTGTCACTCACTCACTGACTGTGCAGAACCTCTGTGCTCACTGTCACTCACACACTGACTGTGCAGAACCTCTGTGCTCACTGTCACTCACTCACTGACTGTGCAGAACCTCTGTACTCACTGTCACTCACTCACTGACTGTGCAGAACCTCTGTGCTCACTGTCACTCACTGACTGTGCAGAACCTCTGTGCTCACTGTCACTCACTGACTGTGCAGAACCTCTGTGCTCACTGTCACTCACTCACTGACTGTGCAGAACCTCTGTGCTCACTGTCACTCACTGACTGTGCAGAACCTCTGTGCTCACTGTCACTCACTCACTGACTGTGCAGAACCTCTGTGCTCACTGTCACTCACTCACTGACTGTGCAGAACCTCTGTGCTCACTGTCACTCACACACTGACTGTGCAGAACCTCTGTGCTCACTGTCACTCACTCACTGACTGTGCAGAACCTCTGTGCTCACTGTCACTCACTCACTGACTGTGCAGAACCTCTGTGCTCACTGTCACTCACTCACTGACTGTGCAGAACCTCTGTGCTCACTGTCACTGACTGTCACTGACTGTGCAGAACCTCTGTGCTCACTGTCACTCACTCACTGACTGTGCAGAACCTCTGTGCTCACTGTCACTGACTGTCACTGACTGTGCAGAACCTCTGTGCTCACTGTCACTCACTCACTGACTGTGCAGAACCTCTGTGCTCACTGTCACTCACACACTGACTGTGCAGAACCTCTTTGCTCACTGTCACTCACTCACTGACTGTGCAGAACCTCTGTGCTCACTGTCACTCACACACTGACTGTGCAGAACCTCTGTGCTCACTGTCACTGACTGTCACTGACTGTGCAGAACCTCTGTGCTCACTGTCACTCACTGACTGTGCAGAACCTCTGTGCTCACTGTCACTCACTCACTGACTGTGCAGAACTCCTGTGCTCGCGGTCACTTACTCACTGACTGTTCTCAACCCCTGTGCCTGCTGCAACTGACTGACTGCAGTGCACTTTTGGTGCTCCTTGTTCTCATGCTGTGACTGCAGTGACTGAACTTCCTAGTTTTCTTACTGTGTGTTAACATGTTCCACTAAAGTCTTCATGGCAACACTATGGCAAACAGGAAGAAAGGCTAATGGATCAGCTTAATGATGATCTAAGCTCACCTGGACGCAAAGCTTTGCCTTGTGCTAGAGCTCCTTTCCGATCAACTTCTTGCCATTTCCTAACCAAAAAACGTAATCTACAAAGCAGGAAGACAAAAACACATTTAAGAATAAGAAATAACAAAAAATAAAATTTTAAAACAAAACAAAAAAGAATGCACAAATAAGCTGGGCACCCAGTGGCTCACTTCTATAATCCTAGCTACTCAGGAGGCTAAGATCTGGGGGTAGCAGTTCAAAGCCAGCCTAGACAGCAAAGTCTGTGAGATTCTGATCTCTAATTAAATACCAAAGAGTTGTGGCTCGAGTGCTATCCTTGAGCAAAAAGCCCAGGGATACTGCCCAGGCCCTGAGTTCAAGCTCCAGAACTGACATACAAAAAGAGTAGCGCAAATATAAAAGGCACAGTACCACCCTAACATGACTGACCAGCACTGGCCCCACTGCCTACAGTACACACAGAGCACCACTGTCTGGGTCAGTCAACGGGACCAAGATAGGCACACACAGAGACTGCTGGCCAAGCTGGCACATGGCACACAAACTTTCCCAATGCCACAGCCAACACCCAGATGAAGCCACCTTTGTCCCTAATATTGCCCATGCAACTGGGCCAAAATGTCACCAAAGCTTAGTCTAGTTTGATCAGACCCCAGTTCAAATTTGTCTGTGCCAGCAGTAACTAGGAAAAGCACACTGCTCCCACCTGGTCTTCCGTGTCTTCTGGGCTTCAGCCTCATTCAGATACTTAGCAACAGTTATGCACAGCACAATCTGTCTCTGTCTTTCCCTCTCCCTCCAGACAGGGTCTCCCTATGTAGCCCAACTGGCCTTGAGCTCAGGGGGTCAGTAGGCAGCACCAGTGGATCAAGGAAGTAGGTGGTCAGCATGGTATGTATGAGGGGCCCTGATGGCCCTGGTAGCGTGATCTGCAGACAAGGAGCATACGATAAGCACCTTCACGGCCCCTCAGAGGCAGCCCCCTCATGTGGGCAGAGGCCAACTGACTGAGGGACTACTGGCCTTGCCTCTTCATGAAGAAAGCCTGGGAAGCAGCCTCTCAGCCTGCTCCCCTTTGCCCATCACGCACTCAAGCACCACCTGGAAGGGAACATTCTCCCACAGATTTGGATGGACAGATGGGTACGTGGACAGTGGCCTAATGTCAGGACTCAGGTGTCCTGAGGCTTAAGCAGGCCCAAGCCCAGCCTCCTCCTGCCTCGTCCACCCCGCCAGGCCTCTCCTATCCCTCTCTGTCGGCAGCCACCTATGCACATTCCCTAAAGCAGTCTAGGAGCCTGGCGTGGTCTTAGGAAGGAACCTGTGGGCAGCAGCAGGAAGATACATGGTACTTGGGGAAACAAATGGGTTAGAAATTCAACAAACTTAAAACAATACCATGACATGAATTTTTACCACTGCTACTTTTGAAATAAAAGTTCCTATAGCAGGAAGCTATATTCATTGCAGAAAGGAGCCATGTGCAAATGGCTAGGGAGCACAAACAATGCTTCCAAAAAAAACCTAGAGGATGGATGTGAGGTGGACAGGACTTGGACCACAAGGCCCTTGGTGGCTGGTCAGGTCCCAGAAGTGCTTAGGCTCAAGGCTGGTATACTCTCAGTGCCAAGCATATTTTCACGCACCTGGACTTCTCTTCTAGGCCACAAATCTAACCAAAACACATAAACACTGCCAGGCATTTTATTCATCCATCAGAAAGAATACTATGTCATCTGTAAAGAAATACAAGGACTTGAAAAAAATTACACTAGGTGAAACCAGGCTCAGAGAGACAAATGGTGCACATTTTCTCTCACATACGGAATTAGATATAAATTAGAAATATGTGTAAAAACAAAGCTGGGCACTGGTGGTGGCTCACGCCTGTAATCCTAGTTACTCAGGGGGCTGAGAGCTGAGGATCATGGTTTGGAGCCAGCCCAGACAGTAAAGTCCATAAGACTCTCACCTCCAATTAACTACTCATAAGAAGCTGGAAGTGGCACTGCAGTTCAAATGGTAGGAGCGCTAGCCTTGAGCACAAAGAGGCTCAGGGACAGTACCCAGGCCCTGCGTTCAAGCCTCAGGATCGGCAAAAAACAAACAAAAACCCCCACAGAAACCAAATTTGCAAAGCTAAATATGATTTTTAAACACCATTTCGTAACGCCTGTTGACAAAAAAAAAAAAAAATCCTGGAAAAAAACTTACTAGGAGCAAATTGGTCCTTATAATAACAAAACTCAAAATCTTTAGCTTCAGAAATGACAGTTGTAGGGGCTGGGAAGATGGCTCAGTGGTAGAGCGCTTGCCTTGCATGCATGAGGCCCTGGGTTCCATTCCTCAGCACCACATAGGCAAAAAGAAAAAAGCCGGAAGTGGCGCTGTGGCTCAAGTAGTAGTTGAGCTGAAGAGCTGAGGGACAATGCCCAGGCCCAGAGTTCAGGCCCCACGACCGGACTCCCCCCAACCCCCCAAAAAAAGAAATGACAGTTGTACACAATTTTTCTTTCTCTCTCTGCGATAGGGTCTACTATGAAGCCCAGGCTAGTCTCAAACTTGTAACCCTTCTAAATGCTGGGATTACAGGCATATACTATCATGCCTGGTTGCAGCACAACTTCTTAAAAACAAGTGTCATCTATATTTGTTTTAAGGCTTCCAAGGCCACTCATCTTGAAAACACTGTAGAGATTTGAGGAACAAAGCCACCTAAAACCCAAGAGCACTTGCTGTCCACCCTTGGGATGCAACAGCCATTACCTAAGCACCGCAATGACCACCCTGACGGCAGTGCGAAACTTCGTAAAAGGACGAGATGCAGTGACTTTCTTATCTGCTTTGGAAGGAAAAACCCCCAAATGAGCAATCATGGAGAGGGTTTCTTGTTCAGAATCTTGGAATCCACCAATCAGCAGTAAAAGATACTTCTTTTGATAAATCAGAGCTTTCCTAAAGCTCTCTGCTCTCAGATAATGCAAGTACAATTTTTCCATCTAAGAGAAGAAAGAAAGAAAAAAAAAAAATGGTAAGACTTAATACAAGGAAACAGAGATATTCTGGCTGATCCTGCCATTCAGTACAACTGTACAGCTAGCTTTTGTGTTGGTTCTGGTTATGTCACCCAGGCTGGCCTGAGGCCAAGCCCCTCCTGCCGCTGCCTCCTCCATGGGGGGATTACAGGTGTGTGTCACCGTGCTTGACTGTATAGTTCATTTTTACCAAAAAGCCAAATTACTTGTGTATTCACAAACTATCACTAACTCAGCCATGCACATTTGTAGCCAGAAACAGTCCTTTTGTTGAAAGATGAACTGGGTTTATCAGACCAAGTTCGATACAAATCTACTGTCCATAGCATCATTAAATGAACCCAGTGAAGACCCTTGAATTTCTCTCCAAGTAAGATACAAAACGGGCTCAGAAGTCTCATCGTGCATTCCAGAGGACATGAAGTAAGAAATGACACCATGTGCAAAATCGGAACTTCACAGTTTGAGATCCAAAACTTGAAAATCACTTTTCCTTCTGGTGGATTCCCAGCTAAGCCACACTCGATGCTACCAACCAGCTTATCACTGGAAGGGCTTTCTCTGGCTATAGAGACCATCTGATTCACTCAAGCACTACATTTTCCACCCTAAACCTTCATACAACCAGACCAAGTTTCAGATTCAAGTTGATGCTGTAACTTTCTTTCCTCATGGTGATCACTTTAGTGATACTGCCTTGGTCACTTGGTAGCAAACACAACCAGGAAATGAGGTTACCTCACTGTTCACAAAAATGCTTTTGCTTGCAATTCACCAGCACAGGTTATAAAGCACCACTGATGTGCTGCACCTCCAGCACCTCACGGGCTCAGTCTCACCCTGACGTGGCAGGTGTCTGTGTCCTCACTCACAGGCAGCGTGGGCTGTCCAAGGTTTGAGTGTCCTGGTGAAATCGGCAAAGCAGCCCCATCTTGCTTCCACGCACATCTGCCCGGCCTCTGTAACATACCAAAGCCAGCACTCTATAAAGTTGTTCTTAAGTAAGAACACCCTGAGCAAAATAATTAAGACAGGAGACACAGAAACCTCAAGGGAGGAAGGCATATTTTAAAGACCCTGTTGCTTCCATGACTGGCCAATGTCTTCTGACCAGACAGAGAGAGCTGGGGCATGCACGATGCTAGGTATACATCTCCCACAGGCCCGGATCCAAGAGCTGAACAAATGTGGAGTGCATACTATGTGTCTGTGTCCCTTGTTACCTTCAGCATCTTTTCTTTTCTTCTTTTTTTTTGTTGGTTGTGGGGCTTTCCTGGGGTGCTGTCCCTGAGCTCTTTTGCTCAAGGCTAGCACTCCACCATTTTGAGCCACAGCACCACTTCCAGTTTTCTTGGTAGTTATCTGGAGACAAGAGTCTCACAGACTTTCCTGCCTAGGCTGTCTTCAAACTGTGATCCTCAGATCTCAGCCTCCTGAGTAGCTAGGATTACAGGCCTGAGCCACGGGCACCCAGGTCAGCATCTTTTCAATGGTGGTCAAGTTATATATTACCACATCATTAATATTTAGGCTATACTTATGACCCACCATTTACACCATACACAAGAAACATTTTAGTAAAAACAAAGAAGTATCAACAAAGTAACTCCAAATTCTAAGCTTCAAGTCTTAAGTACCTTGGGTCTAGCAAATGCAAATACCTATTTCTGCTGCAGCACTATCAAATCACATATCTAAAGCTTCGTAGATGTGAGAGGAGTCACTCCAGACAGAGGCATGTACAAAAGAACTGACCAGCCACCAAACATCAGGGGCTCAAGATCCCTTCTTGTACACACCTGAAGGGGGACCCCGTGGTGAAAGAACAGAGAGGGCATCAGAGCCGATGTTCACGACCTGCCCTTCATGTGGCCAGCTGCCAGCACGGAGCAGTGAGGACAGCCATCAGGCAGGCTGGCCATGTCAACACACAAGCCCCCTCCTGTGGGCATACCAGAAGCCAAGATGCTGTGAGCCCAAAGCAGGCCCTGACAAGGGAGAAGTCAAAGAAGGTATGAGCTGTATAACTACAGAGTGCAGTTTCAGGAAAGAACCACTCTGGCAAAAGCAAGTCATATTGAACATGAAGGAGAAAGGTACTCTATCAGTTCATTTAAAGTCCACAGTCAATTCATGCATTCAAAGAAAATGTCATGATCTGGGAGAACACAGTGACTCATGCATGTAATTCCAGCTATTCAGGAGGTAGAGATTGGGAGGATCATGGTTTGAAGCCAACCCAGGCAAAAAGTGAGAATCATCTCAACAAAACAGAGCAAGATGGCATCTCCTTGTAATCTCAACTACAAGGGAAGCATAGGTAGGAAGTTACCAGCCTGGGGAAAAAAAAGTAAGATCCTATCTGAAAAATAACAATAAAGTCAAAAGAGCTGGGGGGCATGGCTCAAGTGGTAAAGTGACCGCCAAGGAAGCACAAAGGCCAAGTTTTTAAACCTCACTATTGCCAATAATAACACGGTAACAAATATTACCTGCTAATGATTATTCACACTCATATACAGTGTCCTACCAGTGACCAGAGTCACACAGGCCTAACATGGTGCCCTCCACACACAACTCCAAACCACCCGGAGCGAGCACCAGCAGCTTGAGAATGAGGTGCTCACAGTCCTCAGGCAATCCCAAGCTCCTCAAGTCTGGGGATTCCACCTGTGGGTCTGCCTGGCAGTCAGACCCAAGGCCATGGGTACAGAATTCCCATCACCTTTACCTATCAGCAAAGCTCCAGAGTAGACCAAGCAAAGAAGATACAGGTGGGCGAAAAAACAGACACACACTCTACTGCTAACCAGCAGAACAGCATGAGGAAGTTCAGATGACCATGAAAGACGGAACTTACGTGTCAAGCCAACTGTATAGATAGACAGCAGAGCCCTCCAGCACTCCCATGTGGACCTTCACCAAGAAAGACAAAATGATAGGACACAGAGCAACCCTTTTAGTTTTAGGGAGCTAAAATCAATCAAAACATTTTCTCACAATAATGGACTTACGCCCAAAATCGAAAGTAAGAGGTTATCTGCTTGGAAGTTAAAGAATATCCTAGTAAAATAAATAAATGCAAGGGGTAAAAAAGTGCCAGGAGAAACCACAACAATTTGAACTGAATTAAAATGAAACTAGAACATATGAAAACTGCAGCCGTGTGGAGGGAAACAGTACTGGGTGCTTATATGATACTTTTACAAAAACAAAGAGCAGAATGAAGGAAATAATACAAATTATCAAAAAGTCTACAGAGAATGCTATGAAACAGAAAAGCTAGTTGTTAGTGAGAAAAAATTAAAACTTGTACAAAAAGGCCACAACATGAGAAACTGTGATATAAGTGTTCTCTGCTGCTAGCTCCTGACAAAACTACCAAGAATCTTTGTCCTCTTATTTGGTCTCCAGTTCCTGACACAGAGGTCCCAAGGCCATCATCATTTCCTGAGTGAAAGGAGGGTCTTTAGTTCTAGTGAGGCCTCCTGAGAAGCTGGCAGCCTAGCATGGGGTCAGAGAATCAACCAGTCAACTGTGTAATTACAGACTCTTGATCAGATCACCAATGGCCAGTGTTTATTCCCGTTACTCCACCTTGACTACAAAGGAAGCTTCCATAAAAGCACAAGGTGGAGCTGGGCACCAGGGGTTCATGCCTATAATCCTAGCTACTTAGGAAGTTGAGATCTAAGGATCACAGTTCAATGCCAGCCCAGGTAGGAAAGTCCGTGAGGCTCTTATCTCCAATAAACCACTAGAAAACCAAAAATGGTGCTGTGGCTCAAGTGGTAGAGTGCTTGCCTTGAGCTGAAGAGTGGAGGGGCAGCGCCCAGACCCAGAGTTCAAGACCCATGATTGACCAAAAACAAAACAAAACAAAACACAAGGTGGTTGGGGACAGAGCTCCATAAGTCCCTACTTAGCATGCACAAGGCCCTGGTTTCAACATTCAGCACCTCCAAAAGACAAGACAAAACAAACAAGGACAGAGTGCAGGGAGTTTCTAGGTAGTTGGAAAAAACTATGTTAGGTGAAATCAGGCTCAGTGAGACAAACGGTGCATATTTTCTCACATATGGAATCAGATATAAATTATAAACATATATAAAAACAAAGCTCGGCACTGGTGGCTCACACCTGTAATTCTAGCTACTCAGGGGGCTGAGAGCTAAGGATCATAGTTTGGAGCCAGCCCAGGCAGCAAAGTCCATGAGACTCTCATCTCCAATAAATTACTCAGAAAAAGGCAGAAGTAGTGCAGTGGCTCAAGTGGTAGATCACTAGCCTTGAGCATAGAGGCTCAGGGACAGTGCCTAGGCCCTGAGTTCAAGGCCACAAAGTCTGGCACCAAAAAAAGAGAACTCTGAAAAATAAAGAACTAAGGGAAGGGCACAGTGGCTCATGTCTACAATCCCAGCTACTTAGGAGGTGGGATTGAGAGCATTAGTTTTTTGTTGTAGTTATTTGTTGCTTTTAAACAGAGAGGTAACAGAGCTTTTTTTAACCAAGAGAAATAAAGGCTGCTCAGAGGAGTGAGCAGTAGGACAGAAACCAGTTCTTCCAGCATCTTTTTTGTTTTGTTTTATTATAAAACTGATGTATAGTCTGGTTATAGTTACGTAAGTCAGGTAATGAGTACATTTCTTTTAAGATAGACTCATTCCTTCCTTCAGTCTCTCCCAGTTTTTCCCTCCCATCCCAAGCTTCAAGTTGCTTAGTTCACTTTCAACATAGTGTCCAATGAGTACCACGATGCATTTGTTCGCCCTTTGTTCCTCCATTTCTGTGCCTTCCCTTAACCTCCCAAAAACAGATAAGTGAACAAACAAGACCAAAAGAAAATAAAACAAAATCAGCAACACAGAAAAAAAAAACCCTCTTGTTCCCACTTCTTAGAGTTCATTTTATACGATCAGAGGCAACATAAATGTTGTGCCTTTCTCTGTGTGTGAGTGTCTAGTATCCTATATAATTTTCCATGTCCCGATGTAATTTTAGATCTAGCTTCCACATATGAGAGAAAATGGGAGCATCATAGTTTAAAGTCAGCCCGGAGAGAGAAAATAAGACCTCATCTCAATCAACTCGCTGGAACAGTGGCTTATGCCTGTCATACCAGCTATCTAAGAGGTTGTAGGTAGGAGGACTGCAGTCTTAGGCCAGCCTGGAGCAAAACCGTGAGACCTTTTCTGAAGAGTAACTAAGGGGAAAAGGGCTGGAGTGTGCCTCAAGTGGTACAGTACTTGCTAAGCAAGTACAAAGCCCTCACCTTATAATGCAAATTAAAATTCTCAAAACAAAAGACTAAGAAAACAGAAATTCATTTCAAAACAAAGATACTACTCTGGAACACTGAGCAAGAGTTCACTAGAAGGGACAAGGCCTGCAGGGACAAGCAGGTCTGGGAAGAGGCCCAGCTCTTCAGTTCTTGTCAAACAGCTGCCAGAGGGAACAGACGGTTACTATTTGGAGTCAGCTGGCAGGGGCTGTGTCCGAGTAGGCAGTACGTACACTCAGAGAACAGCCTCTCTGCACATGGTGCTTCAGAGTCCTCTCCAGCCTGGACACTGCCCTGCACAGCTCCGCTTTCTCCCGAGTAGCTGTGCTGACAGCTTGTGTAAGAGAGTTGTTGTCTTTCAGTAGCACATCCATGAGCTGGACTTGTAGCTCTGCTGTCACTTTTTTCTTGAGAAAAAGAAAACATACAAGTTTACCATAATTATAAATTATGTCACTATTTCAGTGATTATAATTTTAAACACATTTGGAGTTTGAAAGGAGGCTTACAGTGCTAAGTGTGGCTATCCATCCATGGGACAGGAAATAAGCTAATGTATCCTATCTCTTCTCAGTCCAGTACACAGTAGGATACAGGCCCATTACAAAATCTAAGAGTATCATAAACTCAGTCGGCACTTTACAATACCACTGCTTACTTTGAGGGGTCAAATGATCTCCACAACTTGAACCCTCAGCCTCCAGAGGGGTGGCATTGAAGAGAGGGATGGGACATGCCCCACCCACCATCCCATGACTGACAATCAGTAAGTGGAGGGCCAGCAGGTGGCGCAGCTTCCCTGACTCCAGACACCATGCTGTGATTTCACAAGTGTTGAGGATCTGTGAATATCTACAAAAGTCACTTGTGGTGAGCTTAGGACTTCCTGAAGGGTCAGGTTTGCATTCCTGAGGACAGTTCTCAGAAGAAACAGACAGAGCAGGCAGGCCTCTTGACCTCCCCAGAACAGAGTTACCACTCCTTTGGACCAGTGGCCTCTGAGGTAACCTGGACCTACAGTGAAGAACATCGAGATCGTATGTGTGCGTAGCACTGTTGAGCCCCAGAGAGCACAATATGGAAGTCATATGGCACCCACAAGGTCATACAGGGTAAGTAACCACTCAAACTCATCCACACAAGGGAGGAACCACTGATGAACAACCCAGCAGAAATCACAAGCTGCGACCGTGTGACCACCCTGCCCATGTGTGTGCACTCAGCACTGGCCCCTCTACCAAGGAGAGTGGTACCCCACAGCAGGAGGATCCCGCTGTACCTGGGAGGAGGCAGGCATGCTCAGCTCAGACTTCAGTTCCTCCAGCGTGTGGACTAAGGATGATACCGCCTTCTCATTGGATGATGTCCAGTCATTCATTGTCCTGTGAAGGTTCATACAGATCCAAATTACTATCACCCTCAGTAATTCAAGAGCTCTCTGCCACAGAGACAAAGGAAGTGCATGTGTGCACTATCCCTGAGACCCAGGAGCGCTGCCCTGAGCTCAGGGCTCGCACATGAGGGTGAGTGGCTTCAGCCAGCATTCCTGCCCATAAAGTGGGTCTGGGAAGCCTCTGACCTCAGCACAGCAGCAAAGCAGTCTGTAATCTGATCTGCAGCAGGGCCTGCAAACAGACACTCCTGAGAGGCTCAGAAACCTCTAGCTATCTGCCCTGGGCAGTGGTGCCTGGGTACTGTCATCCTCACGTTTCTGTGTTCCATTGGGATTCTGTTCTGTCCAACTACTAAAAGTGCTCTCCAAATTAAACCATTAAAGTATGCTGCTATATAAATTACACAGATGGGGAAAGTCCACTATCTGCATTTCTGCAGATAGGAAAAAGGCAAATACCTACATAACTTTTCTGCTCACTTTGCACCACAGGTACAACT
Organism: Dipodomys spectabilis; assembly: GCF_019054845.1. NCBI lineage: Eukaryota > Metazoa > Chordata > Mammalia > Rodentia > Heteromyidae > Dipodomys > Dipodomys spectabilis. The sequence continues at coordinate 215,950 of NW_024870861.1, forward strand.
CGAGAATGGGTGAGTTTGCAGCCTAAGTGTGAGTGGTCACCTGAGGCCCAACAGTGGTGTAGCTATGGCACCTCACTCTTGGTGAGCACAGGGCGGGAAGAGAACACAGGATGGGAGCAGCCATCCCAGTCCTTTGCCTGGTACAGGGGAGACCAATCTAAAGGAAACTTGGAAGACACAGTTGGATGTGCTGTGGCTCTCAAGATTTTTTTTCCCTACTGTAGAAAATAGTTTTGTTGGTGTCTTTCAGGAGGTCTCTGACTATTAGTTCACTCATGGGAGGAGAACTGGAGTGTCAGGCTATTAAAACACAGCTCTAGAATCAGAGATCGCCCACACTTCACAATGTAGTACAAACAGGTGTGTGAGGGGCTGGGGAGTGGTGCACTGGTGGTGCTCAGCACCACACACTCACACCTGTCCACGGTGTGGTTGACAAAGCTAGTCAGAAGCCCGGCCACACAGAGCAGCTGCTGCCTTATCTTCTCCAGCTCCTGCTGCTGCTCCTGGAGACGGCCCAAGTCCAGGGCACCCAGACGGGAGTCGTCACCCCAAGGGACCTCTTCTTTCCACCGCAGCTCTTTCACCTTCTGCTGAAGTTGCTTGATCTTATGCTCATCGCGTTGGTGCTGTAACTCTAATTCTCGCTGTTGGCAATAGCAAAAAATAACATAAGAAAGACCTCCTTCACAGTTTTCCACTTTGGTTAGGCCAAAAAATGCAGCAGTATACAAAGGAGGCCTCTGGCATACAAGACGGTGTCCTGAGGTGGTGATCACACTCTACTCTTGGACCCTCCAACAGGATCCTGCCAATGACTCCACTGAACCATTCAGCATCGCTGGGAGAGCTTTCTCCTCAGGCAGCCTAACAACACTTGTCTCGTCTTTGCTCTTGAGGATGACTAAGCTCCCGCCATTTATAAGGGAAGTCCTGTGCTGCTGATACAGGAAGGAGCTGCACTTATACTAGTGCATAGCCATGCATGTATACACAACTAGCTCAAATATTCCCTTCAGCACAAGCACATGCATCTAACTGTGTGCGCGCCTCTCAGGGGAGCCTGCACTGAGCACTAAGGACTGAGCTGCTGGCAGCCATCAACCTTCCTTTATGAAATGGAGGCGAGTGAGTCTGCTCAACGCTGCAGCATGGTGGAGGGACCAGGACTGTATTGGTTTCCAGGATTAATTTGTTGACAGGCACTGGAGCTGCCTGCACCAAGTTTGACTCTACACTGGGCAAGGAACTGGAGTTAAACAACCGTCAGGGAGAGGCAGCTCAGAGACATGTCCGGGATGGCCAAGGTAGCCTCAGAAAGGTCACTGGAGAATCCTAGTGGCACTATAGGAGACACAGTATGAAGAACTGGGAAAGCAGGAGATAGGCATAGATGAACCTACCGTAGTGAAACGAGACCCCAAGGCCAGACAGAAGAGCTGGAGAAGATCTGAGGGAATCCTTCTAATCTGCACACAATGCTCAGAGACAAGGAGTAAGATATACAAATGCCCCCTCCTGACAGCACCACCACAGCTTAAACTCCATCAGCAAGCAAATATTACTCTATCTTCCAGGTGAAGAAACTGAAGTTTGTACTGCTTAGAAGAGATGACTCTGGACTTGCAAGGCCCTCCTTGGGTCTCTGGAAACCCCGGATGGAAAATGGTTCTAGAGTGGGGTGCCAGTGGCTCAGGCCTACAATCCTATATTCAAGAGACTGAGACCTGGAGAATGGCAGTTTGAAACCAGCCTGGGCAGAAAAGTCTGCGAGGTTTCAGCTCTAATTAACCAAGCAAAACACTAGACTGAAGGCATGACTCAAGTGCTAGAGCACCAGCCATAAGCTGGTGTCATTCATTAAAAAAAAAAAAAAAAGCAACAAAAGGATTTGTTGGAAACTTCACATAAAGCTTGGGAGAAATTTCTAGCAAAGGACCACTGAGAACTACTCTAGCTCGAGAACTCGTCCAGGGACAAGAGCACCAAGATCCAGATCACAGCCACCTGTTGCACTGCAACTACACCGGGTTCTATCTAACCCAGAAGGAGCCCAGGGCTGCTTGACTGATGGTCTCTCTACACAACCTCCATGGCTGCAAACACTCCCAATGACCTCACTGTCATGCCTCCTACACTCCCTACTATCTACACTGTCTGCACTTCCTGCTGTCCACAGCTTCCTATGTCCACATTTCCATTACTCCACGATCCACACTGCCAATCTTCCAGCCATCACCACTGTCAACACTCGCACTGTCCACACCTTCAGTCTTCCCCACCACTGACACAGCCGACCTCCTTACCATCTACACACCTCCAAACATCTCCCTTTTCTCTGTATCTGCAAACCATCCTCCTATCTTTCTATAACTTCTAGTGATAAAATACTATTGTTTTGGAGGGTTTTTTTCTTTTAAAACAACAAGAAAATAGTCTCCTCTGCTTGTGTCATCAGGAAACTTGCTTGTATAACATCTTGTTATATAAGTGGGCACACACTGCATTTAGGACAGTGTATGAGTGTCCTAAATGGACAGTCTACAAAACAGGGCTGGCCCTGGCAAAGGGCAGGGACTGCTCAGCAGAGGCTCCACTGATAGATGAGAACTTTCTGAAACTATTATGACAGTTCCAACTTCTAGTATGCTCAAAACACTAAGGTGTCCAACTTAAACTGAGAAACTCAAAAGTATGTGAATTGTCTTGTGAAGTTAAAAAAGAATTATCAAAATGACATCACTGATATGAACTTACAAAACTAATACTGTAATATTTTGGGTTGACTTAACCTTGAAAATATTAAAAACCTGGAGCTTGGCTTTTAGAAGCAGATCTTCTTTTCTTAACTGGCTCATGGCAAGCTAAGACCTTGGAAAAGGACAGGCCACTGGCTTTACCTCTGTTGTTAAAAAACTTTTTTAAAACATCACAGAATATAAAAAGTTACGATTTTAAACAATACAAAACAAGTGCCAATCCAAAAGAAGACATTCAACGTCATTTGAAATAGAAGCTTTTGTTTCTATCAAATATATCTGAGAACTGACAGAATATCTTTTTAAAAGAGAAAGAGAGGGGCTGGGAAGGTGGCTCAGTGGTAGAGTGCTTGCCTTGCATGCATGAGGCCCTGGGTTCGATTCCTCAGCACCACATAAGCAGAAAAAGCTGGAAGTGGTGCTATGGCTCCAATGGTAGAGTGCTAGCCTTGAGCTGAAGAGCTGAGGGACAGCACCCAGGCCCAGAGTTCAGGCCCCATGACTGGCAAAAAGAAAAGAAAGAAAGAGAAGAAGAAACAACCTGTGAGTTCACTGCTATTCTAACACTATTATAAGAAAAACTACTTACCACATTATAAGAAACTACTAACCAGTATTGCTCATGAGCACAGATGCCAAAGTCTTCAACATGATACTAGCAAACGCAGTACAGCAGCAAATAAAATCACTTTCTGTAACCAAGACACTTGTCCCAGGAATGAAAGGATGGCTCATTAGGTGGAAACCAATCACTGTTATATTCAATTATAAAGTAAAAGACAAAAACCATATATCTGAATAGACTCTGAAACAAACATGAGAAAAATCTATCATCTTTTGTAAATAACTAACTGGATGGACAGGTAGATGGACGGACAGACAGACATATAAAAGATAGAGAGAGGAAGTTGCAGAGAGCCAGTAGCTCACATCTGTAATCTCTTAGCTACTTAGAACGAATTCTAAGGATGTGTGGCTCAAATGGTAGAATACCGGTCAAGAGTGAAAAGGTCAAACAGCTTGCACAAGGTTCTGAATTCAAGCCCTGGTACAGTCACATACACATGTGTACACACACACAAAGGGCAGATTACTAAGGATAAAGTCTAATAAAGTGTACCACAAAAGTCTAACAGCTAAAATATCCAATCATAGGGGCTGGGAATGTGGCTCAGTGGTAGAGCACTTGCCTTGCATGCATGAGGCCCTGGGTTCGATTCCTCAGCACCACATAAGCAAAAAGAAAAAAGCCGGAAGTGGTGCTGTGGCTCAAGTGGTAGAGCGCTAGCCTTGAGCTGAATTGCTGAGGGACAGCATCCAGAGTTCAGGCCCCATGACCAGACCCCCCCCAAAAAACCCAAAAAAATAAAAAATAAAATAAATAAAATATCCAATCATAAACAGCTGGAAGCCCCAACCCCAGTGCAGGAGTAAGGCAAAGGAGTTGGTGCTCACCCCTTCTGCCCAACCCTGGGCTACTGGTTCCAGTAGAGCGACCAGCAGGAAAAGAGAGCAAAAGACAGCAGACTGCAAAGAAAGATGTATTTTTCTGAGACAAGGTCTTGGTATGTAGCCCCGTCTGACCTTGAACTTACAATCCTCCTGCCCTACCCTTCTAAGTGCCGAGATTACAGCCATTTGGATCCATATCATCTTATATACAGAAAATCCCTTTAAAAAGTAAGAAAACTGTAGTAACTATAATCCCTCTGTACATCACTCCTACAATAACAAACATATTTAATAATTTTTAAAAACTACCATTAATAAACATTCAGCAAGGTTGAAGGACATACAAAAGTTAATTGTATAACAATCTATACACTAACAAGAGCTTTAAAACAAAATTAAAACAATTTCATTTACAGACAAATCAACAAATAAAAAACCACTCTTAACTAAATTCACTAAGAGTATAAAGCTCATGTTCAGAAAACTGCATAAGACTGTAAAGAACTACAAAACTAGACCAACATCTGTGATCAGGGATCAGAAGACTCACACTGGTTAAAATGTCACAACTATCCAACACAATCTACAGATTACATGCAATCTATATCAAAATCCCAGGAGTCTCTTTTTTTTCCCCAGAAATGAAAAAGCCACCTGGAGATGGTGGCTCACACCTGTAATCATAGCTACTTAGGAAGATGAGATCTGAGGATCTGCAGTTCAAAGGCAGTCTGTGCAAGACAAGTCAGTAAGACTCTTATCTCCAATTAAGACTCTTATCTCCAATTAACCACCAAAGAGCCAGAAGCAGAACTGTGGCTCACATGGTAGAGCACTAACCTTGAGCAAAAAAAGTTCAGGGACGGCACCCAGGCCCAAAGTTCAAGCCCAGGACCAGCAAACTCATGTGGCATGCCTGCATAGGTATACTTGCACATACACAAAAGGAAGGGAAGGAGGGAGGGAGGGAGGGAGGGAGGGAGGGAGGGAGGGAGGGAGGGAGGGAGGGAGGGAGGAAGGAAAGGAAGGAAAAGGCCAAACTTCCAATTCACATGGAACTACAAGGAGTCCAAGTAGTCAAATGTCTTGACAAGTAACGGTGGTTCTAGTTGAAAACTGCTACAGTGCTGGAGTATTCCACATACAGTGCTGCCTCAAGACTGCACAGATCTGAAGCAGTACGAGGCAGCCAGGAATAAGCTCACACAGGCCATCCTAACTCTACAATAACCTGGGGCTCTGACTCAGGATCTGCACTTAGGAGGCTAGGGCAGATGTCTCTCAACAGCTTCTCCTGACCTCTCCACCACCTCGTCCACATCTCTGCTTTGACTTTACGGGCTCAGCACTGATCTCCTCTCATTTCAGTGTCCTTGCTCTGACTCTATGGATAACTACACTACTTCTACTTATAACCAAGTGATCTCTCCCCCTCTTTGTCCCAAGACAGCATCATCTCAGCCCATTTCTGTGTCTGCAGAGTGGCCATGGGGTAGCACTTGCCTCCTTCTCTCTCCTGAGTTCAGCACAGCGCTCCTGAGCCTGGGCCTCCAGCTGCTGCTGTGCCTGGGTGGCCTGCTGTTGCACTTTCTCAAGCATGGCCTGCAGCTCTAGTGTACGAGCCTTCTCTGACTTCAGCTTTCGCAGTAAGTTATGGTGTCCTTGTGTCTCCTGGCGGGCACAGGCCTCCTGCACACTGCGGCTCAGCTGTTCTGTCAAGAGCCGCTCATGCTGCAAGGCCTCCAGCAGCTCCGATGAGTGACTCTTCTCAGCTTCCAGGCTCTTCTGAAGCTCGCAGAGCTGGCTCTGTTCCTGTGCCAGCAAGGCCTCACAGCGTGAACACTCAATTTGCAACTCTTTCTGCAGGTTGTCTTTGGCTGTGCGTTCGTGTTTTAATGCAACACACAGTTGACTATTTTGAGAACGTTGCTTCTCTAAAGTTATTTTTAACTCCTACATTCGTGGGGGGAAAAAATCAACAAGATAGTAAACAATGAGGAAAGTAAACAGTTTCCCTACTCAAACTTTTTTTTTTTTTTTTTTTTGTCAGTGGTGGGGCTTGAACTCTGGGCCTGAGCACTGTCCCTCAGTTCTTCAGCTCAAGGCGACCACTCTACCACTTGAGCTACAGCACCACTTCTGGTTTTCTGGTGGTTTATTGGAGATAAGAGTCTCATGGGCTTTTCTGCCCAGGCTGGCTTTGACCCTCAATCCTCAGATCTCAGTCTCCTGAGTAGCTAGGGTTACAGGCGTGCGCCATCGGCGCCCAGCTCCTACTCAAACTTCTGCTGATACATTTTCTTTTTGTGTGTTTTCCTCTAAAAGTTATTTTTAAGTAGCTGTACAAAGGAGTTGCCATTCAACTGTGTAGTGTATAAATACAATGACTCGATCAATGTCACCCGTCATCATTCCAACCATTAATTGTAACTTCTGAAATCCATCCAGTGAGTGAAAGTATGCACGAGACGTTTTCTGCATGGATAAAGTGCTATTTGGAAAGTGGTGTTGAGTATATGCAGACACATACCCTGATTCAGATATGCCCCATAAACCACAACTTCCTCGATTTTCAGTGGCTTGAGTCTATGTTGGTAGAAGATACACTCTGTAACCCATGGTTGGTGATCTATAGAACACATGGTGGACCTGCATGGCATCCAGGATCTGTGTGCCTACCACTTATCTACATTACAGACAGACCTCAGAGGCTATATATCACCCAAGGTTGCAAAGGAACCCTGTGTCTACCTCCCAGAACCAAATCTTCTAGGACCAAGAAAGCAACGCACCACGGCTAGTTGCCACAGCTATCTGCCTCACTGTGGCTCTGTCACTATATGGCACGATTTTGCCTTGTGGTAACATCTCTATCTCACCACCTCAAGTTCCTGTCACCTTGGTAGAGTACAAACTGGGCTGCCATCAACAAGTATACAAAAGAAAGGCAGGAAGGCCTGTGTCTGTTCCCAGAAGCACTGGCCAGGACAGCTCGGCCCCAAGAGCCAGTCACCTCCAAGGCCTTGGAGCTCTGGCCCTCCCACTGAAGGTGCCGCTGCCGCTCTTCCTCCCACTGGGCCTGGAGGGCTTGCTCCTTCCTGTGCTCACACTCCAGCTCCTCCAGAGCAGCCTTCAGGTCATTCTCCTTCCCATCCAGCATGGACCTGTGTAGGGATATAGACAGCATGGAAGCCCAGGTCAAGGATGGGCTTCAACAAGGTTGGAAAGCTGCTCTGCCACTCCCCCTCCTCTCTGTAGCTCTCATTCCCATACTGAAGCCCAAAGGCTCCTACAGCCAGTCATAACAAACCCAGTTCCTCTGGCAGATGATGCTGTTCAGGGTCGTACCTCAGCTGGAGGATTTCCCGCTGCATCTCACCAAGGGATTCCAACAGCCTTGCGTTCTCCTGTTTATACTCAAGCAGCTCCAACTTCAGCTCCTGCACCGTGCTCTGCTCTGCAACCAGGCGCTTCCGGACATCACTTACTTTCTCTTGTTCTTTGCCCAGGGTTTTCTGTAAGTCACTTACTATACACTTTTCCTGCTCAACTTTATATGCCAATAGTTCAACTGAGAAAAATTAAAATGTAAACAACATTATGAATCCCAAGTGCACAAAACAAATTAAGTTACAAATGAAACTGATTAGACAGATATGTGTTCCAGTGGGAGAAAGCTGACACTTCCGTGAGCTGAAGCCACGCTTGCGAGGGAGCATGCTCCTTTTTCTTTCTCACTAGGCGTCACTTTCTTGGTCAGGACATGTCCCTAAAGCCATTCCTGCACAGGTGCTGGCCAACCCCACCATATACCACTCACAGGGCAATTCAAATCCCACATGGTATCACTGACAAATTCTAAAGAACAATAGCTCCAGTTCTGTACAAACTCCCTGGAAACACAAGGACAGGGGATACGTCCCAGTGCTCACAAGGCTAGAAAAGGGCCTAAGAGAAAGAACACTACAGACTAGGTCCACAAAACATTCCCGAGTGCAGCCCAGACATGCATGCTGCACTCCAGCTCAGCACTGGCTGTTTCACTAACAAAATCCAAACATGAACACAGGTTCTTCCTCACTGACCCCATAAGCAGTGGGAACAACACAGTGCCAGGAGACAGGGCCTAATCAGCATAGAGGCAGAAGGGAGGCAAGTTGGCAAAGACAAATTCCAAACTCCAGTGCAAATGCCTAAGAGTCCCACACATATAAAGGTGAAGGCCCTTCAGACCCTGCAACCCTTAGGGGCATGCTCCCGGAGCCCTGCATCGAGGACCTAGCAGCCAGATTTTTTCAGTGTGCAGTACAGGACAGTGTCAGGGGTGGCTAGAAGGCCATACTGCACCAACTAGTGGGAGCAATGGCACCCACCTTGCCTACGAAGCTGGTGTTCCCGCTGACTCCCGCGGGCCTCTGAACTCGTCAGTGCTGTGCATAACTGCTGCAGTTTCTCCTGGTTCTGCAGGTGCGTCATGCGCAGCTGAGCCCGAAGGGCCTGGATCTCGGACAACAGGCTGCTCCTATCTGGTGGGAAAAGGTGTTCCTGGGGCTTCTCCTTCAGGTCCCCCTGTGGATGGAGAGCAGCAGACTCTGTGTGATGCACTGGAGGGCAGGTGCTAGGGCTAGGAACACAACCTATGCCACATAGTCCACCTTCCCAAACCCAAGCTTCCAGTGAGACTAGAACATTTTGTATGTGGTGTGAACATACAGCATGGTGCACAACAGTCCAGGGATTTAGCTACAGGCCTGACACCTCACCCACAACTCAAACTCCTTGTCTGGTGTCTGAGGGAAGTAATGTACATGGGATTTCTGGTGACCTTTGTGTGGTGTACTCAGCAGCCCAGGCAGCCCATGGTCACTGAGAGACAGGTTCCAAGGAGGATCTGCAGAGCTCGTCAGAGCTCACAAATAAAAATACTGCATTAGCTGAGCGCTGGTGGCTCATGCTTGTAATCCTAGCTACTCAGGAGGCTTGAGATCTGAGGATCACGGTTCAAAGCCGGCCCGACAGGAAAGTCCGTGAGACTCTATCTCCAATAAACCACTAGAAAATCGGAAGTGGCGCTGTAGCTCAAGCAGTAGAGCGCTTGCCTTGAGCTGAAGAGCACAGGGACAGCGCCCAAGCCCATAGTTCAAGCCCCACAACGGACAAAACAAAAACAAAAAACAAAAACCTGTATTACACTAGGTTTCCTTAACCACTTGTAACCACATTCCAAGGTTAAGAAGAGTATGTGACCCCAAATTCACACATGAAATATTCTCTTATCTTCTCTAGAAGAGCCAGGCTCCTGTCAGGAAAATCAAGGCCTAGACAGAGCGGTTACTCACTTGTTCTTGGATAATCTTCTCCAGCCTCTTGAAAAGGGAACTGTAATCTTGCAGGTCTGAGCTGCAAGATCTGGGCTTCAGCTCTTTCTCAAACGCCTCTTGCACAGCCTGCAAAAGCCCACCACTCCAGGCAAGGCAGGTGTCAGAAGGTTCCTGCAAAGGCCAAACAAGGACTTCAGTGCCAGGCTGGTGTGGCTCAGTGGTGAAGGCTTGCTAAGCACATAAAATCTGCTTCACTTCCAGCACCACAAAAGCAGACAGGCTGGGTAATCCTAGCTACCCAGGAGGCTGAGATCAGGCGAATCAAAGTTTGTCAGCAGAGGCAAAAAATTTGTAAATCCAATCTCAATTTTTTAGAAACAAGCTGAGTATGGCGATTTCAATCAACTTTTTAGAAAAAAAGCTCTGTGTGATGGCATGTGTCTGCTGTACATGAAAAACACTAATAGGAAGGTCAAAGCTGGCCAGGGGCAAAAGCAAGACCCCATGCAAGAAATCATAAAAGCTAATGATGGAGGCATGGCTCAAGCAGTAGAGTACCAGCCTAACAAATACAAGTCTCTGAGTTCAAACTCCAATACCAAAAAAGAATCAAGAAAAAAACAAACCAGCACCCCACCAGCATACCCTACAAATCCCGTGGACTGAATGTGTCCCCGACAGTCACTGTCCTAGGAACCCAAGGCCTCCTTAGAGCTCAGTGTGGTCACAGCTAGGCTCTGACCCCAGGGGGCGAGAGCTTTAACTATGAGAAGGTAGAGGCCCCACAGTGCCTTTTCTGATGCAGTGAGGAGGAGGACACCTCACCAGAGTTGAACTATGCTGGGCCCGGATCTGAATCCCAGCCTCCAGATCAGTCAGAAGTAAATGTCTTTTGTTTAAGTTGTCTAATTTTGATGCCTTGTCATGGCAGAAGAAGAGGCAAATGGGCACCCAGCACCATGCAGGATGAACAAGGCAAATGCTACTGCCACAGAAAGTGCCACAAGAAAGAAGATAGTGAAATGAGGCCAAAAGAGATACTAGAAAACATCTCTCCTTTTCCTCCTACTGCTATCCTGTGAGGACCTGGTCTAGAGAGGCCCAAGGCTAACTACGCCTGTTGCACTGAGTAGCTGGAAACCTCCAAAGGCCATGACCAGAAGCTAATGTGTAACAGCTCAAGGACCCGGTGGCATGACCACAGCACAAGCAAATCCTAGGGGCCTGCATGCACAACTGTTTTCAGTGAGTGGCTGCTTACTCATAAACCACTAGAGCAAGCCTGAGGGCAAGTGATGAAGGAGATGGAGTGTGCCCGGAGTGTCAACCACATGTGGCACATTCCAAGAAGAATACAACCTTTCTCTCCTAATGGGATACTTCCAGCCCAGTAAGAAGCAGCAGATGTAAGGAATGGAGCAGTAGGGATGAAGAGAGGGTGGGTGGCATGAGGCCCAGCCAAAGTCTACTAGGGTCCTGATGTCCACTTCATATCGTCTGGCCCCTGGACACTCGGAGAAGGTAAGCAGAAGAGGAGGAAGGCCAGGGCCAAGGAAGTCTGGTTTGGAAGGAGATGGTGCTGCAGGAGGGATCGCAGGGCTAATGTCACAGTTGAGTCGGCACCTACAAAGCTGAATGACCAGGCCACCATGGCAGTGTGTACTTCCTGGCTCCTGACAAGCACCCTAGAAGTCCTACTGACACCTGAAGTGCATCCAGATCACACAGCTGGGTCTCCTCCTCAGTTCCCTGTAACTGCACTGCATGAACCCTGTGCCTGTGCACAGCCATCGTTGTTAGTGCCTGCACATCTCTGGAAAGAGGCTCGTGATGTGCAAATAAAGCTGAATTTTCAGAGAACATGGGATATGGCTTACCATGTCCAAGTCCCCGGGTGCCATTCCAGTACAACCAACAAACAAAAACTGCGTAAGTATTTTTTTTCACTTCTGGAAGGAGTAATGTCCAGTGTTGAGACAGGGTCTCACGGTGTGGCCCAGGTTGGCCACAGACTCTGGATCCTAGTGACTCAGCTTCCTGAGAACAAGGATTGTATGATGGGTCACCACTATGGGCTTTTCTCATAAACTCAGTTCCATACCTTTTCTTCTTTCTCAGGTGCTAACTCCAGCAGCCCCTGCCTCTCCCTCAAGCAGTCATCCAGAAGGGCACGTGGTTCGCCCCGGCTCAGAGCTCTGGGGAGCTCTTGGTTCTCTGACAAGGCCAGTATCTGATGGCTCTCGTCAAACACCATCTGCAGCAAAGCCTACAGCAGGGAAGAACATGTCAGGAAGGGGGAGACCAGCCTGAAGTCTATGTACTACTGTGCCACCACTACTCTGGGAGCTGACACCCAGGGGGGTCTTGTCAAACCCATGGCTGTGGTCAGATACTCTGGCAGAAATAGGCTGCCAGGCACTTGCAGGAAGGTACCAACCAACTACCTTTGCCCTAACTCCAAGGTCTTCAAACTTTCCTACTGCACTGTCACAGACAAAGAAATCAAGCTGGACAGGGTGACTCCAAGAACAGCCCCATAACTGACTCCACTCTCTACTGCTCGTTCAAGGGGAACGTTCTTCTACATCTAGACTAAACCTCAGGCAGGGCTTCTCAGGCCTGCTATGGTCATGTCACAAGGAGATTCAGCATTCTTGGTCCACCTAAGTAAAATGAGGGGGATCCTTAACAGCAACTTGAGTGCTTATGAATGCAACCTGGCTGATACGCCAATGACCAACTACAAAGTGAAGGTGCCTGGGCAGATGTGGGGCCCAGACAGAACTTCCCCTGGCCTACAGGTCTGTGACTACAATGCAGCCTCTTCCACCCTGACTCTGGAAAGCATCTGTCCGTGGGGATGAGCAGTGAGGTGCCAGGAGCTGGTGCAGAGCCAGCAGAGCTCAGAGCAAACACTGCCAGAGCTGCAAATAAAGGGTCATGTTGATGATGCGTTCAGCCTAAAAACAGTTCCAAATCAGGAAAACTCAAAATTAAGCAATGACAAAACCTATGATACAGTTAACCTAAAAAGTAATTTTGTGTGTTGTGTTTTCCTGGGGCCTGAACTCAAAGCTTTATGATCTTGCTCTGCTTTATCACAGAGAGATGGCACACCACCACGTGAGCCACATCTCCAGTTCTGACTCTTTTCTGCTTAACTGGAGATAAGAGTCTCCGAGATTTGTCTGCATGGGTTGGCTCCAAACCGCAAACCTCCGAACACAGCCTCCCAAGTAGCTATGATTATTATACACATGAGCCACTGGCATTTGACTTAAAAAATATTAATAATGGAAGTGGCGCTGTGGCTCAAGCGGTAGAGCGCTCGCCTTGAGCTGAAGAGTGCAGGGATAGCGCCCAAGCCCAGAGTTCACGCCCCATAACCGACCAGAAAAAAAAAAAGAAAAAAAGAATTCAACGTGTGCTGGGCGTGGGTGGCTCACAGCTATAATCCTACTTAGGAGGCTGAGACCTGAGGATCTCAGTTCAAAGCCAGCCCCACCAGGAGAGTCCATGAGACTCTGATCTCCAATTAACCACCACAAAAAAAAATTAATAATACTAATATTAAGAAGCTAGAAACCAAACTACTATACTTATTTTAAAGATGATTTGGCAATTCAAAGGTTTTCCTTTAAAAAGAACATATCTATTGTTGGTGATGGGTGTTTGTTTCTGATTTTAAGGGGAACAGAAGAAGGGTGAACAAATGCAGTCATGGTATTAAGTATACACTATGTAGAATATGACTTTTGCAACTTGGGGGCAGAAATGAGAGGGGGAGCCAGATGCCAATGGCTCACACCTGTCATCCTAGCTACTCAGGAGATTGAGATCTAAGGATCACAGTTCATAGCCAGCCTGAGCATTAAGTCATTAAGTCCCATACTGTGATGGCGAGCCCCGCCAACAGTACCTTCTCTGTCTAGAAACACTTACATACAGCATAAAATCAGCCCCTTCCTGGAACTAACAGAGCTGTCAGTGCAGGACCTGAGCACCTTCATTTGGCACAGAACACATGGTATGTAGTGTATGTGGTGGCCACTCTGCTCCCAGCAACCCTTACCTTCACATGCTTCCCGTGGACCTCCTTCTCCTTCATTGTTCCTAGTGGCTGTGGGGACCCTTCAAAGTTGAGAGCAGCAGCAACAGAGCCAGCAGTGAGATCCTCAGGTCCTACTGAGCCTGGTGTCAGTATCACATCAGTACCTGGGTCATCACCTGAGAGCACACAGAGTTAAGGGCTAAAACATCCAGTTCTAACTGCTCCTTCAAGTGAAAAAAATTACCTTATGAAATATGAATTACATGAGGATGACCCACGCTAAGTGAGGAAAACTTACTTTGCATATTCACTGTAAATACCTATGACAAACACCAGGGGTGTACCTTACACAGGTACAGCTGTGCACCCCACCAGTAGCTAACCCTGAGCAGACAAGCACTCAAGAGCAGCCAGGCTGCACAGGGCCCATGAACTTCACATCCAACGAAGGGTGAACAAAAGATCAGCAGGCAGACAGAGGGCACTGACTACCAAGGGAAGCTGGAAACAGCAGGATGACAGCAACATCTGGTCCAGAAAAGGTGAATGTGAGATGGGAACATGAAAATCCCTGAACACAATCCAGAACACCTGGACACTGGACAACTTTGTCTGATAAGTCAGGCCTCAAAACTCTCAGGAGAACATAAGGCCACATACAACAAGGGGTGGTTTCCAGGGGAAAGGCTCCACACCACCTCCGAGAGCAGCTCCAGACCAGGTAGGCAGTGAACCCATCCAAGGATAAGGTCCTGCTACGAGGAAAGGCAAGTCTATATCCTCGCAAAGGAAAAGAAAGTAAAGAGACCACAGAGAAGACATAAGGTACAGAAAACACAAGGAAGAAAAATTAAAAAATAGTCAAAACACAACTTCAAAGAAATAGGGAGGACATCATTCATAAAACAAAAATAAAGAAAAGCGCAGCTTGGGAGTAATGAAGTAAGAAGGTCAGGTCTGGCCGGTGCTATACTGGCCACATGATGGATGGGAGGGTCTGGCGTCTTGTCTTCATGCTGGGGGAAGAAAACCCCTGCCCACGACCTGCCTCCCAGGCAATGGGTGTGCCCAAGGGACGGGCACTTGGCTGATAGGTTACTGACTCTGTCAGTTCAGTGCCTGGGACTGGGAATTTCCTGAGGATCTGCCCCCTGCGTGGACCTATTTAGGCCCGGACCAGCCTGGCCGCCAGGGCCATGCCACATGTGTCTCTGTGATCGTGTCCTGTGTCCTGTCTCCTGGCTCGTCTCCAGTCATCATGGCGTCCCAACTCAGCTCTCCATTGAAGCTGAATTGGCTTGTTGGTATTGTTTTTGTTCTCTCTTTCCTCTGTAGCATGTTTCCTAGCTGTGTTATGTGTATTTAGGGGCTGCAGGCCTTTGTAACAACGGGCAGCCTGCAGCCTATTAACTGTATAATAAAGACTCCAATATTCTATCTTTCAAAATGTGGCTTCTGGGACAATTCACCCTACAACAGTAAGGGGCATGCTCAGGAACTCAAAGTGGAAGAGGAGACATGCAACTGTTCAGCACAAAGGTCAGGAAATGAAGTTCAAAAAACAAAATGGAAAAAAAAAGAAACTAAAACAAAAACAAGGTGGAAGAGAGAGAAAAAGAAAAAATAAACCAGTCCAAGAGTACAAATATTTCATGAACAAGAACTAGGAAGAGAAGAGAGAAAACCACGGGGAAATGATCTAAAGGTTAATAAAGAGGAGGTTCTTGACACACTCCACCCTGACCAGAAAGGTTACCACAGGTCAAAAAGAACAAGCGGGCAAGGCAATACTCCACAGCCAAGACCCAGTAGTCTATACCAAGACCAAACAATCAAGAGAATGTTCTCAGAACACTTTCTCCAGAAGCCTCTGGGTATTATGCTTCATTAAGATAAAGGACCAATAAGAAGGGACAAGGGGCCGGGCACTGGTGGCCCATGCCTGTAATCCTAGCTACTCAAAGACGCTGAGATCTAGGATCACGGTTCAAAGCCAGCCCAGGCAGGAAAGTCCGTGAGACTCTTATGTCCAATTAACCACCAGAGAACCCCGGAAGTGGTGCTGTGACTCAAGTGGTAGAGTGCTCACCTTGAACTGAAGCGCTCATGGGCAGCACCCAGGCCCTGAGTTCAAGGCCCATGACAAAAAAAAAAAGGGGGATTAGGGGTCCAATGGAGTGTCCACAAAAGATGAGCAGGCAGAGAACCTGCTTTGATGACTTAAATTGAGTAGGTAAACACAATGGCACACGAGAAAACACCTTTAAGTGGTGGAGAGAACATGCACACGCCACTCCGCTGGGGATGGAGGACACAATGTATATACAGGCCATAGTAGAATGACAAGGAAATGGAAACATGTGGAGCTCACTACTACAGTGTCCACACATTATTTTATACCCTATGTGTGGTATGAAAATCAACCAGAATCTAGAATCAAACATAGATTCCCCATGGAGCAGCAACCCAACTGAGTCAGGGACTGACAAAAGCTGCTCATGGAATGACACATGCAGAGCCCTCAGCTGCTCAAGCCACATGCTCAGAACTTGAAGTAAAAGACAAAACAAATAGTTGCTAGTAAATGAAGGTGTGGCTCAATTAGTAAGAGCATCAGCCTTGAGAAAAAAAGCCAAGTGAGAGCGCAAGGCCCTGAGTTCAAGCCCCACTACCAACAACACACACACACACACACACACACACACACACACACACACACACACACACACACACACACAAAGTTGCTAGCATGATGGTACATGCCTGTATTCACAGTATTAGGTAAAATATCAGTAGTTTGAGGCCAGCCTGGGTTAGTTACATAGGGAGACCCTGCCTCAAAAAAACAAAAAATTGCTGGCATTAGCATTTTGCAAACTTTAGATTTCTAATAAATTATATCTCACTATGATCTCACACTCAAAAATCACTAAAAGTGGCAATGACTTAAAAAAACAAACAAACCAAACAAGAAAAGAAACCCAAGTGCTGACTTGGAGAAAGGAAACTATTACAGAATAAATTAATAAAATTTAACAACCAAACAAATCCAACAAGAACCTTTACAGAGACCAAGACCAACAGCTAAGAAATCGAGAACTTCTACATGGTCTCCAAGTATCTCCCACAGGTGTCCACCTCATGAAAAAATAAAAAAACTAAACATCTAGCAGACTTAACTGTAGCCACGAGGCCCACTCTAACCCCTCATACCTCTGACAATGAAGCACCCCATTTACATGACCTGCACAACATACCAGATAGACGCCTGCTAAGTATCCTACTTCAAACCACTGCCCCTGCTCTTCATGAATGTCATTACTCTTTAAACCCAGGGAGGACACAGGAAACACTCCAAAAGATGGGAGGAGCAGAGACACATCATATACTTATGATCCAGGTACCCCTCTGCCTGCCCTATACCAAATGCCACTTGTAAACTGAGATGACACTGTAAGCTGGAAGGACATTACTGGGATAATCACACAATCTGAGTACCCCCATCCGGCCTTGGCTCAACGTGAACTCCTGGTGCAGAACACTGCTAGACACGTATTCCATGAAACACACAGTGCTATGAGGTCTACAACCTCTGAGCACAGGAAGGGGACACAGTGCACGTGAAGGAATTTCTTATATCATCCTGTACTCTAGAATTGATTGCCAAAAGAAAAAATAACTCACTGTTTCCACTCCCATTGCTTCTTTTTTCTAACCCGAGAGGAGGGGATCTTAATGGTTCTTGAGAATCAAACGATGTTATGACAAAGTCTTCAACGTCCTTTTCCTATTTAGATAGGCAGACTTTTAGATGGTTACAAAATAGTAACATCACATCACAGAGCCAAACTTTTCAGATGGTAATTTTCTAAGGCCAAAATTTAACATCTTCCCATAAGGAACCCAGCTCACAGCATTCAGAACTTGTGAACAGGCTGAGGTCATATGCTTCCAACTACTTAACCTGAAATACCACTGCACTTTAGGAATATTTTATATATTAGCCATTAGCAAACATCCTAAGATTCTATGATACCACATGTATGGATCCCTAGATAACATGTACCCCCAAAATTACTTATTTTATCTTGCTTAAGATATATACATTGTTCAAATTAATGCTAGGGAAAAATAACTGAAGTGATCTTAAAATTAATCAGCATCATATAAAAAAAAAATCTGAGGGGTTGGGATGGTGGCTCAGTGGTAGAGCGCTTGCCTTGCATGCCTGAGGCCCTGGGTTTGATTCCTCAGTACCACATAAGCAAAAAGAAAAAAAAAAAAGCCAGAAGTGGCGCTGTGGCTCAAGTGGTAGAGCGCTAGCCTTGAGCTGAAGAGCTGAGGGACAGTGCCCAGGCCCAGAGTTCAGGCCCACGACCGGACCCAAAAAAAAAAAAAAATCTGAGCCTGGAGCCAGTGGCTCACGCCTATAATCCTAGCTACTCAGGAGGCTGAGATCTGAGGATCTCGGATCAAAGCCAGCCCGGGCAGAAAAGTCCATGAGACTCTTATCTCCAATAAACCACCAGAAAACCGGAAGTGGCGCTGTAGCTCAAGTGGTAGAGCACTAGCCTTGAGCTGAAGAGCTGAGGGACAGCACTCAGGCCCATAGTTCAAGCCCCACGACCGACCCAAAAAAAAAAAATCTGTGGCACATGAAGTATTTATGAAAATAAACTAAAAAACATTCTAGAGAAAGAATCTTTCTGCATATTACACCCCAACAATGAATATTTGACTGCACTACTCAGAATCTGCACCAGGTAACCAACACCAGGATGAGTTTCTAAGAAGGGCTACTACACCTTTCGTTTTAGACATGACTGAAGTCAGCTATGGCACTGCCTGCATCCCTAAGAAAGCCAGTCCCTCCAGGGACTGGGAGGCACCTGGCTGACAGGTGAGCCAACAATGGTGCTGCTGTGAGGCAAATGCACAGGAACTCCAGCCAGCACCTGGGTGTTGTAGAGAAGTCACCTACCGGGGCTGTCTCTCCATGGTGATGCTCAGCCGACACAGCTGCTGTCCTCTGTGGGCTCACTCCTGGGTAACAAAGCAGCTCTGAAGCATGGGCCCCCATTGGTGAGTCCATCCAGTCTTTTGGGGTGGTGTCAGCGCTGCGCAGGCTCATGGCCCCTGAGCAGGGCGTCAGGGGTAGGCTGAGCTGAGGCTCTAGGGTAGAGTCCTTCCGGAGGACTTCAGGAGAGCTCCAAGAAGACAGGTCCGCGGGCCTCACTGGGTGCTTCTGGGGCTCAGCCTCCTCAGTGTGGAGGAGGGAGCTTCTGTGTATGCTGGTTTGTGAGGAAACAGGCCCATCTTGTAATGCTAGATTTTCTTGAGTGGGAAAAGCTGGGATTTTACTGTCTACCAAAAAATCTCTATTTTTATTTCCACCAAGGAGATCCTGTGTGGATTTATCAAAATCAAACATGTCAACAGGAGGCAACCCATCTGTTTCTTCGCCATTATGGAAGCCATCATCTGAACCATTTTCTAACAGGTATGGCAATGTTGAGCACTGCTGGAATTTAGGAGGCTCAGTGTCGATGTCCTGGAAGGCCATAGAACATACCAGTTGGTTCAGTTTTTCCTGAAGTTGTTTCACTTGAGCAATGAGGCTGACTTTATGCAGCTGACAATCTTCTACTTGCTTTTCCTTACCCTGTAAGTGGGGAGAATATGGACAGTGCGAAACAGCAAAATGTAAGGTGCTTTACCCTGCCTAGTGGTGACGGTGAGCTGAATTCAGAAAGCACGTATGGGTGAGGGGCCAGGATGAAGACCTGGTAACCCTCTAGGCACTGAACATTCCAGGTCAGAACCAAGAGCTAATGACCCATGCCTAAAAATCTCAGGAGGTTAAAACCTGAGGATCAAAGTTCAAAGCTAGCCCAAGAAGACAAATCCAAGAAACTCTTCTCTCCAATTAGCCATCAAAAGACTGGAACTGGAGGTATAGCTAAGTGGTGGAACCCCACTTGGGAGTGAAAAGGCAGCACTCGTGGTCCTAGAACCTGTGCACATGCACGCACACAAGCACGCACGCACACACAGACAGGAGTTAGTTGTAGCCTCTGTAACAAATGTCTGTTACTTGCCATCTGAGAATCCGGTTCTGCTTGTGGCACCACAGGGTCAGCTCCCCAGCGTTGTAAACATGGCCCCCTTGACCCCATGAGGGCAGGAGGGACTGCACAGACCGCACTGCCTCCTGAGTGCTCAGCGGGCACTCAAAACAGACTCACACATGTTCTTTCACAAAGGCAGCCCAGATCCACATGTTGCTCTTAGCATAGGTCTGGGCACTACAGACTTCAAAACCTGCAAATGCTGCCTTTGCCTTCTTGCTAAATCGGAATCCTATCATAATCTAAGGATGGTGAAGTATAACTTTCTTCCCAAGAAAAGTAAAAATATGGGGGGTAGGGGAGATCCTGAGGGTCAAAAAATAATCTGAAGCCTTCAAAGTCATTCTTGCCAGGGACAACAGTCCTGAGCCAGGGTAGAGCATGACTATAGTTCAATCCTAACATGAAAAACACCTGGCTGCTGAGACTGGGAGAAATGTGTCCTTAAATAAAGCATGCAGGAGATCTCAGACAGAAGCATTAGTACAGCAGGGCAAGTGGACTCAGAGAACAAGCAGCTATATGCAGCCCTCAGCAAAGCAAGTCTCTTCTCCGATGTCCACTCCCTTCTGCCCCTGCCTCATACTGAGCCCTGGCCCTCTTGGGATGGGCAGGGCTCCCACATTATTCCTGCAACATATATTCACACACACCCTCCCAAGCCTACAGACCTGCAACCCTTCTGGCATCCAGCTGCTGTCATCCATGTTCAAGCACATCTCACTTTTCACCAAGAGCAGCTCTGCTTCCAGCTGCCTCTGGCACACTGTGAGCACCGAGATCATATTTTCTGCTTTGTGGAGACCGGAGTCCTTTGGTGACACCAGTACTTCAGCAGGCTGCACATTGTCCTTGATCAGGAGAAATGGTAAGGATGCTTATAAAGCTAGAGCCAGATGCTGCTCAACTATCCCTCAGAGCACTGAAGTACTGCCTATCAACAGAGACATCAGAAGAAAGGCACCCTGGCCTCTGCTTACAGCCAACTACTGGGTAGCAAGTACAACAGGCTGTAGACCACCTGCAGTGGGATGACCAGAGATTTGGGGGCATCTGGGAAAGGATGCTGACAGAGCAGCTAATCCCCAAAGTGTTACTCAAAAGCAAACTAGAATATTTTTTGAAGTAATTCAATTCTGTTCCAAACTGAGATGAGCTTAGAACAGTTTTCATGGGAAATGCTTATTAAAAGAACAACAAAAAAATAAATTAAAAATAAATAAAAGAACCACAGAGGGAAATCTATGCCAAGTAGCCTTTGCCACTGTACAGTCACCACAGCATTAAAGGAGGAGTCGTTTTAAAAGCTTAACTGACTTAAAATAATCTTTTTTTTTTTTTTCCTTTTGCTGGTCCTGGGCTTGAACTTTGGGCTAGGCACTGTCCCTGAGCTCCTTTTTGTTCAATGATAGTACTCTACCATTTGAGCCACAGTGTCACTTTTTTTTCCCCCAGCTTTTTCTGTGATTAATTGGAGATAAGTCTCAGACTTTCCTGCCATGGCTGGCTTTGAACCAAGACCCTCAGATCTCAGCCTCCTGAGTAGCCAGGATTACAGGCTAAAATAATAATTTCAAAGCTGTACAACATAAACCAAGTCTGATTCTCTGGGAATTCCAGAGCAGGTTCAAATTCTTTGCTCTCTTCTCTGCCCTGTCAAGATCGCCCAATGATGGCAGCATTCCCAATACTCATCACAGAAGTCACTGAAGTTAAGAGAGAAAAAGGAGGAAAATACAAGCAATTCAACATCCAGTCTTCATACCCATCCCCATACCCCAGGTAGCATGAGCACCCCAGCAGCCCAGTCCATAGGGAGAGAAGCCCACCTGTTCCAACAGATCATGCTGCTCAGACTGTGTGTCCATGTGAGCATGTGGGGAGCCGCCAGGCACTCCTCCATGGGCCTGATGCTGATCCGGTTCCCCCTGGCAGCCCAGGAGCCGCTGGTACAGCAGCTGCAGCTGGCAGCTGAGATGGGCACACTGTACTCGCAGCTGCTGTAGCTCAGGAGGCTCACCTGGAACAGCCAGAGGCTGCCGTTCCAGGGCACCACGGAAGCGTGTCAAGGCCAGCAGGACAGAATGCAGCTCCACCGAGTGAGCCACTCCCTGCTTGTTCATAGCGTCAATTTCCAAATCTCTCTGCACAATGATTGCTTCCTTTGCCCTCAGGACAGCTTCAAATTCCTGAATTCGGGAGGCCATCACCTCAACCTCAGCCTCCCTGAGGGTCACAATGCGTCCCAGTTCAGCCAGCTGCTGTGTGGCAGCCTCCTCTGCAGCTTGCAGGCGCTGCTGCAAAGCCTCCAGGGCCTGATTGTGCCCCTGTACCTGCTCAGCCAGCACCTGGCTCAAGACTTCCTTGGCTGAGCATGTAGCTTCAAGCTCAGCCTGCAGCGCCTGCCCACCTGGCCCCTTAGACTGGAGGCTAAGCAGCTCACTGTGAAGGCTGTCAGCTGCACAGTCACTGAGTTCATGTACCACAGGCCCCATGAGGGTCAACTCATGCTGCAGCTTCTCAATGACTTCGTGGAGCTGTTCGATTTCTTCTGTTTTGTCTTTCTGTAATCGCTCTTGGTTCTCTTGTAAATTTTCAATAATGGCTTTCAATTCTTCAACCTCAGAGCTTCTGCTGTACCCAACCTAAAGAGAAAGCACGTGTCAGAGAATGTTACTGATATTTTAACAAGAACTACTTTGAATCTGTAAATGGTAAGAGGAAAAGATGGATGTTTTAACAGTAATAATTTTCCATATCTGAGAACACAAAATGTCTTCTCATTTTGTGTCCTCTTCAAATTCTTTACCAGTGCTCTACAGTTTTCACTGTAGAGGTCATTCACTTCCATGATCAAACATATTCCTAGATATTTTAGTTTTTATACCTATTATGAATGGAACTACTTTTATGATTTTTTTCTTAGCAATCTTGTCATTAATATATAAAAAGCCACTAATGTTTGGGGTAAATATTATCAAAATACATCATATGCACATATGGAAATATCACAAGTCCCTTTGTGTAATACACACATACACACTCACGCTCATTAAAATTTTTCTTTTATTGACGTCAACTAGTCGTAAGGCAAATTCATTTTAACAAGTCTACTTCTTGTTCATAATCACCTCTCAACCATTCTCCCTCCTTCCCCTTCTCCTTCTAAAACTGATCTTATTCCATTTTCACACAAGTATATATTCTGTCTACATTGGTCTTCCTTCCCTATCTTCATTCATCTCCCCCCCCCCCCCCCCCACTCATGCTTACACCCTAAATAAGAAATGTCTCAACCTCTTGTTGTTTGGGGGTTTTTTTAACTGTATTTTTTTGTCTTTTCTTTTTTGGTACTGGGGATCGTTGTACTTGCTAGGCAAGCGCTTTGCCACTGAGCTACATCCCAGCCCCTCAACTTCTTAATATTCCTTTTTGTTAAAGTGAATGTTCATTGTTTATTTGGATTTCATCATGGCATCTTACACATGCATATACTATAAGCAGACCAATCTCTCTCTCTCTCTCTCTCTCACACACACACACCCCTATGTGTGTTTACATACATATTTATATTTTAGGTCTAACTTCTACGTATGAGGGAAAACACGTCCTTTGTTCTTCTGAATTTGCCTTACTTCATTTAATATAATTGTTTCTGGGTCCATCTATTTCCCTGCAAATTACATTTTTTTTTTGGGGGGGGGGGAGGGGGGGGGGGAGTCATGGGGCCTGAACTCTGGGCCTGGGTGCTGTCCCTCAGCTCTTCAGCTCAAGGCTGGTGCTCTATTACTTGAGCCACAGCACCACTTCTGGTTTTCTGGTGGTTAAATGGAGATAATAAGAGTCTCACGGACTTTCCTGCCCAGGCTGGCTTTGAACCGTGATCTTCAGATCTCAGCCTCCTGAGCAGCTAGGATTACAGGCATGAGCCACCAGTGCCCCGCTCATAATTTCATTCTTTTTATGGCTGAATAATATTTTTGTTGTGTATATAACACTTTTTTAAAATCACAGACCTGCTTTATGACCATGTGATACCACTACTGGCTATATAACTAAAGGAGAATAACTCAAGATACTAAAGAAATGCTTGAATACTTAAGTGTATTGCAGCCTTGTTCATAACAGCCAAATGGTGGAATCAACAACAGACTAATGGATATGGGTAAAGAGAATGAAGGTTAGGGTTCTCACACACACATACACACAATGGAAATTACAAAGTCATAAAAATGAAATTATGCCATTTGCAGAACTGATTATCAATGTTGCAATAAGGAGCAGAGCAGAGCTCAGGATAGGGTCATCAGCGCTCCACTCACAGGACTAAAAAGCTATCCTAAGCACACCCCCTGCAGCAATGTTCTGCAGGTGCAGCCCCTCTTCTGCTTTGGAAGAAAAGCTCCTGGATACCTAGTGATGCCAGCATTCACAGTCTGCACAACTGAAGTCTCCACAGCATCTTTTCTGTTTACCTTTAAACTGGCATTTTCCTCTTGAAGTTCCTGGATGCTGACCACAGCAGGATTGTTCTGTACCTCCAGTTTTAAGTTCAGATGTAGTATTTCTTCATTTTTACGTACTAAATCAGCCTTAATATTTTCTAGCTGTTTCTTTAAGTCCAAAACCTTTCATTAAAACAAAAGAAGTTTCAAAAATTATCTAATTACCTACTAATTAACTATCTAGCCAAATAATCTAACATAATTATTTTAATATATATTTTTTATTGTAAAGATACTGTATAGGGATAGGAAGGTGGCTCAGTGGTAGAGTGCTTGCCTCTTGCATGCATGAGGCCCTGGGTTCGATTCCTCAGCACCACATAAGCAAAAAGAAAAAAGCCAGAAGTGGAGCTGTGGCTCAAGTGGTAGAGCACTAGCCTTGAGCTGAAGAGCTCTGAGGGACAGCACCCAGGCCCAGAGTTCAGGCCCCATGACCAGAGCCACCCCCCCCCCCAAAAAAATACTGTATAGAAGGATTACAGTTACATGAGTAAGGTAATGAGTACATTTCCTATCAAACATTGTCACCCCCTCTAACTGATAATTATTAAAATAGCTCAGGAGATGGGCTGGGAAGGTGGCTCAGTGGTAGAGCGCTTGCCTTGAATGCCTGAGGCCCTGGGTTTGATTCCTCAGCACCACATAAGCAAAAAGAAAAAAAAGCCGGAAGTGGCGCTGTGGCTCAAGTGGTAGAGCGCTAGCCTTGAGCTGAAGAGCCTGAGGGATAGCGCTCAGGCCCAGAGTTCAGGCCCCACGACTGGACCCCCCCCCTCCCCAAAAAAAAAAAAAAGCTAAGGAGTAGTTATACTATGCACCATTATCAAATACTGATATTATAAAGAATATGCCTTAGGCCAGGCACTAGTGGCTGTATACTAGTGCTACTCAGGAAGCTGAGATCTGAGGATTGTGGTTTGAAGCCAACCTGAGCAGGAAAAGTCCATGAGATTTTCTCTAATTAACTAGTAGTAAGCTAGAAGTGGAGTTGTGGCTCAAGTGGTAGACCAACCACTAGCCTTGAGCTCGAAAGCTCAGGAACAATACTCAGACCTTGAGTTCAAGCACCAAAAAAAAAAAAAAGGAACATATCTTAGTCACAACCCTTCTACTTGTGTTTGGACATTTAGTCTTTTTTTTTTTTTAATGCCAATATTGGGGGTTTTTTTGTTGTTCAGCCCCACTTGAGCGACAGCTCCACTTGCAGCTTTTTGGTGGTTAACTGGAATGAGTCTTAGGGACTTTCCTTCCTAGGCTGGCTTCAAACTGTGATCCACAGATCTCATCCTCCTAGTAGCATGGATTACAGAAACAAATCATCAGTGTCAGGCTTAGATATCTAGTCTTCTATAAAGAAGTACCCAGGCCAGGCGTCAGTGGCTCATGCTTGTAATCGTAGCTACTCAGGAGGCTGAGATCTGAGGATCACGGTTCAAGCCAGCCTGGGCAGGAAAGTCTGTGAGACTCTTATCTCCAATAAACCTCCAGAAAACTGGAAGTGGTACTGTGGCTCAAGCGGTAGAGCGCTCGCCTTGCGCTGAAGAGCTGAGGGATAGCGCCCAAGCCCAGAGTTCAAGCCCCACGACCGACAAAAAAAAAAAAAAGTACCCAGGGCCATAAGAGGACAACACGGGGGTCCACACAGTCCAGGCTACTCACCTCAGTCTCACGCTGTAGGAGCTTTCTCTGTGTTGTTTCTAGCTGGACTTCTAAATCCTCAGGAGAGTGTTCCAAAGGTGGCAAGGGACACTTGCCTTCACTGAGTGTAGACTGTGACATAGACATTAGCAGAGAATCACTCATCTGCTGTCTCTTTAGTGCCTCTTTATCCTATTGAAGAGAGAAGTGGAAATGTATGAGACTAACACTTAGGGAATGAAGGACTTCAGGTTTCTGTCAAAGTATAAACCATGATCAATCCTGAGGCAGCGGGTCCCCCATACACACCGATGTTCACTCCCCTTTCTAGACAACACATGCTAGACAGAGCCCTCTGGGCTCTTGCTGAGACCCACGTGGTAAAGAGTCACAGGGCCTACCCATGACTCCAGTATGAGAAATTTCCCGTAACTGTTTAACAAAGTAAGAAAATATGCACCAGACTACAATTAAAATATTGAAAAGAAGTTAACAAAGTATGGCTGAAGCTACATCCATATGATAAATATTAACAACACTGAAAAAGTTCCCACAAAACAGCTAATATGGAGAAAATGTCATAAAATATTAGGTGGGGAATAAACAAATCGGCAAGTGCAGTTAAGTGATTCAACTTGAAGGAGGGGAAATGGTTTTTTTCTGTACCTCTATCTAGCACTTTACCTCCATGAATGTTTGCTGAGTGAATGAATGAGAAGGGTGAACAGCCCTAAGGCAAACCAGCTGGGAAACAGAGCAGGGTCCCTGCAGGTCAGGCTATACAGAGCATCAGGAGACAAGTGGGGAAGAGAAGGCACCAGTCAGATGCATGGAAGCAGCAGGATATATCTGAGTCAAACTACTGATTCTCAAATGAAATTTCTCCTTGGGCACTATTTTTGTTTTTTATTTCTTCTTTTCATTTTTGGTGGCAAGAAGTTTAAACTCAACTCAGGGTCTGTGCTTGTACTCCACAATTTGGGTCCCACCCTCAGCACCTCTTTTTTTGGAGAGGGAGTGTCAAAGCTTGAGCTCAAGAACCTCCAGCTCTCCCTTAACTTTATTGCTCACAATTGGCGCTCTACCACTTGAGTCACACTTCCAGTCTAGCATTTTGCTGATGATTTGAAAATATAGTCTCAGGCTTATTTGCCTAGTGGCTTTGAACCACTTTCCAAAAGGTCTCGGTGGTAAAGATTACAGGCATGAGCCACCAATATCTTGCTGTTTTAATTTTAGAATAGGGTCCTCAATTTTTTTTCTCCAGGGCTAGCGTGGACCGAGACCTCTTCTCCCCATCAATGCTTCTAGCAAAGCTGGGTAACAGGTACGCATCATCACGCTTGCTTCATAACTGAGATGGGATCTGGCTAACTTTTGCCCTAGGTTAGCCTTAAACCACAACTCTCCTTAAGTTCCACCTCCCAAGTGTCTAGCATGTTGTTTGACCTTACTTTTCAAGCCGCTTTTTAGCCTTCAGTGACAAAAATAAATGAAATGTCAAAAGTTCAATTCCTGAACTCAAAAAGCAGGTGCACCTGGAAGATGTAGTCCTGAAAAAGTAGGTGCTCTGGTCTAGAGCCACCAAGGACGTCTGCCAGGCCTTCCATCACTGGACCCTGCTGTGACTCAGTGGTCAGAGAGTACAGTCCACGCCCCTGGGCCATCCAACCCATCCTGTCCCCAGATGCCCGCTACACCCAATGAGGATGCACAATACTTTACTTGCAGTTCTTTCACAGTTTTTTTCTGCTTTTCTAGTTCTTCCTGGAGCTGGACCATTTGTCTTTGGGTGTTGGCATGTGTCGCCTCAAGGTATTTAATTTCTTCTTCCTGGGTCAGAAGTTGTCGATCTGCCAACTCTTTTTTTATGACCAATTCATTAAATCCATCTGATTTTTCTCGCAGTTTTTCTTGTAACAATTCAATCTAAGAATAAAAAATGTGTAAAAAATACAAGAGACCATTAAAAAGATACCTTCTTCCAAATAAAAAGTCCCAATATAACTGATAAGAGAAAACGAATACCGTTTCTTTAGATCAAGGTGCACTGAACCTAAAGAAAGACTAGCATACTTGTCCAGGCGGGCTTTGAACCATGATTCTCAGATCTCACCTCCTGAGTAGCTAGGCTTACAGGCATGAGCCACTGGTACCTGCATTTATTTCCATAAAGTTTTCATTTAATTGTTATTTAGGGTACAAACATGCTCAAGTTCACTATAGTTAATCAGCTAGGCCAGTCCCACTCTACCACAGAACCAAGATGGACGGAGTCTATACCTGCTCAGATTTCTCTTTGATCTTTAATTACAGTAAGGATTCATGTTCATGAAACAGCATTTAAGCGACTTGAGAAATAGTTACTGACCCAAGACTATATTCATGAAGCTTTCTACAGAATAAAGAAGAGTTATCTATGAGTTTATAATGTAGGAGAAAGTGTGGGTAATAAAAGAATCAAAGACTTTTGGAGGTTAAAAAAAAAAGACTAGGGCATGGTTAAAGACAGTCTTTTACTAAAGACACAAAAAGAGCAACCAAAAAAAAAAAAAAACATAAAATGAAAGTTATTCTGACAAAGGAACACAATAGTATTTCAAAACTTAAAAAAAAAAAAAAAAAGCTAACAGTGACCATAGCAACAATTTGGATGAAATAGAGAATTACAAAGAGTAGGGGGGAAAAAAATCTCAACCCAAAAAGCTAATACATGACTCTATTCTTTTTAATTTTATTGTCAAGGTGACATACAGAGGGGTTACAGTTACATAAGGTAGTGATTACACTTCTTGTCTAACTTGTTACCCTTCCCTCATTTTTCTCCCTCTTTTCCTCCTCCTCGTTGTTACATAGGTTCCCCCCACCCTTTATCCTTTGTCTCACCACTTTGTTATTCCCCTTCAATTCAGATGAACGTAATTTCAATACCCAGGGTACCAAAATCGAACACAACAGGGGATAAACCATAGGGGGAAAACACAAAAGAAAAAAAATTACAGTACATTGAGAACAACATCATATTAAATAAGCCAGACCCAAAGAAACATAGGTTCCATGTGCTCCCTTATTTGTAATAATTAGTATACAACTAGGATAATCTTAGCAGATAAACAGAATAGCTCAATAGCTATGTACATATGGCCATATAAGATGATACTAAGTGAAATGAATTTCAAGACATGGACACAAGAGGTTCTTCTTTGTTGTTCTCAACATGATTCCATTTCTTTTTTTTTTTTTTTTTTTTTTTTTTGGGGGGGTGGGGTCCAGTCATGGGGCCTGAACTCTGGGCCTGGGCGCTGTCCCTCAGCTCTTCAGCTCAAGGCTAGCGCTCTACCACTTGAGCCACAGCGCCACTTCCAGCTTTTTTCTTTTTTGCTTATGTGGTGCTGAGGAATCGAACCCAGGACCTCATGCATGCAAGGCAAGTGCTCTACCACTGAGCCACCTTCCCAGCCCACATGATTCCATTTCTATGTTGTTCAAATAATAAAATTACAAAGTACAACAGATTGGTGGCTGCTAGTTATTGGAAGGGATGTTGTGAAGAAAGGCAGTGGGAGACTTCACTATACCTTGCTGACACTGGCTTGTGCTCCTGGAGTCTAATTCTGCAGGATATGGCCATAGGGTACAAGTATCTCTCTGAGCCTTACGTGTGTGTGCGCATGCACGCGTGTGTACATATATGTACTCATTCACACACAGGTCCTGGAGATTGAACTCAGGGCCTGGATGCTGTCCCTGAGCTTTTTTGCTCAAGGTTAACGCTCCACTACTTGAGCCATAGCTCCACTTCTAATTTTCTGGTGGTTCACTAGAGATAAAGAGTCTCATGGACTTTATTTCCTGGACTGGCTTTGAACCATGACCCTCAGATCTCAGTCTCCTGAGAAGCTGGGATTATAGGCATGAGCCACTAGTGTCTGGCTCTGAGTCTTACTTCTTACAACGGTATGAAAATCTATCATTCCCCCCAAATGAGCTTAATTTAAAAAATGAATAAGAAAATCAACAGCTACCTCAGAAAAAAAGGTCACTGCACAGCAAAGAAATAAGATGGCACACAAGACCCAACCCACCATACAGGTAGCCCCATAGCAAGTAGCCCCTAAACATAGCCATCTACCTCCTCATCCAGCTGTGAGCATGGATGTATGTATATACACATATGTGTGTGTGTGTGTATATATATAAATATCTATATATATATAGAAGAAAAGAAATTGCATGCCTGTATTTGTGTGTATATATATGTGTGTATATGTGTAGGTGTATACATACACATAGGTATACACACACACACAGAAGGAAAAAAGGAAAGGAAAAAAAATAAAAAACACTGTAGAAACCAGGTGAGGTAGCTCAATCCTACAATTCTAGCTACTCGGGAAGCTGAGATTAGGCACAACAGTTTAAAGCCAGCCTGGGCATACAAGTTCTCAACATTCTGCCTCATTCAACAGCTGGGTACTGTGGTGAAGGACTGTTATGGGGGAAGCACAATGGTTGGGTATGGTGGCAAACTCTTGTCATCCTCAGCACAAGTAGAGAGACCGCAGCCCAGGGCAGCCTGAACATAAAGTAAGACTTTACCTTAAAAATAAGCAAGGAGGGCTGGGAAGGTGGCTCAGTGGTAGAGGGCTTGCCTTGCATGCTCGAGGCCCTGGGTTCGATTCCTTAGCACCACATAAGCAAAAAGAAAAAAGCTGGAAGTGGCGCTGTGGCTCAAGTGGTAGAGCGCTAGCCTTGAGCTGAAGAGCTGAGGGACAGTGCCCAGGCCCAGAGTTCAGGCCCCATGACCGGACCCCAAAAAAAAAAAAAATAATAAGCAAGGCAAAAAGAGACTGGCAGCCTAGCACTCAAGTGATAGAGCACCTATCTTTTCCAAGAACAAGGACCTGAGTTCGAGACCTAGTACCACCAGAAATATTTACTAAAAGCTATAGAAAGGCCAGGAGCTGGTGGCTCACGCCTGTAATCCTAGCTACTCAGGAGGCTGAGATCTGAGGATTCAGTTCAAAGCCATCCAAGAAAGGAAAGGGAAAGGAAAGTCCATGAGACTCTTATCTCCAATTAACCACCAGAAAACTGGAAGTGGGGCTGTGGCTCAAGTGGAACACTAGACTTCAGCTAAAAAGAGCTCGGAGACAGTGCCCAGGCCCTGAGTTTAAGCCCACAGCAACAACAAAAACAGCTGTAAAAAAGCCAGGGATCAGTGGCTCATACCTGTAATCCTAGCTACTTGAGAAGATATGAGGATTGTGGTTTGAGACCAGTCCAACAATAAACATCAATCTCAACCAATAGCTTGGCATGATGGTGCAGGCCTACCATACTAGCTGTGTGAGATGCTAAGATCAGAAGGACTGAAGTTTCAGGACAGCCTCAGTAGAAAGTCCAAAAGACTGAAAAGTCAAAAAGGAAAGAAAAACACCCACAAAACTATACACATTAGCTACTGCATAGACACAGCACACACTCTACCTGGCTATCAAGGTGATTTGGCAGCCGTGGCCGGGCTGACTGGCGGAGCTGCTCCTCCAGCCTCTGGATCTCCTGCTGGAACTCTTCACGCTCATGTTCACGCTCAACAGCCTGCTCCTGCAACAACGAGTGGTCACACATTAGAACTCCCATTGGAAAGCCTATAACAAACCTCAGAGCCAAGGAATATGGCCAGCATTATACACACGTCCACCCACCAGTAACAGCTTCTTCACCACCGTCATTTCGCAAAATGGGGTTAAGTAAAGAGGAATGGCCTCTTAGATTTAATGTGAAGGAAGCCTGGAGAAGAGAACATTTTGAAGCTTGTGGGCAAGAAGCTTCAGTAAGCACAGATGGCACTATACAGCGGTGTGTCCTCCTCCAAGGGAAGGCCACACACACACCCCAGATGCAAGACTAAAATTCAACTGCTAAAAACTTCTCCCATGATAGTAAGAGGGAACCCGAGATGACAGAATTCTCTCACAACCAGCTTATGAAATCAAATAAGACACAGTGCCAATCAGTGCACCATGGCACTTATCTTGAATGGCATATCATAGAAGCTTCTCGTGCCATCTTGAAACTTAGTGATGCAAATAAAATTTATTATCCAGAGGTCTTACGTCCATGAACTGCCGCTGGCTACGCAAATGCTTATCCAGGGCAAGTAACTGCTGCTTTAGAGTGGCCGCCTCCTCAGCCTGCTGGGCACAGCCCTGGTGCTGTGAGAGCTGGTCCTCCAACTCTGACTCCAAGATCTTCATCTGAGACAGCAGAGATGCCTGGTCCTTCTCCGACTGCTTCCTGGCCTCTGACTGCTCCCTGGTTAGAGATTCCATTTCCTTCTGTAGTGCTAAGAGTGCCAAGAAAACAAGTCAGGGCCCAGGAAATGTGTACACCCTCATGATGACAATATACAGAAGAGTGCCAGACTTTGATGGGCTGCTCGTTAGGACTCCAACTAGGCTGACAGAAGTTACCAGGAAAGAACAGTCACTACGTTTGGCCACCCTGGAGAGTACACCCAAGCAGGCCTGTAAAGCTACCAACCCTGACTTCTATCAGGCAGGCCCACCTGGATGCCTTTTGCATGGTATCACAGGGCTGTGATACTATAGGGGCTGGAACCAGCCTGTCTTTGTCTCCAGACCCACATCTCAATAGATACAAGGCTTTCTCAGACACCCTCTCAAAATAAAGACAAATGTGAAACATACCCATCACCCAGCTGCCTCAAGCAGGCTGACTGAGGGCCAGGTGCAAGCCCAGGCAAGAAGTCACACCCCACTTCAAAAATAACCCGGTGCAAAAAAGACTGGTGATGTGACTCAGGGATAAAGCACCTGTCTAGCAAGATAACAACAGGCTGTCATACCTGTCATCCTAACTACATACAAAGCTAAGATCTGAGGATTATGGTTCGAAGCCAGCTGGGGCAGAGAAGTCTATGAGATTCTTATCTCCAGTAAGAACTAAAAAAGCTGCCAGCACCAGTGGCTCACACCTATAATCCTACCTACTCAGGAGGCTGAGATCTGAGGACTGTGGTTCAAAGCTAGCCTGGGCAGAAAAGTCCCTGAGACTCTTATCTTCAATTAACCACCAGAAAACCAGAAATGGTGCTGTGACTCAAGTGGTAGAATGTCTTGAGCTGAAGAGCTCAGGGAAAGTGACTAGGCCCAGAGTCAAGCCCCACAACCAGAACAAAAAAAAAAAAAACACTAAAAAAGCTCGGTAACAGCACCTAGACACTGAGTTCAAGTCCCAGGACTGGCATTTAAAAAAAAGCTAAAATATTGTCTACAAATTTTCTTACATTTCACTAGTTTTCAAAAAGGCCAATCCTTTATGACAAATCAATACTATTAGCATAACATTCTCAAAAAACTTTCATGCAAAGAAATCAGCAATTACTGAAATGTAGCTTTAAACATGCAGTTATAACCATGTCATTCACAATCTTCAGTTCAGGAAAAGGGCCTGAACATGGCCACTCTTAACAGCACTATTAGTTCAAGGAGACAAACACAGGCTCCAGCTAAGCCCAGACACTAGAGGATAGAGGAGCACCCCCCTCCCTGTCCTCAGCCCCTTCCATGCAAGGTCATGGGACATAGTAGCCATGTAAGTGTATCAAAATCGGGGGGGGGGGGGGGGGTGGCTAGGAAGGTGGCTCAGTGGTAGAGCGCTTGCCTTGCATGCATGAGGCCCTGGGTTCGATTCCTCAGCACCACATAAGCAAAAAGAAAAAAGCCGGAAGTGGCGCTGTGGCTCAAGTGGTAGAGCGCTAGCCTTGAGCTGAAGAGCTGAGGGACAGTGCCCAGGCCCAGAGTTCAGGCCCCGTGACCGGACCCCAAAAAAAAAAAAGAAAGAAAGACAGAAAGAAAGAAAGAAAGAAAATCAGACAAGGCACAGAGCACAGGGTGGCCCAGTCCCTCCCCTGAAGACCTTCCAGAAGGCTCCACTGAGAAACTGGCCCAACAATCACCACCACTGATGTCAATTCTTACAAAACAGCCCACACAGGGCTTATAGTAAATACAGTGGTCATTAGAGAAATACTTATGTCTTGAAGCTTTAAAATGGTAAAACTTGGCCAATTTTTGTAAATGAATAGTAAAGATTGCAGTATCCAGCCAGGTGCTGGGGGCTCATGCCTGTAATCCTAGCTACTCAGGAACCTGGATCTGAGGATTGCAGTTTGAAGCCAGCCCAGGCAGGAAGGTCTATGAGACTCTTATCTCCAATTAATCACCTGAAAACTGGAAGCAGAGCTGAGGCCCAAGTGGTAATGTTAGCTTGAGCATTAAAAACTCAGGGACAGCACCCTGAGTTCAAACCCTATGACAAGAAAAAAAAAAAAAAAAAAGGATTACAGTATCCTTTTAACAGTTTAGCTCTCAAGTACATTTTAGTAAGTAATTTGTAAAATCTGATGCAAACATAGAGGACATCGTGCAGAAATCACATTTGTCTTTACAAACCTGAGTTCTTGTGGGCAGCAGAGGCAGGCATGCCTACAAAGGGGAAACACAGTGCATCACAGAGAGGGAAACAGAAGATGGGACCAACCATGGTAGGGACAGCAGCACTCAGGCAGCACTCGAACCCCACACAACCATGACACCACTGGGCTGCTCCCTTGTGGTTTCAGGGGTTGGTGCCGGCGGATCGTGTGCTCATTTCCAAGAAAACAAACAGGACAGATGGCATCTTCCTGAGGTTGACCACAACACATACTCCATAGTTAAAAGTAGGAGAAAGGAGGCAGAGCTACAGTTCCCCATGAATCCCAAGGTTCCTGGGAAATCAGTCCATGTTCACCAAACAGGGGGGGAAACCTACGGCCAGGGAAACTGAAGACACAGTGCTCACTGCTGGCCCCAGGAAGCTGGGCTTCCTGGGTGTGAACGTGAACAGACAGTACTAAAGCTTTAGAGGCCAGGGTGAGAGGAAGGCAGAGGAAATAAACTGCCAAAATGAAAGCCATCTAAGAAGACTCCAGAAAAGTGACAACAGCTTCACAGTGACAAAGCACAAAGAAGGGCAGCTCAAGATAGGAAGAGTTCCTGGAGATATTCCTACAGTGGCTGACCTAAGCCCAGCCTCTGCCGAGGACCTGCAGATCAGTTCTACATAGAAGCCCAGGCCCTACAGAGCAGAACTACAGGGCAGCACAGAAACCCAGCTGCAGCCCAATATGGTATCTAACTATCCACAGGCCCAACTTCTGTATCTGTCATGCCCACATTAATAAAACACAAGGTCTCCAGGAAGGACACCATGGCAGACTACTGGCTGGGGTGAGGGTTTTTGAAAGACCTAGCTAGCAGAAAATGATGAGTCTTCTGACCTCAGGGAAGAGCTAGGACTAGAATCTTGTATCACCTGTTATGTCTAATAAACGAAGAAGGAAGCAAGGGAACGGTCAAACACTCAGTCCTAAAAAGGCCCCACGCACAGAGCCTTGGGAGACAAGAAGACCTGGACAACGAAGGGAAGACACTTGGTTGACTGCACACATTCACACCTGAAGAAGGAAGTCCTGTTCAACACAGCAAGCAGAAAGGAGAGATGAGGCAGCACAGAGGAAGTCAGGAGTAAATCCAAAGGCTTTGAGAACAGGGACCAAGATTAAAAGGACCAAATAAGAAGCTCACCAATGACAATTTGAAAAAGTCATTGAAAGCTGAAGAAAGATGTTTGCCAATGAAAGTTTTATTTTGTTTGTATGTATGTATTTTGTACATATGTTTTTTGGCTGGTCCTCAGGCTTTAACTCAGGGCCTGGACACTGTCCCTGAAGATTTGGTTCTCAAGGCTAGCACTCTACCACTGAGCCATAGTTCCACTTCCAGCCTTTTTGGTGGTTAATTGGGGAAGAGACTCTCAGGGACTTTCCTGCCCAGACTGGCTTTGAACAATGATCCTCAAACCTCAGCCCCCTGAGAAGCTAAGATGATAGGTATAAGCCACCAGTGCCCAGCAAATGACAGTTTCAAAAAGTTACTACGACTGGAAGAGACTCTCAGCAAGTAGAGTAGCTCAGCAGTACCTGCCTAGCAAGTATTAAGGCCCTAAGTTCAAACCCCAGTACTGCCAAAAAAAAAAAAGAAAAAGAAAACTCATTAACACAGCATCCAGAAATGAAATTAATGTACTTTAGCCTGAAGATAAAGCAATAAAGAAGATACAAATGAAAAAGCCAGACATGACCAAGCAAATCTGACAATGGTGCGGAACTATTTCTAACACATTAGCATTAATCTGCAAATGCTTTACACTTATGTTTCAACCATTTCATTTTCAGTATTTATGACTTAAAAAAAAAAAAAAAAAACCACTAAAAATCTGGCTAGGTTGCCGGGTGCTGGTGGCTCACGCCTGTAATCCTAGCTACTCAGGAGGCTGAGATCTGAGGATCCCGGTTCAAAGCCAGCCTGGGCAAGAAAGACCGTGAGACTCCTATCTCCAATAAACCACCAGAAAACCGGAAGTGGCGCTGTAGCTCAAGTGGTAGAGCGCTCGGCTTGAGCTGAAGAGCTGAGGGACAGCGCCCAGGCCCAGAGTTCAAGCCCACGACCGACAAAAAAAAAAAAAATCTGGCTAGGCACAGTAACGTGTTGCAACGCTAATAACAGTACCTACGAGGCTGAGGCAGAAGGATCAAGTTCACAACCACCCTGGCCTGTCTATATGGCCAGATCTTGTCTCAAAATAAAAACAAGGGGCTGGGGACGGGGGGAGGATGGGAAGGGATGGGAAGGAGAAACAAAAGAGGAGGCTACAATGCTTGATAAGAAATGTACTCATTATCTTGCCCATGTAATTGTAACCCCTCTGTACAGTATTTTCACAATAAAAAAATAAATAAAAATTAAAAAAAAAAAACAAAAAAAAAACAAGGGGCTGGGAAGGTGGCTCAGTGGTAGAGCACTTGCCTTGCATGCCTGAGGCCCTGGGTTCGATTTCCCAGCACCACATAAGCAAAAACAAAAAAAGCCGGAATTGGCGCTGTGGCTCAAGTGGTAGAGCGCTAGCCTTGAGCTGAAGAGCTGAGGGACAGCACCCAGACCCAGAGTTCAGGCCCCATGACTAGACCCCCAAAAAATAAAAATAAAAATAAAAAAAAAACCATCAACAACAACAACAACAACAAAAAACAACCTGAAAATATATTATCATTGGATCTTAGGGGCCCTCCAAAGCTCCTGTGTTGAAGAGCTGGCCCCTGCAATGTAGTCGCGTTTAGAGTGGGGATCTTAGGGGCTGGTAAGATCACGAGGCTCTGACCTCATCAACACATTCACAGCTCAATAGATTAATAGGTTGGGGGAGGAGCTCTGTTTGAAAAGCTGGAGAGGCTGGGAAGGAGGCTCAGCGGTAGAGTGCTTGCCTAGCATGCATGAGGCCCTGGGTTCAATTCCTTGGTACCACATAAAACAAAACAAAATATAATTTTTCAAGTGAGTGAGTGAGCTTCCTCAGCTCCTTATCCACCAAGAAGTGAGCAGCTCTCCTCTGCCACACAGTCCAGGCGTGGTGCACTGCCTGACCACAGCAAGTTAGCAAGTAACCTAACCATGAAACCTCTGAAGCCAGAGCCAAAATAAACCTTTCCTTCTTCAAGTTGTTTTTCTCACACAGGAGACACACATTTACAGTACAATTTTAAGAAGCTCATCTTTTTTTTTTTAGTCGGTCATGGGGCTTGAAATCTGGGCCTGGGAGCTGTCCCTCAGCAATTCAGCTCAAGGCAAGTGTTCTGCCACTTGAGCTACAGCACCACTTCCGGTTTTCTGGTAGTTTATTGGAGATAGGAGTCTCATGGTCTTTCCTGCCCGGGCTGGCTTTGAACCACGATCCTCATATCTCAGCTTCCTGAGTAGCTAGGGTTCAACACTTTTTTGGGGGAGGGAAGGTTGGTCATGGGGCAACTCTGGGCCTGGGCGCTGTCCCTCAGCTCTTCAGCTCAAGGCGAGCACTCTACCTTGAGCCACAGCACCACTTCCAGCTTTTTTTCTGCTTATGGTGATGCTGAGGAGTGGAACCCAGGGCCTCATGCATGCGAGGCAAGCATTCTACCTCTGAGCCACCTTCCCATCCATCCCGGTTCACTGTTCCAGAGGATTCAAAAGCAATAACCAGTCAAGAGGATCATCTTCCTCCAGACCACTGTGTAGCAACTGAAGTTGCATCCTGCCAGTCACTTTCAAACAAGCCCGGCTCCTTGCTTTCCATGTCTTCACGCCTGTAACTAGCAAGCTTCTGTGTGAGTTTGGACCCCACCCTCACCTCTACATCCACATTCCTTACCAGCCTCCCTTGCCTCTGCCTCAGCAGCCAAGGCTTCCTTCTGGCTCCACAGGGTGGCCTTCTCCTGTCTGAGAGCAGCCAGATCCTGGGCTGCCTGCTCCAGCTGCTGTCGTAGGCTTTCAAGCTCCAGGACTAGCTGCTGCTCCAGCTCCTCCTTTTGACCAAGTGCCTCCTGAAGATCAGCTTTCTCCACCTTGAACCCTTCAAGGAGGCCTGAGGAAGAGACAGTGTTCAGGCAAGGTGTTGAAATTCACCTGGAGGGTGAGAGCCCACCAGAAGCCCTATGAGTGCTAGGAAACCACAGGCAACACTCCTGGCCAGCAGTCACAGGCTGTCTTCCGTGGAGGTGGGGCTATGGAGAAGCCCACACCCCAGGAAAGGGTTACACACCAGCGACCCCTATGTTAAGACAGTGTGCAAAGAAACCTCCGTCCCAGGAAGGCTATGGGACGAACACTGAGTGTCAAGGGCATTCCTTGTCTTCAACCCAAAAAGAAGAGGTCAGTGCCAAGAGATGGTGGCCACTCCAGGGCTGTCTGTGGCCCTTAAATGGCCCTGCCAGTAACCTAGGGCACCCAAGCCATCAATGCTTCCCCAAGTACAATTTTCATTAAGGGATGTCAGCGGGCCACACACAGCTGTAGTTTATTCATATACTTTGCTTCTCACGCTTCCTGTAGGAGAGCGGAATCCCTGATGATGAAGTACACAGCTTACTTTGAGCTGTGTGCAGCTCCAGCACCAGCTCGGCCTTGGCAGCGCTCTCCTCTTGCAAGCGTTCCAGCATCTCCTGCTGCTTCTGCACAAGCTGTGCAGTCTCCTCGGTCTTGTGGAGAAATTCTTTTTCAAAATGAGAATGTATCTGACGTGCTTCTTCTAACTGTTAAAACATTTCAGATTGTTTTGAGAAGCAAGAGTGATAAAAGGAGTAAGATTGGTTAGAATACATTGCAAACGTTGAAATGCAACAATGAAATCCTTCCCTCACCCCCGTATAACAAAAGGTTAAAAAAAAATAAGCACACACTTTTGAGAATCAGAACTGCAAATTAGAAATAAGCATAGAAAAATAAGAGAGGCCAGGCACTGGCCTGTAATTCTAGCTATTCAGGAGGCTGAGATCTGAGGATCACACTTCAAAGCCAGCTCAGGTAGGAAAGGCCATGAGATGCTGATCTCCAATAAACCACCAGAAAACTGGAAGTGTGGCTCAAATGGTAGAGGGCTCTCCTTGAGGTGAAGAGCTCAGGGACAGCACCCAGGCCCAGAGTTCAAGCCCCATGACGAGAAAGTGAGAGAGAGAGAGAGAGAGAGAGAGAGAGAGAGAGAGAGAGAGAGAAATTACCAGGTACTACCAGGCGCCAGTCCCACCACCACTAGCAAAACAGTAGATGGTATATGTCACCAGGGCCGTCCTACTTCCCCCAGAGCTGAGGGGGCCTTCCTAGACCTCCTTTACTTCCCAGAGCCCAGCTCCGCCCGCCCTAGCCCTTCTGCCTCCCTCTCTGGCACTTTCAGGCCATCTACAGGGTGAGGGACGCAGATGGGCTTTTGAACTCAAAATACACACTCCTCTACTCCTAGAGTAAAGCACCAAGCCAAGCTTCCCTTGGCTCCCCACTAGTTAGCTCAAAATTCTGGCCTTTCCTGGGCTCAAGGTATGTACTGGTCTCTAAGAATATCATTGCTTCTTTCCTGAAAATGTTTCAGAGGACAACTCTTATGCATCTATTGCCTCTCCCAAAACTGGCCACCTCCTCCAGCTTCTATCCTCTTGAACACCCATCTCTATCTGCAGTCAAGGGCCACATAACCACCAGCAAACACAACCTGGCTGGGAGGCCTGTCTGACCCTGACCTCAGTCACAGCCGCTACCACATAGCTCTTGTACTTCCCCCAAGGCTCTGCTGCCTTGATAGGGAGGCTCCACCTTCAGCACCTCCCCATGTTACTTCCCTTCCCCCCCCACCCCCAGCGTGGGGGAAGGTTTTTAATAAGTCGTATAGACACACATGGCAGCCCCAAGGCACTTGCTTAACATCTGCACCATGGGGTATGGTCCTGCAGAAAAAGCTCATAGGAATGAGTTCCATTTAGACCCATCTAGAGACATGGAAAGCACCCGACTACAGGTCAAAGGCTGGACAGGACGCTCATGGGGAGAATGGGGCAGGCAGGCGGGAAGCCCCAAGAAGTATTCTATGTCTTAACACTAAGGGTAGAAAAATTACTTAACACCAATGCTTAACAGAGAAATGCTTATGTTTTAACTGGAATAACTTAGAAAAAGAATCACTTATTGTTTTCCACATACTCTTATTTCATTCCTACTATAATTGCCTTAAAGGTTCTGAGAGTTAACAAAATGAATTCTTCTTAGTGCTAATCTCTAAATATGAAAACACTGAGTGGAACTGCAATACTGCATGATGTAAAAGAAGTGGTCTGAGATTCTATTTGCCATTCACAGAAAGTTTCCCAGAGAGTAGGAAAGAAAAGACTGGAAGAGAACATGTATGAGAACACAGTTGATAATTCACATGAATAAAAGTCAAGGCCTGAGGTGGTGACTCAAGTGGTAAAGAACCTGTCTTATAACTGTGAGATTCTGAATTCAAATTCCAGTACTACTACCTCACTTCCATGCCATCTGACTATCTCATTGCAACAAGACCAGGAGATTTTATTCCCAAATGACCAGTAGAACCTCTGCTCCTTACAGGCTGCAGAGCGTGGCAGAAAATTACAGATAATGCAGTCACAGAACCTAACTAGATGCCTAACAGCCCCGTATCACCGCGTGACTATATTCTGTCAGCACCATGTTGGTGTCTGAAGACTCACAGCCTCCACCATGACACGCACTGGGACTCACCTGTCTGGAGGAGTCTAAGGCCATCTCTAGGAGTCCATCAACAGCCATGCCAAGGCTCTGGTAGAATTTTCTAATGGGCTGCTCACATTCCAGAGTACTTTCCGGATTCAGTAAAAAGCTTTCACAGACATGACTGCTAATTTCAGCCACTGAAGACATCTCTGCTCCTTCAGGCAAAGTTCTGTCCAATCCCAGCAGGATGGTATCAGACCATATTTCATCAAGTGCTGGAGCTAAAGTAAGCAAATACAGACAACTCTTCCTATGAGTGAGTACTCTGACCAGTCTGTGCTCTCCACTCAGTGAAAATAATGACCCAGCCAGAATCTTAGGACCAGCATACACTCCACTTCCTCAAGTGGAGGCCCAGCCACAGCCCTAGAACCCAAACACTCTAGACCATAAGCAACTGATTGAGCCACACCCTTAGGACTAACACACACACACACTCACACACAAGCACACAGCAACCCTCAGGACCAGGCAATTCTACATAGGCCCAAACTTCCCTCTCCCTGAGTTTGGATATAGGCAAGGAACAAAGGTGAGGCCCCTTAGAGCTTCCCCAACCCAGGGGCCTGCTCCCAGCATCCCCAGCATCCCCAGCCTCTGAGGGACTCATCCTGGTACACGCACCTGCTTCTGGGGCTTGGCCTGCTTCTGTGGCACCCATGTGGTCCAGAAAGAGACCCACGCGCTCACTAATCCGGCTCTTCAGGGCAACAGCTGCCTTCAGTGTTTCTCCAAACAAACCCAGCAGTCTCCTCAGGGCATCACGGAGTACTTTCCTAAGACATGAACCACAGTCATAAGGCTACTCTGCGGCCTTAGGAATTCCCTGGCTGACTAGCCTGCATACCACAGGGTCCCAGAGGACAGATTTCTGACCCGTAACAACCTGGGAAAGGACTCCCAGGCAGGAAGTAGTACTATTACTGGTTAGATGGGATGGGATTGTAGGAGACACAAAGGAAGACAATGTGAAGCAGGTAGGGCTGGTAAAATGTGAAGATTTGGAAAAGTAAACTGGCAAGTATACAGGTGTTCATCACATTCATGACATTATCTCGACGTTGAGATATTTTTCGGTAAGAAGAGCACTGTGGCCAGGGTCTCTGTCCACCAGACGTAGATATTCAAGGAGAACACCGTGGACCAGGAGGAGGGCAGCATGATGCCAGGGACACACTGACCCCTCACTCTCAGACTGGTCCACATCTGCCCGGAGCATGCAGATGAGGGCGGCACCCTCCTGGTTCTCCCTCTCACGCCTCTGCCGCAGCCTCTCGAGCTCAGCGTGACACTGTTCTACCTCCTGATGCAGGGACAAGACTTGGTCTTTCAGCTGTTGAGAAAAAGTATTGAATCCCAGTTAAAACAATTAGTTAACTGTAGGTTGCTATGGGAAAATTCTGTAACTTTAACAATTATATCTAATAAAAAATGGGCTCCCCAGTGCTGTCTCTCACAGTAACAACGGATCCCAGCAATCTTGTGAAGCTTGGAAAAAGCAGAAAGGGAAATACTCCAGCCAGAACCCTTAAATCAAAACATCCCTGAGGGCCATTCACCAGAGACTAGGACTTCACCAACATAAACATGGGCATCCGCCACACAAGAAAGAGCAGAGGAGGCTACAATACAACATCACTACACACTGCAGACTCAAGACCAAGAGCACAGGGAGAAACTTCCCTTGTGGACAGCATGGGGAGGCCATCCTTTCCACAGCTGTTACAGGGCAGGGACGGGCCAACGACATGCCAATAGGCTCTAGGTTGGGAACAGAGAGCAGAAGCCAAAGGTAAGTGGTCTTTATGGAGAGAGGCCATGTGAAGGGGCCTCTGTGGGGCAGGGAGCAAGCAGGGGCCAGCGAGGAGTCCCACAATAATCTTAGTGTACAAAGAAAACACAGTGCTGGGAAGGAGGTTTAGCAGTAGAATGCTTGCCTAGCATGCATGAAGCCCTGGGTTCAATTCCTCAGTGCCACATAAAAAGAAAAAGCCTGAAGTAGTGCTGTGGCTCAAAGTTGTAGAGTGCTAGCTTTGAGCAAAAGAAGCTCAGGGACAGTGCCTAGACCATGAGTTCAAACCCCAGGACTAGCAAAAAGAAATTTAAAAAAAGAAAAAAATAGACCAGAGGAAAAAAAGGAGAGTATGATTATATAACCAACCTACTACAGGAAATCATACCTACCATAAATACAGTATTAATGGAGGAGAAATAGAAAAACACACAGATTCTGTAAAATCAGTGGCTGAGTCCCACTAACACATACAAGTGACTCAAAAATTAAAGAAAACGGAGTAAGTAAAAAATGGGCTGGGGAAGTAACTCAGTGGCCATAGTATGTTTGTGTTAGGCCCTGGGTTCACCCACCATGCTCAGTACTAACAAACAAACAAACAAAAAAAACTCTCTCTCTGAGAGAAATCTAGACAAATGTATGTGTGTAGGGTATGTACACACACACACACACACACACACACGTTAAAGAATAACACCAAGAGACAAAGGACAGTGTATACCAGAATGCTCCCAGCACACCAACACGTATACATCCCAGATGGCTCAAGGCAGGGTTATATCCCCCTCCCTGGATGACAGCAAATGACAGTGACCAGGGGTTGACAGAGGACAGACATACTACCGTTTAAGCCACTTTGCTAATGCTTTTTGTCCAAATGTGTCTTACTTCCTGCCAAGTCTACCCTGCACTGTTACTGTGCTTCCCTCATCCCTAGGATGATACAGATGTGTGTTTCTGCACCCAACCACTGAGCTTCCCCATAAATGGGATCAGGTATGCACAACCACTGGATGTAAGTCAGAGGAGAGATCTATCTGGTGCACACAGCTCTCAGAGATCAATATGAGCTACCTGTAACACACAATGCAAACACACGTATGCCTTCATATACAATAATGAGGAACTCAACAACAAAAACAAACCACTCCTGGGGGCTGGGAAGGTGCCTCAACGGTAGAGCGCTTACCTTGCAGGCATGAGGCCCCTGGGTTCGATTCCTCAGCACACATAAGCAGGAAAAAAAAAGCTGGAAGTGGAACTGTGGCTCAAGTGGTAGAGTGCTACCTTGAGCTGAAGAGCTGAGGGACAGTGCCCAGGCCCAGAGTTCAGGCCCACGATCGGACCCAAAAACAAAAAACAAAAAAACACTCCTTTAAAAAAATGACCAAGGACTGGACAGACCTTTCTCCATATATACAAGCTGCCTTAATAAGTACATGAAAACAGAGGTAACAAAACTAATCATTAGGGAAACACAAAACAAACCCACAATGAGGTACCTCTTCATACCTACTAGCAGTAGGATGGCAAAAAAAGGAGAGGGAGGAGAGATGAGGGAGGGAAAGGAAGAAAGAAGAAAAAAGGAAAAAGAAGAGAAGAGAAAGGGAAGAGAGAAGCAGAAGGGGAAGAAAAGAAAGGAGAGAGGAAGGAAAGGAAAAGGACAAGAAAGAAGAAAGGGAAAAGGGTAAGAAAGAAGGAAAAGAAAGGGGAGAAAGAAAAAGGAAAGAGAGGGAAGCTGAAGATGGAGAAGTGAAAGAAGGAAGAGGACAAAGATAAGGAAGAGGAGAAGGGAAGGGCTGGGAAGGATGGAGAAGAAGAGGTGACAGTGACAACAGCAGCAAGCAGGTCATAGATCTGAAGGGTCATGATCCAAGGCCAGCTCAGGCAAAAAGTCAAATTCTGCCTAAC
Organism: Dipodomys spectabilis; assembly: GCF_019054845.1. Taxonomy (NCBI): domain Eukaryota; kingdom Metazoa; phylum Chordata; class Mammalia; order Rodentia; family Heteromyidae; genus Dipodomys; species Dipodomys spectabilis. Next base: position 260,707 of record NW_024870861.1, read on the forward strand.
TAAAACAAAAAGGGCATGCCTCAAGTGGTAAGCACAAAAGTCCCATGAAACAAAAGGAAAGTAAGTATTGATAAGAATAGACTCTACAGAAAATCAAGCCAGGTGCTGGTGGCACATACATGTAATCCTAGCTCTACTCAGGAGACAGATCTGAAAAATCACGACCAGCCTCCCAAAAATAATCATAATAATAGTAATAATAATGTAGAAAAGTCAGAACCCTGTTCAGTACTGATAGGGAAAGTAAAATGGCACAGCTGCTGGAGAAAAGTTTGGCAGAACAGAAAACAAAAAACAAAACAGATACCAAGTAGGCACTGCTGTAACACAGCTCATCTATAGGCCTAGCTACTCAGGAGGCTAAGATCTGCCCACGGCAATCCAAGATACTCAAAACCTGGGTTCCATCAGCTTTAAAAGGTAAACATGCTTTCTTCCCAAATAATATGTTTTTCTTTTTTTCAGTAAGGCTCACATAGATGAACTAATCCCATTAATGAAATAAGCAGAGAGTAACCTAGCAGGCTACAGCACATTTCTCAAGTCAGTACAAATGGCCTCCGTGTGTCAATGACCACAAACAGAAAGGGTGGAAGTGCCTCCACCGAGGACCAGTGCAGAAGCTAACAACCAACGGGACCTATGGCCTCACATGGAAGCTGGAGCCCACACAGGCTGGCCCCAGACCTGCTGCTCAAAAGCAGAGCTGTAGGCTCCATTCAGCTGTAGACCTGCCTTCCCTCTGTACCCCTATCCAAGAACAGCTTCACAGCAGGAAAGAGAATGACTTCAAGGAGATGCTGGGGGGACCTGGGGGAAAGAGGGAGGACTGGAGGAGCAGGCAGTTATGCAGGTGTGCAGCTGGGTAAGGCTCAGGCTCGGGGCCTCTAGACAGCCATGGCTGGCTATCTGGTAGGCCCTGACTATACTCAATAGCTCCTGCCGCCCATGCAGGGGATCCTACCTTTTACAATCATTTCTATTTCCAGCATGGGAAAAAACTCAGTTCAGTTTATTGTGTTCTAAATGGTAAGATCAGTCTAAGAAAGGATGTTTTTAAAAAGGCTTTTTTTCCTGTTTTTTTAATTCTCAGAAATATAGAAAAAAACACATAATTTTGTCATAAAACATAATTGATATTCCTAGAGAAGAAAAAAGGACATACACACATACCCCCCCCCCAAAAAAAAACCCAACCAACATGAGAATAAAGATAAACTTGCCAAATAAAGAATTGAAGACATTCAAACATCTAAACTGATTACAGGTTCTCTTAATACTTTCAAAAGTTAACCTATGAACATGGTTAGTACTTATCGAAGAAAACAGGAAAAAAGCCCTAAACAATCATGACTGGTCACACCACAGCTCATTTCTGGACCCCAGACCTTGCTTAGTGTCACCAGCTCAGACTTCATTAATGAAAAGAAATTAGTCTTACGTTTTGAGAGTTTCTCACAACCAAACTCCAAAAGGCATAACATGAAAAGTAACCCAGCTGCCTCAAGTGTGTGAGCTAAATGAGCCTCTCTAGACAGGTGCAAAGATATTTGTGGCCTGGAGTGGCTACGGCCGAACAGCAAGAACAGCTTGTCCCTGCTATTTTAGGACAACGGTCCTGGTATCCCGAAGAGCACCCTGACAGGGTTTCCAAAATGTCTGCCTGAGAGGAAGTGTTTCACTAGCAGTCATTCTGGCCATCCCTGCAAACCCACCTTCACAAATCCAGGGCACAAGGGAGAGCTGGTCCAATGCATCAAAGCTCTGTGTGAGTCTAGTCTGCACACCCACACAAGGAAGAGAAGGGGCCTGGACTGGAAACACACAGGAACAAAGGAGTAAATGAAGACTTCTTAGGATGGGTCGTGGCAATGTCTTAGGGAAGAAGGGTCTGGGAACTGATGCACTAAGACTGGTGCATACGCTACTAGAAGTGTGATGAGGAGTTTATTTAATTATTCAATTATTTATGTGTCTAAATATGCCCCATACCCAAAAAAGTTAACCTAAATAACTATGCAGGACCACACCTCTTCTAGCCAAACTGCTTTGTCTGAGATTAGTGGAGCACAAGTATTCTCATGAGACAGCATCAGTCACACACAAATTCAGACTAGGGGAGAGAGGAACAACTGAACAAGGTTGTGCCACACCCAAAAATGGTCAAAATTACTGCACTCAACACAGTTCTCAGGCATACAACAGTCACCACAGATGTCTCAACAGCATTGTGGTGACCCAGAAAACAAGCAGGGGGCCTGGGAAGGTAGCTCAGTGGTAGAGTGCTTGCCTTGCATGCATAAGGCCCTGGGTTTGATTCCTCAGCACCACATAAGCAAAAGCCAGAAGTAGCACTGTGGCTCAAGTGGCAGAGTGCTTGCCTTGAGCTGAAGAGCTGAGGGACAGCACCCAGGCCCAGAGTTCAGGCCCCACAACTGACAAACAACAACAGAAAACAAGCATGGCTTTCTATAATCCTACCAACTCAGGAGACTGAGATATGATGATCAGAGTTCAGAGCCAGCCCAGGAAGAAAAATCACTGAGACTCTTTTATGTCTAATTAATCTCCAAAAACCCAAAAATAGTGTTTTGATTCAAATGGAAGAGCACCAGTCTCGAGCAGGAAAAGCTAAGGAATAGTGCCCAGGCCCACAGTTCAACCCCCAATGGCATACGCAGGCATCCAAGAGCATGCACATGTGTGTACGTACGCGCACGCCCACGCGCGCGTGCACGCACACACGCGCGCGCGCGCACACACACACACACACACACACACACACACACACACACACACACATACTCAACACAGAAAAAATTTTCTTCAAAAGTATGTGACAGGGCTGGGAAGGTGGCTCAGTGGTAGAGCGCTTGCCTTGCATGCCAGAGACCCTGGGTTCGATTTCCCAGCACCACATAAGCAAAAAGAAAAAAGCCAGAAGTGGCGCTGTGGCTCAAGTGGTAGAGCGCTAGCCTTGAGCTGAAGAGCTGAGGGACAGTGCCCAGGCCCAGAGTTCAGGCCCCATGACCGGACCCAAAAAAAAAATTAAAAAAAAAAAAAAAAAGTATGTGACACCAGTGGCTCACTCAGGAGGCTGAGATCTGAGGATCACAGTTTGAAGCTAGACCACACAGAAAAGTTCCCACAACACTATTATCTCCAGTTTTTTACCACTCAAAAACCAGAAGTGGAACTGTGGCTCAAATGGTAAGAGTGTTAGTCTTGAGCACAAGGAAGCTCAGAGACAGTGCCCAGGCTGAGTTCAAGCTCTACTCTTCCCGCACCACCCCCCAACTCTTATCACCTCTATAATAACAATAAAGTGCATTTAAAAAATTAAAAAAAGCAAGCACACAGCTCTAAGAATGACTTTTAAAAAGCAAGGTAAGCCGGGAACCAGTAGCTCACACCTGTAATCCTAGCTACTCAGGAGGCTGAGATCTGAGGAAGGAGGCTCAAAGCCAGCCCTCTCAAGTCATGTGTACACATGCTACTTATACAAGTTCATCAGGCAGACCAGGGACTATAGTGTAACCTCGATGCAGGGCCTCTGCACAAGGGAGACCCTGGTAGTGAATGTTCTCCTACACAGATGGACTAGGGCCCATGGTAGCAGGGCAGCAGTCCTTGTAGCCTCCCAAGGATAAAAGGGGTTTCTCAATGCTTTGTTAGATTTTGTCATGAAGCTGCCACATAATTTGGCATATAGATAAACTCTAAAAAAGAAACTGTAAGGTGTGCAGATTTCCCAAAGTATCTAATCATGCTCTGTGTTAAACCCCATAGCAGCTTGCCCCATACCATCCTCCTACATTCTTCCCTAGAAATGGTACCAACAACTCAACTGTGGCCTCCCTGCCAATCTCATGCCACTGCCATCATCAGCAACACTTTAGTAGATAGCCTTACACCCGCCTCCCCTCCTTATGCCTCTCATGGACTTAGGTCAACTCATGCCTCGGTCGAAACAGTCATCATCACCAGGCAGGCACTGGTGGCTCATACCTGTAATCCTACTCAAAAAGCTGAGATCTGAAGATCCTGGTTCGAAGCCAGCCAGGGCAGGAAAGTCCATGAGACTCTTATCTCCAAGAAACTATTCAGAAAAAGCTGGAAGTGGTGCTATGGCTTAAGTGGTATAGATTTGGGCACAAAGAGGCGCAGGGACAGTGCCCAGGTCGAGTTCAAGCCCCAGGTCCAGCAAAAATAATCAAAACAGTCATCATCGGCTGGGAAGGTGGCGCAGTGGTAGAGTGCTTGCTTCGCATGCATGAAGCCCTGGGTTCATGCATGTACCACATACACAGAAAAAGCCAGAGTGGTGCTGTGGCTCAAGGGATAGAGTGCTAGCCTTGAGCAAAAGAAGCACAGGGAAAGTGCCAAGGCCTTGAGTTCAAGCCCAGGATGGCCAAACAAAACAAAACGGTCATCATCAATCCCTTCTCCATTACATTGTCAAAGTGCCTCTGGGATAGATTCATGTCCCAAGAGTCACCTCTGCCTGTAAGACTAGGCCAAGACTACTCTCCAGAGGCATCCACGAGGACACTGGCAATCTACTTTACAAGGACACCCACAAGGTCTGGATGAGCCAGCACTTTGACGTTGCTCTCCATGGAGCTAGGTCCTCACCCACTGCAGTGGGTCCCACAGTCGCCATGGACCGCTGAGCGCGGCTGTGGTTCTCACAGCATCATGATCAAGGTTTCAAGGTGGCACCCAGGGACTCCATCAGAACGCGCGCCTGCGTACCCCAACCCTGTTACACATGGAACACTCACCTGAGCAGCCTGTCCCTGTACCTCTGGGGGCTTGGCCAGCTCTATTTGTGACTTCTGTGTCTCTACTGCATGTACATCTCCCAGCTGCTGTGGAGTGGCTTGGCCCTCTAGGAGCAGGACTTCAGTGTCCACCCTGTCCAGGGACGCAACCTTATCTTCCTCTAGCAGGCACCTCTGATGATGCAGGGCAGAAGCTAGTGACTCCTGCCAAGAGAGAATCCCAACCACCCGTCAGCAGTGCACCGGGGCCCCTCTAAGGCCTTGCCACATGTTACTTACAGTTAAATTCTGCCACCAATAAAGTTCAGTCATGTGTAAAAACATATTTTTGGCTGGGCGCTGGTGGTTTATGCCTGTCATCCTAGCTACTAAGGAGGCTGAGATCTGAGGATCGTAGTTTGAAGCCAGCCAGGGCAGGAAAGTCCATGAGACACCTCTAATTAACCACCAGAAAATAGGAAGTAGCACTGTGTCTCAAAGTGGTAGAAAAAAGCTCAGTGACAGTGTCCTGGCCCTGAGTTCAAGACCCAAGATCAGCATGAAAACAAAAACAAAGGGCTGGGAAGGTGGCTCAGTGGTAGAGCGCTTGCCTTGCATGCCTGAGGCCCTGGGTTTGATTCCTCAGCACCACATAAGCAAAAACAAAAAAAGCCGGAAGTGGCACTGTGGCTCAAGTGGTAGAGCGCTAGCCTTGAGCTGAAGAGCTCAGGGACAGCACCCAGGCCCAGAGTTCAGGCCCCACGACCAGACCCAAAAAACAAAAACAAAACAAAACAAAAACAAACTGCACTTTCATATATGATATGCATTTTTCTGCTTTCTGAATATTCTATCAGAACTTCATTTTCTTTAAACCAAATGAACCAAGGCCTACTACAAGCTTAGATCTACAGGCCAAAGCAAGTGCCACCCTTAGCATCTGCCACATGTGACTCGGCCAGGACAAGGGACCCTGAGACAGGTTGTATGTGGCTGAAAAAGTGTATGTCTTGCCTGGGGTCTCCTAGTAGCATCAGACATCTTTGCAAATCAGTTGAGATAAGAGGCAGAGAGAGGGAGAGAGAGATCACAGAGTCAGCCTCGCTGGATCAGTCCAGGTGCAGATGGCGCCAGCCTTACCAGCAAGGAGACAGCAACTGGGGTGGCACCTGTTCCAAGGGCTGGCACTCACAAGTGTTCACTGTTCTATATACTACCAGAGTAGCGGCATCTACCTCAGGAAGACAGACTCCCATAAGCTAGAAAAGTGTGCAGCGTACACACTAAGATGTGTTTTAAATCAGACAGATATGGCCTATTCATGATCACAGAAAAATGGGTTCTGCGATGGATGCAGGTCCATGGAGACTTGGCCAGAAATTCTCCTTCCTGCCAAAAATTTCAAGTGCCTGCCATCAGAACCACCACTGCTCTTGAAATGAAAAAAACCTTGATTTCAGGAAATATCAATAAAAGAAAAACCAAGGCTCTGTATGTACAACACAAAAATCAGATCTACTGGGCTGGGAAGGTGGCTCAGTGGTAGAGTGCTTGCCTTGCATGCATGAGGCCCTGGGTTCGATTCCTCAGCACCACATAAGCAAAAAGAAAAAAGCCGGAAGTGGTGCTGTGGCTCGTGGGAGAGCGCTAGCCTTGAGCTGAAGAGCTGAGGGACAGCGCCCAGGCCCAGAATTCAGGCCCCACAACTGGACCCAAAAAAAAAAAAATCAGATCTACTTACTGCATACAGAGACAGGGAGAGGCTGATGCACATGAGGCACACAGTGCCCCCAAACACAAGGAAACTCACTGTTCTGAGTCATTTCAAGAAAGACCAGAGCTGTCAGCCATTTGTGAGGTCCATGGACATGCACACAGACACACACAGAGATGTGAAGACACACAGGTAGACCCAAGGGTACAAGACAGACATGTGCACATGACTTGAGAGTTACACGAAGACTAAGAAACACACACTGACGCAAAGGCATGCATACCAATGCACACACAGAGAAACATGCTATATGCAACCAATACACACAATGTGCAGATGTGCCTTGGGCCAGAGGAAGGGGCCCTGGCGACTCTTGAAACTCACCTGGCGTACACCTTGCACCTCGATGGTCTGGGCTGTCAGTGGCTCTGGATGTTTAGCACTCGTTGCAATTCTCAGATTGTCCTTTAGAGACTGAAGCTCCCCATCATATTTCAGCTTAAGCTTCTCCAACTCTTGGGTCAAAATTGCTTGGTGATAGGAGTCCTTTTTCTGCAGCTGTTCCACAAGTTCTACTCGCAAAAGCTCCAGAGCTTTCCTGTGCTCATCCTGAACACTCTGAATGTCAGCCAGGTAACAGGATTCCAGAGCATCCAGGTTGGACAAATGTCTCCTCTCCAAAGCACTAATTTCCGCAGCATGTTTCACATGCAATTCAGCCATATGCTTCTCAAAGAGCACCCGCTGCTCACTCTCAAGCGAAGTTCTCTGCTCAGCAAGCTCAGCCTGTTGCTTCTTCTCCAGTTCTGTCCTTAATGAGAGAAGCTGCTGCTGGTGTTCCTGCTGCAGGAGCTGGAGCTCGTGAGCATGCTTCCCCTGGATGTCCTGCAGGAAGGCATCTTGTTCTGCAGCAAATTTCTCCATAATTTCTTTACGCTCTTCCAAAAACCTGAGGCAATACTCAAGGTGAACATAGGCAGCAAGACATTCACACTGCATCTCCCCCTTCTGAATCCTGAGCCACACTCTTCACAAAAGATGCCTTGGCCCTGGATTTGAACAGACCTTGGGATGAGCTCAGAGCAAGCCACATAAAGCCTGAGGGGTTCAAAGGCAAGGGCAAGAGTCGCCAGGCCAAAGAGTGAACACAGCATCCACAGGGAAATCACACAGGCATCTCAGTAGGACCATAGACAGCAGACTCAACACTGGAACAGCAAGGAATCAAGATCCTTGGCCCTCTCTGCACCTTAACAGAAGTATTGGCCACAGGGGTCATAGGGCTACAGAACAGCCAACTGGCCCAAGAGAGCAGAAAGATTAAATTCTCAGGAGCAGGAGAAGTCCTCCTGTGGAAGGAGGAGCACAGATAACCGTGGAAGGCCCCAGCACTGGTCATGAGTCAGTAACGAGAACTCTTTATGTGGTTACAGACCTGATATTGCAAGACAAAGTCTCATATTTGTAGGCCTCCCATAGATTACCTCACTGAACATTTCCATTATGTGAGAAAAGTAAGATCCCTTCAGGTGAGGTATCTGACACAATTTGGGCTGGATCTGACCTTTTTTTGAAGCTAGAGCAGAATTCCTAAATATCCCTGTGATGCTGGAGAAGGCAACAGAGGGGAAGTCAAGCCAACAAGTGCAACGGCCGAGTGACAAGGAAACCTAGGCTTCCACAGGCCAGACTGGAGTAGCACCAAAAAAGGCAAACAACTTATTCACATTTTGAGTTTACCTAAAATTTCAGGAAATTAAGTTTTAGTTTAGTTTTAGTTCTAGGTTTTTTTTAGTTGTATGCTTGAGCCAACTGCTGATGGCTCACAAGTATAACCCTAACTACGTAGGGGCTGCGATGGGGAGAACTGCAGCTCAGAGGCAACTTGAGCACATACAAGACTCCTTCTCAACTGAACTTTTCAACTGTAGCTGTACAGTAGCCTTAAACGGGAAGAATGCATTCTTCCAGTCCAGCCTGGACAGAAAAGTCTGTGAGATTCCATCTCAACAGAAAGTGGCCAAATGTACACATGTGCCTTGGCAGGAGGCAAAACGTTATCTAAATAATAACTAAGTACAGATGGGCTCGTAGCTACTCAGAGGCTGCAATCTGAGGATCATGGTTGAAAGCCAGCCCAAGCAGAAAAGTCCGTGAGACTCTTCTCTCCAATTAACCACTAAAAAGCTAGAAGTGGAGCTATGGCTCAGGTGGTAGAGTGCTAGCCTTGAGCTGAAGAGCAGACAGTGCCCAGGCCCAGAGCTCAGGCCCCATGACCAGCAAAAAATAAATAAATAAATAAAAAATAAATAGCCAGGCACTGGTGTCTCACACCTGTAATCCTAGTTACTCAGGTGGCTGAGATCTAAGGATCGCAGTTCAAAACCAGCCCAGGGAAGAACAGTCTGGGAGACTCTTATCTCCAATTAACCACCAGAAAATCAGAAGTGGTGCTGTGGCTCAAAGTGGTATAGCACTTATCCTTGAGCAAAAGAGCTCAAAGACAGTACCCAGGCCCTTAGTTCAAGCCCCACTACTGGCAAGCATGCATACATACACACACACACACACACACACACACACACACACACACACACACATATACATACATACATACATACATACATACATACATACATACATACATACACACACACATACATACACACATACATTTAAAAAGCCAGACACAGTAGCACATGACTGTAATACAAGAAATCAAGAGGCCAGGGAAGGAGGAGAATCATGAGGCCAAGGTGAGCCTGGGCTATATAGCAAGACTCCAACTCAAAATAAAAAAAATTAATAAAAATAAAATAGCAAGTTACTGGTGGCTAGAAGTATGGTTCAAATGGTAGGGTCAGCCATGAGGGGAAAAAGAAAAGCCAAGCAAAAGTAGGAAGTCCACAGCCAGACATGAGTGGCTCTAGTATATAATCCTACTCAGGAGGCTGAGATCTGAGGATTAAAGTTTGAAGCCAATTGGAGCAAGGCAAATCCATGAGATTCTTTTTTTTTTTTGAGTCCGGTCATGGGGCCTGAACTCTGGGCCTGGGCACTGTCCCTCAGCTCTTCAGCTCAAGACTAGAGCTCTACCACTTGAACCATAGCGTCACTTCCGGCTTTTTTCTTTTTGCTTATGTGGTGCTGAGGAATCAAACCCAGGGCCTCATGCATGCAAGGCAAGCACTCTACCACTGAGTTACCTTCCCAGCCCTGAGATTATCTCCAATTAACTACCAAAAAGTCAGAAGCAGAGGTGTGGCTTAAGTGGTAGAGCATCAGCCTTAAGTGAAAAAGCTAAGGAATAGTGTCCAAGCCCTCAATTCAAGCCCCCAAAAAAGTGTGAGGTCCTGACTTCAAGCCCTGGTAGTGACCCGCACACATGTGTACAGACAGACAGACACACACACACACACACACACACAAAACAAGGCACTCAAGCTCCAGAGACTGTTGCCAATGTATCTGTCAAGCACAAGACTGTTCCCTTTAGTTCGGGGTGAAAATTCAGTACATCACTCCTTGCTCTACCACCTTCCAGATCCTGCCTGGCTGGCCAAGAGCTCCACTGAACATCTTCCTGGGTGCTTGCCTCTCATACTCTGTTAGCTCCTTTGGCATCCAGCTCCAACCAAAATCCATGGCTCCACGACCTCACTCACCTGTTCCGAGCCAGCATAAGCTGGAGGGCACAATCCTCCTCGTCATGGGGAAGCAGGGTGCACTCTCCTTCCTCAGCCATGGATGGCTGCTGGCCACACTGGCTGCACAACAAGGCCTCATCCCCAGCAAGTTCTTGTTCTAACTGCCGCAGACGGCCCTGCTGGTCCCTCAGAGACTTCTCTAGGCCCAGGATCTGGGCTGTCTGTTGATCTTGAAGGTGCTTCATACCCTTCTCTCGAAGCTCAAATCTTTTTATGACGGACTGTTTCTCAGACTCAGCCTTTTCTCTCAGCTCAAGAAGCATCAAGGCTAACCTCTCTTCAGCTTCCTTCTTCAGGTCCTGCTGTAAAAGTTCCCACTCCATTTCTTTCCTTTTTAATTCTTGTTTCATTAGTTGAATCTTCTCTTCTGCTTTATTTAAATCTTCTTTGTGGTGTTCAACTAGAGTATGTTTTACCTACAGATGACATGAGTGTATGTAAGAGTAAATAAATTAAAAGAAATACTGGAAACAATTACTCAAATTCCACAACACACAGTAATGAGAATGCTTCTTGTGTTGATGCAAGTAGAAGGAATCTTAAATAAAATAGAAAAACAGGGCTGGGAAGGTGGCTCAGTGGTAGAGCGCTTGCCTTGCATGCTTGAGGCCCTGGGTTCAATTTCTCAGCACCACAAAAGGAAAAAGAAAAAAGCCGGAAGTGGTGCTGTGGCTCAAGTGGTAGAGCGCTAGCCTTGAGCTGAAGAGCTGAGGGACAGCGCCCAGGCCCAGAGTTCAGGCCCCATGACCGGACCCAAAAAAAAAAAAAAAGAAAAAAAAAGAAAAACATACAAAGGACAAGAGTAAAGATGGCAATAAAGTCCTGCTCTACTGTAACCAAGAACAGCAATGGTAAATCAGACAGAACCTGGGTCTGCTGTAAGAGGAGGCCATTCCAACAGCAGCAAGATTAGCGGACCAAGAGAGACTGAGGAAGAACACAGTCAATGCGTTCTAGTCTCCTGATCTGTAATGAACTAAATAAACTCATCATTCTAAAGGTACCTTATGAACAGGAACTGAATGAGAAACTTGAGGGTGGCAAAGTATCCCAAGTTTCAAAAGAGAAGAAAGTATATCAATAAACTTCTGAGTATCATCAATAAGAAAATAATCAAAGCCAAAAAGGAACTTGAAAGTAGCCACAATTCCTTACTAAAAATAAAATCTAAGTCAGGCTCTAGTGGCTCATACTGTAAACCTGGCAACTCAGAAGGCTGAGATCTGAGGATTGCAGTTTGAATACAGCACAGGCAGAAAACTCTATGAGACTCCTACCTCCAGTTAACCAGTAAAAAGCCAGAAGTGGAGGTGTGGCTCAAGTGGTAGAGTGCCAGCCATGAGCAGAAAAAGCTAAGGGAGAGCACCTTGCACCTTGAGTACACCTTGGTACCAAAAAGAAAAAAGATATACAGAGCCTCCCTGTAAAGGTTTGATACTCACATTCTCCAGGTCCTCTTTCAGATGAGTCTCATGCTGTAACTTCTCATGTAAATTTCTGTTTTCTATTTTTAAGAGTTCAATTTCTTCCTTGAGCTCAGTTTGAAGAAGTGAGAGTTTAACCTTGTGCTCAGCTTCCAAACCCAGGATTCTAGATGCTACCTGTGCATCTTCCTCCGTTGTTATGTCCTGCATACACCGGAGATGCACCTGCACGAGGTCTGAGAAAAAAGGAAACGGAGAGAGTAATATACTGTAGCTCATCTATGTTATCTGAACTTTATCCTTCAGATAACTCAAGCAACAGAGACATCTAGGCTGTGCACACTCCAGGTGCAGCTCTCGTAGTACCTCTGCCAAAGGCACAGCACTGTCAAACCCCTGAGTCTGCACAGCAGACACCTAGCCAGCCCCGGCTCTTCCTCTAAGTCAGCTGTGACATGCTGCCTGAGGCTGATCAGCCAGGGCACGCCTTGCACTAATCAGATGTGGGTGCTATGAAGGTTATTTGAAGCCTCAGATGAAGGACAGTGCCTCAGAGGCCGGTGAGTCCATGAGCCAGATAGAATGCTCCCCTACGCTAGGCCTGAGTCTCCTTCAACAAAAGAGGGTAAAAAAGACCTAAGTCCTGGGATCAGAACAGAACAAGCTGTCCTACCGGCAGCATGGAGCAGTAGCAGCACCTGAGGACTGAACACACTGAATATACATCCAGTTCTTGGGTGCTGGTGGTGTTGGTCCTAGGGTGTCAGTGTAGGTTCTGGCACACAAGGGACAAGAGCACTGAGAAATAAATGTAGCTGTTCAGACCTAGACTTTCAAGTGGAGCCATGTTCAACCTGCTTCATAGAGCCCTGAGTGAACGCTCAGCCAGAAGAGAGGCTCCCACACCACTGTTCTCACTTTTTGACGCTGGCCTCCCCATCTCCACCAAGGATGGGCACTGTGTTCCAGAGCTGAGCAGAGCAATAGTTGTACTATTGCTACACTTCATGCTACCCATGTTTGGCTGCATTCAGTGACATTGTTCAAGGTTTGATTATTTTGACCAGGGGTTTTCCATCCCACCACTTCTGACCCCCTCACACCCCATTCCCTGTCAAGATGACCCACAGCCTTAGTCTGACTAGCTTGTGCTGCTCAATGGGAATGGAGGGAGAAGACAAGGGTGAGTGGTCAGCACTGGTGCTGCCAGCAATCCAGGCCACCTCTGTGATGTCCCCTCCCCAAGGCGAATGGCCAATCCCTGTGCTAGGGTAATAAATACCCAGCCAATACATCCTATCTGAAGGTCAGCCCCATGTGGAGTGAGCCACCCCCACAACTCCACTTTGCATAACAGCACTCATAGCAAGTGGTCCCTCACAGTAAGTGACCCTCACAGTGAGGGGGTCATGTCCCCCAGGAGGAAGGCTCACAGTGTTCAGAGCACAGCACTAGCTCCAGCAGAAGCGGGTAGACACGCAGGCGTGCTACAGGCACTCATCACTACTATGGGACATTCCTGAAGGCAGAGCTAGCAGGGCTCAGAGCACAGAGAACACGAGCCAGGAGGGTAGACAGAACACCCACCTGGGCTATGCTGGTCTGAAGGTGCAGCCAGGCTTGGTTCCAGATCCAGCACCTTGGGCCCGAGGCATCTATCTGACTCGTCTGCTTCCAGCTGGACATGGAGACAACTTAACACCTCTGACTTGCACATGTGGTCTTCTTCTGCCCCTGCTTGTAAACACGTCAGGGTTTCCTAGGGAAAAACCACAAAGGATGATATGTCCATGTACCTGACCACCTCATTTACTGTGATTACTGTGAAGGTATTTACTACTACAGTCCAATATAATGCCTCTAGACCTTGATGGATTCACCAAGCCATGCTGTTGATCCGTCCGTCACACACCTCATGAAACCATAGGCCCCCAGAAGCAATGGCTGCAACCTGAGGACAGTGTGCTCCGTGAAGCACACCATCATGGACTCAGGTAGAAGTCCTTCTCCAGGGCTGTCCTGACAGTAAACCCTTACAGCACCCAACACATTCACTTTGCTCTTCCCCTCCTAATCAAGTCACTATCTAATGCCTCCCCTTTTGAGTCTCTCCTGAAATCAGTCTCACTTCTCAAGCTGGGACTCCTTCCTAAACTCCAGACATCTGTGACCTATACCACTCCATTGTGGTAGATTGTGTCTTGTCATACTCAGACTCAGCATTCATTGGTCCATGGAGATGCAGCAAGGGAGAGGGGGAGGTATGGATCCCGCTCTCCTCCCAGGGCCAGCCTGCCTGTCTAAAGGCTCTGCATACCTCTTTGGGTATTTCTTTGTCCTGGTGAGCATTCCCTCCATAACCTGTTGGTATCAAATCCATATGGGTGTCTGGCTCTCAAAGGACTATAACCAGCACTACCCTGCTGCCCACCCTATGCCAGCTAGATGCCTACTCTCTGATGTGAGGCGTCTGGCTGCTGTGCCAAGATGCCATACAGCTATCACTTCTGTCATTTGCCTAACTTTTGCATCCCTTAGCTCTTCATCCCCAGAGTCTAATAACAAGCTTTCTCAAGTGTGGAACAAGCTTCTGAGATGGGTCTCTGGTTCTTCCTAAAAACTAGTCCTGCTCTCTGTAAACTCAACCTATCCTAACACAGGATAACTGAATGGGTACACTAATGCTAAACATTCTCTTGAAAATGCAGGCAAAAAAAATTTTTTCCAGCCGGCTACCAGTGGCTCACGCCTGTAATCCTAGCTACTCAGGAGGCTGCAATATGAGGATCATAGCTCAAAGCCAGCCTGGGCAGGAAAGTCTGTGAGACTCTTATCTCCAAGAAACTGGAAGCAGCACTGTGGCTCAAGTGGTAGAGCGCTGGCCTTGAGCTGAAGAGCTAAGGGACAGGGCCCAGGCCCAGAGTTCAAGCCCCAGGACCGACAAAAAAAAAAAAAATTTCCTCAAACCATAGGAGTTCACATCATTCTGAACTTCAAGCTCCTGATGAACCCAAATCACCTTTAAATCAAAACCTAAATTCTCAATGTTACAAAAGAAGCACCATTACTGAAGAGATAGACTTGGTCCAGTAACAGTAAGAAACAGTACAGTGCGTCTCAGCAAGTAGACAGAGTCTGAGGACATGAAGAACGAGGCAAAGCCACTCTGAACCCCACCCTACCACTGGGTATCAGTCTCTCACTGGTCGCACCCAACGAGAAAAGCATGAAAGCATGAAAACATTCCCCCGCCCCACCCCCCCCCCCCGCCCGGCTTGAGCCCAAAGGTGAGCAGTGCCAGGAACTATTCAAATAAAAAAACTATGAACAACCATAGTAAAACGGGAAGAGGAACAAGCCCAAACCAATGAAGGCTTGTCGGCCATGGACTGAATCCTCTGAACTGTGAGTCACAATAAACCTTTTCTCTGCAAAAAAAAAAAAAAAAAAATGGGAAGAGGTGGGAAGCAATCGTAACAAGTGAAATAATGGTTGGTAAACAAATAAAGATACTTAATCTCAGGGCTGGGAAGGTGGCTCAGTGGTAGAGTGCTTGCCTCGCATGCATGAGGCCTTAGGTTCAATTCCTCAGCATCATGTAAGCAGAAAAGGCCGGAAGTGGTGCTGTGGCTCAAGTGGCAGAGTGCTAGCCTTGAGCTGAAGAGCTAAGGGACAGTGTCCAGGTCCTGAGTTCAGGCCCATGACTGACAAAAAAAAAGAAAAAGAAAAAGAAAAAGATACTTAATTTCATTAATAATCAAAGAAATAAAAACCGAAGAAATTTGGACTATCTATCAGATAAGGAACACAAAGAATTTGGTGGCGGCCAGCAGCAAGTACACCTATGGGAGCCAGGTAAGATGGGAGTATTTTCATTGTTCTTTTTAATCAGGGTCTTCATATGTAGCCCAGCCTGGCTGAACATGATGACCGTTCTACCTCAGCCTCTCAAGTAACTAAGACGACATGTAGAACTTGTCAATATTTTAAATACAAACACTGACTCCACCATTTTTATCTCCACACCTCCCTGAAATATAACTGACGGGTAGGAAGTGATGTTGTGGCTCAAGCAGTAGAGCACTCGCCTTGAGCTGAAGAGCACAGGGACAGCGCCCACGCCAAGAGCTCAAGCCCCACAACCAACCAAAAAAAAAAAAAAAGAACTGACTGGGGTAGAGGTGTTAACTTATGCACTTATAAGGGAAATTAGGGAAAGAGAAAAGTGGTGCCAATTGTAGGCAGTCAGAGGCTCTGGCAGCTAAGACTTCCAAGGATGTAGAAGAAGGACCCAGGGGCAGGGCTCCATGACATCCAGAGGGTGGGAGTCAGGGTGCAAACAGTTTCAAGGACAGGAGGGTAGATGCCACATTCCCTCCTAGCATAACCAGGGAATGCTGGACAGAGGCAGCTGTGGGGTTCCCTTCCTCCTGCCCTTTCTCCTAAGGTGCCAGAATGTGGCAGTAGCCCCCAGTAGAAGGCAGAAGAGCCATCACTGGAAAAGACTAACAGCTCCAGGAAGCTTACTAATATCATTGGCACCTCCAAGTACAGCCCTGGACTGACTGGTACATAGAGCTCCCCAAGTTTAGCAAGGCCAGATCACCAACAAGCACAGAGAGCATCCACCTCCAACATCAAGCACAGAGACCTAGGAAGATGGACAACAGAGAATATGCACGAGGCAGACATCTCTAAATAATGAGAGTCTTCAGAGAGGTAAGTATAAATAAACACTGGAACAGAGATAAAACACACACACACACACACACACACACACACACACACACACACACACACACACAAAAGCAAGGCTAGAAATTAAAAATTAAAAAAAGGAAAATAAGTGTACTAGAAAACTAGAAGAGACAGGCACTGGTGACTCACATCTGTAATCCCAGCTACTCAGGAAACTAAGATCTGAGGATTGCAGTTCAAAGCTAGCCCAACAGAATAGTCCTTGAGACTCCATCTCCAATTAATTGACAAAAACCTGGACTGAAGGTATGGTTCCAGTGGTAGAGAACCAGTCTTGAACAAAAAAGCCACAAGTGGGAGACCATGAGTGCAAGCCTGGTACTAACACACACACACACACACACACACACACACACACACACACACACACACACAGAGACCATGAGTGCAAGCCTGGTACTAACACACACACACACACACACACACACACACACACACACTAGGAGAGAGTAAAGAAAATCTGCCATCCAGAAAACAGAACCCAAGTAACTGCAAGATGAGAAAAATGTAAGAACACCAAGCCTGGTACTAACACACACACACACACACACACACACACACACACACACACACACACACACACACACACACACACACACACACACACACACACACACACACACACACACACACACACACACACACACACACACGGAGAGAGTAAAGAAAATCTGCCATCCAGAAAACAGAACCCAAGTAACTGCAAGATGAGAAAAATGTAAGAACACCAAGTTTTGTTCTAGAAGCTAAACCAGTAAGAGAGGCCACAGAGTGACCTACCCTGAAACTCCTTGATTTTGGATTTCCAGCCTCCAGAACTGAGACAACTATATCTGTTAATTATGAACCTCTGAGTGAACATAACCTATATACTCCGTTACTGCATCCTCAGGACAACCATCACCACATAAAACCAAGAATAGTGGCCGTCTGAGACAAGGCAAAGCACACTTACACTCATGCCATGGGCCACACTAAAGACTGTCCTGTCTAGGACAGTAGGGTCTAGGGCTAATGGCATTTCCAAGAACTGCTATCAAGTGACCTCAGTCAAACAGTCATGTGTGCTGGTAGCCAAGACACTGTCTATGCACATCATCCCAAAAAACTGTTTGATCAGCGCTGCACCACAGAGGTTAACAACTAAAATTAACAGCAGAGAAGCAATCCAAAGAAGAAGAAACGTACGGGCTCATGAAAAGATGTCTCACCTGTAACTCAAAGCAAAACAGCTTCACACCTACCCTGTAGATTGTCAAAGTCATAGATGAGACAAGTACACAGCACTGGGAAGGCAAGACAAGAGAAGCTGTACTGACATCAGGACAGGAGACAAGACAAGTGAGACAGGGAGCAAAGGGTACAGTACCTGAGTGATGTGTGACAGGTCAATGAGGAAGAAAGAAAAACAGAGATTTTATGACAGGAAGGGTGATGACTAAATTAAGGACTAATGATACCCACCTTTTCTCAGTAATCAAAAATAAATCAGAGGCCAAGCACTGGTGGCACTCATCTGTAATCCTAGCTACTCAAGAGACTGAGATCTAGCCAGATGCCGGTGGTTCACACCTATAATACTAAACTACTCAGGAGGCTGATATCTGAGGATCGAGGTTCAAAGCCAGCCCAGGCAGGAAAGTCCATGAGACTCTTATCTCCAATAAATCACTCAGAAAACTGGAAGTGGTGCTGTGGCACAAATAGCAGAGCGCTAGCCTTGAACTGAAGAGCTAAGGGACAGTGCCCAGGCCCAGCATTCAAGCCCCACGACCAATTAAAAAAAAGAAGGGGGAACAGACCAAGATCTGAGGACCACCAAAGTTCAAAAGCCAGCCAGGGAAGGAAAATCTATGAGACGCTCATCTCCAATTAACCACCAAAGAGCTAGAAATGGAGTTGTAGTAGAGTTGCTAGCCTTGAGTGAAAAAGCTCCAGAACAGTGCACCAGGCCCTGAATTCAAGCCCCAGGACCAACACCAAAAAGTAATTAAATAACTAATAATTAGCTTGTCACCTGCTGCTGTTCAAGATGAAAATCAAGTTGGTCAAGGTGCTCTTTTCTTTCTCTTCCAGATGTCTCTTCTAAAAATATACAGGATGAACTAGGAGAGAAAATATGTTTAAAGGTGTTAGCACTCTCCTTTCTTCCCACCATGCCCACTCTGAATTTGAGTCAAGTGCACCAACCTAAGGTATCCAAGAAAAGGTGTTTGATACCAGTCTGCATATCACTCCTGGAATTACAGTACTGGCAAGTAAGCCTAGATTACAGAGTGCCTTTCAGTCACTACAGGGGCCAGGGGCCAGTGACTTAGCAGCCAAGTACAGGACACACCGGCTCCGGAGCCAGCGCTCTGTACAGACCATAGAGTACATTCCTGAAACATACATCTACTGATCTCCACTGACACAAGGTCATAAGCAAAAGAGATGCAAACCCAGTTCAAGGTCCCCACATTTTAGACACCCACTCAGAAGACAGAAGCTGCCTACTCTACCTGACCTCTGCGGACCCTGGGGGAGAATCCTCCCTTGCCTCCTGCAGCCGCTGCTGAAACAGGGTCAAGTCTTCTTGGTAAGTCTTCTCAGCATCCCTCAATTTCTTCTCAAAATAGACTCTCAACTGCTCCAGTTCACACTCGTGCTGGGCTCTGTCCTGCTGCTGCTGCTGAGCAAAATCCCATCGCAGATGTTCCAGCTCCTCCACATGAGACGCTCGTGCATGGAGTGGGTCCTTTGACTCTTCAACAGTACAAAGCATGAAATCACCAAAGAGTGAAACAGGAAAACAGGAAACAGGGAGGTAAACCCCTAAGTAGACACTGAAAAAGGGCTCAATCTTGGAAGGACCCTCCATAGCTCAATCAACACCTCAGGAGCCCACTGCAAGACAAGGCATTCACTGGCAAGTGGTTCAAGAGCCAGAGAAAGTAGGAGCCAACAAAATTCAATGTGACAGGGAAGTGGGCGTATAGGACAGTAGGGAGACTACAGGCCTTCATCCTGTAATCAATCACAAGGAACTGGATCGTGCTACAAGTCCAAAGAATCTGGAAGTGGATTTGGGGTAACACATGGCTGCTAACATCTGCATCTCAGCTGTGGGAGGTGCTGAAAACTTGGATAACCCATCTCAAACTTTTTGTGAGCTTATAACCATGTGTTCTGAGATCACCAAGTTACTTGTTAACTTGCTTCCCAGTAACAAAAAAAATCAACATAGATCACACATGGCCCAAATGATGCTGCCAGCCAGACTATGGAACCACTAGTAATAACAGGGACAGAGCTGCTCTGTCAACCACAGAGGTTTTAGGTCAAAGTTCTTTGTCTGGGTCCTCAGATAAGGGGTGGAATCCAATGACGATCCATGTCTAGACCACATATAGAAGCAGCTCTGCCTCTGGCTCCCTCAGCTTATCTCTTCTCCAGCCATCAGTGACATACAGACCCCAGAGGAAAAACAAGCTGACCCTACCTGGTCAAAAACAGAACTCAGGTCCACAAATAAGAGATCAGGCCTCGGGTCCTATCACATGACAAAGGGCAAAACTGCCAACAGCTGGTTTCTAGTCCTTTCTCTTAACTGCTCCTTGATATAAACCACATTTAACCTCAGGAATAAACCAGCAACAGACTTAAAAGGCTGCTTACAAATGATCACCAGAAAAAGGTCTCATAGTTCAGTGCCAAGCTCCTGTGACCTTGGCTATTGGTGGCGTAAACTAGGCTTGTTCTCTGCCTGACTTGGAGGGGCCATGTCATCCAGAAACACAGAGATTTTACTGACATAAAAGTGGGACCTGAGCCGGGCGCAGGTGGCTCACGCCTGTAATCCTAGCTACTCAGGAGGCTGAGATCTGAGAATCGAGGTTCAAAGCCAGCCCGGGCAGGAAAGACCGTGAAACTCCTATCTCCAATAAACCACTAGAAAACCGGAAATGGCGCTGTAGCTCAAGTGGTAGAGCACTCGCCTTGAGCTGAAGAGCTGAGGGACAGCGCCCAGGCCCAGAGTTCAAGCCCCATAACCAGACAAAAAAAAAAAAAAGTGGGACCTGAGGCTCGAAGAATAAGGAGCTCAGACTTAAGGAACAGAGGGCTAAATGGAATTGCATCAGCAGAAGTGGCCACAGCTGCTAGGCCCTGGCAACTTGGGCATCCATCACCCTTCAAGAGTCAGATAGCACCTGTCCCAAAGCAGCTCCCAGAATCTGCCTGGCAGTAAACACCAGCAGGAATACCTACTGAGAACAACACTTGGGTGGCACTCACTGTGTCTGCAAGTAGATACTGAGCACCCTTGGTACGTCACCCGATACGTGACTGAAAAACCAGGCCCGACAAGTTAGGGTTAGAATATAGTCATACAACTGATGGTGAGCCAATACACTCACAGACTAAACCAACGTGCTTTCAATACATCATCTCCATCCTAAAACAATACACATCAATCTTCAAGATACAAAACAAAGTAGACTTTTTTGTGAATGGTGTAACTATTACATTATAGTTTGGGGCTTAAAAAATTAGAAACAAGATGACTACAGCTATGGGTGTTGCTCAGAGGCAGAGGGTTTCCTAGCAGGAGCTAGGACCTGGATTCCACATTTAGCATGATCAAAAAAAAAAAAAAAATTAAGATGTGGCTCAAGTGGTAGAGTGCTCGCCTAATAAACACAAGGATCTGAATTTCCCACACAATATTCCTCACCATTCAGTTCCTCTCTGTTGATTCTCACAGACTCGAGCTGGGACCACAGATGCCTAATTTCTTCTTGTGATTGGGCCTTCAGGTTTTCATAGGATGCCTGAAGATTCTCTAACTGTGGAAGAACAAAGTGTCTACATGAGAGTCTAAGATGAAGGCAGGGCAGTGCTTTCATGGCTTTATAACACTGCTTCTATTTCTCTGGAACACCTCAGGGCCTTGCATCTGACAAGCAGGAATAGAGCATACGTAGGTTAAGAGATCAGATATCAAGCCTGAGGCTCAGAAAAAAGAAACAACCATCAGAAGGAAGGAACATAAACAGCTTGACGCATAAGAGGCCAAGGTCAGAGCCAGTGAGCTCAATGGCATACACAAGCCTTCCCAAGCACTTAGGAGGCTGAGATAGGAGATCATTCCAGTCTAGGAATTTGGGGACTGCCTAGGTGACATAGTTAAGACCCCCATCTCAAAAAGTAGGGCTTGGAAGGTGGCTCAGTGGTAGAGCACTTGCCTTGCATGCATGAGGCCATGGGTTCGATTCTTCAGCACCACATAAACAGAAAAAACCAGAAGTGGTGCTATGGCTCAAGTGGTAGAACTCTAACCTTGAGCTGAAGAGCTGAGGGACAGACCCAGGCCCAGAGTTCAATCCCCACAACTAAAAAAAAAAAAGAAAAGAAAAAAGTAAGCTGGGCACCAGTGGTTCACACTTATAATCCTAGCTACTCAGGAAACTAAGATCTGAGGATCACATTTTGAATCCAGGCCGGGCAGGAAAGTCTATGAGACTCTTATTTCCAATTAACCACCAAAAAGATAGCAGTGGGGCTTTGATTCAAGTGGTAAAGCACCAGTACCCTTGAGCAATAATGCTAGAGGAGAGTGCCCTGGCCTGAGTTCAGGCCCTAGAACCAGCACACACAAAAAGAAAAAGGTAATAGTAACTTCTGGGTTTGTTCACAATGCAACTTGAGCTAGAACATGACCACGGAGCAGCCTGGTTGACTGCTTGCTGGTGTCAGTCACAGCTGTGCCATTCTCCTGAAGCAAGCTATGCTATGGGCAGTGACATCTGAGTGGGCCCACACAGAGCAGAGCGTGGTCACAGTAACAAATCGCTAACGGATCCACAGCAGGCTTAGTGAACTGGATTCTACTTGACATTAATGTTGAGCTGCCTCAAAGCAGCAGGGGTCCACAGAACTTATAACTCTCACAGTAAGGGGGCTCCTCTTTTATATGTTCTTATGTATAATAAAAAGCATGTTCTGAGTGTAGAAGCTCTCTCCTATAATCCTAGCTACCCAGAGGCTGAGATCTGAGGATTGAGGTTTACAGACAAATCAACAAGACTTTTATCTCCACTTAACCAGAAAAATGCTAGAATTCTAGAGGCATGGCTCAAGTAGTAGAGCACCAGTCATAAATGAAAAAGAGAGTACCAGGCCCTGTGTCCCAAGCCTCCAACCTGGTGCACATGTATACATACATGTGCATGCACATGCATGCATGCACGCGCACGCACACTCACACACACACAGAGGCAGCAGGTTCTCTTATACTTTATACTACACACTACTCCATCCTGTCATCTAGAGTCAACATCTAGGACCAGTCTTAGAGGTTCACATCTATGATCTCAGCTACTCCAGACAAAATAAAAATCTCAATTCAAGGCCAGCCTTGGGGGACGAAGAGTTATCAATGCCCTCCCTCACTCCCTCAAAAAAAAAACCTTGGGGCCGGGCACCGGTGGCTCACGCCTGTAATCCTAGCTACTCAGGAGGCTGAGATCTGAGAATCGCAGTTCAAAGCCAGCCCGGGCAGAAAAGACCGTGAGACTCCTATCTCCAATAAACCACTAGAAAACCGGAAGTGGCGCTGTAGCTCAAGTGGTAGAGCGCTCGCCTTGAGCTGAAGAGCTGAGGGATAGCGCCCAGGCCCAGAGTTCAAGCCCCATAAATGACAAAAAAAAAAAAAAAAAAACCTTGGGGACTGGGAAGGTGGCTCAGTGGTAGACCGCTTGCCTTGCATGCATGAGGCCCTGGGTTCGATTCCTCAGCACCACATAAGCAAAAAGACAAAAGCCAGAAGTGGCGCTGTGGATCAAGAGGTAGAGCGCTAGCCTTGAGTTGAAGAGCTGAGGGACAGTGCCCAGGCCCAGAGTTCAGGCCCCACAACTGGACCCAAAAAAAAAAAAAACCTTGGTAAGGTAGCATGTGTATTCCAGTTACCCAAAAAGCAGAAATATACTGGGCATCAGTGGCTCACGCCTGTAATCCTAGCTACTCAGGAGGCTGAGATCTGAGGATCACGGTTCAAAGCCAGCCTGAGTAGAAAAGACCCCATGAGACTCTTATCTCCAATTAACCACTCCAAAACCAGAGGTGACACTGTGGCTAATTAATCTCCAACTAACCACTTAAAAACCAGAGGTGACACTGTAGCTCAAGTGGTAGAGTGCTACCTTGAGCACAAAGAGGCTCAGGGATAGCACAGGTGCCTAAGCTCCATAACCAACAACAACAACGAAAGACAGAAATAGAAGGATGTTGGTCTAAAGCTGGCTTTAGAGCAAAAGCATGAGACCTTACCTCAAACAAACAAACAAAAACTAAAGCAGGCTAGGCATAGGAGCTGTGCGGTAAACCCAGCTACTTGGGGGGCAACAACAGGAAGACCAGTTTGAGGCCAATCCAGTCAAAATGTTAGTGAGACTCTATCTCAACAAGTAAGCTGGGCTATGCTGGGCTATGATTCCAGATAGATGGAAGCCACAGGGAAGAGGACTATGGTTCAAGACTGGCCCTAGGCAAAAACTCCAGATCCCATCCAAAAAATAACTAAAACAAAAAAGGTACCGACAAAAAGGTCTAGGATGTGGCTGGCTCAAATGGTAGAGCGCTTGCCTGATAAACACAAGGCCCTGTGTTCAAACCCCAAAACTGTGCCTCCTGAAAAAAAAAATCTACAAGAGAACACCTTGACAAGCTGGGCCCTGTCATGGGACTCTCAAATTTTAGACACTGAAGACCACACAATGATGTCACCAGGACCAAGGCGGAGGTGGAGCTTGGGTCAGACTAATAACACCCTCCTATGACACCTCCTATAACATCTGTGCATGGCTTGGGCCCTCCAGGACCAGCTAGTGGCTGCCCAAGCAGGACCCTGGGCAGGCACTTTCCAGCAGGCTCTGCCTCTGCAAACTTATCAACATGTTACGGAAAGGGGGAGGAACAAACCACTGTACGAGTGTTAGCCATAGAGGGGTTAGTCCTCCTTCTTCCCACAAATCCCTGCTCGGCTCATTGCTCCTCATCAAGCAAGGACTTGTCCTTGTGACTGTCAGTGGGGAGGTTTCAGTGCAGGGTCAGAGCCTGGCCAGGAGGGAGGGGCCAACAGACACACATGCTTCACTGTCTCTCTTCTCACAGCCTCATGGTAACTGGAAGATATGAAGCATCACAGCCTCTCTGGGATCTGGCCCAACCTACTTTTAGGAGCTGACACAGAGCTGTTCTCAGCTCCCTCGGTAAGAGCCTGATGGAAGGGTCTAAGGTCACAGAGGATGTGAAATACCACAGCTTGGCCTCTGTACAAGAGGCCACAGACCCCAGTGCTCCAGGGTACCTAGCAGGTCTCCCAGGCCCCAGGACTGGACACTTGGGCTTCTCAGGCCTCAGGCATGTAATTCCAACTCCTGTCTTATTCTGTTTATTTCTTTCAAATTTTTTTTTGTTGTTGGGGGGCCTGGGCGCTGTCCCTCAGCTCTTCAGCTCAAGGCTAGCGCTCTACCACTTGAGCCACAGTGCCACTTCCGGCTTTTTTCTTTTTGCTTATGTGGTGCTAAGGAATCGAACCCAGGGCCTCATGCATGCAAGGCAAGCGCTCTACCACTAAGCCACCTTCCCAGCCCCTTCTTTCAAATTTCTTAAGCTGATGGTTTGATTCTTGGTTTAGTAATAAAAGCACTTGAGACCTGAATAGAACTTGTTTGGTATGTGTAGTACTTTACTAGAAAACAATATTGAATGCACAAGCAGCATAAATATTTTTATCTTATTTTTTAACTTTTGGAATTCTTATTCATTAAATTGTCATCACAGAAAGTACTCTTACACTCCTAGTATTTGGAATTTTTGTAAATGTCTTGGGAGTGCTTATAAAGAATACATATCAGAGTTAGGCACCAGTGGCTCAAGTCTATAATCCTGGTTACTCAGGAGCTGAGAGCTGAGGATTATGGGTCAAAGCCAGCCTGGGCAGGAAGTCTGTGAGACTCTTATCTCCAATTAACAACCAGAAAACTGAAAGTGGTGCTGTGGTTCAAGTGGTAGAGTGCTAGCCTTGAGCTGCAGAACTCAGGGACAGGGCCCAGACCCAGAGTTCAAGCCCCACAATGGGATTAAAAAAAAAAAAAATAGATATGGGGGGTTGGGAAGGAGGCTCAGTGGTAAAGTGGTTGCCTAGCATGCATGAAGCCCTGGGTTCAGCTCCTCAGTAACATATACACAGAAAAAGCCAAGAGAAGCACTGTGGGTCAAATGGTAGAGAGGTTCTTTCAGAGACAGCACCCAGGCTCTGAGTTCAAGCCCCAGGACTGGCAAAAAAAAAAATCTCTTTTGTCAGGCACTGGTGGGTCATCCCTGTAATCCTAATTATTCTGGAGGCTGAGATCTTAAGATTGTGGTTCAAGGCCATAATCAGGCAGACAAATTCATGAGATTGTTATCCCCAAATAAACAGCAAAAAGTCAAAGGTGGAAGTATACTCAAGTGATAGAATACCAGCCTTCAGCAAAAAAAGCCAGGTAATGGGGCTGGGAAGGTGGCTCAGTGGTAGAGCGCTTGCCTTGCATGCATGAGGCCCTGGGTTCAATTCCTCAGCACCACATAAGCAAAAAGAAAAAAGCTGGAAGTGGCGCTGTGGCTCAAGTGGTAGAGTGCTAGCCTTGAGCTGAAGAGCTGAGGAACAGCGCCCAGGCCCAGAGTTCAGGACCCACAACCGGACCAAAAAAAAAAAAAGCCAGGTAAGAATGCAAGGCCCAATTGCAAACCCCAGTACCAGCACAGGGGGAAAAAGAAAAAAAAAGGCTTTGTTTTCCTGATAGCATTATGGTTTGAAGTTAGGGCACCTTGTACTTGCTAGGTAATTGCTCTATCACTTGAGCCACATCTCAGTCCCAAGAATAAGCATTCTTAGTTTAAGACTTAATATATTAGTATATGGACCTCACATTCTATATCCTTATATGGCTCTGTACTAGAGTCTTGTCAAATTTAGTACTTCAGCCAGGCACTGTAGCTCACGCTCATAATCCTACTCAGGAAGCTGAGATCAGAGGACTGCAGTTAGAAGCCAGCATGGGAGGAAAGTCTACTGCCTGAGACTTGTAATCCCACTTAACCACCAAGCTGGAAGCAGAGATCAGAGAACTGCAGTTAGGAGCCAGCCTGGGAGGAAAGTCTACTGCCTGAGACTTGTAATCCCACTTAACCACCAAGCTGGAAGCAGAACGGCGGCTCAGGTGGTAGATCACAGACTTGAGCAAAAAAAGCTAAGGGTGTGGCACCCAGATCCTGAGTTCAAGACCCAGGACTGGCACAAAAAAATAAAATAGAAAATAGTACTTCAATTTCAGCAGTTAAAGAATACAAAATGGCTCAGTTCTAAAATGTTTAAAAAACTTCCCTAATAAACTAAATAATTAAAAATCAGTAAGTTCACACCTACCTCCAACTGTTTTTCTTTTTCCTTTTCTCTGAATTTCACCTCCAAGTCTTGCAAATACTGGCAGTGTTCCAGCTGCAAGTTTTCCTGTAACTTCTTGATGGCTGCTTGATGCTGAGCCTCTAGGTTCTTCAGAGAAACTAGAAAGCACCACAGATACCACCTAGTTAACAAGACACACACTCTTCCTTGGCGGCAGTACCAGTCAGCTCAACACAGAGCACACTGTCCCTGCCACAGACTCCCTTGGGTATCATCCTCATGCCTGGACATGCTAGGACAGGGTGCCAAAATAGGGGCACAACTGAGTCACAGTTAGCAGGCTCTATCCAAATGCCATCTCAGTCACCACTCTGCTCTCCTGGAGAGAAAGAGAAAACACACATATACATAGCCCCTGACCAACAGGGCTCACTATGGAGCACAGGGTCCCAAGGCATCCAAACAGAACAAGCACAATACTACTGTGCAAAAGCTATCTTTGAAACAAAGGTCAGAAAGATTGGGGGACCTCATGAGGAGCCCTGTCCTACTCTGTTCTCCCTCTCTCAGTAACCCACACCAGAGAGACAATCTGAAGTGCAGCACAACTCTGTGTTTTCTCCAGATCTGCTTGCTGCAACCCAATGCTCACCTTCAGCTTGATTTTTGGCTTGAAAAATCTTTTCCATCTCAGCTCTCTGTTCCGCCAATTCTTTCTGAAATTGATTTTGCAAATCCTCCATTTCTGACCGGTGCTTTGCTGATAACTCTTTGCGTAGATTTTCTAAGCATAACTGTCTTTCAGATTCCCAGTCTTGCTTCAGGCTCTAATTAAAAAAAAAAAAAAGGTCTATACTTGGGAGGTAAAGAAAAAGGAGACAACTGGAGACCAGCCCAGGCAAAAAGAGCAAGCCAGAGCCTGGCACTTGTGTAATTCTAGCTACTCAGGAAGCTGAGAGACCTGGAGGGTTAATGTTCAAAGCTAGCCAGCACAGAAAAGTCTGTGAGACTTATCTTCAGTTAAAAAGCACAAGATGGGTTGCGGGTATAGCTCAACTGATAGAGGAGAACCAGCAGGTTCAAGTTCAAGGCTCTGAGTTCAAGCCCCACTACCAACACACTACACACACACACTATACACACACACACACACACCCCCATATGATAGCTCATGCTTATAATCCCAGCTTCTGGAGAAGCATATGTACAAGAATTAGCCCCACTACCAACACACTCCACACACACACACACACACACACACACACACACACACACACACACACACACACACACACACACACACACACACACACACACACACACACACACACACACACACACACACACACACACACACACACACACACACACACACACACACACACACACACACACACCCCATATGATAGCTCATGCTTATAATCCCAGCTTCTGGAGAAGCATATGTACAAGAATTGCTGCTCAAGCTAAGCCCAGGAAAAAAGTATGAGACCCTATCTGAAAAACAACAACCAGGGGCTGGGAAGGTGGATCAATGGTAGAGTGCTTGCCTCGAATGCATGAGGCCCTGGGTTTGATTCCTCAGCATCAGATAAACAGAAAAAGCTGAAAGTGGCGCTGTGGCAGAAGCGGTAGAGTGCTTGCCTTGAGCTGAAGAGCTGAGGGACAGCGCCCAGGCCCAGAGTTCAAGTCCCACAACTGACAAAAAAAAAAAAAAAACCAACAAACAGCCACACAACCAATTTAGAAAATGACTGAAAAGATTATGATCAATAATTCATATCTGTGGTAAAGAAATTTTAATTGCGGGCTGGGAAGGTAGCTCAGCGGTAGAGTGCATGCCTTGCAAGGATGAGGCCCTGGGTTCGATTCCTCAGCACCACATAAACAGAAAAAGCAAGAAGTGGCGTTGTGGCTCCAGTGGTAGAGCACTAGCCTTGAGCTGAAGAGTTGAGACAGTGCCCAGACCCAGAGTGCAGGCCTCATGACCGGCAAAAAAAAAAAAAAGAAATTTTAATTGCACAGTCAGAAACCTAAAGTGGATAGTCACACCCAGCCTAAACTGTAACTGAGAAAAATGGCTCTTCATGGCTGCTCCCCCAGTTGCTTGAAGAACAGACTCGAAGGACCATAAGGCAAACACCCAGAGGCAAGCACAACCGGTCTCTGAACCAAAGCATATGGTAAAGTGTGTCTCAAAAGCCCACAGAGCCACTTCCAGGTACCCATGGTGCTCTCACAGACCTCATCTCAGTGGCTGAGCTCTGCCCTAATCATAGAAAATAAATTATGAAAAATACATATATGTAACACTTACTTCATATAACCATGAAATGAATTCCCACCATCACAATTAAGGGACATGCTAAGTGTCAGTGGCTCACATCTATAATCGTAGGTACTTAGGTAGCTGCCATCTGAGAATCATGGTTCACAGCCAGCCTTGGCAAGAAAGTCCGTGCAACTCTTATCTCCAAAACACTAGAAGTAGAGCTGTGGCTCACGTGGTATAGCATCAACCTTGAAAGAAAAGACTAAAGAACAGTACTAAGGCCCTAAATTCAAGCCTCAGTGCGCGCACGCGCGCGCACACACACACACACACACACACACACACACACACACACACGCACACGCACACACGCGCACATCTGCCAAAAGACAGGAGGGTGATCCTCAGTCCCAAACTGACCTCTTCCCTTGGCCAATGCCTGAACTCAACCAGGATGTAGACTTATCAGGACCCTCTAAACACAGTGAGTCTGAGGGCTTTACCATGGTCCTGTAGATACCACCCCTCCTGACATCCAGGCACATCCAATCCACCTCATACCTCTGGCCATGTTCACTTCCCTCCACTAGAAACAAGTATATATAGAACAGGTGAGTGTTCCAGGACATCACATGGAGATGACTGTTAGTTATATGTTATGCTAGTAAAACTAACATAAAGGGCTGGGCAGGGGGGGGCTGGGAAGGTGGCTCAGTGGTAGAGCGCTTGCCTTGCATGCATGAGGCCCTGGGTTCGATTCCCCAGCACCACATAAGCAAAAAGAAAAAAAAAAAAAAAAAAAGGGCTGGGCAGGTGGCTCAGTGGTAGAGTGCTTGCCTTGCATGCATGAGGCCCTGGGTTCAATCCCTCAGCACCATATAAGCAGAAAAAGCCGGAACTGGCACTGTGGTTCAAGTGGTAGAACGCTTGCTTTGAGCTGAAGAGCTGAGGGACAGCACCCAGGCCCAGAGTTCAGGCCCCACGACTGGCAAAAAAAAAAAAGAAACTAATGTAAAACCTCAAAACAAGTCTGCTAACAGATGTAGTTACCCGATACAAATAAAGGAGAGCACTATACATGTTACTATCTTCTTTTTGCAGTACTAGAATTTGAACTCAAGGCCTTACCTTGCCCCCAGCACTTTTTTATTTGCTTTTATTTTACTTTTCAGCTAGAGTCTTTTTTGTCCAGGCACAGCCTTAGACTGTAGCCCTTCTACCAATGCCTGCTGAGATAGGCAACTTGGGATCACAAATGTAAAGGACCACCTCTGGCTTACTGGGTGAAATGGGATCTTGCCCAATTTTTGCCTGGGCTGGTCTCAAAATGCAATCCACCCAGAATCCACCTCCCAAGTAGCTGGGAATATAGGCACAAACCACTATATCTGGAAGTGGCACTATGGCTCAAAGTGGTAGAACACTAGCCTTAAGCAAAAAGAGCTTGGGGACAGCACCAAAGCCCTGAGTTCAAGGCCCACCACTGAGAAGACAAAAAAAAAGGTCCAAACCACTACACCTAACAACGTATCAATTTGCTTTCTGTCAGTAACAATAGTTCCAATAACCCTGTAATGGATTTTGCATCAAAATAAGGGGTATTTCAGTGGGGTATAATAAGAAAGGACAACAGTGTACACACAGAACTGCATTACTGATCAGCCACACACCTCCATCATCTGGACATTTTTCTCCATTTCTGACCGTAACTTCTCCTTCAGCTCAGCTGCAAAACAAACATAACAAGTAGTTCAGACCAGAGTCTCTACCTACCCTGTAACCTGCTCTCCCCGCAATACCCATGGACAATTGGAACGCTCACTGCAGGCAGGACTTTAAGAAGATATCTGGCTTAAGTAACCAACTTACACCTAAACAAAAGACTGAGATTTCCAGCTAAGCAGGACCTCCTAAAAGACCAGGTAAAGAGCTGGGTACCAGTGACTCAGCCTATAATCCTAGTTACTCAGTAGGCTGAGATCTGAGGATCACAGTTCAAAGCCAACCCAAGTAGAAAATTCAACAAGCCTCTTGGGGTTTTTTGTTTTTGTTTTTGGTCAGTCATGGGGCTTGAACTCTGGGCCTGGGCGCTGTCTCTCAGCTCTTCAGCTCAAGGCTACCGCTCTACCACTTAAGTCATAGCACCACTTCCACTTTTCCAGTGGTTTATTGGAGATAAAGAGTCTCATGGACTTTCCTGCCCGGGCAGGCTTTGAGCATGATCCTCAGAGCTCAGCCTCCTGAGTAGCAAGGATGATAGGCATGAGCCACCAGTACCTGGCCCACGAAACCCTTACACACACACACACACACACACACACACACACACACACACACACACACACACACACACACACACACACACACACACACACACACACACACACACACACACACACACACACACACACACACACACAGCGCAGCTAAGAGTAAGCTCCTAGGGTCTCCATCACTGATACCTCCAAACCTGCATGACACTTCTCACTAGCACTGCAGGGCTCTTCAGCTCAGGTTCCTGCTGTACCAGGCAGGGGAGGGGCTTTACAGCAACTGCTATATAGCTAACAACACTGTATCCATTTGTCATGTGGAAACTTGACAGGAAAACAATAGGTTCAACCAGCCTAAACTAAGCCCTATTCAAGAGCAAGTTTGCCCTTGGCTAACCTTGGACTGCACTGCGGGGATGCCTACATAACTGGCAAACACACCAAAAGTCATGAAACTATTCTTTTAAACAGGCAGGTGATATGCCATATTCTCAATAAAGTTGAAACAATATAGAATGTACACAAAAGGATTTTCTTTTTTTGTTTTTGCTGGTTGTGGGGCCTGAACTCTGGGCCTGGGTGTTGTCCCTCAGCTCTTCAGCTGTAGACTAGTGCTCTACCACTTGAGCCACAGCGCCACTTTCAGCCTTTTTTGCTTATGTGGTGCTGAGGAATAGAACCCAGGGCCTCATGCATGCGAGGCAAGCACTCTACCACTGAGCCAGCTCAGAAAGGGCCGGAAGTGGCGCTGTGGCTCAAGTGGTAGAGCGCTAGCCTTGAGCTGAAGAACTGAGGGACAGCACCCAAGCCCAGAGTTCAGGCCCCACGACTGGCAAATAAATAAATAAACAAATAAATAGCATGCATTAGGCTGCCCTAGTAATACATGTCTGTAATACCAGCACTTGGAAAGCAGGTGGATCACAAGTTTGAAGCCAGCCTGAGTGGGCTTCACTAGGAGACTTTGCCCTCAGAAAAATAAAACAACAACAAAGCATGTATTAGTCATAAAGAGCTCAGTGTATGCCAAGAATTACCAAAACTAAAAGGAGAGTAGGAGCCAGGACCGGGTGGCTAAACACCTATAATCCTATTTACTCAGGAGGCTGAGTTGGATCCAAGCCAGTCTACACAGGAAAGCTCATGAGACGCTTACGTCCAATTAACCACCAAAAAGCCGGAAGTGGAGCGGTGGCGCAGGTGGCAGAGTGCCAGCCTTGAACAGACAAAGCTAAGGGATACCACCCTGGTCTTAAGTTCAAGCCCTAGGACTGGTACAAAAAAAGTGCAGTCAGCCAGTGGGCAACACTGTTGACCAGAAGAATGACAGTCCACTGGGCACAAGACAGGGGCAGTGTCCAGGGGGATCTGGGTTGGGCTGACAAAGCCAATAGACAAGTAGTCTACTGAAGATGTTGTTGGATAAACTTCCAGGCAAATGAAGCCAGTCCAATGGAGGCTGGATTCTGGATAAAGAGGCACAGAAAAAAAAACACAGCTGACCTAGCATACAGAGCTTCACAGTCAGGGTGCCACTAAATCGTGTCCAGAATGAACAGACATACAAGCCTGAACACCACCCAGCAGAGCCCAGCCTAGCAGCAGGGTATACCTGGCCAAGCTTCCTTGTGCTTCTAGAGAGCCCAGACACTGCCACGGATGGGACTGTCTGATTCCACAAGGACAGAAACAGGAAAGTGGGGTTAGAATCATGGCTCAGTTGGTAGAGCACTAGCTAATGAGTGAAAGTGTCAGATACTAAGTTGAGTCTTCATCTCAGACCAAGAAACAAAGAAGCAAGGCAGGAATATTTACTTTGAAGGGGAAAATATTTAGAAAATAAGGGGGCAGCTTCTTAAAGAAGTCACTGTGCTTACAAGCTGCAGCTAGTAAAGGTCCTTGCCCAGAGCTGGCTCAGTACCTGTCTCCTGCCCACAGCGGAGAAGCACTGCCTCCTTCTCCCGAGCATGCTGCTCCCTCACCAGCTCCAGTTCACACTGCTGCCGGTTCTGCAGCAGCGCCAGCTCCTGTGCCCGCCGGCCGTTGAGCATCTCCCGCAGTTCTGACAGAGCTGTCTCCTTCTCCTTCTGCAAGTTGGCCTGTGTCAGCTCTAGCTGTGCTGTGTGCATGTTGTTCAGACTCAAGCGCAGTGCTTCCAACTCAAGGGTAGGCACTGTCTGCGGGTAGAAAAGCCAGTCCTGATGAAGGCCAGGCTTGGAACAGGGCAATACCAGGAAGCATAAGCCAGAAACTAACCAAGGGGCAGGGGAGAAATGTGACACAGGAGGGTGATGCCCACTCTCTACAGTACCATATGTCCCCACACTAGTGGTTAATCATGCAGCCTCCGCCAGCACCCACCCCTCCCTACAACTTCTCTCATTAGATTGCAATTTGTAGCAAGTGTGGTCAGTGCATCTTTCAGTCTGGAATGTGCCAGACTCCTTGCCCTTCTATCTGCCCTGGGAAGGGCCTCAAACAGAATGGAAACAAAATAGAAGAGAAGGCAGCAAAGGCACAGCACTACTGTATATTCTCAGATGCATCTCCCCATCTGCAACCCTCCCTAGTTCCCAAGACCTGATGAATCCTGGTGTGAATAATAGAGTATAATAGAGTATAATAATAATAATCCTGGTGTGAATAATAGAGTATACTTGTGAGGGTTGAGAGCCCAGGCCAGGCCATGTGGATTACCTGAAGTGACTGCTGCTGGTGCTGCTGGTGGCCAGCCCCATCCTTAGGTCCTCTCACCAGTTCATGATCTTGTTCTTGCTCCTAGGAAAAGAAAGCAAAGGATGTGGCCCAGAGAATTCACAGGAGCAAACTATCACTGGAAGAGGGGGCAACTGCCAATGACTATGAGGTTTCCTACTAGGGTCATGAAAACATCTGGAAGTAGATAGACAGGTGCAACACTATCCTGTCCTAAAATCTACTAGCATGTATTAAAGTGGTGAATCTGTCGTTACAGGGAAGTGAATGGACCTAGAACAAATCAAGTGAGGTAAGCCAAGCTCAGAGACAAATGGTGCATGTATTCTCTCATATGCAGAAGCTAGATCTAAAATACTCAAGGATATGATAAACTATACAGGACTCTAGGCATTCACATACAATGAGATCAAAAGAGGATATTCTTAGGGGAGGAACAAAAAAGTGCAATGTCTATATGCTTCTTATCTTATAAAATAATATTTATTGAATAAAAGTTAATTTTAAGGTACGTAAACTATATTTACATTAAAAATTATGGAAAAACATCCAACATATTCTATAGTCCTGACACCAGCCAGCACATTAACATCCAGGCCTCTTTAGCCGTAAGAAGTGAGAAGTGATACCAACAAGATAAAAAGCATGCATAAATTGACTGGGAAAGGCAACAAATGCTGAACCAACATGAGATGCAATTTTATTTATTTATTTATTTATTTTGCTCATCTTGGGTTTCAACTCAGGGTCTGGGTGCTGTCCCTGAGCTTCTTTTGCTCAAGGCTAGTGCTTCACCACTTGATCCATAGCCATAGTTATTGAGGATAAGAGTCTCAAGGACTTTCCTGCCCAGGCTCTCTTCTAATTGCGATCATCAGATCTCAGCCTCCTGAGTAGCTAGAATTACAGGCATGAACCACCAGTGCCTGGCTGAAGATATAACTTTCAAAGAAAATTTTACACCCACTAAATCAGCAAAAGTTGTTGCAAATACTATTGATTCTCAATGCCATTGAGAAAAAGCTAAGTAAGGGATAGTGCCGAGGTCCTGAATTAAAGCCAAAAATAAGTTCAAGATTTTTCTTTTTTAAGAACCATTCCAAGGCTGGGAAGGTGGCTCAGTGGTAGAGCGCTTGCCTTGCAGGCCTGAGGCCCTGGGTTCGATTCCTCAGCACCACATAAGCAAAAAAGAAAAAAGCCAGAAGTGGCGCTGTGGCTCAAGTGGTAGAGCGCTAGCCTTGAGCTGAAGAGCTGAGGGACAGCGCCCAGGCCCAGAGTTTAGGCCCCACGACTGAACCCAAAAAAAAAAAAAAAAAAAGAAAAGGAAAAAAAGAACCATTCCAGCCCGGCGCCAGTGGCTCACACCTGTAATCCTAGCTACTCAGGAGGCTGAGATCTGAGGATCAGGGTTCAAAGCCAGCCTGGGCAGGAAAGTCCGTGAGACTTTTTTTTTTTTTTTGGGTCCGTTCGTGGGGCCTGAACTCTGGGCCTGGGCACTGTCCCTCAGCTCTTCAGCTCAAGGCTAGCGCTCTACCACTTGAGCCACAGCGCCACTTCTGGCTTTTTTCTTTTTCTTTTTTTTTTTTTTTGCTTATGTGGTGCTGAGGAATCGAACCCAGGGCCTCAGGCATGCAAGGCAAGCGCTCTACCACTGAATTACCTTCCCAGCCCCTCCGTGAGACTCTTATCTCCGATGAACCACCAGAAAACCAAAGTGGTGCTGTGACTCAAGTGGTAGAGCGCTCACCTTGAGCTGAAGAGTACAGGGACAGCGCCCAAGCCCCATGACCAACCAAAAAAAAAAAAAAAACATTCGAAGCCAGGTATGATAGTACACACCTGTGATCCCAGTTACTCAGGACACAGAGGAAAAAGGATCATAAATTCAAGGCCAGCCAAGGCAAATTATCCAGACCTTATCTCACGAGTAAAAATATAAACAAAAGGATTGGAGGTACTCAAGTGATAGAGCACTCACCTAGCATGCTCAAGGCCCTGGATTCAATCCCTAGTACCAAAAAAAAAAAAAAAGAGCTACCTTGACACCAAAACACAGAATACCTCTGTCTTAATATTCCCACCACAGGAACGCTTTAGCAAGCAATCTAAAGGAAAAGGAGCAGATACAGGCCTGTGTCTCACAGAACTCAGGAGCTGCAGCCCTGTGTCTCACAGAACTCCCACCAGGCTCCTGCTGTCCCTCTCTGACCTTGAAGCCAGTCTCTTAGGGCTTCCCTCAGGTAGTACATTGCCCTACCAGCACATCAGACTCAAAACGAAGCTAACTCCCCTTCCTGCAGTAACTAGGGAACTGCTGGGTAGACCTCTAGAGAAAACTCACTGTGGAACCAATAGGGCAGGGAACTGATCTGGAGAGTGGGAGATACCAGGCAGGAATTCAAGACAGTATAATGAGATTCCTCCAACACTGGGGTCCTTCACGTTCTTGGTCTTGGTCCCAGTCCTGTTCCCACCACCATGTCAAGCACTAGTCCTGGTGTCTGTCCATCCTACAAGTCATTGTGGTTCCCATGGCTCGCTACCCACCTCCTCTCTTTGCTCTCTTTGATTCCACTGAGAGCCTTTCTGGCCCTGGTGATCACAACCAGCCCAGCAGAGCCCATATCGCTCTTCATTGCAGCCACTCTTGACAGGAACCAGATACCGGCCAGCGACTCAAAGCTCAGCACTAACCCAGTAGGCACCAGGTCAGGTGTCAGCATGACTCTAAAACCATACACACAATGCTTACCTGTCCATGAAGGCAATGGTTTAGAAACAAAATTTTTCATATTAGGAGGAAGAGAGTCAGGTACCATTGTGAAATCCATTTCAAGTGGAGCTTTCTCTCAGGAAAAGTCAGATGCCATCTTAGAAATGAAAGCACAATCTTCAAAACTGCTACAGAAATGAATGGAAATGACCTGAAATGATCCTGAGGGATTCCTCACATACTTGATGTGACCTGAAGCTCAAAGGCCCTGGATACTAGGAGGAGCCACTTGGACACAGACATCTAGGATTTCACTCAAGTCCAGAGCAGTTAGAAATGGAGCCTCTGAGGGCTGGGAAGGTGGCTCAGTGGTAGAGCGCTTGCCTTGCATGCCAGAGGCCCTGGGTTCGATTCCTCAGCACCACATAAGCGGAAGTGGCGCTGTAGCTCAAATGGTAGAGCGCTAGCCTTGAGCTGAAGAGCTGAGGGACAGCGCCCAGGCCCAGAGTTCTGGCCCCACAACCGGACCCAAAAAAAAAAAAAGAAATGGAGCCTCTGAGTATGCCACACTCCCAAGAGGCCTGTGCCAGGATGGAGTGAATGAACACATCTCTGATCATGGGACCATCAGGAATGAGGGAGTCAGGAGAGTTTAGCCAGTTTCAAAAGTACAGATCAAGTCTATCTCTTCTTCAAAATGTAAACTAAGGCTCTAATATCCAGAACATACAGAGAACTTAAAAAACACTCAGGCTAAGAAGGTGGCTCAGTAGGAGAGTGTTTGCCTTGCATGCATGAGGCCCTGGGTTCTATTCCTCAGCACCACATAAGCAGAAAAAGCCACAAGTGGCGCTGTAGCTCAAGTGATAAGAGTGCTAGCCTTAAGCTGAAGAGCTGAGGGACAGCACCCAGGCCCAGAGTTCAGGCCCCATGACTGGCAAAAAAAAAAAAAAAAAAAAATGGCTGGGAAGTTGGCTCAGTGGTAGAGTGCTTGCCTTGCTTGCATGAGGCCCTGGGTTCCATTGTTCAGCACCACATAAGCAGAAAAAAGCCAGAAGTGGTGCTGTGGCTCAAGTGAGTGCTAGCCTTGAGCTGAAGAACTGAAGGACAGCACCTAGGCCCAGAGTCCAGACCCCATGACCGACAAAAAAAATTTTTTAAATTAAAAAAAAATTTTTAAATGTTGGTGCCCATCCTGGGG
This sequence comes from Dipodomys spectabilis, assembly GCF_019054845.1. Classification (NCBI taxonomy): domain Eukaryota; kingdom Metazoa; phylum Chordata; class Mammalia; order Rodentia; family Heteromyidae; genus Dipodomys; species Dipodomys spectabilis. The sequence goes on from NW_024870861.1 coordinate 298,676, forward strand.
CTTAATCAGGGCCTGAATACTGTCCTTGAGCTTTATTACTCAAAGCTAGTCTTCTACCACTTAAGCCAGCTCTTTCCTGCTTGGGCTGGCTTCAGACCACAATCCTTACATCTCAGCCTCTTGAGTAGCTAGGATTACAGGTGTGAGCACTGGTGCCTGGCTGACCAATCATTCTTCATAATCACATACACTCACACACCCATACATTCCCCCACCCCCACCCCCTACCCACACACACCTAGAAGAAAGATTTCCTGGAGGAAACAGGGCAAGATGACAGACTGTGTATCTGCCGTTTTTTACAATAAGAATCTGGTGACATAAAGAGATTCGTCAAAATTCTGAAGAAAGAGTAGAAGAGAAAAAAAAATGACTAGATCAGGAGGCTGAGATCTCAAGATTGTGGTTCAAAGCCAGCACAAGCAGAAAACTCCATTAGCTTCGTATCTCTAACCAGCAAAAACCCTGAACAAGAGGCATGGCTCAAGTAGTAGAACATAAGCTGTGAATGAAAAAACTAAGAACACAAAGCCCTGAGTTCAAGCCCCAGTTCAAGGAAGGAGGGAGGGAGGGAGGGAGGGAGGGGTTAATTATCCACTATGTTCTCCTCAGAGAGCCTGACAAGAGTCCTACAGTGCAGAATGTCTTGGAGCAAGTAGAGGCCTTCTCAACATAGGCGTATCCCCTCAGCCACTAAGACAGCTTCACTAACCTGAGAGGTACAATGAGGGGCTCATGATAAGTGACAGGTGGCCCACAGGACAGAACTGCAGGGAGGGTGACATGAACCTAATCAGGCAACCGCGTGACCACCAGGCCAGTCCAGTGCTCCAGAGCACACCAGGTCAGTCCAGTGCTCCAGATCTTACACAAGCACCAAGGCAAGGTCTCAAGCCTTTCTAAAGAAGCAAACTGCAGATTTATAGGTAGACTATCACACATTTTAGATACAGGCACAATTACATTTATCAATAAGGCTAGCCAGATGTATGTATCACAGCTTTGAACAAAATTCTGCTCTCCACATTATTTTCCAATTTCTGGAAAACTGAATCTACCAGCAAACATCCTAGCAAACATCATGACTGTACCCTAAGGTGTACATGGCAAAGCAGGTCAGGCTTTAATGACTCATTTTATAAAAGTGCCAGGAAAAGCCCACCTAAGAGCAGTCTGAAGGCCCAGGAGCGCAGCCCCTTCTCACTGTCAATGCCCATAGAAGAGCTCCATGCCATTCACAGGCCTGCAGCATCAGAGCCAGCTTTTTCAGCCACACACCACCTCTGCCATACCTCCCTAATCTTCCTCTTTATCCTACCTTCAAAAAGGAGGAAAAGGCAAAGACAACAATCAAGTGCATTTCAAAGAAGAAGACAGGATATCATACTGTAAGTGTCTAACATCTGTCAAAGAGGCTGATACAACCACACAGAACCATAGCACAAATTACAGTTGTAAAATTGCATTACCAAAGCAGCAAAATAACACTTACCTTTAAGCGATCAATCCAAAATTTCTCAAAATCAGTAAATTATTCACTTAGAGTAAAACCATATAAGTTTGCCTAACTTTCAGAAACTAAAACAAAGCCATCTTTTCCCCACTTAAAAGTTAGATCAAAGATCACTTTTACTAAGTTACTCTAGCAATAACTAGAACCTACATGTGCTAGCAGATGGCTGCAATCGCAGCACTCAGGAGCCTGAAGGAGGAGGATCATGAATTCAAGTTCAACCAGGGTTAAACATCAAGACCATTTCTCAAAAAGCCAAGTAAATAGAGAAGCAAAATGTTGAACCACAACACTGAACCACAACTACCTGAGCTGAAAATGACCCTCTGGCCCCATGTGGGGTGTCGCTGTGTGCCGCACTCTTGCAAACAACCCTCGCTCCCAGAAGCCCACCATCCCGGGAGGCTAGCGGACTCTCCTCCTGGATAGGCGCAACGAAAGCCGGGCCCTTCCTCTCCGCCGTCTTTTTCTTCGAATCCGCACTGTCACCTTTTGTTTTCCTCCGCCGGAAGTGAGCAAGCTGCGCAAAAACGTAGAGAAGTAGTAAAGGCAGAGGTAAGTGAGAAAAAAGTAACAGAAGCACAAAGTCAACAGTCCTGTGGGGAGCATGAGGCTCAGGCCACACCTAGACAGCAGGCCACTTTCCCACTAACACTGTCCTCACTGACATCAGTGACACAGGCATTTCAGTTCAGAATGATATCCGGAGTCTATAAGTGAAGCGCTATTAATTATGCCCAGATACAGACAGATTCGCTTTTCTAACCCTCGGCAGTTTACAGAAAATTAACCAAGTTAAAATACATTGAGCACTTAATCCGCCATGCGTATGTATGCCTTAAAACTATACAGAAGCTGCTATTGTTCCTCTCGCCCCCTTCCCCCAGTCCAGCCAAAACTTGCGGGTTCTGAAACAAGATACAGAAATAGCAGAGAATTAACGAAGCCAGGTCAAGCTAACGTCTTCCTTTCCGGAACCCGCTGCTCTATTTTTCACGACTAGCTCCGTGCCCCGGGGACTGGCAGAGGCGCCGCCTCGCTCGCTCGCTCGCCCGCCCGGCCGCCCGGACCGCCGTCTCCCCGGGAGCCTCACTCGAGAGAGCAGGTCGCTTTCCAGAGCAGGGCGTGTTTCCTACACAGACCCGGCGGCCGTACGGGACAGGGCTTCGCCCCGCCGCCGTCCTCGGCCGCGGGGCCCCGGGCAGAGGCCGCGCCAGGGAAGGGCGGGCGGGCGGCCTCCCGCACCCCGCGCCCCGGGCCGAGCGCACCGTCCCGCCCGTCGCACCGCCAGCGGACACTCGCACGTCCCGCGCGCGGCGCAGCGGCCCGGGGTGACCCGGCCCAGACACCGGCCAGCGGCGGAGCGCGAGTCCGCGGCCGCGCGCGGCCAGGGCGGGAGGGCGCCGGAGCCCACGAGCCGCTGCCCTCCATCCGGTCGGGGCCATGGCCAGACCCCACCTTCCCGCCAGGCACCCCGAGGCAGTGCTGCCCGCTTATGGCACTCATGGACTGGCTGTACACTGGCGGAGCGAGGGGCCCAGCGCGACCCGCGGCGCCGGGCGGGGGCGAAGGCGGGAGGCTGCGCAGCTCCGCGGACCACAGCCGGTCCCACGGAGGCGCTTTGGGGCGGCTCCGGGCGCTGAGGCGCGCCGGACGCGAGCAGGGCCGCCGCGCCGGACGCGAGCAGGGCCGCCCCGCCTCGGAGCCTACCGCGCAGGCGCAGTGCAGCCCCGGCCACGGCGCGCCCGGACCCCGGCGCGCCAGGCGCCCAACCCGCCAGCCCGGCGCCGCGAGCTGCGACCGCTGATTGGCTGCGGCCGCAGCGGGGGCGGGTCCCGGCAGAGGGCGGCGGATTCAAGATGGCGGCCAGCAGGCAGAGGCTTTCCCGGCGCAGGCGGGAAGGGCACGGCCCGGGCGGCGGCCCGCGTCCGGTCGCGTCCACTCCAGGCCAGCAGTGGTGGCGAGCACCGGAGCCTGCCTGAGAACTTCTTGCCGCGGCCACGCGAGGAGGGCGCTAACCACTTACCTTCGCTCTTCCGGCCTCGACCTTCCTGCGCCGCCGCTCCTGCTCGTCTTCCTCCATGGTCCCCCGGAGCTCCTCGACGGACACCCGCAGGTGGCGAGGAGACGCGGCGCCTCCCCGCTCTATTTACACTCCCGCCCCTCGCCCGCTCGCCCTCCCGCCCTCCTCTGACAACTGTCAGCGCCGTGTCCCCGCCCCTCTGCGCCCCAATCAGGGGCCAACTGCTCGCGCGCATCTGCGCGCTCTGGTGACGCAACGAGGGAGGAGCTCAGGCCTCCGATTGGCTTACTGGCCCGCCCGCCTCCTACGGGCCGACCAATGAGCTGAAGGCAGCTGAAGGCGACTGAAGAAGTAAATGACCAGCCGCGGACCCGCTGTCCCCGGCCGTGGTACGAGCACCCGAGCGCCCCCAGCTGGCCGCGGGAGCTCCGGCGCGCGGGGCCCGCGCCTCCCTGGTGCTCGGATCTACGGACCGGCCGGGCCCGGCCGTGAGGCCGGGGGGCTGCCCGGAGGCAGGGCCCGGGCCCCTTCGCTCTAGGCCGGGCGCTGTTTGCCCGCTCCTCAGAACCACTTGGGAGCCGTCTGCGACGCGGGAACCCGACGGGCCGCGGGCGGCCGGGGCCCTCGACACACGTCGCGCGGTCTAGCGGCCAAGGACGCGGCTCCCTGCTTTAAGGGTGCTGTGCAGAGCGCGTCCTCCCAGACAACAAAGGAGGGAAAACACGGAGATCAGAGCGACATGGCAGTGGTGGGTGGTGGAGAGGCTGGCCAGGGTAGGGTGTGGTGAGGCCGCACCATCCACCCAATTCCCACGCTGGTCCAACCCGGCCGCCTGCTGTCTGCCCAGCGCCTCAAGCCGGTGCTTCATTTTGGGGGCCCTAGGGTTTGAACACGGGCTCATACTTGTTTTTTGTTGTTGGTGGTGGTGGTGGTCGGATGTGGGGCCTGAACTCAGCCTGGGCGCTGTCCCTCAGCTCTTCAGCTCAAAGCTAGTGCTCTACCACTTGAGCCACAGCGCCTCGTCTGATTTTTTCTGGTTATGTGGTGCTGAGGAATTGAACCCAGGGTCTCATGCATGCAAGGCAAGCACTCTACCACGGAGCCACCTTCCCAGCTCCAACGGGCTCATACTTGTGAAGCAGATGCTCAACCACTAGTCACATTGCGGCCACTCTTTTTTCTTCTTCTTCTTGTTCAGCTAGCACGCCACCACTTCAGCCACTTGACAGTACTCAAAACTCAGTCACCAAAAACAGGGACCTCAAAGACACTGTTGCTGCTGTAGCCACAAGGAGCCTTGGGACGGGTCCTGAGATTCCCACATTGAGAGCATTTGGCAAAATACTAAGACCAGAAAAGATTGGATTTTATTTAGCAATGTCCCAACAGTCCTTCATTAATTATAGCAAATATGTCTTGCCTGTAAGTAAAGCCATAATGCGTTGTGTGGAAACCAACATCTTTTTCAACTTTTCTGCAGATCTAAAACTGGTTCTAAAGGAGTGACACTGATCCAGATGCATTATACTCACAGCCTGACATGTTGAAATGGAACTCCTTCGTACAACTACTTAAGGATAAACAAACTGTTTTTACAATAACCTATGAAAAAAAAATTCTGTGGTTGTTTGTTAGTGCATACCTGCAGTCCCAGCATTCAGAAGGCTAGGGAGGGAGAATTGCTTTAGCTGAGGAGTTCAAAACTAGTCTGGGCTATATAGTGAGACCTTTTCTCAAAAATAAAGGTAAGAAAGTCATGCCCACTAGAAGGCATGTACCTGATGGTTACCACCTCGTTTCCCTGAGTTGTTGAACTAAGTTAACTGGCCAATCCACACTCAGACCTACCTGTCAGTCTCCGGGAACTCCCATCAGAAAGACATGGAGACACGCCAGTGTCTGGATTTGGGGATGGGTCCACTGGAGCTAGTAGTGGGGTTTAAGAGCTCAAGGAACCATCCTCCAGATGGAGGACCAAACTGAAACGGGCAACACCGACCTCTCTGTAGCAACATTAGGTGGAACACTGATGTCACCGGCAAGGCTGGCCCTTGATTCTATGGATGGATGGACAGTCTCCTCTGCCCTAGCCCCTCCAACATCCAGAGAGGCTCCCAGAACCCACGTGGGTCATCATGGATCCACAGTACCTTTAAAACCCCAAAAGCTGAAGTATGAGGGCAACAGGACAACTCAGGAGACAATATTCAGAGTCTGATGGGATTTTCAGGGCTTTGTGGAACTGCTAGCCCTGCCCAGGATCCCCTTGAGTCCAGAGGCCTGGCCCACCTTCTGTCAATGCCCAATTTCATGAATGTGATTCATCCTCCTACTCAGGAGAAATTGGCTCACTTGCAAACCTGGAGCTTAGAACCGCCTTGCATGACCTCATTCCCCTGTCTTTGTCTGCCTCTTGCAAATCAACTTCCTTTTGTCCCCAGCACCCCACTTGACCTGGGGTCCCCTGGGTGTAGGCACTCTTAGCTGCACTCTGCGCCAGGTCACATCAAAGCTGACCTTACCCACAGGAGTGGCTATTGTTGGCCCATATCCTGTGTGAGGCACTGGCCTCTGGCGTGTGTGGGTCCCACCATACACGCAGCTCCAGGTCCCGGTCACTCTACCCTTCTGCCCCAAAGAACTTCCTGAGCCCTCAGGTAGGTCTTCCAGGTGTCCAGCTGCACTCCTGTCTTGCTTGAAGGGCTCCCTAGAAGGGTTAAGGGCAGTCCTGAGTGACAGGGTGGTGGGAGTGGCCTCCACCGATTCTTCCAGGCTCTGTCCTGAGAGGGAGGAGGTTCCCCAGGAGAATCGGAGGTCTGTCCCTCTGTCCTGAGAAGGAGGAGGTACCTGGGGAGAGTCTTAGCTCTGGCCCTACAGTTGCCCCTTTACCTGGCTGTGCCTGTGGTTCTGTGTTGACAGGTAACTTGCATGGATACTCTCAGTGGAAACCTGGCAACCCCAGTACCTCCCTCCCTGCCTGGCAACGGCCATATACAATCCCAGAGCTGGCCCCAGCACTTCAGTCCAGGGAGGAGATGGTGTCCTCCTGCTCACCCTTCTCACTCCCCAGTCTAGTCTCCAAAACCCCGTCAGAAGATCCTAGCCATAGCACTGAGGTGCCTGCTGCAGACAACTGAGGACCAGGGCCAAGAGCTGGCCTTGGCCCTCTCCCCTTCTGCTGCCATCTCAGACAGTCCCCAGGATGCTGGATTCCTCAGGGGCAGACTCCATGACCCGACTGACGCTAAGGCTCCTAGAACAGGTGAGACAGCCCAAACCACTGCCTCTAACTCCTCCAAGGAGACTGGCTTTGGAACTACAGAACAACACAATTTGCTTCCCACCCCTATTGGCTGTGCAGATCACTTGGCAACTTACCTAGTTGTGGCCTCATGAAGGAGAAATGTGATTGTTTTGTTTGTTTCTCCTTTGCACTTGGGTAGAACCAAGTAGATTCTAGTAGATTCTGCAACCAGGAGGCAGGCTGCACCTCCAGCAGAGCTCCATGAAGCATGTGTCACTCTTCCAGTTTTTAAAGAAACCTCCCCTGCTTTGGAGACAGCTTGGTACTTACATCTGTGACAGAGGCTGGCCAGGTCCAGTCCCCTGTTCAGCTCTCTAAGGGTGCACTGGAACACCTGGTCCTGGAAGGCCACTGGGCGTAGGGTCCAGGACCTCAGTGCCCTGAGTGGCCAGTGTTCCATCCGCACTGCTCCATTCCCACTGCCTGCCTCTCACAGGCCTGCACCCGAGGCCATGCTGGCAACAGTCAGAGGTGCCACTAGCCAGGTCTCATCCTGAAAAGTCTGTTTAAGGCTTGCACTTCAGGAATCTTTCTAGAAGAACCCACTAGAATGACCCCTTGCTGTCCATCAGATAACCCTTTGTGTTCAAGAAGGAGCTAGTGCCTCATGTTGAATGTGTACCCAGCACAGTTGGGGTTTTTGTTGTTTTGTTTTTGTCAGTCATGGGGCTTGAACTCAAGGCCTGGGCGCTGTCCCTGAGCTTTTTCATTCAAGGCTAATACACTACTACTTTCAGCCACAGCACCACTTCCAGTTTTCTTGTGGCTAGTTGGAGATAAGAATCTCACAGCCTTAGCCGGGCACTGTTGGCTCTCGCCTGTAATCCTAACTACTCAGGAGGCTGAGATCTGAGGATCGCGGTTCAAAGCCAGCCCGGGCAGAAGAGACCGTGAGACTCCTATCTCCAATAAACCACCAGAAAACCGGAAGTGGCGTTGTAGCTCAAGTGGTAGAGCGTTCGCCTTGAGCTGAAGAGCTGAGGGACAGTGCCCAGGCCCAGAGTTCAAGCACCACGGCCGACAAAAAAAAAATAAGAATCTCACAGCCTTTCCTGCCCGGGCTGGGATCCTCACACTCAGGTCTGGCTACTGGCACTCCTAGAGCTTATGGCATCACTACTGGATACAACAGGTAGGCAGGGTAGATGCCACTCACCAACCTGAGTTAATACCATGCTCATGATGTTTCTCACAGAAGCTGGAACGAGAACGAGAGAACATGGAAGAGGGCTCTGAGGGTGCCCACTTTGTGTCCGGTAAGAGCCTTGAACTTCATGGATCCACAGGGAGGCAGGCCCATGGTAACAGGTGCAGGGCAGTAGCCCTGGGAGCTGCCTTTGCTCTCAACACACTGAAAGGCTTTTGTTTTCACGTGTAAAACAATACACACATGCATACCACCATTACCTATACAACTTAGAGGATACACACTCTTGCTAGCATTTTGCAGGTTAAAAAATGAAGTCATGGAGCCAGACAGACCCACATCCTTTAACTCCAGAGTCCAAATCTTGTCCTGTGGAAGGTGGGGTTCAGTCTTCCCTCCTCAGCAGCTGGTGACAGAGTACACATCCAGGCCTATGCCTCTCACCTAAGTAAGGGCCTGGGAAAGGGGTAGGAGTGAGTCTTGGTCTTTGGAATTGAAAGCAACTGAGCTATTGTGCTCCAGAAGCTCCAGGGACAGCAGGCAGAACTTGGCACCCCAATTCTAGGTGGGCCCAAGGAGCCTGGAAGAGCCCAACCCTGTGGCTGTAAGTGTATTGGGGGGGAAGAGGGAGGGGTTGTAGAGCTTCCTTCCAGAGCTTCCTCTCACTCACACATGGAAGGCAGGCCTGCTCTCTCCAGACAGACTGCGGCTAGAACTTGCAGGGAAGCCAGAGCACTATGGAGGCCTCTTGCCTCTCTGAGCCAGGAGGCTACAGGAGTGCTGCTTCAGTGTGGAGTGCACAGGGGCCTGCCACGGACTCCCCAGTTGAACTCCCCACATTGCACCTCAGCATGGCCCTTTCCCTCAGAGTCACCAGCCTCAGTCCTCCTTTCAGATGAGTGTTTACTGAGACCTGAGCCCAGGGGCCCAGGACACCCCAGCACCCTGAGACCTGAGCCAGGACACCCAGAACCCTGAGACCTGAGCCAGGACACCCCAGCACCCTGAGACCTGAGCCAGGACACCCAGAACCCTGAGACCTGAGCCAGGACACCCCAGCACCCTGAGACCTGAGCCAGGACACCCCAGAACCCTGAGACCTAGGCCAGGACACCCCAGCACCCTGAGACCTGAGCCAGGACACCCAGAACCCTGAGACCTAGGCCAGGACACCCCAGCACCCTGAGACCTGAGCCAGGACACCCCAGCAGCCTGAGACCTGAGCCAGGACACCCAGAACCCTGAGACCTGAGCCAGGACACCCCAGAACCCTGAGGCCTGAGCCAGGATACCCCAGAACCCTGAGACCTGAGCCAGGACACCCAGAACCCTGAGACCTGAGCCAGGATACCCCAGAACCCTGAGACCTGAGCCAGGACACCCCAGCACCCTGAGACCTGAACCAGGACACTCCTGTACCCTGAGGCCTGAGCCAGGACACCCCAGCACCCTGAGGCCTAGGCCAGGACACCTCTGCACCCTGAGACCTGAGCCAGGACACCCCAGCACCCTGAGACCTGAGCCAGGACACCCCAGCACCCTGAGACCTGAACCAGGATACCCCAGCACCCTGAGACCTGAGCCAGGACACCCAGAACCCTGAGACCTGAGCCAGGACACCCAGAACCCTGAGACCTGAGCCAGGACACCCAGAACCCTGAGACCTGAGCCAGGACACCCAGAACCCTGAGACCTGAGCCAGGACACCCCAGCACCCTGAGACCTAGGCCAGGACACCCAGAACCCTGAGACCTGAGCCAGGACACCCAGAACCCTGAGACCTAGGCCAGGACACCCCAGAACCCTGAGACCTAGGCCAGGACACCCAGCACCCTGAGACCTAGGCCAGGATACCCCAGAACCCTGAGACCTAGGCCAGGACACCCCAGCAGCCTGAGACCTAGGCCAGGACACCCAGAACCCTGAGACCTGAGCCAGGACACCCAGAACCCTGAGACCTGAGCCAGGACACCCCAGCACCCTGAGACCTAGGCCAGGACACCCCAGCAGCCTGAGACCTGAGCCAGGACACCCAGAACCCTGAGACCTGAGCCAGGACACCCAGAACCCTGAGACCTGAGCCAGGACACCCAGAACCCTGAGACCTGAGCCAGGACACCCAGAACCCTGAGACCAGAGCCAGGACACCCCAGCACCCTGAGACCTGAGCCAGGACACCCAGAACCCTGAGACCTAGGCCAGGACACCCAGAACCCTGAGACCTAGGCCAGGATACCCAGAACCCTGAGACCTGAGCCAGGACACCCCAGCAGCCTGAGACCTGAGCCAGGACACCCAGAACCCTGAGACCTGAGCCAGGACACCCCAGCACCCTGAGACCTGAGCCAGGACACCCAGAACCCTGAGACCTAGGCCAGGATACCCAGAACCCTGAGACCTGAGCCAGGACACCCAGAACCCTGAGACCTAGGCCAGGACACCCAGAACCCTGAGACCTAGGCCAGGACACCCAGAACCCTGAGACCTGAGCCAGGATACCCCAGCACCCTGAGACCTGAGCCAGGACACCCCAGAACCCTGAGACCTGAGCCAGGACACCCCAGCACCCTGAGACCTGAGCCAGGACACCCCTGCACCCTGAGCCCAGGACACCCCAGCACCCTGAGACCTGAGCCAGGATGCCCCCCCCCACCCTGATGGAATGCATGACATCCCTGACCACCTAGGTCACCAGCAACAAAATGGAGAGTGAGTCTGTCCCTCCCTCCTTCCAGGACAAGACAGGCTGGATGCTGCCCTGCAGAGCGCTCATAGGAGAAGGAAAGACCTGCTGCAGAGACTCTGGGTAGGCCACACACCTTCCAAAAATGCTGAAGCCCTCATCACCACACTCAGACCTCACCCAGGGGTGGCCTTTTGGACTTCTGGGACAGACTGTGGATTGTATATAGAAACTAAATTGTGAGCAGCTAAGAGACTTTACATCTTACCCACTTCCTTTAGAAACTAGGTGTAAAGCTGGGTGCTGGTGGCTCACACCTGTAATCCTAGCCACTCAGGAGGCTGAGATCTGAAGATCATGGTTCAAAGCCAGCCCGGGATGACTGTGAGACTTTTTTGTTTTGGTCAGTTGTGGGGCTTGAACTCTGGGCCTTGGCACTGTTCCTGAGCTCTTCAGCTCAAGGATAGCGCTCTCGGATTTGAGCCACAGTTCTACTTCCAGTTTCCTGTGGTTTATTGGAGATAAGAGTCTGGCTTTGAACTGCAATCCTCAGATCTCAGCCTCCTGAGTAGCTAGAAGTACAGGTGTGAGCCACCAGCACCCAGCTTCCATGAGACTCGTATCTCCAATAAAGTACTCAGAAAAGACTGGAAGTGGCACTGTGGCTCAAGTGGTACAGCACTAGCCTTTGGCACAGAGGGACTCAGGGACAGAGCCTAGGACATGTTCAAGCCCCAGGACTGGCAAAAAATAAAATAAATAAGAAAGTGGAACGTGTAGGCTGAATGCTCTGGGTAGTGAGGTAAGAACTGCCTAGGCCATGCATCAAAAGAGGTGATAGGTAAGGGCTCAGTTCCCACAGGGTTCTAGGCTCTAGGCACTGAAACCAGGGCACTTGTGTAAACTACACTTGAGAGCAGCAAGATGGCATGAGCCTCGCGACACACACCCCAGAACAGAGGCCAGGGCCTTGCCTGGTGGGAAGCAGATGCTGAAATGTGCTGGAAAAGCAATCAGATTTTTTGTCTTGGAAGAAAAAAACAAACTACCAGAACCTGGTTTGAAATTATTTGCTTTTTTTTTTTGGCCAGTTCTGGAGTAAACTCAGGGCCTAGGTACTGCCCCTGAGCCTTTCTGCGCTCAAGGTTAGGCCTCTACCATTTGGGCCACAGTGCCACTTTTGGCATATTTGCTGCATTTTATTTTTATTTTTATTTTTTTTTAATTTTTATTTTTTGTCAGCCATGGGGCATGAACTCTGAGCCTGGGTGCTGTCCCTCAGCTCTTCAGCTAAAGGCTAGCACTCTACCACTTAAGCTACAGCACCACTTCTGGCTTTATTTTTTTCTGCTTATGTGGTACTGAGGAATTGAACCCAGGGCCTTATGCATGCAAGGCAATCACTCTACCACTGAGCCACCTTCCCAGACCTATTTGCTGCATTTTAAAAGAAGCAGTCCGACTTTAAAGCCTCCAGCTTTGCTTTTGGAGGCTGGCTCTTGTTCTGAGGTTCTCTACTCAGCTACAGGCCTGAGGGCCCAAGCACACTAGGGTCATGTGCCCTGGGCAGGAGAGGTGGCATGGGAAAGCCCTGAGGTGACAGCCCCTTCTCCCAGGCCCTTCTGCTGCCAGCTCAAAGGCCAGCAGGCTCTGTTGATCTTACAGGAACAGCAGCTGCTGGACGAGCATACGGGAACCCTCCCCTGGAGGGAGACACATGAAGGAACCCACAGGCCAGTCCTGCACAGGGAGGCACCCCCTGTGGGAATGCACTCTGCCACCTCCCCAGAACCAGTGAGGGTCATCCAGCACCTGGTAAGAGGGCTCAGGAAAACACAGCTCCAGGCAGGGGAGGGGGGTCAGAACACAGGCCTCCCAGCAGTGTGGAAGGGGGCTACAAAAGTCGCCAAGGAAAGGTTGTGTACTGTCAAGGAGATGGAGGCCCAGGCCCTCCACTTCTCTCCCAGTCAGTGCATCTGCTAGCCAGGGCCCCTGGGGACTCCCATGCATGTCCTCTATTATAGGACAGACAAGTTGGCACAGGACTGGATAGACAGAATTTACAACATCTGTCAGCTGATTCAGTCATTGAATACATAGATCTGCCTCTTAATTTGGGAAATGAAAATGACACTGAACTACCAGTACAGCTCTGTTAACTTGGAGAAAATTTTAAAGACTGACTATATCTAGGTGCTTTAAAGCAGGTTTTCTTTCTTTTTTTTTTTTTTTTTGTCGGTTGTGGGGCTTGAACTCTGGGCCTGGGCGCTGTCCCTCAGCTCTTTAGTTCAAGGCAAGTGCTCTACCACATGAGCCACAGCACCATTTCCAGTTTTCTGGTGCTTTATTGGAGATAAGAGTCTCACAGATTTTCTGCCTGGGCTGACTATGAACCTCAATACTCAGATTTCAGCCTCCTGAATAGCTAAGATTACAGACATGAGCCACCAGGCACCCAGCTTTTAAAGCAGAATTGATGAGACCAGAAAACAGGAAATGTAATAAACATTAAAAATATCATATCCTAACCAGATGCTAGTGGCTTACACATACCATCCTAGCTCCTTAGGAAGCTGAGACTGAGGATCACAGTTCAAAGCCAGCCTGGGCAGGAAAGTCTATAAGACTCTTATTCTCACTAAACTACCAAAAAAAGAAAAAGAAAGAAAAAAAGAGTGGGAAGTGAAACTATGGCTCAAGTGGTAGACTGCTAGCCTTGAGTAAAAGAAGCTCAAAGACAGTGCCCAGACCTTGAGTTTAAGCCTCAGGAAGGCTCCAGGTAGCTCATATTTAAGCCTAGTTACTGAAGAGGCTGAGATCTGAAGATTGTGGTTTGAAGTCAGCCTGGGCAGGAAAGTCCATGAAACTCTTATCTCCAATAAATTATCAAAAAAGCTGGAAGTGGAAGTTCAGGGACAGCACCTAGGCCCCAAGTTCAAACCCTAAGACTGGCAAAAAAAAAAAAAAAAAAAAAAAGCTAAGAGCCTGGGCAATGGCCAGGGCATAAAATAAATAAACAAATGAACAAATACTGCGTCCTGTGTACACCCAGATGCAAACACCTTTCCAGTCCGTTTTCCACTTAAACTGTAGAGTTAGTCATTGGAAGCTCTTGGATGATGGGTGGAGGGATGTGTGGATGATCAGTGGGCAGTGGGTGGGTGAATGAGTAGCAAATGGGTTGAGGAGGGACACTGCGGCAGCTGATCACCTGGCTCTCTCAGGTGCCCCAGCCTCCTGCCACCATCATTCAGCAGCTGCCTCAGCAGCCATTCATTGCACAGATTCCTCCTCCTCAGGTCTTTGCCGCTCAAAGATCAGGAAATATTAAGGAAGGTAAGTGATTCATATAATATCATGAGTTTATGAAAATGTGTACTGACAGGGAATATTTTTATAAGCAGGATAGTCATTAGAATTGCCTTTTGGCAACTCAACATGAAAAAAATATATATATATTTTGTCGATTGTGGGCTTGAACTCTGGGTCTGGGCACTGTCCCTCAGCTCTTCAGCTCAAGGTTAGGACTCTACCATTTAAGCCACAGCACTACTTCTGGTTTTCTGGTGGTTTATTCAGCCTCCTGAGTAGCTAAGATTACAGGTGTGAGCCACTGGCACCTGGCGATCTACATGTTTTGAAAGGCTGTATTATCCAATAGATGTTTGCATTTCTAGCCCAGCAATCTGTCTATCCTTACCTTGAAACTGGCTTGGTTGACTACTGTAGGTCAGTCTATACTCTGAGAAAGGCTGCGTTAAGGCCACTGTGGGGTGCTGTTCACACTAGGTTAATCAAACTTTGGTGGTAGTATGTCAGTCTCTAAGGCAAACAAAAACTGAGAAAACTGTATGTGCATGCATGTTTTTATGCTTGGGGGTGCGTATATTTGTATGCCTTGTTGAAAAAAATGGCAAAGCCCGTAGCAAAAAATAAATATTTAAGTAGATAGCTATTTAGTGAAGCAAAGTTTAAATACTCCATTCCTTATTCCAAAACAGATCTCAACAGGATCAAATATTTGAATGCAAAAAGGCAAAATCACTTGGAGTAATGCCGCGGACCGGCTCTGTCGGGACCACGGAGGACACCTAGTGGAGGAACTGGAATAGGTGGGGAGATGGCAAACAGACAACTCACACACAAGAGGAGTGGACGCCGAGTGCCACCAGACAGCTCACACGCAAGAGGAGTGGGCGCCGAGTGCCACCAGAAGCTCACACGCAAGAGGAGTGGGCGCCGAGTGCCACCAGACAGCTCACACGCAAGAGGAGTGGGCGCCGAGTGCCACCAGACAGCTCACACGCAAGAGGAGTGGGCGCCGAGTGCCACCAGACAGCTCACACGCAAGAGGAGTGGGCGCCGAGTGCCACCAGACAGCTCACACGCAAGAGGAGTGGACGCCGAGTGCCACCAGACAGCTCACACGCAAGAGGAGTGGACGCTGAGTGCCATCTCCCCACCTGTTCCAGTTCCTCCACTAGGTGTCCTCCGTCGTCCCAACAGAGCCGGTCCGCGGCAGAGTAATAGCATAATTTCAGTTCTACTTGTTAAAATAGCTTTGCAGGGCTGGGAAGGTGGCTCAGTGGTAGAGCGCTTGCCTTGAATGCATGGGGCCCTGGGTTCGATTCCTCAGCACCACATAAGCAGAAAAAAAAAGCCAGAAGTGGCGCTGTGGCTCAAGTGGTAGAGCGCTAGCCTTGAGCTGAAGAGCTGAGGGACAGTGCCCAGGCCTAGAGTTCAGGCCCCATGACTGGACCCTCCCAAAAAAATTTAAAAAAAAAAAAATTTTTTTTAAATTAAAAAATTAAAAATAAATAAAATAGCTCTGCATGGTGGTACATGTCTGTAATCCCAGCTAGGGAGGAAAAGACAGCAGGAGATAATTTGAGGCTAGCCAGGACAAAGTGAAACCCTACCTCAAAAAAAGAAAAAACAATAAAGAAAGCATCGAGAGCATAGTTGAAGGGGCTTCTCTAGCAAGCTATAGGCCCTGATCCAATCCCTAATTTCACTAGCACACACAAAAAAATACCTCACAACAGTAGACACTAGTACCATTAATTTCATAGAAAAGAGATATGAATTTATCTGGCAATTTTATTCACTCCAGTAATGTCAAGACCTTCCATATGTAATCTTTCTATATACCTTTAGAAACACCTACAGAGCTCTCTCCATGCTTCATTTCCTGCGAAAGTTCTTATTTTTCTCATTCTTATACACATCTTGCTGGATATTTTTGTTTTTGTTTTGCCAGTCCTGGGGCTTGAACTCAGGGCCTGGGCACTGTCCCTGAGCTTCTTTGCTCAAGGCTAGTACTCTACTACTTGAGCCATAGCACAACTTCCATTTTTTCTGTGTATGTGGTAGTGAGGGATCGAACCCAGGGCTTTATGCATGGTAGGCAAGCACTCTACCACTAAGCCACCTTCCCAGCCCACGTTATGCTGGGTATTAAAGTCTAGATTGATAGTTGTGTTCTCTCAACATACGCTAAGGACCCTTATGATGGCCTTAGTACCACTCTGATAACATGACACTCAGTTCCTACTTTTTAGCATTTACCATTTTGAATAAAAACATGTAACATGAAGTTGGCCATCTTTATTTTTTTTGGGTCCGGTTATGGGGCCTGAACTCTGGGCCTGGGCACTGTCCCTTAGCTCTTCAGCTCAAAGCTAGCGCTCTACCATTTGAGCCACAGCGCCACTTCTGGCTTTTTTTTTCTTATGTGGTGCTAAGGAATTGAACCCAGGGCCTCATGCATGCAAAGCAAGCGCTCTACCACTGAGCCACCTTCCCAGACCTGAACTGATTTTTTAAATTATTATCTTTAAGTGGTTATACAAACAGATTTCAATTCAGCCAGTCAGCTTGAGGCCAGGGCATCTATCCATAGTCCTTCCGTGCATACCCTCTACTCCCTCTGCACAGCCCTCCCGTGCACTCTCTGGCTGGCCTGCTGATGCATGCTGTAGGCCCAGTCCTGGGAGGTCAGGCCACAGCCGGGCTGCAGAGAGTACCCTGGCATTGGACCTGACGGCCCTCCAGGGCTAGTGCTGCCGCTGCAGCCCAGGCCGGGCCACTGTTCCTCCTTCAGACAGCGGGCACCCGGTAGATGCTGGCTGCCCCCAGGTCCTGCCTAAAACCCTCCTCAGACCCTCCTACAACCTCCTCATGACATCTTCGGAACTTCTTGGACCTCCTTGGATGCTCCATGGAACTCCTCAGACCTCCTTGGACCTCCTCAGACCTCCTCTGATGCTCTTCGGACCTCCTCCTGACCTCCTCATGACCTCCTCATGACCTTGACTTCCTCACGACCTCCTTGGATGCTCCTCATGACCTCCGACCTCCTCAGACCTCCTCATGACCTCAACCTTCTCATACCAACCTCGGATGATCCTCATGACCTCCTCGGACCTCCTCACGACCTCCTTGGACCTCTTCAGACCTCCTCGGACCTTCTTGACCTCCTCACAACCTCCTCGGACCTTCTTGACCTCCACATGACCTCCTCAGACTTCCTCATGACCACCTCGACCTCCTCATGACCTCCTCAGACCTCCTCATGACCACCTCATAACCACATCAGACCTCCTCATGACCACCTCGACCTCTTCATGACCTCCTCATGACCACCTCGGACCTCCTCATGACCACCTTGACCTCCTCATGACCTCCTCATGACCTCCTCACGACCTCCTCGGACCTCCTCATGACCTCCTCATGACCTCCTCACAACCTCCTCGGACCTCCTCATGACCTCCTCGGACCTCCTCATGACCTCCTCAGATCTCCTCATGACCTCCTCAGACCTTCTTGACCTCCTCGGACCTCCTCGGACCTTCTTGACCTCCTCGGATGTTCCTCGGACCTCCTTATGACCTCCTCGGACCTTCTTGACCTCCTCATGACCTCCTCGGACCTTCTTGACCTCCTCAGATCTCCTCATGACCTCCTCAGACCTCCTCATGACCTCCTCAGACCTCCTTATGACCTCCTCAGACCTCCTCGGACCTCCTCATGACCACCTCAGACCTCCTCATGACCACATCGGACCTCCTCAAGACCTCCTCATGATCACCTGGGACCTCATGACCTCCTCAGATCTCCTTGGACCTTCTCAGACCTCCTCATGACCACCTCGGACCTCCTTATGACCTCCTCAGACCTCCTCAGACCTCCTTATGACCACCTCGGACCTCCTCATGACCACCTCAGACCTCCTCATGACCACCTCATGACCACTTCATGACCACCTCAGACCTCCTCATGACCTCCTCAGACCTCCTCAGACCTCCTCATAACCACTTCATGACCACCTTGGACCTCATGACCTCCTCATGACCACCTCGGACCTCATGACCTCCTCATGACCTCCTCATGACCACCTCGGACCTCCTCATGACCACCTCATGACCACCTCAGGCCTCCTCAGACCTCCTCATGACCACCTCATGACCACCTCGGACCTCATGACCTCCTCATGACCACCTCATGACCTCCTCATGACCACCTCGGACCTCCTCATGACCACTTCATGACCACCTCAGGCCTCCTCGGACCTCCTCAGACCTCCTCATGACCTCCTCATGACCACCTCGGACCTCCTCATGACCACCTCATGACCACATCGGACCTCCTCATGACCTCCTCATGACCACCTCGGACCTCCTCATGACCTCCTCATGACCACCTCGGACCTCCTCATGACCTCCTCATGACCACCTCATGACCACCTCGGACCTCCTCATGACCTCCTCATGACCTCCTCATGACCTCCTCATGACCACCTCGGACCTCCTCATGACCTCCTCATGACCACCTCGGACCTCCTCATGACCTCCTCATGACCACCTCGGACCTCATGACCTCCTCAGACCTCCTCATGACCACCTCGGACCTCATGACCACCTCATGACCACCTCGGACCTCCTCATGACCACCTCATGACCACCTCAGGCCTCCTCAGACCTCCTCATGACCACCTCATGACCACCTCGGACCTCATGACCTCCTCATGACCACCTCATGACCTCCTCATGACCACCTCATGACCTCCTCATGACCACCTCGGACCTCCTCATGACCACCTCATGACCACCTCAGGCCTCCTCGGACCTCCTCAGACCTCCTCATGACCACCTCATGACCACCTCGGACCTCATGACCTCCTCATGACCACCTCATGACCTCCTCATGACCACCTCGGACCTCATGACCTCCTCAGACCTCCTCATGACCACCTCGGACCTCATGACCTCCTCATGACCACCTCGGACCTCTTCATGACCTCCTCATGACCACCTCGGACCTCATGACCACCTCATGACCACCTCGGACCTCATGACCTCCTCATGACCACCTCGGACCTCATGACCACCTCATGACCACCTCGGACCTCATGACCTCCTCATGACCACCTCGGACCTCATGACCTCCTCATGACCACCTCGGACCTCATGACCTCCTCATGACCACCTCGGACCTCCTCATGACCACCTCGGACCTCATGACCTCCTCATGACCACCTTGGACCTCATGATCTCCTCATGACCACCTCGGACCTCATGACCTCCTCATGACCACCTTGGACCTCATGACCTCCTCATGACCACCTTGGACCTCATGATCTCCTCATGACCACCTCGGACCTCATGACCTCCTCATGACCACCTTGGACCTCATGACCTCCTCATGACCACCTCGGACCTCCTCATGACCACCTCGGACCTCATGACCTCCTCATTGTAAGGTCTGCTCCTGGATGGCTAGCAGACTCCACCCTCCTCGCAGCAAAGTCTCCACCCAGTACCTGTGTTACCTAGGCAACTGGACACCTGGAAGAGGTCACATCTGCATCCACTGAGGTCACATCTGAATTTGATGTGGCCACACCTTTTCCGGCCCTTACCCTAGATAAGGCCCAGCCCAGGCCCAGACGCCCTCTCTCTGCTCTCTTCTAGCTCTTTCCTCTCTTTCCCAGCTCTCTCTCATTCCCAGGCCTTTTGCCAGCCGCGTGGGTGCCAACCTTGCCTGGTCCCAGCAGATCTACTGAATAAACCTACCCCTTACCTGAATACCACGTGTGTGGTGCAGTTCTTACTCGGCTACCTCTTTTTAAAAACCTAACACTCATGACCTCCTTGGACCTCCTCAGACCAGCCTCACATGCGCCGCCTCTGGCCACAGGACAGCACCTCAGAAGACCCTGGGCCTGGGCTCCGGCAGCTCTGGGCCGGGCCGCGGGCAGGGTGGGCTGCGAGGGGGTGGCCGGGGCGGGGTGGGCTGCGAGGGGTGGCCGGGGCGGGGTTGGCTGCGAGGGGCTGGCTGCGAGGGGTGGCCGGGGCGGGGTTGGCTGCGAGGGGGTGGCCGGGGCGGGGTGGGCTGCGAGGGGTGGCCGGGGCGGGGTTAGCTGCGAGGGGCTGGCTGCGAGGCGGTGGCCGGGGCGGGGTTGGCTGCGAGGGGCTGGCTGCGAGGGGTGGCCGGGGCGGGGTGGGCTGCGAGGGGTTGGCTGCGAGGCGGTGGCCGGGGCGGGGTGGGCTGCGAGGGGTGGGCTGCGAGGCGGTGGCCGGGGCGGGGTGGGCCAGGCTGCGGGCCGGGTGGGCCAGGCCGCGGGCGGGGTTGGCTGCGAGGGGTGGCCGGGGCGGGGTTGGCTGCGAGGGGTGGGCTGCGAGGGGTTGGCCGCGGGCGGGGTTGGCTGCGAGGGGTGGCCGGGGCGGGGTTGGCTGCGAGGGGTGGGCTGCGAGGGGTTGGCCGCGGGCGGGGTTGGCTGCGAGGCGGTGGCCGCGGGCGGGGTTGGCTGCGAGGGGTGGGCCGCGGGCGGGGTTGGCTGCGAGGCGGTGGCCGCTGGCGGGGTTGGCTGGAGGGGTTGGCCGCGGGCGGGGTGGGCCGCGGGCGGGGTTGGCTGCGAGGCGGTGGCCGGGGCGGGGTGGGCCGGGGCGGGGTGGGCCAGGCCGCGGGCGGGGTGGGCCGCGGGCCGGGGGCGGCTCGGCCGTGACTCGGACTCTCCCTTCAGACATGGTGGAGATGATGCTGATGCAGAACGCGCAGATGCACCAGATCCTCATGCAGAACTTGATGCTCAAGGCGCTGCCGCCGGCCCCAGGGCCGCGCCCCGCGCCGCAGGTGGGACTCGGGCTCCGGGACACCGCCCAGCCCAGCCACCCTACCCCAGCCCGCGCTCGGCTTGACGCGCCCTGTGCTCCGGCAGGACCCGCGCTGGGCGAGCCCGGTGGTCCCGCGGGCCGAGAGGCCGCCGGCCCCGGTGCATCACCACCACCACTACGCGCCCGTCGCCCCGCCGCGGGCCCCCGCCGGGTACCCGACGTGGACCCCAGGACTCCCGGACGCCGCCGCGCTCCTGCCCGCAGTGAGCCACGGGGCCGCGGTCCTGGGCGGGTAAGTCTGAGGAGGGTCTTGGGGGGCGGGGCCGGGGTCACGGGGCGGGGCCGGGGTCACGGGGCCGGGGTCACGGGGCGGGGCCGCGGTCCTGGGCGGGTAAGTCTGAGGTGGGCCTTGGGGGGCGGGGCCGGGGTCACGGGGCGGGGCCGGGGTCACGGGGCGGGGCCGGGGCCTGCTGGGTGTCCGGCCCCAGAACCGCGGCCCCCGCTGTGCTCGCTGCCTGTGGGGGAGCCAGGACTGGCGGTGGCCAGCGGCGTGCGGGCAGTGCCCCTCTCGCGAGGATAGCTAGCCGCGCTGGCCTTGGACGAGGGGCGGCTCCCGAGACGCGCTGCCCGCCTTCCAGCCGGCCGGCCGGACCCCTAAGCGGTGACGCCGTCTTGATGAGGAGCCGGAGCTACCGGTGAGCGGGCGGAGCCTGGAGGACAGCCCGCGCAGCCACGGGAGGACGGGCGCGGCGGGCCCGGCCCACCTGCACCGGTGCGGTGCACACCTCCCCAGCCCAGACACCGCAGAGACCTGAGCGGCAGGAACGCGGGCTGGGGTCCCCGCCCCGCCGCCCCGCCGCCCCGCCGCCGGAAAGCAGAAAAACATCAACTTGCCGGGCGCCTGCGGCTCGCGCCTGCATGCCAGCTGCTCGGGAGGCTGAGACCGGAGGATCGCGGTTCAAAGCCAGCCGGGGCAGGAAAGGCCGTGAGCCTGATCTCCAACGAACCACCAGAAAACCGGAAGTGGGGCTGTGGCTCAAGCCCGTGAGCGCCAGCCTTGAGCTGAAGAGCAGGGACAGCGCCCAGGCCAGAGTTCAAGCCCCGCCACCAAACAAAACCCCCCTATCCATTTGGGTTGGAGATGTAGCTCATTGGTAGAGTGCTTGCCTAGCACATGTGAGGCCCAGGTTTCATTAGTGACACATCCTGCTGCGCACACATAGAAAAGTCAAACGCAGTAATTGAGACCTGTTTGCCACATGTGTGAGAGGGGGAAAAAGCAATTTACAGAACATGAATGACAAGATTTGAGTTAAAACACACACATACACACACACACACAGTTGGGCACTGGTGGCTCATACCTATAATCCTAGCTATTTAGGAGGCTGAGACTTAAGAGTGGTGGTCTGGAGCCAGCCTGGGCTGAAAAATGGAGAACTTCTCTAATTAAACAATAAAAAGCCAGACTGGAAGTGTGCTTCAAGCAGTAGAGTCCCAATACTGGGATATTCACACACACAAAATATATATACCTTCCCCCACCCCACCACCAACACACACAAGGACCCAAAACAGACTCTGTATATGATGGATCTGGTTTGCACAGCTTTTTCCAAGGAATCAAACACAGGCTGCACTCTGGTTCTTAAAAGCCATGCAGGGACTGGGAAGGTGGCTCAGTGGTAGAGTACCTGCCTTGCATGCATGAGGCCCTTGGTTCGATTCCTCAGTACCACATAAGCAGAAAAAGCCAGAAGTGGGGCTGAGGCTCAAGTGGTAGAGTGCTAGTCCACAGCTGAAGAGCAGAGTTCAGGCACCACGACCAAAAAAAAAAAAAAGCCATGCAAGGTGCTGTTTCTTCCATCCATCCATCTCTCCTGGTCCTGTCAAGACTCAGACTCTTATACTATGTACATGCTACTTTTTTTTGGTCCGTCATGGGGCTTGAACTCAGGGCCTGAGCACTGTCCTTGAGCATTTTAGCCCAAGGTTAGTGCTCTACCACTTTGAGCCATAGCACCACTTCCAGTTTTCTGGCTTTTCTTTTTGCTTATGTGGTGCTAAGGAATCGAACCCAGGGCCTCATGCATGCAAGGCAAGTGCTCTACCACTGAGCCACCTTCCCAGCCCAACCACTTCCAGTTTTCTGGTGGTTAATTGGAGATAAGAGTCTCAGGAACTTTCCTGCCTGGGCTGGCTCTGAACTATGATCCTCAGGTCTCAGTCTCCTTATAAAATTGTTTTGTTTGGGGCTAGGAAGGTGGCTCAGTGGTAGGGTGCTTGCCTCGCATGCATGAGGCCCTGGGTTCAATTCCTCAGTACCATATAAGCAGAAAAAGCCAGAAGTGGTGTTGTGGCTCAAGTGGCAGAGTGCTAGCCTTAAGTTGAAGAACAGAGAGACAGTGCCCAGGCCCAGAGTTCAAACCCCATGACTGACAAAAACAAAAAAACTGTTTTTGTTTTTTGTTGGATTTGGAAAAGAAAAAAAAATGGAATTTTTTTGTACTTTTTTATTATAAAAATGCTATATAGAGGGGTTACAGTTAAGTGAGCAAGGCAATGAGTACATTTCCTATTGAGCATTGTTGCCTTCTCCTTTGTTTTCCCCCTTCCATCCCTTCCCTCCCACCTCCCACCTCCCCCGCCCCCCCATTTTGTTTTAGATATCATTTTTGTAGCCCCAGTTGGCTTTGAATTTGAGATCTCCTGCCTCAACTTTCAAAGTGCCAGAATTACAGGCATGGGCTACCATGCACAGCTTTTAAAGATATTAATTTCAAGAATTATGAGTAAATTTTCACTAAGTGCCTTAAAGGGTAAGTTTTTCATTTGCTAACTTCCTCTTCAGGGTGGTCCTGGTCTTTATATCCTTGGAAGCTTGCAGGTCAGAGCCCAACAAGTCAGAATTGCCACACTCCCCATGTGCCTTCCTCACTACAGGAACCAGTATACAGGTGAGCCTAGAGACCAAGGAGCAGGCTAAAATGTTCACATGACAGACACGCCTCCAAGGGTATTAATAGGGTCTCTATAGGAGGTAACAATACCCTTCTCAAGATCATTGGACAGCCTGTGGGCCCAGACCCAACCAGAGACTGCGTGCAGCCTGCCCCCTTTAGCCTGAGAGGCGACCCATCTGGTGCACAGCCCTTCCTTCAGCCCGTGAGGTGTCTGGTGCACAGCTCTAGCATCCAGTTGAACCCCATGTAAGTTCTTCATGGGCAACGGGACATGACATGATGTCTGGGGTCACAGGTTAACTGTCCCAGGCCATGATGAAGTTATGTCTAGTGGTTTGCCTGTGGGGAGCACTCAAGGCTGTAGTGAGGGATGCAGACTCTGTGGGAGGATACCTTTGCTCTGGTTGCCTAGCCAGGCTCTTTTCCTGCTCCTGCTCTTACTTTTTTTTGTCGGTCGTGGGGCTTGAACTCTGGGCCTGGGCGCTGTCCCTCAGCTCTTCAGCTCAAGGCGAGCACTCTACCACTTGGGCTACAGCGCCACTTCCGGTTTTCTGGTGGTTTATTGGAGATGAATCTCACGGTCTCTCTTGCCCGGGCTGGCTTTGAACCACAATCCTCAGATCTCAGCCTCCTGAGTAGCTAGGATTACAGGTGTGAGCCACCAGCGCCCGGCTTCCTGCTCTTACTTTTGTGGCAAGGAGACCCACCAATCCAAGGACTGTGTTTGAGGGTCCTTGAAGCTTACTCAGGTGAACTACAGAAAGCCTCCTGGACAGGCCAGGCACCGGAAGCTCACACCTGTACTCCTAGCTACTCCGGAGGCTGAGATCTGAGGATTGAAATTTGAAGCCAGCCCAGGCAGGAATGTCCCTGAGATTCTTATCTCCAATTAACCACTAAAAAGCTGGAAGCAGAGTTATGGCTCAAGCGACAGCAATCAAGTCCTGAGTTCAGGCTAACCTCCAGGATCGGCATGTGCACGCAGACAGGCATGCGCACACATACAATCCCCTAGACAATGCTATGGATGTGGCTAGATCCTTGAGTCTCCTTTTTTTTTTGCTGGTCGTGGGGCCTGAGCTGGGCCTGGGCGCTGTACCTCAGCTCTTCAGCTCAAGGCTAGTGCTCTACCACTTGAGCTACAGCACCACTTTCAGCTTTTTCTGCTTATGTGGTGCTGAGGAATCAGGGCCTTATGCATGGGAGGCAAACACTCTACCACTGAGCCACCTTCCCAGCCCTGTTGAATCTCTTATTGATTGCCTGTTAACTGCCCTTCACTCATGGTTGGCCCTAGATCTGATATCAGCTCATACCATTCAGTATCATTTCTACTCTTTTAAGGAGCCTTGAAGTTTCTTAACATCTCAAAGGGGAGGGCAAATGGAGACAGCCCCTATATGTCTATTTTTTGTTTAACTTGATATCTAAAAGTAGGGGGACAAGTTTGGTTTTTTTTTTCTCCCTTGTCCTGCTTCGCGTGATGGGGACCTCGGAGGAAATGGGGACCTGCCTTACCTGCCCACCAAGTCTGGATGTAAGCTTTGGGCTTATTTCAACTTTCAGAAAACAGGAAATACAGACCTAGTGAGTTTTTCTTTTTTGTTTAGTGAGATTTTCTGGCAAGTTGCTCAGCTCCTTAGGGAACAGGTGCTTTGTGGACTGGTGGTGGTGCTCCTCGGCCCCCACTGCCCTAGGGTCCTGTCCACAGGGTACCACAGGGGAGCTGGGGGAAGAGTGGCTCTGCAACTTCCATAATGACCACACAGTTCAAGCAGGAGTGCTGCTAGCCTGGACACTCCTCTTGTCGGGTTCAAGTCACAGAGCTCCTGGGGATTAGGTGGCTAGGCATTCAAGCAGCACAGCGGTTTTTGTGAGCCCTCTCACTTCTAAGGGCTTAGAATGCTTTTGTTTACAAGCATGATAACAGTTTTCTGAATGCAGCATGGGCTGGCTGGCGCCTCTGTAGTCCTGTGGACACTACCACCAGTAGCAGAGCTTCCCTTGTGGAGGGCTAGTCAGGGCCCGATCCTGGCCCCATTGGCCCTTGTCTGTCCTGGAGTTCCATGGCATCAGTAGAGGCACCTGCTCAGGGGCTGGAGCCTGGCCCCCGTGTGTCGGCTTAGCTCCTCCAGCACCTGTTTTTCTTGGAGGTACATCTGGAACACAGGAGAGCACTCACTAGTCAGGACTCCAGGTGCTCTCTGCACTCTGGAAGGCCTTCCCCAAAGCTACCTCCAGAAGGGGGGCTGGTCGGGTTCAGGCCTAAGGGAGGTACCAGAGGCTGGGCACCTTTTCCAGCACCTGCGTCACAGGCAGGCAGCGGGTTGGCACTGGGATGGGTACCGAGGACTGGGGGAAGAGGGAACGCAGGAGGGCCTGGGGCGGACTGAGATACCAGGAGGGCCTTCTTTATTATTTATTGAAACAAGAAAATCACCTCTTAAGAAATTTTGGGAGGGCTGGGAAGGTGTCTCAGTGGTAGAGTGCTTGCCTTGCATGCATGAGGCCCTGGGTTCAATTCCTCAGCACCACATAAGCAAAAAGAAAAAAGTTGGAAGTGGTGCTGTGGCTCAAGTGGTAGAGCGCTAACCTTGAGCTGAAGAGCTGAGGGACAGCGCCCAGGCCCAGAGTTCAGGCCCCACGACCAGACTCCCCCCTCAAAAAAAAGAAATTTTGGGACCTTTTTAGGTTTAAGACATGTAGCATAATGGTATGTAATGTCTAATATTTTCCTTTTTCTTTTTTTTTTGTCGGTCATGGGGCTTGAACTCTGGGCTTGGGCGCTGTCCTTGCACTCTTCAGCTTAAGGCAAACGCTCTACCACTTGAGCCACAGCGCCACTTTCGGTTTTCTAGTGGTTTTTATTAGAGATAAGAGTCTTACAGACTTTCCTGCCCGGCTAGCTTTGAACCTCAGTCCTCAGATTTCAACCTCCTGAGTAGCTAGGATTACAGGTGTGAGCCACCAGCGCCCGACTCTAATAATTTTCTTTCTTACTTTCTTTTTGTCAGTCATGGGGGCTGAACTCTGGGCCTGGGTGCTGTCCCTCAGCTCTTTCAGTTCAAGTCTAGTGCCCTACCACTTGAGCCACAGCGCCACTTCTAGATTTTTTCTGTGTATGTGGTGCTGAAGAATTGAACCCAGGGCCTCGGGTGTGAGCCACCAGCACCAGGCTCATTCATTTTTTGTCTTGGTTGTTCATTTATCTGCCTTTGGGAGGGTAAGTAGGGGCATAGAAATTTAGGAACAAAGGGTAAACAAATGTAGCAATAGTACTCACTGGACACTAGGTTGAAAATGAACTATACAACTTGTGGGTAGAGATGAAGAGAGTGAGGGAAAGGGTGACACTGTCCAAAAAGAAATGAACTCTGGGGCTGGGAAGGTGGCTCGGTGGTAGAGCGCTTGCCTTGCATGCATGAAGCCCTGGGTTCAACTCCTCAGTATCACATAAGCAGAAATAGCTAGAAGTAGCACTGTGGCTCAAGTGGTAGAGTGCTAGTCTTGTGTAAAAGCAGCTCAGGGACAGTACCAGGCCCTGAGTTCAAGCTGCAGGACTGGCAAAAAAAACGGAAAAAAAAAGAAATGTACTCTTTACCTGACTTATGTAACTGTAACGCCTCTGTATATCACCTTTACAATAACAATACCAAAAAAGTGTTTCCTGTTTCCTGGAGATGCCCTGGCTGGCAGTGCCCATCAGCACCATTAGTGGACACAAGTCACCAGCTCACTATTAAAGGAGGGGCCTCTGGGTCTTCTAAATGTTACCTCTACCTCGCCTTGTAAGCCTAGCAACTCGGCTGGCTGAGATCTGAAGATGGAGGGTCAAAGCCAGCCTTGGCAGAAAGTCCCTGAGACACTTATCTCCACAAAAAAAAAAAAAAAAAAAAAAGAAAGAAAAAGAAAGGCCAGAAGTGGAACTATGGCTCAAGTAGTACATTGCTAGCCTTGTGCAACAAGCTCAGGTGCCAGGGCAGGCACCAAAGAAAAAACCGTTTGCTCCTCTTCTCATCAATACTAGGGCAGAATTTGCCACTCAGTGTTGCCCGGGTCTGCCTTTTTTTCCTGGTACCCTGCAGGATTCTGGACTAAGAGCTTTGTTTGGTTGGCTCTGTAATCACTTGAGTTGTGCCTTCAGCTTGGCTTTCTGCTGGTTCTTTGGGAGATGGAATCTGACCAATTTTTCTGCCCCAATTGGTCCTAACCATGATTCTTTTAGCTTCTGAGGAGCTATGATCCGGTCTTCCCACAGCAAGTTCTAATACAATGAAATGTATTTGGGATACCAATACTTGAAACAAACATCTGTGAGCCTTTTCATAAAGGGCAGGTCAGCTGCCTGGGTTCCTGTCTCTGGCCATGGGGTGAGGAGGGGCTGGGCATCAGCCTGGGTGCCTTGGGCCGAAGCACACGCCTGCTTCCTTAGGGCATGTTCATACCTTCTGCCACTCTGCCTCTGAATGATGTGTGAAGCCCAGCAGATGACAAAGTCCATGGGTAGCTGTCACCTGTTGGAACAATTAAAAAGCCAGCTCAGGGATAATCTAAGAGTTGTCCCTTCAGCATCATCCTAGGTTCATGGGCTGCCTTTATCTAGACTGGGCTGGTTCCAAACCAGGATGCTAGTAGGACAAGAACCTTGATAGCAGTCCAGGGCAGGAATGACGTACCCAGCTTCACTACCCTCCTGCGTAAGATGTGGGGCCTTTGCGGGGTGGAGGTGGGGGGGGTGTGAGGGGAGATGGTGGGAGGGATAGAAGAAGAAAAATGAGGGAGGGGGTAACAAGTTAGACAAGAAATGTACTCACTACCTTATGTAACTGTAACCCCTCTACACATCACCTTGAGAATAAAATTAAAATAAAAAAAAAAAAAGAATTTGTGGGGCCAATTAAAGAGTTGAGCAGCTGATCAACCAGTGCAGTTCTAGCACTTAGGGAGGCTGAGGGAGAGGACTGCATAGGTCAGAGGGAAAGAAAGAGGAGAAAGAAGGGAAAGTAGGAAAACAAAATGTTGAAGACTTTTTCTTTTATGTTCATTCCTTCACATGGAATTCTACCTCACAAAGATTCCGAAGAGAAAGGTAAACTGCACTCCTACACTCGAGTCTTAAACCCACAGACCCATGCATCTGGGAGGCTAAGGCAGGAGGATCACACATTAGGAGTGGGCTAAGGAGGAAGATCATCAAAAAGCAAAACAAAGCAAACAAAAAACCAGAAGTGACCCAAAGCTATACATGCCTCACTAAAGAGCAGCATGTGTTTATTATGCCTACACTCAACTCTGAGTGCTTTTTTTTTTTTTTGGCTTGGGGCTTGAACTTGAGACTTCTGGCTCCAGCTCAGCTTTTCTTCTTCTTTTTTTTTTAATAATTAGTGAGATTAAGTGATTACATAAATTTCATAGTATTGTGGGATAGTGATACTTAGTTAAAGTCACAAACACATTTTAACCTTCACAAGACAAATTGTCCTTATCATGGTCTATCATGTTTGTGAATTCTATGAGCTTTGACAATACAACCATTTCTTCCACATGGGGTGATATGTATATTCTTTTCCTTTTGCTTAGTGTCAGCTGTTCCCTCTTTTCCTGTCCTTCCCTCCCTCCCATTGCTGCCATTGAGTTGCTTAGTTCGTTTTTATCAAATCTCCAGTGCAGCTGATGGGCCCCTCTGTTGTATATTTTCCCGTTTCCCTCTGATCCTGTCTAGCTCAGCTTTTTAGATCACAGCTGATGTTCTACCACTTGTGTTATGCCTCCACATCCTGCATTTTGCTGGTTATTTGAACATAGTGTTTAGGATTTCTCAGATCTCAGCCTCCTGAGTAGCTAGGATTATAGGCTTGAGCTACTGGGACCCAGTAATATGCACCATTATTGTAGCTAGTAAGTCTGCTTAAATTTCCCATCTGTCTTACTCTTTTTTTTTTTTTGTCGGTCGTGGGGCTTGAACTCTGGGCCTGGGCGCTGTCCCTCAGCTCTTCAGCTCAAGGCGAGCGCTCTACCACTTGAGCTACAGCGCCACTTCCGGTTTTCTGGTGGTTTATTGGAGATCAGAGTCTCACGGTCTCTCCTGCCCGGGCTGGCTTTGAACCGTGATCCTCAGATCTCAGCCTCCTGAGTAGCTAGGATTACAGGCGTGAGCCACCAGCGCCCGGCTCCCCATCTGTCTTATTCTTAAGTTCTTTCCTGTGGCAGAGTCAAGGATCCTCAGGTGGCCTGGTTAGAGATACCCCTTTCTTTTCTTAGAGATAGAGCTAAGTGTTTAGAACCAGCTTGGGCATCACAGGGAGACGCTACCTCTCACTCAAAGAATGTTATACAGCAAGGAGCAGGGAGCAAATGGAAGAGGGGAAGGGGGATGGTTGGCACTAGCCACTCTGAGGTAAGAAGCTGAGGGGTAGCCTCTACCCTAGGTCCGACTGAGAGGGAAAGCTATGGGAACATGAGAATAGGGATCACAGGGTATGGAGCACACCTGACTACTGACAGTTCTGTACAAAAGCTCAACCAAGTGGGCAGAGCAGAGTGAGACTTTTGGTCTGTCTCCATCGAGTCAGGGTTGGGCTGCACCCCAGAAGAGGGGGATAAAAGAGTGCAGAGCTGTGGGTAGGAGGTTGGGAGCCTGCTGGCTGAAGCCTGGCAAGGCCCACGTGTGTGTGGGGAGCTGCTGCAGTGGGGGTGGCAGGAGGCCATCCATCACACCACGACAGGAGGGACATCAGCTGGGGCCCAAGCCCTAGCACTGTCTGCTGTTGATCCCATGATGTAGAAGAGTGGGTTGGCTTTCCACTTGGGAGTACCTGGAGGAGGAAATGACAGGGAACAGAATTTTCTGGAGCTGGTGGAACCAGAGGTTCCCTGAGGTATGTGTGTGCATGCGTGAGCATGTGTTTGTGTGTGTAGGAATGGGAGGTTCTCAAGAAGACATAGCTACACTGAATAGCCTACAGGCTTGTCTGACCTTAGACTAAAACACAGCAGACAAAGTCAAAGTTATCTTTGGCTATCTTTAGTCCACCCCCCCTGCTTTTTATTTCTGTGGCTCTGGGGCTTGAACTTAGGTCCTCAAGCTCACTGAATTTGCTTGCGCACTAAGAGCTGGCACTCTACCATTTGAGCCATGTTTAGGCTGGTTTTTGATGGTTAATTGGGAGATGGAGTCTTCCTGACTTTTCTGCCTATGTTCACTTCAAATCTTTTTTTTTTTTTTGCCAGTCCTAGGGACTGAACTTGGGGCCTGGGCACTGTTCCTGAGCTGCTTTTTGCTCAGGCTAGTGCTCTATCTCGAGTCACAGCAACCCTTCCAGCTTTTTCTATGTATGTGGTACTGAGGAATTGAGCCCAGGCCCTCATTCATGCTAGGCAAGCACTATACCACTATCACTTCAAATCTTCACCCTCTGTCTTTCAGCTTTCTGTGTGGAGAACTAGGATTACCGGTGTGAGCTACTGGCACCTGGCTAGGCTTATTCATTTCAATTTGTGAAGTCAGGTTATGAGTACAATGCCTTGCTTTTTTTTTTTTTTAACTTTTTTTTTTGTCTTTTCTTTTTTGGTACTGGGGATCGAACCCAGGACGTTGCACTTGCTAGGCAAGCACTTTGCCACTGAGCTACATCCCAGCCCCAATGCCTTGCTTTCTTTTCCTTTTTTCCTTCCTTCCTTCCTCCCCGCCCCTTTTCTTTCTTTCTTCCCAGTCCTGGGGCTTGAACTCAGGGTATAGGGGCTATCCCTGAGCTTTTTTGCTCAAGGTTAGGGCTTTACCATTGAGCTACTACTCCATTTCAGGCTTCTTGGTGGTTAACCAAGACTTTCCTGCCTGGTCTGGCCTCAAACCACAATCTGAGATCCTAAGTAGTTAGGATTATAGGTGTGAGCCACTGGTGCCCAGAGTCAATGGGTTTTGATCAATATCACCTCTTCCTTCCATCAATCTCCCTCATTTGCCTAGGCCCATTTTCTAGCGAGCTTTATATTCCCTGTGCTGTAACTTCCTCAGATTATTAGATGCAATCTGGCATTTCAGCTTGACATACCTCTAGCCTCTACAACCTAAAGGTTGTCATCTTTTGCCATGTCACATCAGTGACCTTAGGTGAAGATTTGGAGGATTAATTGCTTGAGGCTAGCCTGTACAAAGCTAGTGAGACTCCATCTCAGATCTAAAGCTTGGAATAGTTCACATCTGGAATCTCAGCTGCAGGAAGCACAGTCCAGGACAGCCCAGGGAAAAAGCATGAGACCCACCTGAACAGAAACTAAAGCAAAAAGAGCTTTAGGTAGAGTAGTAGTTAGGTGGTAGAGTACCTGCCTAGCAAACACTAGGCCCTGAGTTCAAACCCCAAAACCCGCCAGGAACTGGTGGTTCATGCCTGTAATCCTAGCTACTCAGGAGGCTGAGATCTGAGGACTGCAGTCCAAAGCCAGCCTGGGCAGGAAAGTCTATGAGGCTTTAATCTCCAATAAACCACCAGAAAACTGGAAGTGGTGCTGTGACTCAAGTGACAGAGTGCTAGCTTTGAGTTGAAGAGCTGAGAGACAGTGCCCAGGCCCAGAGTTCAAGCCCCACAACCAAAACCAAAGCAAAACAAAAGCACACACACACAAACCCCAAACTACACCAAAAAGCCTAGAATCCTCCAAAAAAACCCCACAATAACCAGAAACAAAACAAAAAACAAAACAAAAAAAAAACACCCCTCAAACTCCCAAAGTTCATGTAACCTCTTTCATCCTCTTCCATTATGGAACATTTCAGAGTAACTTGAATCCATGTTCCTGGGCCATGGGTCATTTCTATTTGGCTCAGGATAAGATATTTTCTTACACCCTTAAAAACAGAATTTTTAAGTATTAGTGGCTCACACCTGTAATCCTAGCTACTTAGGAGGCTGGGATCTGAGGATCGTGGTTCAAAGCCAACCTGGGCAGAAAAGTCCATGAGATTCTTATCTTCAATAAACTACTCAGAGCCAGAAATGGTGCTGTGGCTCAAGTGGTAGAGTGCTAGCCTTGAGCACAAAGAGGCTCAGGGGCAGTGCTCAGGCCCTGCATTCAAGCCTGGGGATGAGGGGAAGCAGAGCTATTGTTTTATATTACAGGGTGCAAGCTCTTGGACACATGGATTCCAGGCTTAAGCCTCTGCTATGCCACATCCTGTCACTCTCAGGAAGGAAGTTTGCACCTTCATTCTCTGTACCGCACAGCAAGCCTCAGATTGGCCCCAGAGATACAGTCACGGCAGAGGTAATGCCCTTCACATGGGGTCTCCTGGGAAGCCCTGCCTTAGGTCACTCAGAAGCCAAAGAAAAGATTGAATCAACTGGCAAACTTGTTGACACTCTTCACTCATCAGAACACTTTCCTCATACATCAAGCTGAGGAAAGACAAATCTGGAGTGTCCCAGAGGCTGGTGTCCCTCCCACTTTTGGTAGCTTAATAAGCACCTGATCCAGGAATTGGAGGCATAGCTTAAGTGGTAGGGTGTCAGCTATGAGCTAAAAAGCCAAGCAAGAGTACAAGGCCTTTAGTTCAAGCCCTAGTACCAGCATGCACCTGCACAGGTGCATATACACGTATGCAGACATACCCACACCAGAAGAAGAGAGCAAGCATGCAAGCAAGCAAGAAATAAAGAGAAAAAGAAAAAGCAGCTGATCCTCCAGGTCTCTGCTGATATCAGGATTTATCAGAGAAGGGGGTTGGGCTCCTATTTTCTCACTGTTGTGCTATGCTTAGAAGTTTTCCTACAGGAACGCTATGGACAGTAATGTGCACACAGTCTCTTCTCAGCCTCTCTGTGTCTGTGTCATGTTAGTCAGGATGTGTGATTTCAGTATACCACTTACAGTCAGGATGTCATAGTAGTCCTCATTTTCTTTGCACTGCTGGAAGATATATTCCACTCCTAGGAAAATGTCTCCCAAATTATAATCGTCTCGAAAATCTGGCTGGGGAAATTCACCTGCTTTCAGATTCTATAAATGAGGAAACAGACTTGGAGGACACCATCTCAGCAACAGAAATCCAACCACAGGGCTGGGCTTGCTACCCCAGAGGACACCTGGTTCTCAGACTACACTGCATGCCGGGGACTGGGTGGTGGCCAGGGCTTGGGTGGAGTGAACACAACAACCACTACACTTTTTTCCTTCATTAGACTGGATTTCTCAGAAGTGAAACTATCAGATTACAGCACACATTGAGTTCTGAACCCAACCTCACTTGATTGGCTTGACTGCTTGGCTAGTGCTCTACCATTTGAGCCACATCTCCATCCAGGTTTGTTCTCTCCCCAACCCCATGGAGTCTCAAGGACTTTTTGGCCTGGGCTGGCTTTTGAACTGTGTTTGTACAGATTTTAGCCTTCTGAGTAGCTAGGCTACCAGCGCCAAGGCTAGGAATGTGGCTTAGTGGTAGTATGCTTGCCTAGCACGCATGAGGCCCTGGTTCAATTCCACATAAAGAAACAAATAATAAAATTATAAAATAAACAAACTTAATGGGCTGAGATGTGGCTTAATGGTAGAGTGCTTGCCTAGCATGCATGAAGCCCTGGGTTCGATTCCTTAGTATCACATAAACAGAAAGAGCTGGAAGTGGAGCTGTGGCTCAAGCAGAGTGCTAGCCTTGAGCAAAAGAGGCTCAGGGACAGTACCCAGGCCCTGAGTTCAAGCCCGGGGCCTGGCAAAAAAAAAAAAAAAGCTACCAGTGCTTATATGTAAGTTTTAAAGGCTCTCAAAGAGCTGTATATTGCCAAATTACTTTCCAAAAGGGTTGCTCCAAAGTTTTGGCTACTAGCAATGAGCAAAGCTTTATACTGTTCAATATAGATATCTATAACATATTTGTTTAAAATGTTTACCCTGGTTTCTTTCCAGTGTTACTTCATTATCCCAATCCAAAAATATTCATTATTGAAATCCCACATTCTACACTTGCATGTAATTTTGAAAAATGTCAAAAACTAACCATATCTATCCTAAAATTGCTTGACCACACAAGAAAGCTTGATCAGAAGGAATATATTTTTTACCTCATGAAATGGAAAAGAAAGCACATCAGTTGGGATATCTTTCTTTCTGTAGATCCTACTAATATGCTGAATATTCTTGTTGTCAACACAGATGAGCCCCAGGTCAAACTTCTGCACTCCTAAAATACTCCTTACAATCTCCATCTTCCTTCGAAGTGGTGTTCTCCGAATGGGGATCACTCGCTGTAGGTTTCTAATCACCAAACTCATTTCAGGAAGAACACCCAGCACTTCCAAATGTTTGCAAGGAACCTATGGTTAAAATCAAGAGACTCATCAGTTCTACAAAGTGATAAATTCTGTAAAGACACACGTGCAGCCGGGCGCCAATGGCTCCCGCCTGTAATCCTAGCTACTCGGGAAGCTGAGATCTGAGGATCATGGTTCAAAAGCCAGCCTGGGCAGGAAAGTCCATGAGACTCTTTTTTTTTTTTTTCTTTTGGGTCCAGTCGTAGGGCCTGAACTCTGGGCCTGGGCGCTGTCCCTCAGCTCTTCAGCTCAAGGCTAGCGCTCTACCACTTGAGCCACAGCGACACTTCTGGCTTTCTTTCTTTTTGCTTATGTGGTGCTGAGGAATCGAACCCAGAGCCTCTGGCATGCAAGGCAAGCACTCTACCACTGAGCCACCTTCCCAGCCCCATTTTTTTTTTTTTTAATTGTGAAAATACTGTACAGAGGGGTTACAATTACATGGGCAAGATAATGAGTACATTTCTTATCAAGCATTGTAGCCTCCTCCTTTGTTTCCCCTTCCCATCCTCCCCCCCCCCCCCCCAACATTTCTTCCAGGTAAGAATACATCCTGCCATAAAACAGAACCTTAGTTGGTGGTGGGGCTTGAACTCTGGACCTGGGCGCTGTCCCTCAGCTCTTCAGCTCAAGGCGAGCACTCTACCACTTGAACTACAGTGCCACTTCCAGCTTTCTAGTGGTTTACTGGAGATAGGAGTCTCATGGTCTTTGCTGCCTGGGCTGGCTTTGAACTGCGATCCTCACATCTCAGCTTCCTGAGTAGCTAGGATGACAGCTTGAGCCACCAGCACCTGGCCGTGGGGGGAAACATTTTTCTAAGGAAGGCATACATCCTTCACGAAGGAATGCATCCTGTCGTCTCTCTTTGAAGCAAAGATGGCCCCATGTTTCTTTCTTTTTTCTTTTTGCCAGTCCTGGGGCCCTAACTCATGGCCTGGGCACTGTCCCTGAGCCTCGTTGAATGTTCAAGGCTAGTGCTCTACCACTTGAGCCACAGCATTACTTCTGGCTTTTCTGCTTATGTGGTACTCAGGAATTGAACCCAAGGCTTCATGCATGCTAGGCAAGCACTCTACAACTAAGCCACATTCCTAGCCCCACTTCTATGTTTCTAAATACCATATTTCTGAGTTGCCTTCACCAGGCCTCGGTTTCTTTAAGTTATCCTATTTCATTTTCCTCTAAATGACTTTGGTCCCTGAATCTTAAGGGAAGTAGATAAAGGAATATCTCCTGTATTTGCCATAAGCTGACCATACTTCATTTCCCCCTCATCTCTCTGGCTTTAAAGAGGTGAGGGAAAAGGCAGGGGTGTGAAACCACTGTATGATCATGGATGAAAACAATCATCTCAGGAGACCATGCAGAGACAGGGCACAGGCACAAGCATGTATAGCAAAGGAGTTTTATTGTCAGCAGGGACTAACAAGGCCAGTTCTCTCATTGGAGAAGGAGATGGGCGTTGGTAGGATTCCCTCCAGCTCAGGTCCTCAGGCCCTCCCTCAAAACCAGTTGATCTGGCTAGGCCTTAACTGCAACTGGCCTTCAAGCCGGGCCATTCCTCCCACTTCACTTCCCAGAGTTTTACCCCTAGCCCCAAGCTGCATTAGGGAATGCTTCGTGTTACAATCAGAAAACCCCGCCCCAGCTATGTGCTGGCTTCAGCATTCAGCTGCACACTCATGCAGGACTTTCCTTACTTCCCTCCCCTGGCCCGGACTATATATTTGACCCTGAACAAAAGTCTGTCACCATTTCTCGTTCTCCAGTGGGGAGGGTGGCAATAAACTGCTTTTTCTGTATGTGGTGGGTGCTTTCAGGCATGCCTGAATCCTGGAGGTAGGAACGGGCACTTGGGTGATAGGTTATTAAGCCTGTCAGTCCGGTGCTGGGGACTGGTAGTTTCCTGTGACTCTGCCCCCTGACCTCACTCTATTTGGGTCCAGACCAGCTCAGGCACCATTATACCATGCCACCTGTCTCCATGCTCTTGTCCTGTCTTCTGGCTCTTCTCTGGTCACCATCGTGTTCCACTTCAGCTCTCCATTGGAGCTGAATTCGTTTGTTGATGGTGTTTTTGTTCCTTCTTTCCTCTCTGGCCTTCGTGGCTGTTTCCTAACAGGGTTAATTGCGTTTGCTAGCTGCTGGTATTTGAGACAGGAACCCACTATGCTACGGCTGGCCTTTTAATAAAGACTCCCAATTAGACCTCACCTTTTTCCTCACTGTACAACACATGTCTACTTGGAGCACCCCAGCCCAGCTGTCCCCCAATAAAGCCTTGAGCCCATTTCTTACAGAAAGCCTCTCATTTCTTACAGAAAGCGCAGGGAGAGGAGACTGGGTGTGTGAGTGTGCTTGAAGTGTGGGGAGAGGTGAGGATGTGTGTGTGTGAAGGCGTGGGGAGATGTCTGAGTATGTCAGTGTGCATGTGCATGTGGTGGAGGTGCACGCAGCAATGGAGGTGCACGTGGTGATGGGGTACACGCGGCCATGGGCGATGGAGGTGTGTGGTGATGGGGGTGCACGGGGTGATGGAGGTGTTATGACGGCAGAGCTGCATGTCGCAATGGAGATGCAGATGGAGGAGCCTGGGAAGGAGGGCAGACAAGAGTTGTGGAGGGTGAGTACACCACAGGGGGAGGAGGTGCGCACACCGTGGGGGGGGGGGGTGAAGCGTGCGCACACCGCGGGGGTGGGGGTGTGCACACCATGGGGGGGTGGAGGGTGCACACCGCGGGGGGGGGGTGGAGGGTGCACACCGCGGGGGGGGGGTGGAGGGTGCGCACACAGCGGGGGGGGGGGGTGGAGGGTGCGCACACCGCGGGGGGTGGGGTGGAGGGTGCGCACACCGCGGGGGGGTGGGTGGAGGGTGCGCACACCGTGGGGGGTGGAGGGTGCACACACCGCGGGGGGTGGGTGGAGGGTGCGCACACCGTGGGGGGTGGAGGGTGTGCACACCGCGGGGGGGGGGGTGGAGGGAGCGCACACCGCGGGGGGGGGGGTGGAGGGTGCGCACACCGCGGGGGGGGGGGTGGAGGGAGCGCACACCGCGGGGGGGGGGGGTGGAGGGAGCGCACACCGCGGGGGGGGGGGTGGAGGGTGCGCACACCGCGGGGGGGGGGGTGGAGGGAGCGCACACCGCGGGGGGGGGGTGGAGGGTGCGCACACCGCGGGGGGGGGGTGGAGGGTGCGCACACCGCGGGGGGTGGAGGGTGCGCACACCGCGGGGGGTGGGTGGAGGGTGCGCACACCGCGGGGGGTGGAGGGTGCGCACACCGCGGGGGGTGGAGGGTGCGCACACCGCGGGGGGGTGGAGGGTGCGCACACCGCGGGGATGGGGGGGTGGAGGGTGCGCACACCGCGGGGGGTGGAGGGTGCGCACACCGCGGGGATGGGGGGGTGGAGGGTGCGCACACCGCGGGGCGGCAGCGCCGGAGGAAGGCCGGAAGCGGACGCCGGGGTCAAGCACCCCGCAGAGGGGGAACCGCGGCGCACCTACCCGGCTGAAGCGGACCGGAAAGGCCGGGAGCGCGGGGGGAGCGGAACCGGGCACCGGAAGCGGAGCCTGGCGGGGGTTCTGCCCGCCGCGCGCAGCGAGCGACTCGCTCCCTCTGGCCGGTGTCCGCGGCTTCGTGCGCCGAGGGCTCCGTGCGGCCACTGGCAGTGCAGGCAGGGCGTCGGACCCCAGCTAACCGCGGGCGGGCGCTGCGGGGCCCGGGCTTCCGGCGGGCGGTGAGCGTCGGGGCCAGGACTTCCGGTGGGGGGCGCTGCGGGGCCCGGGCTTCCGGCGGGCGGTGAGCGTCGGGGCCGGGACTTCCGGTGGGGGCGTTGCAGGGCCCGGACTTCCAGCGGGCGGTGAGCGTCGGGGCCAGGACTTCCGGTGGGGGGCGTTGCAGGGCCCGGGCTTCCGGCGGGCGGGCGGTGAGCGTCGGGGCCAGGACTTCCGGTGGGGGGCTCTGCGGGGCCCGGGCTTCCGGCGGGCGGGCGGTGAGCGTCGGAGCCAGGACTTCCGGTGGGGGGCGCTGCGGGGCCCGGGCTTCCGGCGGGCGGTGAGCGTCGGGGCCAGGACTTCCGGTGGGGGGCGCTGAGGGGCCCGGGCTTCCGGCGGGCGGTGAGCGTCGGGGCCAGGACTTCCGGTGGGGGGCGCTGCGGGGCCAGGGCTTCCGGCGGGCGGTGAGCGTCGGGGCCAGGACTTCCGGTGGGGGGCGTTGCAGGGCCCGGGCTTCCGGCGGGCGGGCTGTGAGGGCCGGTCCTTCGCGCCCGGTGCCCCGGGTGCCCCGGCCCTCGTCCTCCCCGCCCTCAGGTTCTCCCGAGTCTCTACTCCTCCTCCTCGGCGCCGCCACCCCGCCAGCGCGACGCCCCTGCGGCGGCCGCCGTCCGGACCGCCCGGGAAGGGCTCGGCCCGGCGTCCCGCGTCCCCGCGTCTGGAGGCCGGTTACCGCCGCCGCGCGCGGCCCGGGGAGCGGCGGCGGGAGACCCCGCACGTCCCCAGGTCTCGGAGGCGGGAGCCCGCGCCGCCCGCTGTGGTGACCGCTGTAAGTAACGCACGTCTTCCCCGCCGGTCCCGACGCGCGGGGCGGCCTGCGGCTTCGTCTTTTCCTATTGGTGGTGCGGAAACAGAGCCCAGGACCGTGCAGCTGACGGGCCGCCTCCCACCGGGCCGCCCCCCCCCCCCCCCCCCCCCGCCTCCCACCGGGCCGCCCCCCCCCGCCTCCCACCGGCCCCCCCCCCCGCCTCCCACCGGGCCCCCCCCCCCCGCCTCCCACCGGGCCGCCCCCCGCCTCCCACCGGCCCCCCCCGCCTCCCACCGGCCCCCCCCCCCCGC
Organism: Dipodomys spectabilis; assembly: GCF_019054845.1. Lineage (NCBI taxonomy): Eukaryota > Metazoa > Chordata > Mammalia > Rodentia > Heteromyidae > Dipodomys > Dipodomys spectabilis. The sequence continues at coordinate 338,555 of NW_024870861.1, forward strand.
CTCCCACCGGCCCCCCCCCGCCTCCCACCGGGCCCCCCCCCCCGCCTCCCACCGGCCCCCTCCCCCCGCCTCCCACCGGGCAGTCCCCCCACGGCCTCCCACCGGCCCCCCCCCGCGAGCCCTCCCCCTCCCTCCCCTCACCCTCCCCCGCGTCCCGCCTCCCACCGGGCCGCCCCCTCTAGCCTCCCCCCCCCACATCCCAATGGGCAGCTCCTTCCCCCCATCCCCACTGGATTTTGTTCTAATCTTAAAGGCCTGGGTTTCAGGGGTTTTGGCCTGAGAACCTAGCTCTTCAGGAGGCTGAGGTCTGAGGAGCAGGGTTCAAAGTCAGCCCGGCCAGTACTATGTGATAAAGTAATTTGTACCACGTCCGGCAACAGAAGAACCTGTTGGCTTTCACAAAATGAGGGTGCTCCGTCCTTAATGTGGATGACGGGTTAAGGAATTATCCTTATAGAATGATTTGCAATTTGAGACTTTTTTTTTTTTTTTTTTGGGTCTGGTCATGGGGCCTGAACTCTGGGCCTGGGCGCTGTCCCTTAGCTCTTCAGCTCAAAGCTAGCGCTCTACCACTTGAGCCACAGCGCCACTTCCGGCTTTTTTCTTTTTTCTTATGTGGTGCTGAGGAATCGAACCCAGGGCCTCAGGCATGCAAGGCAAGCGCTCTACCACTGAGCCACCTTCCCATCCCCTGATGACATGAATTCTTATCTTTCAGTTCACCCTGAAGATGAAGGGGAACCCCCTAGTACAACCGACTCTTTAAGGAACAGGACTTTGTGAACGTAGTGTTTATTGGCTTCTAAAAACTGGGTTGAAGATGAATCCAGGGAACCCTTTTGGTGGGCAACAGCCTAGTGCTTTTGCAGCATCTTCTAGTAGTACTGGAGGTACATTTCAGGCTAAGCCGCCATTTCGATTTGGTCAACCCTCTGTTTTTGGGCAAAGTAACACATCTGGGAAGAACCCGGCCTTTTCACAGGTGCCTAGCTTTGTAACACCTGGACTAAGTCATTCTTCTTCAGAACAAGCGTTTGGTCTCACCCAAACCTCAAGTGCTGCGCTCTTTTCTGGACTTGAACGCACTCCTTTTGTAGCTACTTCTGGGCCTTCAAGTTCACCTGTGGCAGGAAACTCAGGATTTAATCTCAAATCATCTACCAGCATTGGAGTTTTCCCAAGCACTTCTACTTTTGGACCAGAAACTGGAGAAATAGTGAGCTCTGGCTTTGGGAAAACAGAATTCAGCTTTAAAACTCTGGAAAATGCAGTGTTCAAACCAATTCTGGGGGCTGAGTCTGAGCCAGAAAAAACACAGAGCCAGGTTACTTCTGGATTTTTTACGTTTTCCCACCCAGTCAGTAGTGGATCTGGTAGCCTGACCCCTTTTTCTTTTCCTCAGGTGACAAGTAATTCAGCCAATTCAAATTTTATCTTTTCAAAACCAGCTAATACTAATAGCCAATCTGCTTTTGCTCCTGTTTTGTTAAGCCAAAATGTAGAAGAAGAGAAGAGAGGACCTAGACCAGTGTTTGGAGGTTCTAGTAGTAGCTTCAGCAGCTTCGCCATAGCATCAGGGTCTTTAGGAGAACCCTTTTCTGCTAGCAAAACAAGTGCCCGGCAAGGATGTGAAGAAGCTGTTTCTCAAGTGGAGCCACTTCCCAACCTCATGAAGGGACTGAAGAGGAAAGAGGACCAGGACCGCTCCCCAAGGAGGCATGGCCACGAGGCAACAGAAGATTCTGACCCTCTGTCCAGAGGTGACCATCCTCCAGATAAACGACCTGTCCGCTTGACTCGACCCCGGGGAGGCACTTTGTTTGGCCGCACAATAAAGGATGTCTTCAAAAGCAATAAAGATGTAGGTCGTCTGGGCAACAAGGAGCCTAAAAAGGAAAGCTGTTTTGTTGAGTCTGGAGAAAGTGAACCATCTCGAGGGAGTCAGGCTGTCCTGGCACCTTCCCGGCTTCCAGGAGTGACCAAAGAGGAAGAAACTGAAAGCAGGGATAAAAAAGAAGGTGAGTTGTAAAGGTGTTCGGCAGAGTATAGGCAGCTGGTAGGTTCTCAGTGAGATCCTTAAAGTAAGTAGCTTGATTGTTCTGGTAAGTCCCCTGAATAGTAGGAATCCTAACATAGGGCCTTGGAGATTTTCATTTGCTTTTACAAAGTCGGTGCCTCCTTTTGTCTGAGAATTAACATCTAATAGGTTTATATGTCTGTTTTCTGAACTCCTAGATTCTCTGAGGGGAACTCCAGTGCACCAGAGTAAAAGAAGCGAGAGCACAGATAGTCTTGGAGGCTTTTCTCCCTTAGAAGCCACAGCTATCCAGTGCAAGAACATCCCTGATAGTCTCAACGACAGGGCCGTCCTGGAGAGCTACTTCAGTAAAGTTGCTAAAGTGCAGCGCATCTTCACCAGGCGCAGCAGGAAGCTGGCAGTGGTGCACTTTTTTGATCATGTAAGTACTCCCAACTTGCTACTTGTTATCCCAAAGGTGAACTTAGTCACCTTTTAATTTTAGTACCAGATTTTTAAACTCAGGGCCTCATGTTTATTAAGCATGGGCTCTCTACTGAAATACATGCCCAGCCATTGGTTTTTTAGACAGGGTCTCTCTGTGTAGTCCACACTGGCCTTAATGAAACTGAGATCTTGCTGCCTCAGCCTCCCAGGTGTTGGGTTAAGAGTCTTGGAGGTTACTATGCCCAGTGGCCACACCAGTATCTTTTTCTGGAACTTTTTTTTTTTGTCTGTCATGTGGCTTGAACTCTGGGCCTGGATTCTGTCCCTCAACTCCTCAGCTCAAGGCAAGTGCTCTACCACTTGAGCCACAGTGCTATATCCGATTTTCTGGTGGTTAATTGGAGATAAGAGTCTCACACAATTTGCTGCCCGTGCTGGCTTTGAACTGTGATCTCCAGATCTCAGCCTTCTGAGCAGCTAGGATTATTGTCAGTTGTGGGGCTTGAACTCTGGGCCTGGGTGCTATCCCTCAGTCAGCTCTTCAGCTCAAGGCTAGCACTCTACCACTTGAGCCACAGCGTCACTTCCGGTTTTCTGGTGGTTTATTGGGGAGATAAGAGTCTCACAGACTTTCCTGCCTGGGCTGGCTTTGAACTGCAATCCTCAGATCTCAGCGTCCTGTGTAGCCAGGATTACAGGCATAAGCCACCAGTGCCCCTAATGATTCTCATTTTTAAAAGTGATGTTTACTGTGAATGTGTTTATTCTTCCAGTTGAACCTTAGGATTTTTATCACGTATCTGTATGGAGATACATTGCATTGTGAATAATTTGATGCAGCTGATTTCCGTTCTTTCTGTTCCCCAGGAACAGCCCCAGTTACTGAGTGTGGTACATAATTTTCTAGGCACTTTATAAGTATCTGCACATATTAATGTGAGTAAACATTACTCATGTAATGAGTCTTGTGGTAATGGTATTTCACGTGTATCATTTCATAGCTGCCTTTGGTGTGTAAGTATTTCTGTGTATGTGATCAGTTGGTAAGATTAATCTTGCCAAATACCAAGGGTCAAGTTTCTAGGTTTTTATCATAGTAAAGTTGACAATTTCAAAAATGAGAAGAACAAATTCATACTTGTCAGACAGGTAAGGGCTGCTGTGGGCAATGAGGTCTGTGACTGCCATCACCAAAGGTAGACAGTGTGTGCAGCTCGGGCTGTGGTGCCCTAGCTGAGGGGGTGGAGCATGTGGGGGAGGGGCCTCCCTGTTGCTGGTAGGACAGTGGCTCTCTCTTGAGACCTCTCTCTCAGAGAAGTCTGTTCTGTTTGCTGCATCTGTGATTTTGGTTTCACTTGACTCCTTGGTCTCTTGGTGTCCTCATGATTGGCTGTTTTTCAGGAATCTGCAGCTCTGGCTCGAAAGAAAGGAAAAAGTTTGCATAAGGACGTGGCTATTTTTTGGCACAAGAAGAAAATCAGTGAGTTTGCAGTTCTTCTCTCCATAGTCTGATGTTCTGTGTGCAAGGCCTATTGACTTCCCAGTCTGAGTCCTTCGCCCAAGGCCAGTGGAGCTTGTGTCTCATAGTTTGTTTCTGGGATATTCCCATAACCCCTGTAACAGCTCTAAGAATTTTACTTTCTCAAAACTGAAAAGTCCAGTATCAGGAGACTTGTGATGGTATAAACTCTGGGTTTTTGGTTTTCTTTTCTTTTTTTTTTTTTGCTGGTTGTGGGGCTTGAACTCTGGGCCTGGGCGCTGTCCCTCAGCTCAAAGCAAGCGCTCTACCACTTGAGCCACAGTGCCACTTCAAGCTTTTTCTGTGTATGTGGTGCTGAGGAATCGAACCTAGGACCTCATGCATGTGAGGCAAGCAATCTACCACTGAGCCACCTTCCTAGCCCATAAACTGTTTTGACTACTGTGTCCTCAGGTCCCAACAAGAAGCCCGTTTCCCTGAAGGAGAAGAAACTTGGTGACAGTGAAGCTAGCCAGGGCATGGAGGATGCATCCTTTCAGCACTCGTCGCTGGGCAAGCCTATAGTGAGGGCTGCAACCGGCAGCCTCCTTAATAAGAGGTGGGACAGGCCTTTCCTGCCTGGGATGGGCTGCAATGTGGTACTTGAGGGGCTGGGGAGCAAGAACTCATAGTTAACAGTTTCTGGGAGTGAAGGATAAGGAAGGAGGCTTTTTTTGTTGTTGTTGTTATTTGGGGTTGAACTCTGGGCCTGGTCTCTGTCCCTCAGCTCTTCAGCTCAAGGCAAAGCACTTTACCACTTAAGCCACAGTGCCACTTCTAGTTTTCTGGTAGTTAAGTCTCTCAGACTTTCCTGCCCAGGCTGGCCCTGAACTGTGATCCTCAGATCTCAGCCTCTTGAGCAGCTAGGATTACAGACGTGAGCCACCGGTACCTAGCAAGGATACTTTTAAAATGGGCCTGGGACCAGCTTTACAATGTCGGTGGGGGGGGGGGGGGGGGTATGATTGGGTGGGGGGGAGGGGGAGGCTGGGAAGGGAGGTGAAGGGTAAACAAAGGAGGAGGCTGCAATGCTTGGTAAGAAATGTACGCATTATCCTGCCCATGTAATTGTAACCCCTCTGTACAGTATGTTCTCAAATAAAATAAAACAAAATTAAAAAAAAATAAAATGGGCCTGGGAATGTGGCTTAGTGATAGAGTGGGTGCCTAGCATGCATGAAGCCCTGGATTTGATTCCTCAGTACCACATACACAGAAAAAGCCAGAAGTGGCCTTGTGGCTCAAGTGATAGAGTGTTAACCTTGACCAAAAGCAGCTCAGGGACAGTGCCCAGGCCCTGAGTACAAGCCCCAGGACTGGCAAATATAAAATAAATAAGTAAACAAATAAACAAACAAATAAAATGTTCCTTCCTCCTCCCCATTCTTTAACCGGCTGGCAGGCGCTGTTTTGCTTTGGGAAAGCAGGCCTGCTTCAGGCTGATGGTCCCAGGTGAGGGCTTGTGGAATGAGTTTTTCTTCATCTGACACTTGGTAGTTATGGGGTGGTTCTCATTTTCACATACCACAGGATTAGATTGCTGAGAAGGTCTGTGAGGGTAGCTTTTCCTCTCACCTGAGATTTTTTTGTTAGTTTGAGAGAACCGAATCACAGAGCTCCTGTAGCTGACCTATTGCTTTTAGCTGCAGCTGTAGTTCCTATGTCTCAGTTCCTACTCGAGGCCACTCACTTGGCATGGCAGAGGTTTGGCTGGTGCACATTGTATGTGCCGCCTATGTGGTTGGTGGTGCATTTACTTGCCTTGTCTAACGTTACTTGTAGTTCCACTTGACATGTAAATGCAGTAAACTGTCTTGGGTGGCTGTAATTATCCATTTTTGATAATACTTTTTTTTTTTTTGTCGGTCGTGGGGCTTGAACTCTGGGCCTGGGCGCTGTCCCTCAGCTCTTCAGCTCAAGGCAAGCACTCTGCCACTTGAGCTACAGCACCACTTCCGGTTTTTTCTAGTGGTTTATTGGAGATAGGAGTCTCATGGTCTCTCCTGCCCGGGCTGGCTTTGAACCATGATCCTCAGATCTCAGCCTCCTGAGTAGCTAGGATTACAGGCGTGAGCCACCAGCGCCCGGCTTGGAATACTTTTGAGAGTTTCCAGTGTGACATTTTGTATGTCCATCGTACTGCTGCAAAGCAGCTGCTGATGGTCCTGATGAGGTGCATTGTGGTATGAGTGTGGTTACTTCTGTGTCACATGACCCCCTTTCCCACAGTTCCATCCTCTGACTTCCTCTTTTCACACTGAACCTGCGTTGACAGGTCTCTGTATTTTTTTTTTCCCTTGCTCTGTTTTGTGATTGGCAGTTTAACCCCTGGCTTGCTTACCTTTATCTTTCCCATCCTTCGGTCTCAGATACTCTTTGATGTTTCAAGTTCAGAAACTTGTAAACTAGCTAGAAAATGGAGAAGCTGAGGAGGGTAGCCACTTAACAATATGTTGCTTATTACCAGCTTTAATTTTTCTTTTCCCTTTTTTGGGGGTTGTAGCTTTTGAGTTCTGGACTCAAGCTATACTTTTTCCTCATCCTTCAGTGTAGCTGGGATTATAGCTCCTTTTTCATGGGAAAAAAAAAAGGTATTTTTTTGTTCCTCTTCTCCCTAGGTATACTTTCTTAGCTTTAGAACTAGAAAATCTTGAAAGGTTCAGAAGTGATCATGATAGATACTTACTGTGTTGTTTTCCCTGTAGCTCTCCAGTGAAGAAGCCAAGTCTTGTGAAGGCCCCTCAGTTCATGGGAGACCCTTTTGACTCTGGGTCTGAGGGCTCTGAGGGCCTTGGGCCATGTGTGTCGTCTCTCAGCACCCTGATAGGCACCCTGGCTGAGACATCAGAGGACAAGTACCGCCTGCTCGACCAGAGGGACAGAGTCATGCGGCAAGGTATGGCCCCAGAGTCCCTGACAAGGCCACTGTGAAGTAGGGGCCAGCAAGGCAGGAGTGTCCCTTTTCATGGGGTTCCACTGCTGTGGGGTTATTGTTCTCTGCTGTTCCTCCTGGTGATGAGTGTTGTATGTTTACTTGGAAGTGTAAATATGCCTGCTTATGTGTATAAAGTAGTGCTGGGAGGGTGTGGAAGAAATGTATACTCTTGACTGCCAGGAGATTGAGCAGGCATCTGAAAGGCGGAGGTGAATGGAGGTTATTTTAGACATGGTTAAGGCTTTGGATGGTTAAAATTGTAAACTTGACTACATTGCCTTCCAGAGGCATGCTGTTGCTTGTAGCCATGGTGACTCGGGAGGTGGAGATGAAGATTGCTGTCTAACTTGAGACCCTGTTCAAACAATAATAAGTCTGTGCATTAGTGGAAAGGGTCAACTTATTTAAGACACATCCACTTAATTTCAGTTAGGTGATTCTCAGTGCTGAGAATTCTGGAATACTAGAATGTATTGAATATTTATACCTAACAAGTTTATCCTCCTAGTCAACATTCTGCACTTCATCACTGAGGTCATGATAAGGATTACAGAACTCTGGCAAGTGTGTCTGTCCATAAGTGGGTATGCCCTGTTGTTAGTGTGCAGTGGAATTCGGTCACTGGAAGCAGCTGCTGCGATGAGGGATTTTAGTAAGACTTGATGCCCACTGTGGGGTGGGTTGGCCACGGCCAGTCTTTTGAGACTCAGAGTTAAAATTTTTTTTTCTTTGTAATTTATGACCTTCAAAATTATTTTTCCTTCTATCATGGCAATATACTTTTGTGAGTTCTCCATGTTTGTGTGACACATACATCCTTATCTTTTGCTTGACATCATTCAGCTCGGGTGAAGAGGACTGATCTGGACAAAGCAAGAACTTTCGTTGGGACATGCCCTGACATGTGTCCTGAGAAGGAGCGTTACATGCGGGAGACTCGGAGCCAGCTGAGTGTGTTTGAAGCGGTCCCAGGGACTGATCAGGTGAGACTCTTGAGTGTCCCCCACTGAGATAGGCCCCTCACTCCTATTTCTTTTTTTTTTTTTGTCGGTTGTGGGGCTTGAACTCTGGGCCTGGGCGCTGTCCCTCAGCTCTTCAGCTCAAGGCGAGCGCTCTACCACTTGAGCTACAGCGCCACTTGCGGTTTTCTGGTGGTTTATTGGAGATAGGAGTCTCACGGTCTCTCCTGCCCGGGCTGGCTTTGAACCGTGATCCTCAGATCTCAGCCTCCTGAGTAGCTAGGATTACAGGCGTGAGCCACCAGCGCCCGGCCTATTTAATTATTTTCTTTGTCTAGCTCCTGACTGTTTGATTACTGTATCAGAGGGCCTGACCTCTGATGTCACAAGTGGTTTGCTCAGAAATCTGTTTGCTCTTCAGTTTTGCCTGTGGGCTTTTCACCCTGACTGGGTTTGGCGTTTGACCTGATTGTGCTTCCCAGCTAGAAGCTGTCGTCGCTGTAGAGGCCTGAGTTTACGCAGGCCCTGGCCTATGAGGGCCTCTGCTTTCCTCCATGTCCATGAGCCTGCAGCCTCCAACAGTAGAAGGGACAGCCCTAGACTTGTAGGGAGGTGGCCTTTGTCCCACCGGGCCTGCTTCTATGCCCCTGTTGGTCCTCACTGTCCACCTTCATTTCAAGTTAGGTCTAAGCAGACTTAACTTGGTGTTTGAGCATGGTTGAGGCCTCTGACATTTCTTGTAAGTCCTTTACTTGTCTCTTCTTTGTGCTTTGGAACTTAAATTACTTCTTATAACACCCTCTTACTGTTTGCCAAAATCAAGCTTCTTAGTTTAAATCAAGTCTTTAAATTTTGATTGTACCTTTAACAGAAATTTTCCATTTAAAAAGCGTTTTCAAGCTCCAGTGTTGTATGTGTACGTGTCCTCTGCCTCCCTGACGGCCCAGCGACAGTCAACTGAGTAGCTTGTCCTTGTTCTACATCCCCCCCAGGTGGACCACGCAGCAGCTGTGAAGGAGTACAGCCGCTCCTCTGCTGACCAGGAGGAGCCCCTGCCGCATGAGCTCCGGCCCTCAGCTGTGCTCAGTCGGACCATGGACTACCTCGTGACCCAGATCATGGATCAGAGGGATGTCAGCTTGCGGGACTGGTATGACTTCGTGTGGAACCGCACACGTGGCATACGGAAGGTATCAGCTGCCTCTCGTTGGAGATGAGGATGTGTGTAACAGCTATGCTCATAGCTTGGTTTTAACTCATCTGAAACAAAAACCATTACAAAAGTGTTAAAATATGGGGCTGGGAAGGTGGCTCAGTGGTAGAGCGCTTGCCTTGCATGCATGAGGCCCTGGGTTCGATTCTTCAACACCGCATAATCAAAAAGAAAAAAGCCGGAAGTGGCGCTGTGGCCCAAATAATAGAGCGCTAGCCTTGAGCTGAAGAGCTGAGGGACAGTGCCCAGCCCAGAGTTCAGGCCCCACGACCGGACCGGACCCAAAAAAAAAAAAAAAAAAAAGTTAAAATGTGCTTTATGGGTTTGGGATCAAGTTAAATGTTAGGCATGATTTTTCTCATAAGTGTGTAGGTAGGAAGAACATGTACTCACTAGTGCATTCATGTTTGTAATCCTCCCCCTTGCTTGTGCCTAGGACATCACACAGCAACACCTCTGCGACCCTCTGACGGTTTCCCTGATTGAGAAATGTACCCGGTTTCATATTCATTGTGCCCACTTCATGTGTGAGGAACCCATGTCCTCCTTTGATGCCAAGATCAACAATGAGAACATGACCAAGTGTCTGCAAAGCCTGAAGGAGATGTATCAGGACCTGAGGAGCAAGGGGGTCTCCTGCACCAGCGAGGCTGAGTTCCAAGGCTACAATGTTCTACTCAATCTCAACAAGGGAGACATCCTGAGGTGAGTTTGCCTGTGATACAGGGAAAGGCCATGTAAACAGAAAAAGAGCTTTTTAGGTTAGAGAGACCCTGGGGAGGATTGAGCGAGGAGTGCTGCTACTCGGGTACATCAGCTCCTCTGAGCTGGGCAAGAATGGCTTCTCCTCCTGGTGAGACTATGAGAGAGGTATCCTTCTGACAAGACTGAGCCAGGGCCGGGTAGCCAGCGTCACCCGCTGGAGTTGCTAGCAACTTACTGTGTCTGGGTTATTTTGTCAAAAGGTTTAAGTAAGAAAAAAAGTTATTTGGAATGGAATTGGTAAAGATGAAATATTACAGTGGAACAATTTTAAACTTGGTTTGATAATACATCTTTGCAGAATGAGAAATACAGAGCTCTCTGGACCCATGTTTGTGTTGAAGAAAATGAAACTGGATTATGGCCACTCTTTTATTTTATTTTTTTTTTTTGGGTGGGGGTCTGGTTTTGGGGCCTGAACTCTGGGCCTGGGCGATATCCCTCAGCTCTTCAGCTCAAGCCTAGCACTCTACCACTTGAGCCACAGTGCCACTTCCGGCTTTTTTCTTCCAGCTTTTTTCTTTTTGCTTATGTGGTGCTGAGGAATTGAACCCAGGGCCTCAGGCATGCAAGGCAAGCGCTCTACCACTGAGCCACCTTCCCAGCCCATATGGCCACTCTTTTTAGCTCCCCTTTACTCCCCCCCCATTCCCCTTTCCTTTCCTTTCTTGTTGGTACTAGAGTTTGAACTAAGGCTGTTTCTTGTGTGGCTTACTTGGTTGGTGCTCTACTACTTGAGCCATGCCTCTAGAAACCTGGATTTTTGCTAGTTAATTGAAGATTGAATCTACTGGACTTTTCTGCCTGATCTTTCTCAAACTGAGATCCTTCAAATCTCAGCCTTCTGAGTGGCTAATACTAAAATTTATTTTCAAACTTTCTTTGTTGCAAAAAATATTTGGTAGTCATTTGGCATAAGTTTAAAATAACTTTTTATTTTATGGGGCTTGAATTCTGGGCCTGGGCGCTGTCCCTCAGCTCTTCAGCTCAAAGTGAGCGCTGTACCACTCAAGCCACAGCACCACTTCTGGTTTTCTGGTGTTTTATTGGAGATAAGAGTCCGATGGAATTTCCTGCCTAGGCTGGCTTTGAACCTCAATTCTCAGATCTCAGTCTCCTGAGTGGCTAGGATGACAGACGTGAGCCACTGGTGCCTGGCTTAACATAACTTTTTTTTGGTCCGGTCGTGGGGCCTGAACTCTGGGCCTGGCGCTGTCCCTCAGCTCTTCAGCTCAAGGCTAACGTTCTACCACTTGAGCCACAGCGCCACTTCTGGCTTTTTTTCTTTTTGCTTATGTGGTGCTGAGGAATCGAACCCAGGGGCTCATGCATGCAAGGCAAGCGCTCTACCATTGAGCCACCTTCCCAGCCCCTTAAAATAACTTTTTGATAGTAATTTTGTTTTTTTTCCAGTCAATCCTGGGGCAGGGCCTGAGTGCTGTCCCTGAGTTCTGCTCAAGGCTAGTGCTCTACCACGTTGAACCATAATGCCGCTTCTGGTTTTCAGGTGTTCAACTGGAGATAAGTCTAATGAACTTCCCCTGCTGGCTTTGAACTGTGGTCCTCAGATCTCAGCCTCCTGAGGAGCTAGGATCATAGACATGGGCCACCGATGCTGGGTTGAATTTTTTTTTTTTTTTTTTTTGTCGGTCATGGGGCTTGAACTCCATGGGCACTGTCCCTGTGCTCTTCAGTTCAAGACGAGCGCTCTACCTCTTGAGCCACAGTGCCACGTCTGGTTTTTAGTGGTTTATTGGAGATAAGAGTTTCATGGATGTTCCTGCCCAGGCTGGCTTTGACTTTGAACTGAGATCTTCAGATCTCAGCCCCCTGAGTAGCTAGCTAGGATTACAGGCATGATCCACCGGCGGCTGGCTTTTTTTTTTTTTTTTTTGGGTTAGTGGTGGGGCTTGAGCTTGCATGTGTCACTGTTCAGGCTCTGTGAAATCATTATTTATCTGATCCATCATTGTCTGATGAAAGGCATCACTAACCGTCTTGTCTCCATCACAGAGAAGTGCAGCAGCTCCATGCTGATGTCAGAAACTCTTCTGAGGTGGACTTTGCTGTCCAGGTTTTTGCTGCATTGAACAGTAATAATTTTGTGAGATTTTTCAAGCTGGTCCAGTCAGCTTCTTATCTGAATGCCTGCCTGTTACACTGTTACTTTAATCAGGTAAGCAGAATAGCTGCTGGCAGAGTGGGAGGGAAGAAGTTGTAAATGTGTTCTGGCTTTCCCTCTTGACATGGCTCAGCACTGTGCAGCTCTACCAGCAGAGGGCAGACCATGGAAATGATGTTCTGTGAGTCAAGCGCAGTCATCTGCTCTCGTCATGAGCACAAATAAAAAAGCAGCAGTCTTGTGTCATGTGGACAGATTATGTAACTGAAATCCTTAGGGTGGTTCATTTACATTTGGGAGGGAGGCTGATGATGCTAAATTTGTTTCAGTCCTCACACCGTGTGCTGTGCTCTTGGGTTACAAAGGCAGCCCAAAGGCTGCTCTCTTGCCTAGGGTTTTATGTAAACTCTTGGATATTTTGAGTTATTTCACTCACTGCAGCCCTGTGGAGGAACCTGAGGATGCCATGAGAACAGCCTCTAGAGCCCCACGGTGACTGACTTAGGGCTGCTGCCTGCTCCTGCAGCACGCCGCCATCTTGAGCCGGCTACTGCCCAGGTCTGCTGATGGGAGGATGCTGTCTGAAGATCTCAGGGCCAGCAGTTCTGGCTTGAGTTTTTGTTCACATACTAAGCCGTCTTAGAAATGGAAGAAACCTATAGTTGTTGTTGTTGTTGTTGTTTTGGGGTGGGGGGGTCTGGTCATGGGCCTGAACTCTGGGCCTGGGCACTGTCCCTCAGCTCTTCAGCTCAAGGCTAGCGCTCTACCACTGGAGCCACAGTGCCACTTCCGGGTTTTTAAAGCTTATGTGGTGCTGAGGAATCGAACCGAGGGCCTCATGCATGCAAGGCAAGCGCTCTACCACTGAGCCACCTTCCCAGCCCCTATAGTTGTGTTTTGTGTAGAGAATCTTTGGCAAGTTTCTTTGCTGCTGTCAGTTTAACCATCTGCTACAGAACCGAAGTTCTAGAACAAATGAAAAGGATTCTAATTAACCTGCCACTTGGGAGAATTCTGTACAGTTTTCATATGAAACATATAGTTAATCTCTTAAAATGGTGATTTTATGTTTGTAGAACATTGTCCACTATGAATAGCATTAAAGGAAAGAGAAACTGGGGTAGGAAGGTGGCTCAGTGGTACAGCGCTTGCCTTGCATGCCTGAGGCATGCAAGCCGTGTTTCACTAGCAGTGACCATGGTTTCACACCTTATCTCCTTGCTCTGCTCTATCCACAGCCCTTTCCCTTCAGGTTCTTCCCGTAACTACCATGGCCTTTGTTTCCCCATTAACCACCATATCCACAATGCCAACTGGCCACTCTTCCTGTCAGCATTCTGTGACCTTTTCTTTTCTAACCCATCATACTGAATTACCATTAATTGCCATTAAATGCATTTTACATATTCATTGTCAAAAGTATTGGTTGCTACCAAGCATGTTAATTTTGTTCTTTTTTTTTTTTTTTTTGGGTCCGGTCGTGGGGCCTGAACTCTGGGCCTGGGCACTGTCCCTCAGCTCTTCAGCTCAAGGCTAGCGCTCTACCACTTGAGCCACAGCGCCACTTCCAGCTTTTTTCTTGTTGCTTATGTGGTGCTGAGGAATCGAACCCAGGACTTCATGGATGCGAAGCAAGCACTCTACCACTGAGCCACCTTCCCAGCCCTTAATTTTGTTCTTTCATTAAAAAAAATTTGATTCCTTTAAAAAAATTTTTTTTTAATGTGGTACCAAGAAATTGAACCCAGGGCTGGGCAAGCACTCTACCACTAATCCACATTCTCGGTCCTATTTATTTTTTTTGTGCCAGTCCTGGGTCTTGAACTCAGGGCCTGGGAGCTGTCCCTGAGCTTTTATTTCTCAAGACTGGCTTTCTACCACAGCACCACATTCAGCTTTTTGGTAGTTTATTAGAGCTAAGAATCTCAGGAACTTTTCTGCCTGGCCTGGCTTTGAATTGCAGTCCGCAGATCTTAGTCCCTTTAGTAGCTAGGATTATAGGCATGAGCCACTGGCAACCAGCATCCCTGAGCATTTATGCTCAAGGCTAGTGCTCTACGCTATACTTCCTCTTTTTTGGTAGTTAGAGATAAGAGCCTCCTGGATTTTCTTGCCTGGTCTGGCTTCAGACCTGAATCCTCTCAGCTTTGAACCTTTTAACTAGGACAACAGACATGAGCCACTGCCAGTGCCTGGGCTGGCTTCCCTATTTTATTTATTTTTGTTGCTCCTGTGGCTTGAACTCTGCCTGGGTGCAGTCCCTGAGCCTCTGTGCTCAACTAGCGCTCTACTACTTTAAGCCACAATGCCACTTCTGGGTTTTGAGTGGTTGATTAAAGAGTTTTACAGGGACTTTTCTGCCTGGACTGCCTTCAAGCCAAGATCCTCACATCTCTACCTCCTGAGTAACTAGGATTATAGGTGTGAGCCACTGGTGCTCGGCCCCCTATTGAATTTTGATTATTTAAAACAGTTCAAAACACTTGACAAAAACTGGAGAAGTGTTGGTTGCTTAAGCTAATGAACGCTGAGCTAGAACAAGGAAAATTGGCAACAAGAATATCAATGCCTGAACTGTTTTTGTAGCATTTCAATTTTTTTCTTGTCTTCTGTTTTTAAGGTATTTCATAGAGTGCTATGAAACATTATTGTCTAAGCACTAGCTTTTTGTCTTTTTTTTTTTTTTTTTTTGTCTGGTCGTGGGGCCTGAACTCTGGGCCTGGGAGCTGTCCCTCAGCTCTTCAGCTCAAGGCTGGCACTCTACCACTTGGCACAGTGCCACTTCCAGCTTTTTTCTGCTTATGTGGTGCTGAGGAATCAAACTCGGCCTCATGCATGTGAGGCAAGCACTCTACCACATAGCCACCTTCCCAGCTCCTAGTTTTTTGTCTTTTAAATAATAGTAATTACTGTGTGTGTGTGTTTATGTGTGTGCGCGCACTCATGGGTGCCGGTACTACAGCTTGAACTTGGGGACTTGTGCTCTCTTCCTCAGCTTCCTGGTTCAAGGCTCATACTCTGCATTTGAGGCACACTTATACTTTTTTGTTGGTTAAGTGGAGATAATTTGTCTGCCTGGGCTGGCTTTGAACTGTGATCCTCAGATTTCAGCCTCCTGAGCATGTTTGTCTAGCTGCTGTCCCTCTGTTGGGACTGCAGCACTATGGTTTCTTCCAGATCCGCAGGGATGCTCTTCGGGCACTTAATGTCGCATATACTGTGAGCACACAGCGATCTACCGTCTTCCCCCTTGACAGTGTGGTGCGCATGCTCCTGTTCAGAGATTGCCAAGAGGCGACGGACTTCCTTAGCTTCCACGGACTCACTGTTTCCGATGGGTAAGAGCTAAGACAGCACCTGCCGTCCCCTTCTCCCTCTCCCTTGTAAGATTCTGATGAAGGGTTATGAGATTGCTGGCTGGTTGCCAGGTCCTCAGGCCTCTTCTGGTTGCAGAGCAGCTGGGATATTCCCTGGGCCACAAATGCTGTTGGCCAGATCAGATTCTTGTGTGGATTTGGTACTGGGGTTTGAACTCTGGTGACTTACCACTGAGTTGTGCCTCTGTCCCGAGAAGCTAGAATTATAGGCATGAGTCACTGGCACCTGGCCTTTGCTGTTTTTTTTTTTTTTATTTTTTTATTTTGCCAGTCCTGGGGCTTGCACTTAGTACATGGACACTGTCCCTGAGCTTCTTTTGCTCAAGACTAGTTCTCTAGCATTAGAGTCACAGTGCCACTTACGGATTTTTCTGTGTACATGGGACTGAGGAATCAAACCTAGGGCTTCATGCATATTAGGCAAGCAACTCTACTGCTAAAGCCACCTTCCCTGCCCTGCTGTTTTTCGTTTTTTTTTTTTTTTTCTTGATCGTGGGGCTTGAACTCTGGGCCTGGGCGCTGTCTCTGCACTCTTCAGCTCAAGGCGAGTGCTCTACTGACTAAGCACAGCACCACTTCTGGTATTCTGGTGGTTAATTGGAGATAAGAGTCTCAAAGGCTTTCCTGCCTGGTCTGGCTTTGAACTGTGATCCTGAGATCTCAGCCTCCTGAGTAGCTAGGATGACAGGTGTGAGCCACCAGTGCCCGGCCTCCCTGCTGATTATTTTTATTATTACTTTTTTTTTTTTTTTTTTTGTCAGTCGTGGGGCTTGAAACGAGCCACGGTGCCACTTCCGGCTTTTTCTGCTTACGTGGTGCTGAGGAATCGAACCTAGAGCCTAATGCATGCAAGGCGGTGAGCACTCTACCACTGAGCCACCTTCCTATCCCTTGATGGTTATTTTTGAGATAGGCTCTCACTTCCTACCCAACTGCATGGCTGAGCCATTAGCCTCTTATTTTTCATTTCTCACCCACTGAGATGACAAACGCATGTCACTGTATCCAGCCTTTCTTGTCTTCCATTGTCTTTCCTCCCTGTCCACCCCCCTTCCTTTGTGCTGGTACTGGGGTTTGAATTCAGGGCCTTGGTTGTCTCTTTCCTTTTTACTCAAGGTTAGTACTTTACCAGTTGAGTGGCTCTTTTTGGTGGTAAATTGGAGATAAAAATCTCAGACTTTATTGCTCAGGCTGACTTTGAACTATGATCCTTAGATCTCAGCCTTCTAAGAAACTAAGATTACAGGTGTGAGCTACTGGTGCCCTGTTGCACCCAGACTTTCATTGAGATGTAGTTTCACAGACTTTTCTGCCTAGGCTAACCTGCAACCATGGTCTTCTTGATCTCAGCATGTAACAGATAACATGTATATGCCATTGTACTCAGTGATTGGTTGACATAGGGTCTCACAAACCTTACTGCCTGGGCTGGCCTTTACTAAGCACAGTCTTCTTGTTCTCAGCTTCTCAGGTACCTAGGATTGCAGGCAGGAGCCACTGCTGAACTTCTCCAGAACAAGTTCTTCTGCTTCCAAAATTAATGCTTTTCTTAAATTATCAGAGAATGTAAAATAAAGGTTAGGATTTTCCTGCCTATCCCTTGAAGATGGTTTTTGCTGGTCAATGTGCAGTCACTGCCCACCTCCGTTGGTAGAAGAGTCGCCAGCAGGCCTGGCCAGGGTTTCCTCTGCTTTATATAACATGATGAAATTCATAACCCTTCTTCCAGCAGGTGGAAATATTATGCTCAGTATCCTGTGTGGAGATTCCTCTCCTCTTTTTTTCCTCTGCCCTCTTCTGCAGTCTCAGGGGGACACAGGGCAGCATTGGTGTCAGTCATTCCATGTGTGGCTGTTCAGTGTCTTGGGCTTCAGATAATTGGCCTTCGGTGGTTTCAGAGCACTGGCAGCAGTGGGTACCAAGGCCTTGCCTTCCCTCCTGTCTGGTTTGTGCTTTAACCAAGGGTTCTGGCGTTGTGGTTGGGCTGTGGTTGGGCTCCCCAGCTGATACCTCTCTGTGGGCTCTTTGTGGTCTGGGTAGCTGTGTCGAGCTGAATCGGTCTGCATTCCTGGAGCCAGAGGGATTATTCAAGGCCCGGAAGTCGGTATATATTGCCAAGAAGCTGATGGTGTCTGTTGGGGAAGTGGTGAATGGAGGGCCGCTGCCCCCAGTCCCTCGTCACATCCCTGTGTGCAGCTTCAACTCCCAGAACAAGTACATTGGAGAGAGCCTGGCGGCGGAGCTGCCTGTCAGTCCTCAGAGAGCCTGTGTGGATGTCGTAGGTGAGTGAAGCTGTACTGAAATTTCCTGAAGAACATCTGTCTGCCTTTGGGACCTGGAGACACGACTGTTGACTTGGTAGTTGGTGTTTCTCACTTTGGATTTGAGACTTCTAAGGCCCTTCTCTGGGCTTGCTGACATGACCGTGTGAAGCACAGGGTGTCCCAGGTCGTTCTCTGAGGGATCCCTGGTGATCTCAGATGGGTGAGCCAGCCCTGAGGGCTGCTAAGCCTGTGTGGAGGTGGCAGAGCCCATTGCCCTGCCGGCATCTGCAGCGACATCTGCTCCTGTCTTTCCAGGTGGCAGAGGAGAGGACTGTGAGGCAGAGCTGAGCGTGCCGCTCCCTGAGCTCCTCACACAGCCTCCTCCCGGCCCCGCACATTGCCTTGCCTCTCTGCCTCACGCCCCACCACCGACTGCAGCCCTGGCACCCAGCCTCTTCCAGCCCTCCACACAGCCCGAGCTAATGCCTCCAAAGCCCACCCCCATGTATTCTGATGCGGTAAGGAATCTTCTAGATCAGGGTTCTGAGAAGTCCATTGTGTGTGTGTCCATGGTTACCATTGCTCATTGTGCAGCCACTGTGTTGCTTGGTCTCAGGAAAGGAGCCAGGCAGAATGTAGGTATGGGGATGAGTGCTTCTGTGGAACTTTGCGGGCCCTGGCTTGTCTGTTGTGACTGATGTGAGCTCCTGCTCCTTCAAGAGTGGACGGCTGGACCTGTGGGGGCCCAGATCAGGTGGAGAACGCAGCGGTGTCACCCTGCCCTCTGGCTCTGAGCACTGACCTTCCTGGGATTGGGGAGTTGTGTGGAAGAGCATATAGAGTGGCTACAGAATGGAGAAAATGGATAGGTGGTGTTGAGGCCGTCCTGCAGGCTGTCCATCCAGCAAGGAGAAGGCCCTTGCCACTGCTCAGAGGAGACTTTCTTGGAGCAGGGTGGCAGGGCCTGCATGTTGTGCAGGACCACACGCCTCGTCAGGAGGACTTGCTCGCTTGTTCATAAGAGGTCCCTTCTAAGACCTGGGTCCTGGGCAGAGCGCTGATGCAACTGCTCTCTTTGCTGGTCTTTCCGTAGGACCTGGCAGAGGTAGTGGATGAGCTCATCCAGGAGGCTCTTCAGAATGACTGCGAGGAAGTCGGCGCCGCGGGGGCGGCCTACGCAACTGCAGCTCTGGGGTAGGTCTCGGTGGAGGCATCTGCCTCGCCTCTGGTGATGCCTCTGTCCCTAGACCCACAGTGTATGCACTTCCTCGTGAGCTAACTACCAGCTCTATTCCTGTGTGGGCATGTTTATCGTATTTCTAACCCTGTATTTCTTATTAGCATGTAATTTTCATTTGCAAACATTTCCATTCATGCTGGGCATTGCTGGCTCATGACTGTAATCCTAGTTGCTCAGGAGGCTGAGATCTGAGAATTGCAGTTCAAAGCCTCCAGATAAGGTCGGTCTGTGGAACTCTAACCACTGGAAAGCAGGAGCTGTAGCTCAAGTGATAGAGTAGAAGCCTTGAGCAAAAAAAGCTTAGAGGGCTGGGAAGGTGGCTCAGTGGTAGAGTGCTTGCCTTGCATGCTTGAGGCCCTGAGTTCGATTCCTCAGCACCACATAAGTAAAAAGAAAAAAGCCGGAAGTGGCGCTGTGGCTCAAGTGGTAGAGCGCTAGCCTTGAGCTGAAGAGCTGAGGGACAACGCCCAGGCCGAGTTCAGGCCCCACGACCGGACCCAAAATAAATAAATAAATAAAAGCTTAGAGATGGCACCTAAGCCTTAAATTTAAGCAATACGACCAGCACCAAAATTAAAAAAATAATTAAAAAGCAGCATTCATTTTAATAAGATTTATAAATTACAAATCCTTTTTTTTTTGGTCAATACCAGAGCTAGAACTTGGGGGCCTCATGATTGCTGTGTTCCACTACTAGGTCATGCCTCCAGCCCAGCTTTTTGCTGGTTGTTTTGGAGATGGACTCTCATAGGCTTTTCTGCTTTGACTGGCATTGAATGACAATGCTCTAGAGATTAACTTCCTGAGCAGGGAGGGTTACAGGTGTGAGCCATTGGTGCCAAGCACTTTTTAATTTTCTTAAAGTACTGGGGTTTGAAATCAGTGTCATGTTTGCTAGTTTAGTGCTCTACCACTTTAATCATTCCTCAGTGATATGTTCCTTCCTGTTATTTGTGATAGGGTCGCACTTGTTACCTGGTCGTGAATGTGGTCTGCCTACTTGAGACTATGTGTTGTTGTTGGGTTCAGAGGTGTAGACCACAACGTTGAGCTTCCCTCCATAGAGTCTCCTGGCCTTTTCTGCTAGGCCTGGCTTGGAATTTTGATCTTCCTAACTTCAGCTCTCCGTGTAACTTGGAAAAGTGTGTATCAGTGCATCCACCTATGGGTTGGGGAGGGGGGGTGTCTTGCAAACTTCTCTGCCTGGATTGGTCTAGAACCTTAATCCTCCTGAATTAAGCCTCCATGTAGCTAAGATAACAGCCTTGAACATTTAAAATTTTTATTATGTTTCATTTTGTTTGGTTTGAGTCAGGATGTCACTATGTGGCACAGGCTGGCTTTGAACTCCAAATCTTCCTGTCTGAGTACTCTTGTGAGGAATGGTATTACAGGAGATTTTCTCCAAGGCATTTTGCTCTGTGTGTGTGTGTGTGTGTGTGTGTGTCTGTGTCTTTCTGTGTCTCTGTGTGTGTATCTCTATGTGTCTGTGTGTGTGTGGTGTGCGTGGGTGCTGATACTGGGGCTTGAACTCAGGACTCAAGGCCTGGCCTCTGTCCCTGAACTTTTCCCCCTCTTCCCCCCACTTAAAAAAAGTTGTATTGAGATATAATTCACATCTTGAGCTTCTTTTACTCAAGGCTACTGCTTTACCACTTTAGCCACAGCTCCACTTCTGGCTTTTTTGGTAGTTATTGGAGATAAAGAGCCTCACATGCCGGGCACTGGTGGCTCACACCTGTAACCCTAGCTACCCAGGAGGCTGAGATCTGGGGCTCTCCAATTAATCCACCAGAAAACTGGAAGAGGTGCAGTGGCTCAAAGTGGTAGAGCACTAACCTGAGTGAAAGAGCCCAGGGCCTGAGTCTCATAAACTTTCCTGCCTGGGCAGGCTTCAGTCTGTGATCCTCAGATCTCAGTCTCCTGAGCAGCTAGGATTACAGGTGTGAGTCACTGGCGTGTGGCATGGACATTTACTTTTGTGCAAAAAGGTACAGTGCCAGTACCCTTCCCAGAACTAGGCAGGCACACCAGGCAGGGGCGTCTGCTGGGTCTCTATCCCAACTCAAATTGCCCCTCATCCTCGTCAAGGAGTCAGGCTGTCATTCTAAATGCAGTTTGGGAAATACAAAGACGTTAGGGAGGGGGCTAGTCAGTAATTCTTCTCAAAGGTTTGCATTTTTTTCCTCGTGGCTGTCCGGGAAAGGACTGGGGATGGGTTTGGACATTTACAGCTAGAAGAGGGTGGTGAAGTCAATGGAAAGTTCCTGCTCCGGGGGGTCTAACTGTTGACAGGATTCATACCCTGACATGACTGGTTGTTACAAGCAGCACATCTTGAAGTTTATTCTTTAACTTCATTGACACAAGATTCATATTTCTATTATGGCTGGCTTGTCACAAACAGTACAGATAATAGTTACAATTGAAATAAAAGAGCAAATTATGCTGGGCGCTGGTGGCTTACCCCTGTAATCCTAGCTACTCAGGAGACTGAGATCTGAGGATTGCAGTTCAAAGCCAGCCCAGGCAGGAAAGTCCATGAGACTCTTATCTCCAGTTAACCACCAGAAAACCAGGAGTGGCTCTGTGAACTTCTGGACCTGGGCACTGTCCCTCTGCTCTTCAGGCCAAGGCTAGCACTCTACCACTTGTGCCACAGCGCCACTTCTGGCTTTTTCTTTTCTTTTCTTTTCTTTTTTTTTTTTGGGTCTGGTCGTGGGGCCTGAACTCTGGGCCTGGGCGCTGTCCTTCAGCTCTTCAGCTCAAGGCTAGCGCTCTACCACTTGAGTCACAGCGCCACTTCCGGCTTTTTTTCTTTTTGCTTATGTGGTGTTGATTAATTGAACCCAGGGCCTCATGCATGCAAGGCAAGCGCTCTACCACTGAGCCACCTTCCCAGCCACTTCTGGCTTTTTCTGCTTATGTGGTGCTGAGGAATCGAACCCAGGGCCTCATGCATTCGAGGCAGGCACTCTACCATTGAGCCACCTTCCCAGCCCCAGAGCTCAGCTTCCTGAGTAGCTAAGATTACAGGCATGAGCTACCAATGCCTGGCTATTTCCTCTTTTTTAAAAAAACAGAAAAACAAACAAAAAACACTCCAGAACATTTGTTGTATGGCTAATCTTTTAAATTTTCAAGATGAACTGGATGCTCTTGGGTTTAGGTGTTGTTTCTTCCTGGAATCCATGCCTGAATCTGCCTCATCTGACCTGTCCCGGTAGTATTTTGTCTCTTAGCCTTGGCACTCCAGTTATACTTTCTCTTGCATTTGGCAGGGTAGCCACATTGCCACACATCGACTTCTGAAGGTGGTAGGTCTTAGAACCGCAGCAGCAGCACATCTTGTGCGTCTGTCTTACTGTAATGCTTCCCAAAGGATGAGGTTCCCTTCGTCATCTCGCCTCTGCCGCCGAGACCAAAGAGTTCTTTCCTCTTTTGTAGTTTGGATGGGTCTTCTCACTCAGTTGTTGTGGCTGTAACTTCTAATAATATGTTTAACACAATTGAGAAAAGTGGATATCGTTTTCTTGTTCCTGATTGAAAAAAGCTTTCAGTTTTACCACTGAATGTGATGTGAACATGAGCATTTCATACATGGCCTTTTATTGTTTTTATATTGAAGTGTGGGTGAGTTTTGCTAGCCATTCATTCTCAATCAGTTGAGATGATTATATGCACGTGTTTTAATTTTACTCTGTTAATGTGGTTGTATTACATTTGTTGGTTTCAAACATTAAACTCTCCTTGCATTCCAGGAACAAATCTCACTTGGTAATAGTGTATGATGGCTTTCTTCCTTCTTTGTCTGTCTAGTGTTTCTAATGCAGCCATGGAGGATTTGTTAGCAGCTACAACTGTGGGCATTTTGAGGCATGTTGCAGCTGAAGAAGTGGCTCAGGAGAGGCAGCGAAGAGAGGAGGAGGACCGGCGGGCTGAAGAGGAAAGGTGACTATGTCCTCCATTCAGCGGGACACAGAGAGGAGAGAAACAGCCCTGGCCCCGCACCCTACCATGTCTCCTGCACCGCTGTGAGGTCCCTGCAAGCTTGCTCAGCACCCATAGTGGAGTGGAGGTCCCATAGTGGAGTGGAGTGTGGGCCCCTTAGCCCAGTAGCACAGGCAGGGGAGGGTCAGGGTTAGGGTCATGGTGGCCTGCTGACTCAGTACCCTTCATCTCCATCTGCACAGCTAAGGCATTTTTATAGTTTATATTAAGGCATTACATTTGTGGATTTTATACCCATAGGTTGAAACAGGAAAGAGAGCTGGTGTTAACTCAGCTAAGCCAGGGCCTGGCTGCAGAACTGACAGAGCTCATGGTGACAGAGTGTGTGTGGGAAGTCTGTGCCGAGGAGTTGAAGTGAGTCAAGAGCTGGTATCTCATGGGGGGTCGTGGGGGAAAGCCTGGGGGGCAGGGGGGTGGTAGAAGGCACTGTGGCCAAGCTGGTGCAATTCAGAATAGTCTGCACTTAAGTTTGGCAAGGAGCATGCCTTTGGAGTAGCCCAGTGATAGCCTGCTGTTCTGTGCTCCAGAAGGTGGCTTCTGTGGTGAACCCAGAGCGGGTCTGGTTCTCTGTCTCCACAGGCCCTGTGTCCTTAGTGTGTCAGACTTGTTTCATATGTTAGAGGGATTCCTCAAGGTTTGTTGAGTTTTAATTTTAGTCCTTTTGGTTTTTTTGGCTCTGGTACTGGGACTGGAACCCAGAGCCTCTTGCTTAGCCTTTTCCCTCCCTGCTAACACTACCACTTGACCACTTGAGCCATCCCTCCAGTTCCAGTTTTTTATTGGTTAGAAATGAATCTGCCCACGAATGGCTTCAAACTGAGTTCCTCACGTTTTAGCCTCTTGACTAGCTAGGATGGTAAGTGATCACAGGTGCTTGCTTTTCTTTAGGCTTTTTTTTTTGTGTGTGTGTGTGTCGGTTGTGGGGCTTGAACTCTCTGGCCTTGGGCACTGTTCCTGTGCTCTTCAGCTCAATGTGAGCGCTCTACCGGCTCTACCGTTTGAGCCACAGTGCCACTTCTGGTTTTCTAGTGGTTTATTGGAGATAAGAGTCTCACAGACTTTACTGCCCGGTCTGGCTTTAAACCATGATCCTCAGATCTCAGTCTCCTGAGTAGCTAGGATTACAAGCTTACTTAATAACCTTAATAATGGGGTGGGAAGATGGCTCAGTGGTAGAGTGCTTGCCTTGCAAGCATGAGGCCCTGGGTTCGATTCCTCAGCACCACATAAGCAAAAAGAAAAAAAAAACGGAAGTGGTGCTGTGGCTCAAGTGGTAGAGCGCTAGCCTTGAGCTGAAGAGCTGAGAGACAGTGCCCAGGCCCAGAGTTCAGGCCCCATGACTGGACCAAAAAAAAAACAAAAAACAAAAAACAAAACAAAGAACCCTAATAATAAGTCCTAGTTCTGAAGGGAAATCGATCCTTGTATGTAACTTCCCAGAGATAGCATGAAGGTGGGGGCCAGTGTATATCTCACTCAGTTCAGGCGAGGAGCCTGTCCACAGCAGTGTATCTGCAGCTATTTGTGTGTGTGTGTGTGTGTGTGTGTGTGTGTGTGTCTGTCTGTCTGTCTGTCTGTCTGTCTGTCTGTGTCTGTCCTGAGGCTTGAACTCAGTGCCTGGGAACAGCTCTTTTTGCTCCAGGCTCTACCACTTGAGCCAGAGCCCCATTTCCGGTTTTCTGGTGTTTAATAGGAGATATCAGACTTTCCTGCTTTGAACTGTAATCCTCAGATCTCAGCCTCCTGAGAAGCTATAGGCATGAGCCACCAGTGCCTGGCTTATTTCTTTAGTTTTATAAGACATTTCACAGAAATGTTAGCAATATGTCTCTTCTTAATCCCAGGAAGGTTAGGAGTCAGGCAAAGGGCTTGCCTCCATCAAGGAAAGACTGAAGCATGGCTCAGTACTTGTTTCTAGCACCTGAGGAAGCGTTATAGTGGACAGACATTTATCTCGTCCATTTAAGCTACTTAGATTTTTCTGATTAAAAATTTGGTCGTGTTCTTTGTGTTTTCTTGTTGATATCCTTAGCCACAGGCATCCATCTTTATTTGAGCCATTCTAATTGTAAATGCCAGATAATGCTAATGAACTTTTTCAGTTGTTTCAATATTCATTTAAAAGCTTAAGATTCCAACTATGTATTAGGATAAAGGTTTCTCTCCTCTCTCCTTTTTTTTTTTGGGGGGGGGTCCGGTCTTGGGGCCTGAACTCTGTGCCTGGGTGCTGTCCGTCCCTCAGCTCTTCAGCTCAAGGCTAGCGCTTTACCACTTGAGCCACCTTCCCAGCCCCATCTCCTCTCTCCTTTCTTTGGAAGGGAGTCATACCCTGTTGCCTGATCTGACCTCTAATTCCTGCGTTTAAGTGATCCTCTTGCCATAGTCTCCTGAGCTCTGGGGCTGTAGGCATGCTCCTCGGAGTGTGGTCGGGTGAAATACTTGTTTCTGATGACTGTTAACTGATATTCTATACCACTTTTGTCCTTTTTCTCCATTTCTTTCTAGGTGTCTTTACTGTTGTTGATGTTGTGGGGCGCTGTCCCTCAGCTCTTCAGCTCAAGGCTAGTGCTCTACCACTTAAGCAATTGTGCCACTTCCCTGTCTTTTAAGTTAAAAATCGTATTAAAGTTTCTCTCCCAGTGGAAATGTAATATATTTCCATATGAAGGACATAGACTTTTTTTTTCCCTGGGGATCAAATTCAGTGCGTTGCACATACTGTTCAGGCACTCTTCTACCAAGCTGCACCCTTAATCCAAGACTCAGGCACTTTGAGAGCAGGCCCTTTATGTCCGGTTGCTGGAGCAGCATCTCTCATACTGCTTGCCCGTTTTCCCAGGGTTGCAATGGAGACAGATAAGAGAGTCCGAATGGCGCAGTGCTGTGAAGATGTCTGTGCCCACCTGGTGGACTTGTTTCTTGCTGAAGTAATTTTCCAGATTGCTAAGGAGACACTCCAGGAACTTCAGTGCTTCTGCAAGTATCTACAGAGGTGAGTCTTGCATTCCTAAAGATAGAAACCTACACCTAGTTCCTACAGATAGGGAAGTCTTTCACCAAGTTTAATATGCATCAGTCATCAGTTCCTTTAGTCAATGATAAAAGGATACCCCAACATTTTAATTTTTTTTTTTTTTTTGGTCGGTCGTGGGGCTTGAACTCTGGGCCTGGGCGCTGTCCCTCAGCTCTCCAGCTCAAGGCAAGCGCTCTACCACTTGAGCTACAGCGCCACTTCCAACCCCAACATTTTATAGCAGATAGCTTTAGTGGATGCCATGCTAATTGTATTACTCTTTCAGAGCACATATATCATATGTTCCTCAGCAGTCACATGCAGGGAATAAGCAAGGAACTTGATTGAGAAAGACTGGCTCTTCTGCATTTTCATGAATATTTATAGTGCTGTTATCAGATGCACTAGACGGGAAGATGTTTGTCAGTGAGGCAATTGGGAATTGCAGTTTGGAGCCAGGCTGGGCAGATAAATTAGTAAAACTTGTTTTTTTTTGGTCAATCGTGGGACTTGAACTCTGTGCCTGAATGCTGTCCCTCAGCTCTTCAGTCAAGGCGAGCGCTCTACCATTTGAGCCACAACACCACTTCTGGTTTTCAAGTAATTAATTGGATATAAGAATGTCATGGAAAGCTGGGCGCTGATGGCTCACACCTATAATCCTAGCTATTCAGGAGGCTGAGATCCCAGGATCGTGGTTTAAAGCCAGCCCTGGCAGGAAAGTCTGTGAGACTCCTATCTGCAATAAACCATTCAGAAAATCAGAAGTGGCACTGTAGCTCAGGTGGTAGAGCTGTAGCCTTGAGCTGAAGAGCTCAAGGACAGTGCCCAGGCCTAGAGTTCAAGCCCCACAACTGACAAAAAAAAAAAAAAAAACCAAAAAGTCATGGACTTTCCTCCCTGTACTGGCTTTGAACTGCAATCCTCAGATCTCAGCCTCCTGAGTAGTTAGGATTACAGGTGTGAGCCACCAGTGCCCAGCTAGTAAAACTCTTTATTTCCAGTTAATGAGTATAAAAGATAGAAGTGTAGGCATGGCTCATGGTAGATCACCTGACATGAGTGAAAAAGCTGAGCGAGAGTTCAAGCCCTAGTACCAGCACAAAATAAAACACATCATGGCTTCATGCATCAACATAGATGAATTTCAACAATATAAATAGAGGTATTCTTTGACTTAGAATGGGGGCTGCTTTTTAATAAACTTGTTGTAACTTACAGATATTTTAAGTTGAAAATCTGTTAAATTCATCTAACCTACTCAACATAGAGTACTGTAGAGGATTGGTTGTTTACCATTGTGATTTCATGCTGACTAGGAATTGCAGATTGCTGTTTAATAATCTCTTAGTATATATATATATATATTTTTTTTTTTTTTTTTTTTTTTTTTGTCGATCATGGGGCTTGAATTCAGGGCCTGGGCAGTGTCTCTGGGCTTTTGTGCTCAAAACTAGTACTGTACCATTTTGTTTTTGTTTTTTTTGGGTCCGGTCGTGGGCCTGAACACTGGGCCTGGGCGCTGTCCCTCAGCTCTTCAGCTCAAGGCTAGTGCTCTACCACTTGAGCCACAGTGCCACTTCTGGCTTTTTTCTTTTTGCTTATGTGGTGCTGAGGAATCGAACCCAGGGCCTCAGGCATGCAAGGCAAGCGCTCTACCACTGAGCCATCTTCCCAGCCCAGTACTGTACCATTTTGGACCACAGCTTTACTTCTGGTTTACTGATGGTTAGTTGGAGATAAGAGTCTCACAGGCTTCTTGTCCAGGCTGGCTTCAAACTGCAATCCTCAGATCTCAGCCTTCTAAGTAAAAGCTAGGATCACAGGCATGAGCCACTGACACCTAGCAATCTTTTTGAAGCTTAAAAGATTATTGTACAATATATCCCTACTCTATGAAGTCAAAATTTGAAGTTCCATTCTTAGTGGATTTGTATCACTTTGACACTATCATGAAACTGAAAAGCTGTTTAAGTTGAACTATCATGTCTGAGGTCTTTCCATGATGGGGAAAAATGCAATTTATAGGTATATATAAATGTACATTGTGTGTGTGTGTGTGTGTAAAAAGTATATTCAAACTAAATAGTTTTGTCATATTTTATTGTTGTTGGTTATGGGGCTTGAACTCTGGGCCTGAGCAATGTCCCTCAGCTCTTCAGCTCAAGGCGAGTGCTCTACCACTTGAGCCACAGCGCCACTTCTGGTTTTCTGGTGTTTTATTGGAGATAAGAGTTTCATGGCCTTTCTGTCCAGGCTGGCTTTGAACCAAGATCTCCAGATTTCAGCCTCCTGAGTAGCTAGGATTACAGGTGTGAGCCACTGGCATCCAGCTGTCTCAGATTTACATATAGTAATATAACTTTAAAGGAAAGAAGGAAGATAATAAACATAAAGAGCATAGGAGTGACCTTAGGAGCAAGAGTTACAATCATATCTCAGAAGGGTGAAAGTAAATGATTGTTTATTATTGAATTATTCTGATTTATTTATTTATTTATTTATTTTTGGGTCCGGTCGTGGGGCTTGGGCACTGTCCCTCAGCTCTTCAGCTCAAGGCTAGCATTCTACCACTTGAGCCACAGCACCACTTCCGGCTTTTTTTTTCTTTTGCTTATGTGGTGCTGAGGAATCGAACTCAGGGCCTTAGGCATGCAAGGCAAGTGCTCTACCACTGAGCCACTTTCTCAGCCCCTTCTGATTTATTTTTTATGTCTGTTTTGTGGGGGGTTCATTTCATAGAAAAAGTTTACATAAGTGATAACGTCCTTGACAGTAGCAGTATTATCAAAGGGCATACAATGAAGGAGGTGAGTCTCCCTTTCGGATCAGGCCTTGTCTATTCCTCAGAAACAGCTGTTTTTAAACTCTTCCAGAAACTTCTTGTTCTCTGTGAGATTGTCAGCAAAGGATCTACCCTGTGTGTTTAAGCCATTCCTTACTCCACCTGGTGGGAGGTGTAGTTAGGCCTGAGCACTGTAGCACATCAGGCTCTCCTTTTCCTGTCTGATGTGCCATTGTGAATGCACACCGTTGGCGACATGTGGTGTCCTCACTAGGCAGTGCTGCTGTGACCCTCTCATGCCCAAGTCTGACGTGTTTAGACAAGGAATGCCATTGGGATGGAGGGCTCCCCGCTGATGTGTGTGGGTCACGCCATTCCTGGATCTGTTGCCAAGTCAGCACTCAGAGGTCATTCTTGTTTGCTATCATGCTTACATTGAATTTTGATTTGTTTCTCAGTACTGGAAAAGAGCTAAACAGATTGTCAAAAAATACATCTTCTCAGGTTATGATATTGATTTGTGTTTGTATTGTGTGTGCACATGTGTGCATGCACACGGATGCTAAACCTTGAACTCGGACTGGGTGCTGTCCCTGAGCCACACTTGAGCCACAGCTCTACTGCTAGCTTTCTGGTAGTTAATTGGAAATAAGGAGTCTTCTGGACTTCCTTGCCCAGGCTGGCTTCAGACTTCAAACCTCAGATCTCAGCCTCCTGGGTAACTAGGCCAGAGACACCTGACCACGTTTGTATTATTTTTAGCCTTAAATATGCCCAGTGACAATTTGTTGTGTCTTCTAGGTGGAGGGAAGCCGTTGCAGCACGGAAGAAACTCAGGCGCCAGATGCGGGCCTTTCCTGCAGCACCCTGCTGTGTGGATGTGAACGACCCCTTGCAGGCTCTGGCGCCCAGTGCAGAGCGCCCTATTGCGGGACAGAACCTGGCCAAGGGCCTGCTGGATCTGGGTCATGCAGGGAGAGTGGGCATCTCCTGTACCAGGTCGGTGCTCAGCCATGCCTCCTCAGAGCCTCCGCTTCAGGGGCTGGGCTGAGGTGTGTCGCTGTGGGTGGGGATGATGGAATCAGGAAGTGAGGACACGCTGTCATTCCTACAGTGGCAGGGATATGACTTGCCTCATCTCTGGGAAAAGGGGATCTGATTTCACACCACTTCCATTTTGAAAGTCTGGTGGCACACTGACTCAGAATTACCTGTTCTCCTCCCAGTCTTCCCAGGTTAAGTATACACTGTGCTATCCTCGTGGGGGAGGCTGGAAGTCCATTCTGACTCTCTGCTTCCAGACAGTCTGCTTCTGTAACGCTTCACTCCTGCCCTGTCTCATGTGCTGGTAGTCCATCCACCAGTGTTTCCATCCATGAGGTCCTCTATGCTCCTGCGATTCTCCCCGAGCATGTTCGGCCGTCTGGTGATGACTAGGGAGCTTGGCCTTTCTCATCAGGCCCGGTGTCGGGGTCCTTCCCTCTGTGCTACCTTGTCCCTCTGTGGGCAGGCAGCATAAAGGTCCACGCCAGGCATGCCATGCTAGGGCCAACATAGAATGTTCTCTCTGAGCATCATCTCCCTGAGTACAGGTTTCCTCTGACTCTTGGCTGTTCCTGCATCTCTAAATGGGTGACAGTCTAGCTCTTGGAGGGCCTTCTGTGAGCCTCATGGTTGGCGTGCTTTCTCTGCGCTCCTCCCCCTCCTGCTCAGTTTCTTCTGCCATTCACGTCCCCTACCCCCAGCTTCCTCAGCCCACCCCCTACCTCCTGTTCTTCCCTTCTTCCCATCCCTGGCGACCTCGCTTTCTGTCTTCCAGTTCTGTCCTCTGGTTCATCAGCAGCTAGACTTCTCCCAGTGTTTGAGACTTTGAGACTCTATCCATTTGGAGCACAGCCCCTGAACCTAATCCTTGGTGTTCCCTTCCTTGCTGGAAAGATACCTGTCACATCCTAAACTGAGTTTACCTCCTGTCAGACCTGTAGCTACAGCCTCAGGCTGTGCCTGGCGGGAAAGGCATGACCAGATCTTGCCAGTGTTTGTCCAGTATCTGCCCATAGCAGAGGTCTTCTGACACCCATGGGTGCTTTGGCTGTTAATGTCCCCATGTTACTCCCATGGGTGCCTCGGCTGTTAACGTCCCCATGTTACTCCCTACGTCTTCATGCCATGCACCCAACTCAACCCATGGCTCTTCCCAAACATGCCAGGGCTGGTGGAGAGCACTACGTGACCAGTATAATGAGAACCTATGACTCCTGCCTTTCCTGCTGTAGGTTCCCACAGCACTGATAAGTCCTGCAAGCCAGGTCTGTCAGAATGGAGACTTTCTATGAGAGTATATTTGAGAAGGGTAGGATGTTAATCTGTATTGTTGGATCTCCCATGGCCAGCACTCAGGAGTGATAGATATTTTGTGTTCATAGACATTTGTGGAACAAAGGTGTTCTTCAGTCTACTTATTTTTGTGCTGGAACTGGGGCTTGAATTCAGAGCCTCATGCTCTTGTCCTTTTCACTTGAGGCTGACACTCTACCACTAGAGCCACCTCCCCTCTACTTCTAGCTTTCTACTGATTAATTGGAGATAAGTCTCCCAGATTTGTCTGTCTGGGTTGGCCTTCTAAATAGCTAGAATAGCTTGGCTTTCCCATCAATCTTGTTTCTTTATCAGAAGATGTTTTCTCCTTTTCCCCGTCAGGGGTACTAGCCAAGTACCTTTCCCTCAGAAACGTCAATAGGTACCTTTCAGCCTCTGCCTGTGGACTTGATGTCTTCCCCTTTCTTTGTAGGTTGAGACGGCTCAGAAATGAGACAGCTCACCAGATGAAGGTTCAGCACTTCCACCAGCAGCTGCGTAGGTCTGTTAGCCCTGCCCATGTGCTGCTTCTGCCTGGGCGTGTGCACACTGGCTTACCCTGCATCTTCTTTCCAGTAATGCAGCCTGGGCGCCTCTGGACCTGCCGTCCTTCCTGGCTGAGCACCTCCCTGTGACCCAGGAGCAAGTGTTCTGGAAACTAGTGCTAGTGTTACCTGATGGAGAAGAGCAGTCTCCAGGGAGTCCTGGCAGGTAAAGGAGGGCTTCTCTCTGAGTGTAAACACTTCTTCAAGGGTCTGGGGCAGGC
Organism: Dipodomys spectabilis; assembly: GCF_019054845.1. Lineage (NCBI taxonomy): Eukaryota > Metazoa > Chordata > Mammalia > Rodentia > Heteromyidae > Dipodomys > Dipodomys spectabilis. The sequence continues at coordinate 370,343 of NW_024870861.1, forward strand.
TGAGCCATGGCTGGGCCTTGGTGTGGGTATTCCACTTGTCCTTAAACGTGCGGTCTGTTTTGTGCATGCTGTGAGGTTGGCTCTTTAGAAAGGGCCTTTTGTTTTCTTGCAGTGCTAGGTATTGAACTGATAGCCTTGGGCATTCTGGGCAAGGGCACTACCACTGAATCACCCCCAGCCCTGAGGTTGACACTTCAATCCACTTTCACTGTTATTCCATACACTCAGCAGTAATCCTAGTTTGGAGCATGTAAGTTGTTACTTAAGCTACGCTAAGGCATTCTGATTAGAATCTACTTCTTTTTTTTGGTTGGAGACCAGAACTTGAACTTAGTACCTGACACTTTTGCTGATTTCCTAGCACTCTACCAACCAAGCCAACTCCTCTACTTCATTTTTTACTCTTAGGTAGTTTATGGTTTTTATTCTGTATAGTTCCATTTTACTTTAGAAAAAACTTTTATGGCTAACAAAAATTTTCTTGGTGCTCTCCGTGCTCAAGGTGAGCATTCTGCCACTTTGAGCCACAGCACCCCTTCAGTTTTCTGGTGGTTAATTGGAGATGAGAGTCTCATGGACATTCCTGCCTAGACTGGCTTTGAACCAGCATCCTCAGATCTCAGCCTCCTGAGTAGCTTGGATGACAGGTGTGAGCCACTGGTGCCTGGCCTGGACATTACATGTGTGTGTGCGTGTGTGTGTGTGTGTGTGCGCGCGCGCGCGCGTGCGTGCGTGCGTGTTTGTGTGTGTGTGTGTGTGTGTGTGTGTTACTGGGGATCAAACCCAGGATGTTACACTTGCTAGGCAAGTGCTTTGCAACTGAGCTGCATCCCAGCCCTGAACACATTACTTTTAAAGAGTTGTTAATGTGAACATATTCAGGCTAAGGAAGAATGAAGAAGTCATGAGATTCATGAAGAGAGTTTTGGCATTTAAAGAAAAGTAAATGAGGCTGGCACCTGTGGCTCATGTGTATATCAAATACCATGATTACATTTGTTCACCCTTCCTCCCCACTTTGCCCCTATAAAAAGCAGCAAAGGAGAAAAAAAATAGCACACACAAACACCACCACCAACAACATAAATATCCCATGTTTCTGTGTCTTGAATTCCTTTTGATAAGTAGTATTTTACATGATCAGGAGAGTTACACCTTTGGGTCCCTGCCCCGCTGGTGTCCTCCCTTAGTCTATTTGTGTGTGAATGCTTGGAGTCCTGTATAGGTACCATGTCCAGTTATGTTTTAGGTCTAGCTTCCATGTTTGAGAGAAAACATGTCCTGGTTTACCTTACAACGTGATTTGTTCTAGGTCCTTCCATTTCCATAGAAATAACATAATCTTATTCTTCCTAATGGACGAATAAAATTGCATTGTGTATATGTACCACATCTTTTGGACCCACTGGTCTAGTCTAGCGCATCTGGATTATTGCTATAATTTGGCCATTGTGAGTAAGTGTACAATGACCATGGATGCGAAAGTATCTTTTTTTTTTTTTGTCGGTCATGGGGCTTGAACTCTGGGCTGATCCCTCAGCTCTTCAGCTCAAGGTGAGTGCTCTACCATGTGAGCCACAGCACCACTCTGTTTTCTAGTGGTTTAGTGGAGCTAGGAGTCTCACGGTCTTTCCTGTCTGGGCTGGCTTTGAACCGCGATCCTCAGATCTCAGGCTCCTGAGTAGATAGGATTACAGGCGTGAGCCACTGGCGCCTGGCATGAAAGCATCTTTATGGTATCCTGGCTTGTAACATTCTAGGTAGATTACCCAAGAGTGGTATGACTGGGCCATAGGGTAGGCCTATGTTTTGAGGAACCTCCAAACCACCTTCCAGAGTGGTTGTACTAGTTTACAGTCCCACCAGTAGTACACTAGGTTTCCTTTTTCTCCATCCCAAACGTTTATTGCTGTTTTAATTCTTGATGGTGGCCAGTCTAATTGGCCAGGACTGGTAAAAAAAAAAAAAAAAAAAAATGGCACCCTTGTTTTATCCATGTCAGCTTCATATAAGATTTGTTGTCTGTAGGCTTGCATCTCTGTGTTCTCTTTTTTCTTTTTCTGAAAACCTTTATAGGTTAAATTTAGAATTTAATTTTTCTTAAAATGTTCTTTTTTTCTTTTCCTTTTTTCTTTTTTTCTTCTTTTTTTTTTTCTGACAGTCCTGGAGCTTGAACTCAGGGCCTGTGAACTGTCTCTGAGCTTCTTTTGTGTAAGGCTAGCACTTTACCACTTGAGCCACAACACTACTTCAAGTTTTTTCTGTTTATGTGGTATTGAGGAATCGAACCCAGGGCTTCATGCATGTTCGGCAAGCACCCTACCGTTAAACCACATTCCCAGTCCTGTTATTTTCTTTTACCTATAGAATTCTAACGAATTGGCTAAAGGTCAAGTTCATGGGCAATGATGGCTTGGCGAGTGATACGTGCTGGAATGCTGGTGAGATGCAGACTCTCACCATCGTTAACGCAATCAGCAGCAAAGGGGATCAGACCATTTCTGTAAATGTGTGTATAAAGGTGAGTGGCAATCACTTCATTTACTTAGCTCCCTGACTTCATTATTGTCATTCACCCTCAGACATCATTGGGATTCTGTAAGTGCTATTTTTTTCTAACATTGTTTCAGAAAACTGTAGGACAGGCTGAGAAGCTAGTATTTGTCTGTCCTTCTCACATCTCAGTAATATTCCATACACCTATCTAGTATGGGTTGAGGCTGCCCAAGTGCTGGTGGCTCACGCTTGTACCCATAGCCAGCCACTCAGGAGGCAAGAGTCCAGGCTGGATTTCAGAAGAACAAAGTATTAGTCCACTTTCCATTAATGTAACAAATACCTGAGATCCGCTTAGGAAGAGAAAAGGTTACTTTTCATGCACAGTTGGACGGTTTCAGTCTGTGGTTGGCCCTGTCACTTTGAGCCTCTCTATGAAGCAGCCTGCTGTGGCTGGGACCACATGGCAGAGAAAAACTGCTGGTGTTGTGGCTGAGGAGCAGAGCAGAGGCTGGGAAGGGGTCTGGGGTCCTGCAGTCCCTTTGAAAAGTATATTTCTAATGGCCTAATGCCTCTGCTAGCCTCTACACCTTCTGTGTTTCATACCTGCCGATAGTGTCAGGCTAGGGATCAGGTCTTTAACACATGGGCCTTTGTGTGACACTCATGAACCAGACCATAGCAAGCAATGGGCTGTGATTGCCACAGACTTCTTGTCAGCTCAGAACTATCCTGAAAAATGCGGGAACCCAAGGCTGGTATACTAGGCCAACACCATTCCATTGAACTGTGTCCTGAGCTCATGTGTGATGTTGTACATATAATTCTGAAGCCCTGAACTACTCCATGGGTTACTGTAACTGAAACTTGGGAGATGAGAAACAGTGATCACAACACTGAAACGATTAAATGACTATAATTAGCTTCCTGACACATTAGGTGCTAACAAAAGATTTTAACTTTTTTTTTTTTTTTTTTGTCGGTCATAGGGCTTGAACTCTGGGCTTGGGCGCTATCCCTCAGCTCTTCAGCTCAAGGCGAGCGCTCTACCACTTGAGCCACAGCGCCACTTCTGGTTTTCTAGTGGTTTGTTGGAGATAAGAGTCTCACGGCCTTTCCTGCCTGGTCTGGCTTTGAACCGTGATCCTCAGATCTCAGCCTCCTGAATAGCTAGGATTACAGGCATGAGCCACCAGCACCCAGCATATTTTAACATTTAATCTTATGCATATATCACTGTATCAAATGCTAGCTAGTAAATATGCTCTGTATAGGTCATTTCAGTGTAGTTTTTATTTTACACTCAATTGGCCTGTTTTTTAAAATTACAGACTCAATATTTCTTCTTTGTAGGTGTTTATATAACAAAATTGGTTTCCTGAGTAGTTGAGTTTAATTTTTTTTTTTTTTGTCGGTTGTAGGGCTTGAACTCTGGGCCTGGGTGCTGTCCCTCAGCTCTTCAGCTCAAGGCTACCTCTCTACCACTTGAGCCACAGTGCCACTTCTGGTTTTCTGGTGGTTAACTGGCAGGCTTTGAACCACGATCCTCAAATCTCAGCTTCCTGAGTAGTTAGGATTACAGGAGTGAGCCAACAGCGCCCCCAGCCTGCAAACCTATTTTTAAGTAGACTTTAGGTTTCACCATATGTGCTCGGAAATGAAACTGGTGTACTCTGTTTCATTTATTGAAAATAGCATTAGGTCACAGGTGTCATTCAGTTCATGGTGGGTACTACTTCAGGACTGAAGTTTGATTACTCCCAGCACTAAGAATTCATCGTTGCTTTGGTGGATTAAACTGCACTTGCACTGCTCCTCCACTGTTGTAGATTTTAACTTAGTTTTTCAGCAACAATGTTACTTATTTAAGGCACATTATTGCTATTTAATTAGAATTAGTCCAATTTCCCTGTGAAAGGAGGGGTTAGGGAATGTAGCTCAGAAGCAGTTACTTAATTTAATTGAAGCCCTGGGCTTAATCCCTAGCACCAGGAAAAAAAAAAAAAAGGGTAAGTGTCAAGTGTTGTGACAGTTGATATACTTGTGATTTTTGTTGGTGGTAGTGGTGATCCTGGGGCTTGAACTCAAGCCTGGGTGCCGTCCCTGAGCTCTTTTTGCTCAAGGTTAGGCACTCTACCACTTCAGCCCTACAGCTCCACTTCTGGCTCCACTTAACGGCACATGCACATGTATGCCAGTATTGGCCTTGGATTCTGGCTTTGTACCCTTACTTGGCTTTTGTTTTCACTCACAGCTAGTGCTCTACCACTTGAGCCACACCTCTACTTCTAGTTTTTGATGGTTCACTGGAGATAGGAGTCTCAAGGATTCATCTGCCCTGGCTGGCCAGCCTCTTGAGTAGCTAGCATCACAGGTGTGAGCCACTGGTGCCCACCATCTCAACCAGGGCTGGAAAGTCCACAAGACTGTCTAGCAAAAAGCTGGATGTGGAGGTATGGCTCAAATGGTAGCCTTGGATGAAGTACTCTGGCCGCCTTTGTGCTGCGCAGACCACTCATTTCATGCTTACCCTCTTGTCTGTGCTGATGGTCCTCCGGTGATGGTCTGGTGCTGTCACTCACAGGTGACCCACGGGACTCTCAGCGATGGCGCCCTGGATGCCGTGGAGAACCAGAAAGACCTCTTGGGGGCCAGTGGGCTCATGCTACTGCTTCCTCCCAAAGTGAAGAATGAAGACACGGTGGAAGAGGATGTGTACAGGCTGTCGGCCTTGCTGCAGCTGAAGCAGCTCCTGCAGGCCAAGCCCTTCCAGCCTGCCCTCCCACTAGTGGTTCTTGTTCCCAGCTCTAGACAGCATGCTCTTGGCAAAGACGTGGAAGATGGTGGGTGAAGAGGTGGTATTGTTTATTCAGTGGGTGACTGGGTCTGAGAAAGGGCGTGGAAGCTGTGGGGCTGGCTCCCCTCTGTGCTGGCTTGCAGCTGAGTTGGGCGGGGCAGGGCAGGGCAGGGCAGGGCACTGGGGCTAGGTGCCTGGGCACCATCATCACTGAGGAATACCCTGTTTCTTCTCGCAGGTTTGATGCTACAGGATTTGGTTTCAGCTAAACTGATTTCAGATTATATTGTTGTTGAGATCCCTGATTCTGTTAATGATTTACAAGGCACAGTGAAGGTAAGGAATCAATGTTGTTAAAAAGCCATCAAAATAATTTGGTTTTTCTCTTCTGATCTATACTGAATTTTGTCTATTTAGTGCTCTCAATTTTTATTTTACATTTTATACAGATACTTTTCTAAAGTTAGAAGCAGACCAAAATAATAGGTAAAAATTGCCATAGTTCTGTCAGCAACAAATTAAACCATTTGTGCAAAGTTTTTAGTTTTTTAATTTTTGTATTATTTGTGTGTGTATGTGTGTGTACGTGCACACATGCATGCTTGCTGGTTCTGGGTCTTGAACTCAGGGCACTGTCCCTGAACCTTTTTTTGGGGGGAGGAGGTAGTGGTTGTGGGGCCTGAATTCTGGGCCTGGGCACTGTCCCTCAGCTCTTCAGCTCAAGGCTAGCACTCTGCCACTTGAGCCACAGTGCCACTTCTGGCTTTTTCTGCTTATGATGTGGTGCTGAGGAATCGAACCCAGGGCCTCATGCATGCAAGGCAAGTGCTCTACCACTGAGCCACCTTCCCAGCACCCCCTCTCCATTCCCCCTTTCCCGGCCCCCCCCCCCCCCCCCCCCGAACCTTTTTGTTCAAGGTTAATGCTCTGCCATTTGAGCCATACCTTCAAACTTCTAGCTTCTTGCTGGTTAATTAGAGGTAAGAGCCTCATGGACTTTCCTGTCCCGGCTGGCTTTGATCCATGATACTCAGATCTCAGCTTCCTGAAAAACTAGGATTAGAAATGTGAGCCATCAGTGCCTGGTTCATTTTATTTTTATAAATTTAAAATATGACTGTAGTCACAGTGCTCAGGCTAGGAGGATGAGTCTATGCTTTTGTGGGAGTGAGATGGTACTTGACCAGCTTCCCAGGTCTCTCCCGAGGGATTCTGCTCCCCTCAGGTGGTCCCTATCGTGGGACCCTGCCAGATGTCTCCAGAGCTCAACAAAGCCAAAAAGTCAACCACAGAGGGAGCTTTGTGCACTTTCTGTTTTGACTGACAGCCTAATGCATTGGTGGCAGCTCATACAGGAAGCCTTAGAAAGAATGGCAACCTCCTGCCCGGCACTCATGGCTCACGCCTATCATCCTAGCTTCTCAGGAGGCTGAGATCTGAGGATCGTGGTTCAAAGAAAGCCCCGGCAGGAAAGTCTGTGAGACTCTTATCTCTAATGAACTACCAGAAAACCGGAAATGGCGCTGTGGCTCAGTGGTAGAGTGCTCGCCTTGAGCTGAAGAGCTGAAAGCGCCCAGGCCCAGAGCTCAAGCCCCACTACTGACAAAAAAAAAACAAAAAAAGAATGGCAGCCTCTTTTAGAAAGCTTTTTGGAGTGAGCTGAGTATAGTTTCTGTCATGTGCTTGTCATCCAGCTACTGGGGAAGTGTAAACAGGAGGATAACTGTCCAGGCTGGCCTGTGCATATATGCAACACTAATTTAAAAAAATTACTGAAAGAGAAAAGGACAAGGCTCAAACGGTAGATTGCCTGCTTAACAAGCCCCAGGTGCTGAGTTCTGAAACAAAAACAAAAGTAGCAACAGAAAAGGGTACTTTTGAAAATCCTTGTGATGGTTTGTCGTCTCCATCTCGACTGTCTTTGTCCTCAGGTTACTCGAGCAGTGCAGTGGCTGGTCTCCCACTGCCCCCGTGCCCTTGACCTTTGCTGTCAGACCCTCATTCAGTATGTCGAGGATGGACTTGGCCGTGAGTTTAGTGACCGTTTTTTCCATGATAGAAAAGAGAGGCGTCTGGGCGGCCTGGCTTCGCAGGAGCCTGGCGCCATTGTTGAGCTCTTCAACAGTGTCCTGCAGTTCCTGGCCTCTGTGGTGTCCTCAGAGCAGCTGTGTAACCTGTCCTGGCCTGTCACTGAGTTTGCTGAGGTGGGGGGCAGCCAGCTGCTCCCTCACCTGCACTGGAACTCCCCGGAGCACCTGGCGTGGCTGAAGCAGGCCGTGCTGGGCTTCCAGCTTCCTCAGATGGACCTTCCACCCCCAGGAGGTGTGTGATGTTGCTGAGTAGAAGAGAGCTTAGCCATAGACAAGTGTCTAGTTTTCTGTAGTGAGAGCATAGCAGGCTGCAGGCTCCAGTGTGAGGCCCGCATTCCACCTTAGGTATGCACCTCCCTACGCCTGCTTTGGGTTCACAGGCAGAAGAAGCCAGGAGTTTTGTGGTGTGGGGGGCTATTGTCCTTTCCCCAGCATCACCCCAGGTCTGTTCTGCCTGCTCCACAAGCCCCGGCTGCCAGAGCATATGGGCAGAGTGTAAGAAGAATGAGTTCTGGCAGCCTCACCCTGGAGCCATGGCTCTTGGTTCTGGTTTGTCCACTGTGCCTGGACAGCGCTCTTAGGTTGCAGACCCCCAACTGTGAGCTGGGCTTAGTGCGTCTGGGGCTGCTGCTTCCCATGTGAGCACTGTTGAGAGGAACCGGCTCACTTGCTACTTGCCTGGCCACGCTTGTCCTCCGTCTGTGCGCACCCTCTGGGCTTAGGTACTCTGAGAAGCTGTGGCGTTTGATCTCCACCAGTCCTGAGGGAACCTTAGCGGGAGTGCACTGTTGAGCATGGTCTTTCTGCGCCCTCAACCAGATGGGTCTCCTGACGGGTCAAGACCCTGTGCTTTCCTGGTTGCTGTTTTACTGTTTCTGGGCTGTCGAGCTGGGACAGGCCACACTCTGGGCTGTCTGTGCACCCTCACCTGGGCCCGGGAGTGAGCTGCCCTCCCCTCAGCAGCTGTAGCTCCACCACTTGCATGTCTGAGAGCAGACTTCTCAGCCACACACTCATCCTCTGCTAAAGAGCTGGGCTAGCTACTCAGGAGGCTGAGATCTGAGAATCGCAGTTCAAAGCCAGCCCGGGCAGGGAAGTCTGTGAGACTTACCTCCAATAAACCACTAGAAAAACAAGTGGCGCTGTGGCTCAAGTGGCTGAGCGCTCGCCTTGAGCTGAAGAGTGCAGGGACAGCGCCCAGGCCCAGAGTTCAAGCCCCACAACCAACCAAAAAAAAAAAAAAAGCTGGGCATAATGGTTCATACCCATAATCCCAGTCCTAGAGAGGCAGAGGAAAGGGGATTGGAAGTTTGAGGCCAGAAAGACCCTGCCTCAGACCAAGGAAGATGAGATGCATAGTTTTTGCCAGTGTTTCCATAAGTTCTAGAAATGTGAGGCCTTTTCCCTCTGCAGCTCCCTGGCTCCCCATGTGTTCCATGGTCATTCAGTATGCCTCCCAGATCCCCAGCTCACGGCAGACACAGCCGGTCCTCCAGTCGCAGGTGGAGAACCTGCTCTGCAAGACCTACCGCCGGTGGAAGAGCAAGAGCCCCTCCCTGAGCCCAGAGGCAGGGCCCTCAGTGGCCGACGTCCCCTGGGACGATGTCATTGCCTTGTGCATTAATCACAAGCTGAGGGACTGGACACCCCCTCGGCTCCCCATCGTGACAGGTAGGTGGGGCTTGGCATTGTGAGTCCAGCTGTTCATAAGACTTCCTGATCCAGTTTGAGCACAGAAAGGCATTGAGGAGGTGTTTATTTTCCTTTGGGTTCCTACTCTCCCTTTTCTTAGGCCCTCTAAGGCCAGTGATTTTTGAGGTACTTATACACAGTGGCAATTGCCAATAAGGTTCCGGGAGAACCTGGACTCTCTGATCTGAAGTAGTCCCCTGCGCTACCTCTTAAGGAGAACTCTGTGGCTCTGAGAGTCATTTCTGGACCCCCAAAGTCTGGGTGTAAGCCTGCTTGCACCGTAAGTGACTATGGGCACTCAAGAGCATACATCTAGCCGAAGAATGGGAGTCCCATTATTTAGAAGACTTGTTCTTAAAGGTGTGAAAAATATCAAGTGGTCACCTGTGGCCCTTTTGAGTTCTTAAAATTTTTTTATATTGTTTTTTCAGAGGCACTGAGTGAAGATGGTCAGATATGTGTATATTTTTTTAAAAACCATTTGAAAAAATTTGATGTTCCTTTGTTATGGGAACAAGCCAGGGCACAGACACAGAAGGAGCTGCAGCTGAGTCCGCGGCGGTGAGCACCATGTGTAGTGTTTGTTTCTGTTGCTGTCCTAAACTATGTTCTCATCTGAAAGTAAAGACTAGAAGTTAACATCTGTCAAACTGAGGCCAGTTCTAGGCCAGTTCTGACAAACTTTCAAGGCACAAATCATTCCTATATCATAGAAACTGTTCTAGCTGGTGCTGGTGGCTCACGCCTATAATCCTAGCTACTCAGGAAGCTGAGATCTTGAGGATCCCGGTTCAAAGCCAGTCTGATCAGAAAAGTCTCCATGAGACCCTTACCTCCAATGAACCACTCAAAAACTGGAAGTGGAGCTGTGGCTCAAAATGGTAGAGTGATAGCCTTAAGTAAAAGAAAGAATTCAGGGATAGCACCCAGGCCTTGAGTTCAAGCCCAATGACCAACAAAAAATGAAAAACCACACCCACACACAAAAAAAACCTGTTTTAGTACAAAGATAATAAGCATATCTCTTTTTCAGATGACATTGACTGAAGAAGGCAGAAAAAAGCTGGCATCTCATCTAACTTAGAAGCCTGGCTTAGTAGAATTGGCATTTGCAGTTCAGTGATAGCACATACTGCAAGACCTAAATATTTTCTTTCTCCCAAAATGAACAGTATCAGCTGATTGTAGTTATGCCTCAAGTGGTGGAGGCACCAGTCTAGAAAGTACAAGGCCTTACATTCAGTTCCTGGTAGCACCAAAAGAAACCTCTAGTGACTCAAGCCTGTCATCCTAGCTACTCAGGAGGCTGAGATCTAGGATCCTGGTTTGAAGCCAGTCTGGGCCAGAAAGTCTATGCGTTTTTTTTTTAAATCTCCCAATTAACCACCACAAAACCAGAAGTGGGAGCCAGGCGTTGTTGGCTCATGTCTGTAATCCTAGCTACTCAGGAGGCTGAGATCCGAGGATCGTGGTTCAAAGCCAGCCCGGGCAGCAAAGTCCATGAGACTCTTATCTCCAATAAACCACTAGAAAACCAGAAGTGGCGCTGTGGCTCAAGTGATAGAGTGTTCGCCTTGAGCTAAAGAGTTGAGGGACAGCGCCCAAGTCAGAGTTCAAGCCCCTGACTGACCAAAAAAAAGAAGTGTTGTTCTGGCTGAACGTGGTGAAGCGCTAGCCTTGAGTGAGAAGGCTCAGGGACAGTGCCTAGGCCCTGAGTTCAAGCCACATGACTGACAAAAAACAAGGAAAAAAAACAAAACAATACCAACAGTAGATATTTTACTAATATAATTTATCTCCAGAGCAGCAACATAAATGATCATTTCAGTTGGCATAAGGTACATTTCTTTTCTTTTTTTTTTTTTGGGTCCAGTCGTGGGGCCTGAACTCTGGGCCTGGGCGCTGTCCCTCAGCTCTTCAGCTCAAGGCTAGCGCTCTACCACTTGAGCCACAGCGCCACTTCTGGCTTTTTTTTTTTTTTTGCTTATGTGGTGCTGAGGAATCGAACCCAGGGCTTCATGCATGCAAGGCAAGCGCTCTACCACTGAGCCACCTTCCCAGCATAAGGTGCATTTCTTAACACTTATTCCTGATAAAGTTTATTGTCAAGTTTGGGTAAGAATGAACTTTTTTAACTTGGTAAGGCTATCTGTCAAAAACTACCAAAAAAAAGAAAAGAAAACTAAATACGCTTATTGGTGAAACAGGGGAGATACTAAAGTCCATGTTGTCACTGCTTTTGCCTATTATCCTGGAAGTCTTGTCCAGGTGTCAAGTGCATGGGGTAGATCAGTATAAATACTGAAAGGACAATTGTCATTTGCAGATAGCATGACTGTCAGTTCGTAGCACTGAGCAGCCAAACCCTTAGGGCTATCTAGAATTCAGCAAGGTAATCAGATAGTGAATTTACAACCCGTAAAACTTTTTCACAGTATACTCCAGAGGCTGAGATCTGAGGATCCCAGTTTGAAGCCAGTCCATGAGACTCTTACTTCCATTTAACCACCAAAAACCAGAAGTGGAGGTGGAGACTTAAGTGATAGAGCACTTCCCTTGAGCAAAAAAGCTAAGGGACAGTGCAAGCTCTAGGACCAGCATAAAACATATTTTCATAGTGTAACAATTACATAGTATGAGCCGGGTGCCAGTGGCTCACACCTATAACCTTAGCTACTCAGGAGGCTGCGATCTGAGGATCGTGATTCAAAGCCGGCCTGGGCAAGAAAGTCCATGAGATTCTTATCTCCATTAACCACCAGTAAGCCAGAAGTGGCACTGTGGCTCAAGTGGTAGAGTTGCTAGCCTTGAGCTGGAGAGCTGAGGGACAGTGCCCAGGCCCACCACAACCGACAAAAAAAGACTAAGACTAGGAATGTCACCACAGTGAGGATTGTTTTCCTTTACTCTAGAGCAAAGCCCACATATGCAGGTTAGGGTCAGTCATGAATCATCTAGGAAAATAGGCATGAGAGGTAGGTGTTCCTAGGGTGAACACACGTGTAGTTGTGTCCCAGTACTCCGTAAGACTACAGATTCTCCCAGGAGGATAAGCAGATCTGTGAGGTGTGTGTGTGTGTGTGTCTGTGTGTGTGTGTCTGTGTCTGTGTGTCTGTGTGTGTGTGTCTCTGTGTGTGTGTGTGTCTCTGTGTGTGTCTGTAGAGATTCTCTCTTTCCTGACCTGATCATTTGCACTTTAATACATGTTCTTACAGTTTAGGGATAAAGTCTCTTCACCCTTCTGCAAGCAATTTTCCTACTCCATTGCTCCAACTGCACCAGAAAGGGAAGAGAAGTGCAGAACGTGGCCAAGAGGAGAGTGCCAGCGCAGAGGATCTGATGCAGGGAGCCTCTGCCGAGGAGCTCCTGATACAGTGTCTGTCCAGCCGTCTGCTGCTGGAGAAAGAGGAGAGCAAGAGGTAAAATCTTTTCCTCCCTGTGTGTGCATTCACTCCACTTCTGTGAAGACAGAGACCGGTTGCTGAGGAGACAGCAAAGGTGGGGAAGGGCAGTGTGCTTGCAAGGGTTATAGTGGCAAAACTTTCTTTTTCAAAGGCCGAAGTTAAATACTAGTAAAATATAGACTCTTAGAGGAAGAGAGGCCTTGCTTTGGTTTATTCTTGAAATTGACTGTTGGTTATTTATCATTGAGCATCTGTGTTAAGTTGTGTAATGAAAAATACGTGCAACTAAGCCTATTCACGAGATGGCAAGTGCTGGACTCAGGCTGGCCCTGGATTTCTGCCCTTGGCTGGCTGGAGGCTTTGGTGGACTGCCCCCTACTGGACAGCAGGCACTGGTGCTGACCCTCCTTTCCACCCACTCCCTTCCTTTCCTCTCAAGCACACCTTTCTGCTGTGCTCCCAACCAGACTCTCCTTTATTAGTCTTCTCTGTTGGTAGCAATTCCATCCCGTTAGCCACCTCAGCCAAATGTTTGGAAATCATGCCCTCACCCCTAAATCCTATTGGCTTTAACTGAAAATAGACTTGGATTGAACTGATTATGAAGCTGACCCAAGCTGCTTTTGTTTGCTTGTGGGTTACTGTTGTAGGCCATAGTCCAATCTTTGCTGTTAAGACAGAAGTCACATTACTCCTATGCTTACAGCTTTTTGGAGGCTCCCTTCTTCGCCCCAAATGAAAAGCAAATGCTTGAGATAGCCCATGCACTGTGTGATTTGCCCTGGTTTCTCTTCTGGCTGAGGAGTTTGCTGTTTTTCTTGCTGAAACTTGTGACCCCCAAGAGCTGAGTTTATGGACATTCTGCTCAAACATCTGCTTCTGGATTCAGCTCTCCTTGCTGGCCCTCACCTCTGCTTCTCCTTTTGTTGTCTTATCTTCAGACTGTTGGCATTGTCACATATTCCTTGTTTGTTTTATCTCACTAAAGTATAAGTGGCTTTGGGTGGGGCCTTGTCTGTTTAGTTTCTGTGCTATATTTCTGTCTTTATAGTGGTGCCTCATTTAGTGGCTGCTTGATAAATACATGTTGTAAGAGTTAATGAATTACTCATTTCCAAAGGTGGGTTTGCTTATGTTGTATAATTTAAGTATTGTTTGTTGTTTGCGTGTTTACTTATTGGCAGAGCTAGGGTTTTGAACTTGGCATTGAGCTGGCTGCTTGGGCACATTCCCAGCCTTCTTTTGCTTTATTTATTTATTTTTTTGGGGGTCTGGTTGTGGGCCTGAACTATGGGCCTGGGCGCTGTCCCTCAGCTCTTCAGCTCAAGGCTAACACTACAACTTGAGCCACAGCACCACTTCCAGCTTTTTTTTCTCTGCTTATGTGGTGCTGAGGAATCGAACCCAGGGCCTCATGCATGCAAGGCAAGTGCTCTACCACTGAGCCACCTTCCCAGCCCCATGCTTTAGTTATTTTTTAGATTTGGTTTTGTCTGTGGTTGACCTCAGACTGCATGCAGTCCTCTTACCTGTACCTCCATGTTCCTTGGATTGTAAGCACACGCTGCAGGCCCAGCTTACTTAGTTATGGTCGGGTAGTGCTTTTTGTCTAGGTTGACATCACACTGCCTCCAAGTAGCCTGTGCTCCCAAACCTGGTTAAGGGGTGTTCTTTGTTTTGTTTTCCTAGTTTCTAGGGCTTGAGTACTCAGAGCCTGAGTACTGCCCCAGAGCTTTTTTTGCTCAAAGCTAGCACTTTACCAATTGAACCGAGCTCCACTTCTGGCTTTTTGGTGGTTAATTCACCCCCCCCCCCCCAAAAAAAAAAAATGAGCTTTTCTACCCCCAGTCTGGCCTTGAATCATGATACTCAGATCTCAGCCTCCTGAGTAACTAGGATTATAGGTGTGAGCCACTGGCACCCGGCCCCTTAAGTGGCTTTTGATGAGGGAAGAATTCTCGTCCTCTGAGATATCCCACTCTAGCTGAGCGTGTGTTTTCTTTTGAGGTGGGATTTTTGTGTTACCAGGCTCAGGCTGGCCTCAAGCCACCCTATCAGCCTCCCTGGTAACTGCAGATGTGCCATCGTGCCTACTTAAGATGTCATTTATTACAGAGATCAGTGTGTGGAGGTAGACAGCTCTGGAATGTTAAGTGGTAGTAAAGCTTTTCTTTAATACTGTTTTTAATTTGATTATAAACTAGAAGCAGTAATCCACATATTTGTATAATCCATGAAGAGATACCATGAGCTACAAACTCAGTTGTGGCTTATGCCTATGATCCTAGCTACTCAGGAGGCTGAGACCTCAAAGATTAAAATTTATAATTAGCCTGGGCAGAAAAGTACTCAAGACTCCATTAACCAGCAGGTTGCCTGGCTATAGCACATACAGTGGTGGAGTGTGCCAGCCGAGCAAACACGTGACGACTGTGGGGCCCTGAGTCCAAGCCCCAGAACCAGTACAAAACAAAAAGTAAGTCAACGCCAGACGAGGGATCATAAGTACTGTTAACACGTAGATGCCGAGATTTGGGGGTTAGTGCTACATTTTTCATTAAATATAAGTTAAATAGATAGTAATTTTTTAAAGTACATTTCTGCTGCTCATTGATGCCATAACCTAGTTGTATGTGTCCTTAGTAAGGAGTAAATCAGGTGCATATAGCAGGAGAGCGAACAGTCGATCGGTCATGTTGCTTCTCAGTGCCCAGATGTTTCTGAATTTTTTTTTTTTGGGTCCGGTCGTGGGACCTGAACTCTGGGCCTGGGTGCTGTCCCTCAGCTCTTCAGCTCACGGCTAGCACTCTTACCACTTGAGCCACAGCGCCACTTCCGGCTTTTTTCTTTTTGCTTATGTGGTGCTGAGGAATCGAACCCAGGGCCTCATGCATGCAATGCAAGCGCTCTACCACTGAGCCACCTTCCCAGCCCTGTTTCTGAATTCTTAATCACATTATGTTTCAGGTTTGAAGATCAACTTCAGCAGTGGTTGTCTGAAGACTCAGGAACATGTACAGATTCCACGTCCCTTCCCCTCTACCTTCCTCAGACACTAGTATCTCTTCCTCGTACTATGGAGTCCATCATGAAAGCATCAACAGTAACTGGTCCACAGGTGAGAACAGAGCGAATTTGTCATTAGCAAAGACAGAACTAACAAAAATTGGTCTTTGATTAATTCAGTCTTGTAGTGACCCCACCAATTCTCAGTTTGTGCTTGTAAAATAAATGAAGAATGGAACTGAAACAAGAACTGATTAAACTGTAGCCCTTCACCAGCGAGTAGGAAGGACATTGAGAGTGTGACAGCTGGTAACAGCAGATTTTGTTTTTGGAACACATACATACTGCATCACCCAGGTTTGCTTCTAGGAATAGTAGTAAATGACAGGATTGACCAGGGCAAACTTAAAGGAGCCGAAGCCTGCTCTAGGTCTTCCCTCTTGTCAAGGCCAGAGATTTCTTTTTTTTTTTTTTAATTCTTTTTTTATTATTATTTTTTTTTTTTTGGTCGGTCATGGGGCTTGAACTCTGGGCCTGGGCACTCTCCCTCAGCAATTAAGCTCAAGGCTAGCACTGTACCACTTTGAGCCACAGCTCCACTTCCAGTTTTTGAGTGGTTCATTGGAGGTAAGGGTTTCACGGGAACTTTTCTGCTCAGGCTGGCTTTGAACCGAGATCCTCAGATCTCAGCCTCCTGAGTGGCTTGGACTATACTCCTGAGCCACTGGCGCCTGGCTTTTTCTTTTTTTTCGTGGTGCTGCTTAGCAAGTACTGCACTCTACAACTGAGGAATACTGTCAGCCTCTTGTTTTTGGAGGTAGAATCTAATGATGTACCCTAGGCTGCCTCATCCTCCCAGTGCTGGGGTTATACTACCACTTGGCCCAATGTTGTTTTCAAAGCCATTGCTGTCCTTTCCTGTGTGGCTAAAGAGTTAGAAGCATTTTAATCATAGGTAAGTGCTGCCAGTGAAAGAAAAAGCATGTTTCTATAGCAACTTAAGCCCTTCAATAGAAGAGGAAAGCTAAGATAGACATAAATAATAAGGTATAACTAAGATAACATACTGTTTCTCAGGTTGACAAATACTTTAAAATGTTCCTATTTATTGGCTTACTAATCCTATCTTAAAGGAATTGTCAAATGTTCACAACATTGAATTTACAAAAAATGTTTGCGGGGGCTGGGAAGGTGGCTCAGTGGTAGACCGCTTGCCTTGCATGCATGAGGCCCTGGGTTCGATTCCTCAGTATCACATAAGCAAAAAGAAAAAAGCCGGAAGTGGTGCTGTGGCTCAAGTGGTAGAGAGCTAGCTTTGAGCTGAAGAGCTGAGGGACAGCGCCCAGGCCCAGAGTTCAGGCCCCACGACTGGACCCCCCCCCCCCCAAAAAAAAAAAAAAAAAATGTTTGCTGTAGCATTGCATAAAAGTGCAAGCCAAGCAAACTAAATGTCCAAAGATGAGAATCTGGCAAAGCCGGTTTACAGGGACCTGGTGGGCTGTGTAAGTATCAGAAGAGGCCCAGATGAGAATAGAAACCAGATCTAGTCCTTTCCAGAGAAGAGGCCTTAGTTTATTTGCATCTCCTAACTACTCATAGTGATTTTTTTTAAAAAATTGATTGTTATGAAGGTCATGTACAAAGGGGTTTGCAATTACATAACTCAGGTAAAGAGAATGTTTCTTTTTGGACAGTTCACCTACTGGTTTCTTTTTTATTCAAATAGACCACAAGAACAGGGGAGCAGCTGCAGCTTTCAGAGGTGAGGAGCAGCTCTCTGACTGAACGGCTGAAGCACCTGGAAAGGCTGGTCGAGAACTCGAGGGCAGAGGAAGCTGCCTCTGAGCTCCATCTGTCTGCACTGCTGGACATGGTGGACATCTGAGAGCCTGGCCAAAGAGGTGGTCGTCCTTCCAGAATAGTTTGTTTTTACTTAAAATTATGTTATTCCCAGATGCTTGATGCACTTCTGGAAACAGGATTACTAATCATGCAAATAAACTGTTTGAATCTGTAATGAGATCCTGCCCAGACTTCCCTTGTATGACTTCAACACTCTTATCCGTTTCATTATCTTTTCTCAGACTGTCTCCCACTAGCACATGCTCTGAGGGGTTTTGTCGCTTACATTTCTCTCAGGTAATTCTCTCAGCAAAGTTGAGTCTACTGTTCCAGACATCAGAAGTGCTGGGATACATAAGGTATATAAGGTCTCTGCTTGCCAGGCCTGCCCAGCTCAACTCCTAACACCAACAGGTAGGTGTGTGCATGTGTGTGTGTAAGTGATGTGGACATAGATGTGTTTCTGGGTAAGAAGCAAACATGGGACATTGTACCTGAGAAGACATGATAGAGGCCTGGGGACAATCTTACATCGGCAGGAAGCACCTCCCAGGTCCCCTCCTTCCTCACTGAGTACCTCTTGATTAAGAATGTGGCTCAGTGGTAGAGTGCTTGCCTATCATGCATGAAGCCCTAGGTTTGGTTCCTCAGTACCACATGAAAAGCCAGAAGTGGTGCTGTGACTTAAGTGGTAGAGTGCTAGCCTTAAGCAAAAGAATTTCAGGGCCTTCCCTGAGTGCAAGCCCTAGGACTGGCACCAAAAAAAAAAAAAAATGGATTTCAAGGAAATGATATTCCATTACATTTTTGAGAACTTAAAGTAGTGGAGCTCAAGTGGTAGTATGCCGTTTTTGAGCAAATATGCTAAGGGACAATGCCTAGGTCCTGAGTTCAAGCCCCCCAGTACTGGAACTAAAAAATTAAAAGAACTTAAGTATCATTGTTTGTTGCTACTAAAAATCAGTGCTCAGTTTAAGAGGCATGTTCTTTGTCTTTTTGTCGTTTTTTTTTTCCTTTTTTGGTACTGGGGATTGAACCCAGACGTTGCACTTGCTAGGCAATCGCTTTACCACTGAGCTACATCCCAGCCCTCAGAGGCATATTCTTACATTGAATTTATCTGTAATGTCTAGTATAATCACAGTACTGTGTTCTCCGTAGTTGAGGGTCCAGTTTGACCCCCTCAGATTTCACCTTTAATACCAATTACATAATAACTAACAAAGTTCAGGTGTAGACTTGAAAATAGAATTGTTTCGAAAGGAGCAATGATAGCAAGAGGAAATCCTTCCTTGGCTTTTTTTTTTTTTTTTTTGGCAATCCTAGGGCTTGAACTTGGCCTGGGCACTGCCCCTGAGCTTTTTTGCTCAAGGCTAATGCTCTATCACTTGAGCCACAGTGGCACTTCCTGCTTTCCAGTGGTTAATTAAGATAAGAGTGTTGGAGTATATTAGACTTTGCCAGAAAACCATGCAGACATCCTGATACAAAGAACAAAGAAAAGGTTTATTGCCAGTAAAAGGATTGGCATGACTCTTCCCACAAGAGAGGACTGAGAAGTACCCACTATTGTCTGAGATGACCTTTATAACCTACTGAAGCTAGGATGGGCTAAGAAGGGGCTAGTAGGCAGAGACCTAGCTTTTTAATTCCTGAAAGATAGGATTTCTCTATGTAACCCAGTTTGGCATTCTTTCTGCCCTAAACACCCCCTTAGTCCCCCCAATACACACACCAAGTGCTGGGATTGTAAGTATGCACCACAGTGCCCCACCTGTGGTATTTTAAAAGTCTTATTTTAGACACTATTGGCTTCTTACAACATGAGTTAGCTTTCATATTACCTTCCCTATAATGTATGTCATCCTCACATACATAGTTAAATTTTCTTCTATTAAGTCTCCCTAAACATTTCAGTATGTTGGCTAAAATCTGTACTCTGAATTCAGAATGATGAAAGTTTACCGCTGGTTGTGAAACCCTGTGTCAATTTGATTAACATTTCTTTTAGGTGCAATTTTGAATTTTCCTACAGTTGTTGTCTTTTTTTTTTTCTCTCTTCATTAGTTTAGTTTTTTGTGTTTCTGTCACTACTCCAGAGTATAAAGTGCTCTTTTTTTTTTTTTGGCCTGTTCTGGGGCATGAACTCAGGGCCTGGCCTCTGTCCCTGAGCCTCTATGAGCTCAAGGCTAACACTCTACCACTTAATCCACAGCACCACCTTCGCCTTTTTCTGTTTATGTGTTACTGAGGAATCAAACCCTGTGCATGCTAGGCAAGTAAGTGCTCCACCACTCAGCCACGTTCACAGCTAGTGTAAAGCACCTCCTGGCACGGGCCTGCCAGGTAAAGGCTAACTCCATTTCCCTGTCAGGACCACTCTGGGGAATCACCCTGTCTTGCCACACTTGGAAATTCCCTGGAGTCTGAATAATAAACTTTTTTTTTTGTTTGTTTGCTATGCAAATTATCTAAATTATCTTTTTTTTTTGGGAGGGGGGGTCTGGTCATGGCGCCTGAACTCTGGGCCTGGGCGCTGTCTCTCAGCGCTTCAGCTAGTTAGCTAGCTAGCTAGCTAGCTCTTCAGTAGGCTAGCACTCAACCACTTGAGCCACAGCACCACTTCTGGCTTTTTTCTTTTTGCTTATGTGGTGCTGAGGAATCGAACACAGGGCCTCATGCATGCAAGGCAAGCGCTCTACCACTGATCCACCTTCCCAGCCCTAAAATAGCTTTTTTCACCCTTATATTTTATTCGTAATTTCAATAGAAGTATAATTTTAGGTGGGAAATTATTACCTTGTATTTATGCTTGTTTTGTTTCTTGAAACTTTATGTGTATGTGTTTGTACAAATAGGTGTGTACGAGGCCTGGGACTTGAACTCAGGGCCTGGCTACTATTCTTAGGCCAGCACTCTGTCATTTCAGCTAGATCTACAATTCTGGGTTTTTTGTTTTGTTTTTTGTTTTTTTGGTCGTGGGGCTTCAACTCTGGGCCTGGGCGCTGTCCCTCAGCTCTTCAGCTCAAGGCTAGCGCTCTACCACTTGAGCCACAGTGCCACTTCTGGTTTTCTGCTGATTTATGGGAGATAAGAGTCTCATGGCCTTTCCTGCCCAGGCTGGCTACGAACCAGGATCCTCAGCCTCCTTAGTAGTTAGGATTACAGGCATGAGCGCCTGGCGCCCGGCACTTCAGGTTTTTCTGATGGTTAACTGGAGATGAGTTTCATAGACTTTCCTGCACAGGATAGTTTCAAACGGTCAGAACTCTGCCTTCTGAGTAGCTAGGATTACTGCACCCAGCTGTTTCTTGAAACTTTCAAGATAATGTCTATCCCCGCTGTTCTCAAATATCTCAACATATTTAATGTGTTGGCCTCCTGAGCTAGGCACTCAGCTGCTTTCCTTTCTACCTTCCCTTCTTTCCTTTTTCTTCTCTCTCTCTGTCTCCCTTCTTTCCAGGGTCTATGCAACCTGAGCTGAATTCATCCTTGCAGACTTTGCCCGCTCAGTTTCCCAGGTTCTAGGATTAGTTATGTGTCATGGCTGGCTTTTTGCAGGCCAGTTGTTCCAGAGGGATTCTCAAGCCATCTGACTAAGAGGGAGAAGCAGGACGGAGCCTCCACACAGTGTACACTGACTCAGTCCCTCCACCCACAGTGGCACTCAGCCGTGCCTGAGGCCCAAGCTCTTATCCGTTGTGACTCAACAACTGGAGGCCTCCAGCCAAGTAGAAGCAAGGATTTATGGCCATACTGTTTCTTACACAAGGCTTGCAATTTCTATACCCAGAGTTGACTGGCAAGAATAGTCTTTTTCTTGTTGTCTTCACCCATGACTTAGCAAGAGAAAAGCTTGCTTAGTTATCATTCATTCCTCTATCCAGTCTTTATTACTTTGTTTATACTCTTGCTTACTAGTATTTCTCTGTATGCCTTATGGATTTTTATGTCTGTCTGGTAAGATCTGGGAGGGAATTGGAGGTCAATGCCTGTGTTCAGTATGGCATGTTTAACTAGAAACTTATGTTTTCTGCCATTAGTCTTTTTTTTTCAATGAGTACATCTATCTAGCTAGCTAGCTATGGTCCGGATGTGGGGTCTGAACTCTGGGCCTGGGCGCTGTCCCTCAGCTCTTCAGCTCAAGGCTAGCGCTCTACCACTTGAGCCACAGCGCCACTTCCAGCTTTTTTCTTTTTGCTTATGTGGTGCTGAGGAATCGAACCCAGGGCCTCATGCGTGCAAGGCAAGCGGTCTACCACTGAGCCACCTTCCCAGCCCTAGTGCATTTATTTAAATAGATATTTACACATATTTTTTTTTATTGTTGTTGTTTTTTTTGTGGGTCGTGGGCCTTGAACTCTTGGTCTAGGCGCTGTCCTTGCACTCTTCAGCTCAAGGCTAGTGCTCTACTACTTGAGCCACAGTGCCACTTTCGGTTTTCTAGTGGTTTATTAGAGGTAAAAGTCTCACGGACTTTCACGCCCGGGCTGGCTTCGAACCGCAATTCTCAAATCTCAGCCTCCTGAGTAGCTAGGATTACAGGCGTGAGCTACTGGTGCCCGGCTTTTTTTTTTTTTTTTAGTAATGAGTTTTTTTTATTGTGAAAATATGGTACAGAGGGGTTACAATTACATGAGCAATGTAATGAATACATTTCTTATCAAGAATTGTTGCCTTCTGCCATTAGTCTTTTCTCTTCATGTCTCTGCTGGGATAGTTCCTCAGTGACCAATAAATTGTTTTGCTACATCTAATTATCAGTTCTCAGCCCCTATTTTACAACCCCTCCAGAGCCGCTGTGTAGATCAGGTCTTACTGTGCTCTTGGACCCCAGTCCTCAGGGATCCTGGAATTTCTGCTTTTTTTTTTTTTTTAATCTTTCAGTTTTAAATACCACCTGAAAACAGATGACCCCCAAATTTCTTTCTGGTGATTACCCTCTCCTAAAGGCCAGTCCACTCAACATAGCCACATAAATATCCATGTTATAACCATGTACCCAGTCTAAGTTGAAATTTTCAACAAACAGCTATTTTACACCTATAATTTTTTTTTTTTTTGGTCAGTCGTAGGCCTTGAACTCTCGACCTAGGCGCTGTCCATGAGCTCTTCAGCTCAAGGCTAGTGCTCTACTACTTGAGCCACAGCGCCAGTTCAGGTTTTCAGGTGGTTAACTGGAGATGAGAATCTCACAGACTTTTTCCTGCTCAGGCTGGCTTCGAACTTCGGTCCTCAGATCTCAGCCTCCTGAGGAGCTGAGGTGACAGTGTGAGTGCCAGCGCCTGCCTCAGCCAACGTTTTATCTGCGGCAAAGCTGACACATTGGTCTTCCCATTTATTCCTGTGTATTCACCTATTTCTATCAAGGACAAGAAGATCATCTTCCTGGGCTGGGAAGGTAACTCAGTGGTAGAGCGCTTGCCTTGCATGCATGAGGCCCTGGGTTCGATTCCTCAGCACCACATAACAAAAAGAAAAAACCTGGAAGGGGCGCTGTGGCTCAAGTGGTAGAGCGCTAGCCTTGAGCTGAAGAGCTGAGGGACAAGCCCAGAGTTCAGGCATGACCAGACCCCCCCCAGAAAAAGAACATCTTCCACCAACCACTTAAAATCTACCTATTTCATTATGGAGGAGGGGGAGGGCGCCGTGTCCCGTGGAGAGGACAGGCCCTGCCCCTCCTCGCCTCCGCCCCGCCCCTCCAGGCCCCGCCTCCCGGCTCTGGGTCTCCCGGGGAGTGTCTGGTGACCCCAGCTTGGGGCTGGCTCATGCGCCTTCGGGTTTCCCTGGCAACGGCGGCCCCGCCCTCCCAGGGCCCCGCTCGCGAGCTCGATTTGTCCCCCCCCCTCCACCTGGGCCCCCAGGACTCGGAGGCTGCGGAGACCCCACCCCTCTGGTCCACACCCATGCACAAGGCCACGCCCGCGGGCCACGCCCCTCCACGAGGCCTTGGCCATCCTGGTGTACACGCCTCTCCACGTGGCCACGCCCCGGGCGCCAGGACTCGCCTCCCTGGCCACGCCTCTGCATATACGCCCAACCATCCAGACAGCCTTTCTTCGTGGCCATGCCCATCAGCCGCGCCTCTCGCCGGCTTGTTCCCGCCCCTCGCCGCGTGGGGCGGTTCTTCCTCCGCCACTTCAGCGATTGGGACGGGCGGGTGCTCCTCTCGCTGCGCTCTGATTGGTTGGGAGGGCATGGGCCCATGCGGCTGCGGCGTCAGCCGAGGAGCGCGCGCCGCGCGGTGGGCGGGGCCGGCGGGGTGCCGCTCAGTGAAGTGCGGCCTCGGCGGGCCGAGCGAGGAGCTAGGCGTCGACATGACGGAGGGCACGTGAGTCCGGGGCTGCGGGGCCCTGCGGGGTCGGGGCTGTGGGGCGCCCTGCGGGGTGGGGGCCGCCGGCCTGCGCCGCGCCTCAGCCCGCCTGCCCCCCGCAGCTGTCTGCGTCGTCGCGGGGGACCCTACAGGACCGAGCCCGCCACGGACCTGGGCCGCTGGCGGCTCCGCAACGAGCTGGGCCGACAGACGTGGACGTACCTGCCGGGGGAGGAGGCCGCGGGCCGGGAGCAGACCGCGCTGGAGGCCCACTCCCTGGGCCTGGACACGGTAAGTGGCCCGGCCCGCGACCCGCGTGCGCGCCCCGGCTGGCCCCCGGCTGGCCCCCGGCTGGCCCCGGCTGGCCGGTCCTGGCAGGCTGGACCCCGGCTGGCCCTCGGCTGGTCCCTGGCTGGCTGGCCCCCGGCTGGCCCCGGCTGGCCCTCGGCTGGTTCCCGGCTGGCTGGCCCCCGGCTGGCCGGTCCTGGCTGGCTGGCCCCCGGCTGGCCGGTCCTGGCAGGCTGGCCCCCGGCTGGCCCTCGGCTGGTCCCTGGCTGGCTGGCCCCCGGCTGGCCCCCGGCTGGCCCTCGGCTGGTTCCCGGCTGGCCCCCGGCTGGCCCCGGCTGGCCGGTCCTGGCAGGCTGGCCCCCGGCTGGCCCTCGGCTGGTCCCTGGCTGGCTGGCCCCCGGCTGGCCGGTTCTGGCAGGCTGGCCCCCGGCTGGCCCTCGGCTGGTCACTGGCTGGCTAGCCCCCCGGCTGGCCGGTCCTGGCAGGCTGGCCCCTGGCTGGCCCACGGCTGGTCCCCGGCTGGCCTCCGGCTGGGCCCTGACTGGCCCCTGGATGGTCACAGGCTGGCCCCTTGCCGCTTGCCCCCGGCTGGCTGGCCGGTCGTGTGGGCCGGTGCGGTGGGGGCACTGGGAGGGCCGTGTGGATGGCGGCCTGTCTCTCACTCCTGCTCCTGCCTAAGAAACGGGACTAGTTTTAGATCTGTAGGAGTGCGAGCCAGAGCAGCGCACCTTAGTGCTCGGTGGTGTGGTGCTAGGGCTGGGCCCAGGCCCTTGGCTTTAAATTGCTCTGGGCTTGCCCTCCATGCCGGTTAACTGGAGATGAGATTCTCGTGGAACTGGCCTTCCGAGTAACTAGGATTACAGGTGTGAGCCACCTTCATCATGCTCTTTGGTTTTGTTTTACTAACAGGAAGTTCTCTGACCCAGTGTCTGGCTGTGTGCGTCCCTGTAGGAAGTTCAGCCACACACGGTAGTGTATAAACTGGCTCTCCGCCCTGGCCTGGGCCCCAGCCTAGCCCTGCCCTAGGGAGCTGCCCCGTATCCCAGGGGTCTTCAGTGCCAGTCCATACTTGGAAAGGCCTAAATTTATTTATGATATTTTGAACTTTTGAAGATATATGCAGATATGTCACTTGAGAGCATAATCATAAGACATGGACTGGTCCTTTTCAGTGAGGTGTGATACTATCATCCAGGACATCAAAAGTTTTTGATAGCTTAAAATAATTTTGATTCAGGCTGTGGAAGAAAAGGACTTATCTGGCTGGTCAGCAGGCATCTCAGCTTTCTGTTTTTTTTTTTTTTCTTCTTCTTCTCTCCATTTGCAGGGAAAATACTTTAAGGACTTGCCCAAAGCTCAAACAGCCCGTGAGGGGGCTCTGAATGGAGTAACATTTTATGTGGAGCTGCAGGCTGAAGATGGGCACTGGGCAGGTGATTACGGTGGCCCACTCTTCCTTCTGCCAGGTATAGCATGCCACCTCAGCTCAAGGGCAAAGTTACTCAGGCAGGGCCAGGGCTATTGGTGAAGCAGGTGGAAATCCAGGGTCCAGTCCTTCTGCATCTGGTGCCGGGGAATGGACACAGAGCTGTCAAGAATGATCGGTGCTCTGACAAAGAGTGAGCGGAGGCTTTTGAGTCACAGTATGAGGTGGGAAGGGTACAGGCGAGGTGAAGGTCTCACCCTGTGCCAAGGTTCCGCAGGAACAGGTGGCAGGTGAAGAGCTGATGTCTACATGAGCACTCGTGTCTGTTGTGAACTCATCCTGAAAGGGTGGTTGAGGGGCCCTGGCAGGGAAACCTCAGGTTTGGGCTAGTGAGTATTAAGAGGATTGCAGTTGGATGCCTGAACCCTAAACTGAGTTGGCTAGACAAGATTGTTTATCTACAGAAATATTCAGCCTTATAATGTGGGAGATTTCCTTCCTGCAATTAAGACCCTTCTCCCCCAGACACCTGTGGTCCTATTATCTGAGTGACCTGAATTCTTTTTTTTTTTTTTTTGTCAGTCGTGGGCCTTGAACTCAGGGCCTGGGCAGTATCCCTGAGCTTTTGCTCAAGGCTAGTGCTCTACCACATGAGCCACAGCCTTTTCCACTTTATGTGGTATTAAGGAATCGAACCCAGGGCTTCATACATTCTCGACAAACACTACTACTAAGCCCCTATGGGCTTGTTTCAGTAGTAACTCTGCCCAACATGGGCCCCTGGTTCTAGTGAGGCTGCTGTGAGGGGAGTGTGGTGAGTGATAACCTGGGAGCCCTGTGGACCAGAGGACCAGGCTGGGAATCTCCTCAAGGCACTGTTCAGAGCTTGGAGTCTCTGGGACACAACACAGGGGCCAGATGTGGCTGTGTGGCTTGGCCGGTCCTGGGCTGTGAGTGCCACCAGTGCTGCCCTCGGCCCTCCTGAGCCCTGGTCCCACGTTCTTTGATTGACCCTGCAGGAATTCACAGGAAGGAGACCCAATTCCTTGCTAGGGTGGGGTCCTCAGTACACAAGGGTACTGGGCTTAGCAGTGTGGAGGACTTTCACTCAGTGAGGAACATCTTTCTTGACACGCAGGGCTCCTGATCACGTGCCATGTGGCACACATCCCCCTGCCAGCTGGGTGCAGAGAGGAGATGGTGCGGTACCTGCGATCTGTGCAGCTCCCGGATGGTGGCTGGGGCTTGTGAGTCTGCACACATATGTGTGCGTGCATGCGTGTGTTGTGTAGGCTGGCTCAGGTTTTCAGGTAGCTGTTGAGGCAGGGTAATTGCAGCTGTGGGCATGGGCTTGGGGTAGAGTGGAGAGGGCCTGGCAAGAGGAGGGGGGTATGTGCTTTAACTACATGCCTGTTGTGAATGGTTTCATGGTCTATCTATCTCTTGAGACCTACAGACCAAGATAAAGCCATCAGTTTTTGTTTTGTTTTTTAAGATATCACTAAGAAATCTGGGCTCTGATGGCTCACACCTGTAATCCTAGGCTGAGATCTGAGGATCGCGGTTCAAAGCCAGTCTTGGCAGGAAAGCCCATGAGACTCTTATCCCCAACTAACCACCAGAAAACCAGAGTGGTACTGGGGCTCAAGTCGTAGAGTGCTCTCCTTGAGCTGAAGAGCTGAGGGACAGCGCCCAGGCCCAGAGTTCAAGCCCCACGACTGACAAAAAATCACTAAGGCAGAATACTGTCTCTGCCTCCGAGTGGCAGCAGATGGAGCCTTGCTTTCTGTACAGCACACCCTCTGGGAGCAGCCCTGCTCCTCAATGTAAAGCTACTCAGATGTCAAGGGATATGAGTGAACTCTCTCTGGGAGTGGCTACACACACAGTGCCTCCTGTGTTTTCATGTCATGTTGGTGGAAGGTATTTTAGCATTCTTTTCTAGACAAACTTCACTACCAGTGTTGCTTTCTGTTTTAGACATAGTGGCAGGTCACTTCCCCACTAGTTTTCTACTTGCAATAGGCACATCGAGGACCAGTCCACGGTGTTTGGAACTGCACTCAACTATGTGGCTCTCAGAATCCTGGGTATTGGGCCTGACGATCCTGACCTGGTACGGGCTCGGAACACCCTTCATAAGAAAGGTACATCCTGCGTACATGTGATAGTCGAAGGACTTGTGTCGTGTTGACAGGAGCAGTGAGCACTTACAAATGAACATCAGGGACATTTCCAGCTGACACATGGCAAAATAAATGGACAGGGAATTCAGAATAGGGAGAAACACATCTGAATTTTTTTTAACACACATTAAAAACGCCTGCTAATTCTCTTTGTTTCATGAATTAGAAATCTAAAACCAGGGCTGGGAAGGTGGCTCAGTGGTAGAGCACTTGCCTTGCATGCATGAGGCCCTGGGTTCGATTACTCAGCACCACATAAGCAAAAAGAAAAAAGCCAGAAGTGGCGCTGTGGCTCAAGTGGTAGAGCGCTAGCCTTGAGCTGAAGAGCTGAGGGACAGCGCCCAGGCCCAGAGTTCAGGCCCCACAACCGGACCCAAAAAAAAAAAAAAGATATCTAAAACCAACATGTTATTCACTGCTCCTGGATCAGTGTATAGTCTGCCCTCTGGAGGCAGTCCAGACCTAGTGAGCAGTCCCGTGGAGCTGGGTTCTGCTCATGTCCTCCACACTTGCCATTCTATGCACCAGCTTTCTGCTTCTACTTGTCTCTGGGCTTTGAAATCTGACCTCTGGCAGCATTTATAGTTCCTGCTGTTTCAGAAGTGCTAGGGTCTGGCATGCCCTCTACCTTGCTTCTCAAAGACCTATACCCCACCATACCCACCCTGTTCTCTTCTCCACGCACTAGGGACTCCTATCAGCTCCCCAAGGCCCTTTCTGGGCTCCCATATACTGCATCCTCCCATCCTATTTTTTAGCCATCTTAGAAACTCCTATTTTTTACTTACATCTTTTTTTTTTTTTTTTAAACCAGTCTTAGGGCTTGAACTAGGCCTAGTTGCTGTCCCTAAGCCTTTTTGCTGGTTAGTCAGAGAAATAAGAGTTTCATGGACTTTTCCTGCCTGGGCTGACTTTGAACCACAATCCTCAGATCTCAGCCTCCTGAGTAGCTAGGATTATAGGTATGAACCACTGGCACCTGGCTTAAATACTTTTTTTTTTTTTTTTTTTTTGGTGGATCGTGGAACTTGAACTCTGGGCCTGAGCACCATCCCTCAGCTCTTCAGCTCAAGGCAAGCACGCTACCACTTGAGCTACAGTGCCACTTCTGGTTTTCTGGTGGTTTAATGGAGATAAGAGTTTCATGGACTTTCTTGCCCAGTCTGGCTTTGAACCGCAATCCTTAGATCTCAGCCTCCTGAGTAGCTAGGATTACAGGCATGAGCCACCAGTACCTGGCTTAAATACGTATTGTTATGAGATCTTATATTCTTTTCATTGTTGTAATTCATCATCAGCCTTTAAGGTCATTGATGCTGAGTTCATGGGTACTGTAAGTTCTGAAGCTCTCCTGATGCCTGCCTTGAGGAGCATTGTGTTTGGGCCGTGCTTTGCCCAGTAGCTTCCTTGGTCTTTTTGATATTCATACACTTGGGTTTGGCCAAGCCTTCTCATAAAGCATGTCAGATTCAGTGCTGTCATGTCCTGTGCTTGAGGCCAGCTGTTGCTGGTGTCTGGAGGCTGGTCCATCATTCTACCTGCACTGGGCTATTTGCCAAGCAGACAGCATACGTGTGATCTGAGTGGGAAAAGCCGAGCCTCCCCTTTCCTGACATGTAAGCACATGTGGGCCTCTTGCTATCTGAGCATGAAGTATCCCTACAACTTGGATAGGTGTCTTCATGGGCTCCTTCCTAGAATTAGAGGCTTCCAACAGCTCTCCTGGAATCTAACATACTTGTTCTCGAGAAAGGTGTTGGTTCCATCCATGTCCCCAATAGCTCTAGAGCCTGCTTCCTGTGTAGGGGCTGCATAGCCTCCAAGGCTGCCCTTGGTTCATGCAGGAAGGGGCTCAGGTGACAGCTGTGACTGATCTTCACGGACAGGCTTGTTCTCTTTGCAGGTGGTGCAGTCGGTATCCCCTCTTGGGGGAAGTTCTGGCTTGCTATCCTGAATGTTTACAGCTGGGAAGGCCTGAACACCCTGTTCCCTGAGATGTGGTAAGCCTGTCCTCTGCTGTTGCACTGTCTTCCCTGGTAGAGCGTCAGGGCTGCGTGGCTGCCTTCCGTGGTGGAGCAACGGGTTGCGTGGCTGCCTTTCCTGGTGGATGAGGCTGTGTGGGGCCTCTAGAGCCTCTTCACGCCCTAAGTCACTAGGCAGGAGAGAGAAATGCACTGAATCAGGCCAGAGATCTGCTAGGTAGCAGGGGTTTGGGAGTGTGGCACAGACACTTGGTTATGTAGAGTTGTGATATAGATCTAGTGGTTCTGAAAGTCCCGATTATGTATAGGAGAAGAGGATCGAGGTCCCCCCTAGCCTCAGTTCTCAGGTGGTTACTCTGTCTCCTTCCCCTTATCTAGTATGTTTACCTAGGCTCAGATGTCACTTAAGCCACCAACACGTCTGCATGTGTCTTTTTTTTTGGTGGGGGGGGTCCAGTTGTGGAGCCTGAAATCTGGGCCTGGGCACTGTCCCTCTGCTCTTCAGCTCAAGGCTAGCACTCTATCACTTGAGCCACAGCGCCACTTCCGGCTTTTTTCTTATTTGGTGCTGAGGAATCGAACCCAGGGCCTCATGCATGCAAGGCAAGTGCTCTACCACTGAGCCACCTTCCCAGCCCTTGCATGTGTCTTTTAAGTGTATTTTAATAGAATGGAAGAATGGATAGTATTTGCCTAGTAGTGCTTGTGTTAATTCCTTACTATCTGAAACCCATGTTCTGGTGTTTGTTTGTTTGCTTGCTTTTTAACTATGTAGTGAGAGTTGTGACCTTTCCCCAGAAGACATAGACATACAAGCCCACTAATATCACCATATAGGGAGGGGTGTGTAGAGTCCTTGGAGGGCAGGCAATGCCCAAACCAGAGATGCCTCCCAGGCACTAGACAGCCTGACTTCAGCCAAAGGGAGTGGTGCTCATGCTGGCAGAGGGAATGACCAGCCAGCCACCTGGTAGCCCAGATTAGAAGGCCCAGGTCCCAGGGCTGACACACACAGGCAGGCTTATGTCCTGTTGACCCCTGTTGCTTTCCAGGCTGTTTCCCAGCTGGATGCCTGCACACCCCTCCACTCTCTGGTGCCACTGCCGGCAGGTCTACCTGCCCATGAGCTACTGCTATGCCACCAGGCTGAGTGCCTCCGAGGACCCACTGGTTCAGAGCCTCCGCCAGGTGAGCCTCTGACTCCAGGGATGTGGGGAAGGCATGTCCACACTGGGATCTAGCAGCATGGTCCCCGTCGAGGGACCCTGCCAGCCTCTACCATTTTATTTGTAAATAGATAATAAACATTCTGCTCAGAGGGATTTGTGCCTTGGGACAGGCACCTGCCATGGCCCTGTGTCCTGAGGGGACCCTGCATGTGTGCTCAGTCCCTGAGCCGTCCAGACCCATGTGTGGATTGATGTCCTTGGTCAGCAACCCTGAGGTGGAGTTTGAATATAGGGTGTATTTTGTGCAGTGCCCTTGTGAAGGAGGAAGGAGTAGCTTTGGGGCTCAGAGCTGAAGCAGCTCCTCTGCATGGCCCTGATTGAACTGAGATGGCCAGGCTTGACGGCATGCACTGGTCATTCATTCAGTTACTCAGCCCCTGGCAGCGCAGGACTGAGTCCTGAGGACTGGCAGTTCGAGGCCACTTCTGGTGGAGTCCGCCTCTCCTCTGTGTCCAGGAAGCATGTCTCCTTCCCCTACCAGCTGCAGCTTAGGTGTCCCCCACCCTCCAGGAGCTCTATGTGGAAGACTATTCCAGCATCAACTGGCCGGCACAGAGGAATAATGTGTCCCCAGGTGACCTGTACAGGCCCCATAGCTGGCTGCTTCGTGTTGTGTATGGTAGGTATCTCCCTAGAGAACCTCTTGCCCTGCGCCTGGGAAGGCCTGAACAGCAGGCAGTGGGGGGTGTTGCTCATTTGGCCTGTGTTATTCCTCTTCTTATCCTGTCTGTGGCAGTGGGCGACCTCGTCTGTGCCAGGCTCTGGGGTGGGAGACGTAGCCCTGGTCTGCTGATCTGTATCTAGGGCAAGCCAAGTTTAATGTTCCGTCTTGAAAGGCCCATAAACACTACCAGGGCAGCATAAAACTTCCTGGTTAAGAAGGAGGAGGAGCAGGGAAGGTGGGATAAATGGGAAATGGAACCCAGATAAAGAGGGCTAGATGCTGCGCTGTTGGCCAAGGCCACACTGGACCCAGGCCCCCTGCTGCCCCTCTGCTGCCCTGCAGGGCTCCTCAACCTGTATGAGCGCTTCCACAGTACCACCTTGCGGCACCAGGCTGTTCGGATGCTGTATGAGCACATTGCCGCAGACGACCGCTTCACCAAGAGTATCAGCATTGGCCCGGTCAGTTCCCCACCCCTGGTGCCTGTGCCACCCCTGGACGCAGTGGGTACCTGTCAGATACCCCAGGGGCCAGTCTCTGTGGAGCTGGGCATGAGGGAACCTCCCTGGAGCCCCGGACCTCCAGACGGTGGTGATGAGTCCTGTCTGTATCCCCTGTGCCCTGGGTTCCGTGCAGAGAAGCCACTCATCCTGTCACGTGCTCTTGACTAGTGTCTGCATACCTGCTTCTAGGAGCCACCTCCTGAGTTTTGCCCAGCTCCTCTGACTTTCCTGGTACCACCCCAGTAATCTAGCATTTGTCTTTCTCTTAGAGTTGAGAGGTGCCCGGGGAGGGGCCATGGGGATATCGGGGCCCTTATGCACCATTCCTGCTCTCCCTGTGCTGAAGGGTGCTAGGGCTTCTGGTCCTGCTTGGCCTCCGGGGCTACGATTCTGAGGGAAGCCAGAATATATGCAGGTATATTCAAGGAAAAAGCCGGGGCCCGGTGCCCAGTGGCCATGGCCAGAGCGAGGCTGGCCACGCAGGGGGTTACTGGGGTGATGGGTGTGCTGTGGCGGTGGTGACCACCCTGTGGTGAGCCAGTCCATGGTTCCTCTAGATGAACCCAGCAGGCACTGCTGGGGGGCTCAGTATCTCGGTGGCCCTTCCAGTGACCTTGACTGATAGCCTCTGTCTGAGTCATTTCGTAGGGGCCCTGCTGTGCTTCAGGAGCTTTTAGGAAGCTCCTACTAGAATAGAAAGTGCCCTGAGCTGATCCTGGAGCAAAGCTGCTTAAGCCCTGATGTCTGCTTCTCCCACAGATCTCAAAAACCATCAATATGCTTGTGCGCTGGGCTGTGGATGGGCCGGGCTCTTCTGCCTTCCAGGAGCATGTCTCCAGGATCCCAGATTACCTCTGGTGAGTATGGCCTGCAGAATTGCAGACATGGTGCTGGGTCCCTACACCTGAGTGTACAGTGGGATGCCAGGTGCGCGGTGCCTGGATCTCCGAGTGCCTATGAGGTTGTTTTTGGATGGGATACCTGCCCCTTGGCAGGAACATTGGATGGCTCCATGAGCAGACCAGGACAACGGTGGGTGGGTGGAGGTAGGTTCAGGTGAGAGTAAGGAAGGCCTGTGGACTGTCACTGAGGTGGGGATAGTCTCAAGAACCCTGGCGGGAGCCCCTGTGCTATGGAGGCCTCTTCCCTCAGGAAGCCTGGCAATGGACAAGGACAGCAGAACCCTCTGCTTGTCCCTGCCAGGCAAGCCCTGGTCTGAGCTCTGCCATCGCGTTTGCTGTATGCCCATGAGCCTAGCTGGGCAGTACCAAGGCCAGCACTAGGCCTCAGGGTGATAGACGCTCATAGGAAACAAGCCGTGTGCCCCACGTCCTCCTCCTCCCCCCCATGCTGTGGCTCTGGGCGGCTGGTTGGACATCTGGCTTTCTCCATATCTTTTACGTGGCTTTTCTTGTTCTCACAGGCTGGGCCTTGATGGCATGAAAATGCAGGTAAGGGCCGCGAGACCCAGGCTGCTGGCCTTCTTTGTAGCCATCTCTGCCCTTTGTTTATATTTTATATTCATTTTAGACAGGTCTCACAGTGTAGCGCAGGCTATCCCTAAATTTATATTTCTCTGCTTCTGCCTTCCAAATAGTAGGTTTACAAGCATACTCTACCATGCCAGGCTTACCCTGTATTTGTCAGTCCTTTGGATTTTTTTATTTTTATTTTTTTGTTGGCTGTGGGGCCTGAACTCTGGGCCTGGGCGCTGTCCCTTAGCTCTTCAGCTCAAGGCCAACACTCTACCACTTGAGCCACAGCACCATTTCTGGCTTTTTCTGCATATGTGGTGCTGAGGATTCGAACCCAGGGCCTCAGGCTTACAAGGCAAGCACTCTACCACAGAGCCACCTTCCCAGCGCTCCTTTTGGATTCTTCAAGATTCAGAAGTTAAAGCTGGCCATGATGTTGCATGCCTGTAATCCTAGTACTTGGGAAGTGGAGGCAGGAAGAGCACACGTTTGAGGCCAGCTTGGGCAGCATAGAGAGACTGTCTAAAAGAAAGGAGGAAGGAACACAGTGCCCATCCAGCAGTGCATGCGAGACTAGGCTGCCATCTGGGCCTGGTGTCTCCAGGAGCCATGAGGCCTTCCCAGGTGCCTCTGTCTCGGGTGCTGCCCACTCTCCTGTGGGCTTCCGCAGCTACTGTCAGGTGGACTGAACCGCAACAGACCCTGCAGACGTGCTCCCCTACTGCTGTGGTAGAAAGTGACCTCTGGGTAGTGTGGCCTGTCCTCTGCACCATCTTCTGGAGGTTCCTCTGGAAGGTCACTAGGAGCTCTGTATCCTCAGCTCCTGGTTCCTGGGGTCACCTTGGCTGTCCTCTTATAATGTGGGTACAAGAAGTATATCTAGTCTGTAGAGTATAGCTAGGTCTGAGTGCAGCACAAGGACTTCCTCTCTGGCATAGGAAGAGGGCACATGTGGACGACTATAAATAGAAGGAAATACTTTGCTAGAGATGGCACATCATTTGTGATCAGCATCTTTCCAGATACTTCTTGGGTTCTGGCCACAAATGCTCTGGTCAGAGGTTTCTTTCTTTTTAAAAAATTTTTTTGAGTCGGTCATAGGACTTGAACTCAGGGCACTGTCCCTGAGCTTTTTTTGCTCAAGGCTAGCACTCTACCACCGAGCCACAGCACCACTTTCGGTTTTCTGTTAGTTAATTGGAGATGAGAGTCTCACAGACTTTCCTGTCCAGGCTGGCTTAGAACATGATCCTCAGATCTGAGCCTGAGCCACTGGTGCCTGGCTGGGCAGAGGTTTCTGACTGGAGTCTGTGACCCCTGAGGAGCCATGGGGGAAGGCTTCTGTCAGATACTTCAATAGTCTTTGGACAAGACTCAGTGCCATTTGGCCACCCAACTACCCAACTTCTGAACTGGGACTGTCCCCGAGTCAAGCTTCCAGGGTGAAATTTGAGGTTGGGTCTTCTTTAGCCCATCAGTGCCCTCTAGTGTCTCAGCTAGGTCCTGCCACCTCAGGCACACTTCTCTCAGTGGGAAGTGCTTCTGCTTGCTCCATGCCTGGGGTGCTCTGTGCGCAGTGGGAGTGGAGATCTGTATGGGATTAATCCTAGATACGTCCTGACAGCTGGTGTCCTGCTGCCAGGTAGGTAGGGGTGGGAGGGCCTCATTATTCACTTTGGACTATGGGAAACAGCATTCCCAGGCTTGGCTGGCTGAAAGGATGCCCAGGGCTCTCGAGCTTGGACAAGAAGACATTGTAGGTTAAGGTAACTGTGTATCCTTTACATGCAGGGCACCAACGGCTCACAGGTCTGGGATACCTCGTTTGCCATCCAAGCTATGCTGGAGGTACGTGCTTCTGGCTTCCCTGTAGCCTCCACCTTACCTGCCTGCGCCAGGGGCACACGTCCACTCCGAGATGTGACACTGCTGAACACACATGCTGTCCCATGAAGCTCCCACTAGCCTAACACCAGGAAACCTGTGCAGGTGCTGCCCCTCCGTGGCAGCCTGGATGCTGGACTAGTCTGGGCTTTAGGAGTCCAGCCTGTGGGGAGCTGTTCAGAGGGAGCAGGCCGGGTAGTTCCCAGGGAACTAACTACCAAGGCTCTAAGGGCACAGGGCTTTTAGAACTTGAGCTGCTGTGTGCCCATTTTTTTGCATGTGCTAGAGAGGAATGAGGGTATTCATGTGCTGGTGGAATCCTGAGGGTGTTTCTGAAACAAGGCCTAAGCCAGATGGGGCTCCCTAAGGTGAGGCTGAGGCTCTTCACTTTGGGTGTTAGAGGACTTTAATCTTCATTTATGGCTCACTTTTATCTGTGCAGCAACAAACCCTAGAACTCCCTACAGATATCTCTCCAGAGATATGTGTCCATCTGGTTCTTGGCTGTGGTGGGGAGAGGATGATGCCAAGACAGTCAGGGATTGGCCAAGCCATACAGTCCTCTGTCTTCCCAGGCAGGTGCACACCACAGGCCCGAGTTTCTGTCCTGCCTGCAGAATGCACACAGATTCCTGCGGCTTTCTCAGGTGAGGTCTGAAACTTCCTCACCTTTTCCTTTCCCAGATTGCCTCCACTTTGCCCTAACCAGCTAGGCTGCCTCAGTCACCCAAGGGCAGCTCTTGCCGTAGCCTGCAGTGGCTGTGGCCAGCTGGTAGCTCCTGGAGCCGCTCTGTTTAGAAGGTCTGAGCTGGCCTCCTCAGAAGCTGCCCAGCAGGTTAGCATGCCTTCCCGATACCATCTGAACATTTTCAGCATCTCACCCCTGCCTGCCACCCCGTCTGTAGTCTCTGTTGTGTGTTCTGTTTTTCTCTGCCAGCCCCTACCCCTGCCCCAGCCAAAGCACTCTCCTCCGCCTTGTTCCAGCTGGCATTGCCCCTGCCTAGAGCACCTACCCACCTGTCTCTGGCTTTCTCGCCCCACCCCCCCTTTTTTTCTGGTCATGGGTCTTGAACTCTGGGCCTGTACGCTGTCGTCCCTCAGCTCTTCAGCTCAAGGCTAGCACTCTACCACTCAAGCCACAGCACCACTTCCCGTTTTCTGGTGGTTAATTGGAGATAAGAGTCTGAAAGGCTTTCCTGCCTGGGCTGGTTTTGAACTGTGATCCTCAGATCTCAACCTCCTGAGTAGCTAGGATGACTGGCGTGAGCCACCAGTGCCCCGCGCTTTCTCACCTTTGAGCTCACTAGGGTGAGCTTCTTGGGGGCCTCCATGTGGCTGAGGCTCTCTAGGGCTAGTGGGGGTCAAGTCAACATTGCTCTTCCCTCATTGCAGGGCCAGCATGTGCACTTGCAAAGCAGCCTGGGCCCTGCTGCCCACCCAGGCCTGTTTGCTCTATCACTTAGCTGAGCTGAGCAAGGCAGCTTAGGAGCTGCCTTAAGTTCTTTGGGGCTGCAATGGGAGAGCAGGTTGTTCAGCCCTCTCTGCTGGTCCTGCTTCTCAGCAGTGGTACGGCTGTGGGTGCCATGCTGCAGTAATGGTAGCTGTGGCTAGCAGTAGCTCCAGCCCCCAGACCGCAGCACGAGGCTCTGCACGCCATTGTGACCATGTCCTCTTGGTGCTGCCTAGGTCCCAAACAACCCTCCCAGCTATCAGAAATACTACCGCCAGATGAACAAGGTATGTATGGGCCAACTCCCCTAAGTCCCAAAGCTCAGCTAGCCCTTTCCTTTAGACTTCCTGCTTCCTGTGCAAGGCTGTCTTGTGTGGGCCGCTCTCATGCCCTAGGTAGTTTGAATACGTGTGGCCATGCCTCAGGGTAGCTCACTCATTTTGGCACACACCAGTGTATGCCAAGGTCCATCTGATGAGTATCCCACCTTGGGTTCCCTGTTCCCGGATGGGCATTTGCTCTGCTGGTGAAGTCTCAGTGGTCACACTTGTGTTGTCCAGGGTGGCTTTCCCTTCAGTACGCTGGACTGTGGCTGGATTGTTGCTGACTGCACTGCCGAGGCCTTGAAGTCTGTGCTGCTCTTGCAGGAGAAATGTCCCTCTATCACCGAGCACATCCCCCGAGAACGGCTCTGTGATGCCGTGGCTGTGGTGAGCATCACACCCCATGTGGTCTCACCACTGCTCCCAAGCTTTATCTCAGTAAACCAGGACAGGCTGTGGGAGTTTGTGTGGGATCTGAACCCTGAGCTAAACCTTCAAGGTGCATGTTGGCCATGTGCACAGGGTCCTGTGCCTAGGGGCTGGTGCCTGTCCTGGCCATAGCGACTCATGGGAGGCTGTGAGGTGGTCTGTTGGGTGTCCAAAGGAAAGCTGAGAAATTCTGTTCTCCCTTTGTCTATCTCGTGTGTGTGTGTGTGTGTGTGTGTGTGTGTGTGTGTGTGTAAGTACTGGGGCTTGACCTCGGTCAAGCTTTTTTGCTCATAGTTGATGGTCTGTCACTAGAGCTATGCCGCTAGGTCTTGCTTTTTACTGGTTAATTGGAGATAAGAGTCTTGAAGATTTTTCTGGTTTGAACCTTGATCCTCAGATCTCAGCCTTAGAATCACAGCATATGGTGTAGCTGGGATTGTGTGCATGAGATACAAGCATTTGGCTCAGTTCTGTTTATTTGTGCAATCTTTTCAGCACCTCTGGTTCTCCTACACGTTTGACCATGGAGATTTGTACTGCCCTGGCATTGACCATGGTTCATAAGCAGATGAACACATCAGGTGTTTTTCTGGGTGGCTACAGGGGCCCTGATTGCTATGGCTACAGCAGCTGCATTGGGCACTTGAGAGTTTGCTCCACACAAAGACTGACTTCTATCTCCTGTTCCTGCTCTGTGGATGGTCAACTCTGAGCTGCTTTTAGAAAGCTCGGTTGTGATTTGTGGCTGCAAGCACACTCAGTTCTTAAGTTATCCTCTGATTTTAGTTTTTTGTTTTTGTTTTTGTTTTTTTTGGGGTCTGGTTGTGGGGCCTGAACTCTGGGCCTGGGCACTGTCCCTCAGCTCAAGGCGAGCGCTCTACCACTTGAGCCACAGCGCCACTTCCGGCATTTTTCTTTTTGCTTATGTGGTGCTGAGGAATCGAACCCAGGGCCTCAGGCATGCAAGGCAAGCGCTCTACCACTGAGCCACCTTCCCAGACCTATCCTCTGATTTTAGTTGCTGAGCATGAGGAACAGCGATGGAGGGTTTGCCACATATGAAACCAAACGTGGGGGATACTTGCTGGAGCTACTGAACCCCTCAGAAGTCTTTGGTAAGTGAGTTGGCCACCAGAATGCCAGAGCCAACATGCTGGCAGGTCTATGCTAAGTGGAGTCCCAAGTTAGTGGGGTTACTGGATTGTGGCTGAGAGGCTGTGGCC
Source organism: Dipodomys spectabilis (assembly GCF_019054845.1). Lineage (NCBI taxonomy): Eukaryota > Metazoa > Chordata > Mammalia > Rodentia > Heteromyidae > Dipodomys > Dipodomys spectabilis. The sequence continues at coordinate 409,045 of NW_024870861.1, forward strand.
CTGTCTTGGAGGCCGTGGAGGATCTGGGAGGATTTGCACACAACTCCTGGGCCCCAGCCTGTGCCAGCTCTTGCTTGTGCATCGCAGCTTGTGCTGTGTGGAGGCTGTCGTGCACCCCGGTGTTCTGTTGTGCGGCGGACCAGCGCGGCCGGAGCACTGGGACCCACGTCTCGGGAAAGGTGGGCGAGGAGTCGGCCAAGTGACAGACAGACACAGACTCAGAATAGTTGCATCTGAGTGTATCTTTAGTGAGGAGAATTAACGTTTTTATACAGTGTGTGATTGTGACATAGATTCTTTGTTTATTTAAGCACGTAATCAATTTTTTTTAAGGCAAAGCATTGATAAATTACATGAAAATTGATGACTATCCCACCAACTGTTTAAGCTAAGTGGTGCGAAACAAGTCTAACATATATTGTTTAATAGAATGCGTCATCTATTCAGCCTTTTTATGTTTAATAATTAACAAACCTAAGACAGGGCTGTACTTATATTGTACTCTTTTTATTTTTATTTTTATCCAACTATTTTCATCTTTATAAGCTCCTGTGTAAGGAAATTGTTCTTCGGTTGGTTCAGGAAATATGATGTTACTAACTTTATATATTTTGTGTGAAACCACCATCTATTCCCTATAACGTAAGTTGGACTAAACTTAATCATAACTGTTGGGAGAATCTTTCTTTTTCTTTTATAATCAGAGATCCCTTTTTTTTAGAACTCTCTGAACTACTGGGATAACTCTTTCTAACTTAGTTTAATTCATTGATTTTGTCTGTTGGACATATCTGGAAATTTTAAGTCTCTTTATTTACTATGCGTGAGCTGCAAAACCGCTTGTGAAGTTGTAGGAGTTTCTGGAGGCAACGTCACATCAAATGATAGATTGATTAGGGCCGTAGGGGAACTGTGGGGGTCCCTTGGGAGCCTGAGCTACAGTCTGCTGAGGTGTGTTTGCATGCTGTCGCTGAGGTTTTGGTCTGGCAGGGAAGGCTGTTTTTTTCCCAACTGATCTTTATGTAAGCCCTCTTCCTTTCTGGTCTCTAGTTTTCTTGCTTCTTGACCTTTCAAGTTTTTTTTTGTTTTGTTTTGTTTTTTGGGTTTTTTTTTTGGTAGTTTGGTGGTGGTGGTGGTAGTGTGTGTTTGTGTGTGTGCTGGCTCTGGGCTTGACCCCAGGCCCTGGGATCTGTCCTTGAGTTTTTTTACTCAAAGCTAGTACTCTTTATCACTTGAAGCACAACTTCCATTTCCAGCCTTTTTTTTTTTGGTGGTTAATTGGATATAAGAGTCATGACATGCCGGGCACAGGTGGCTCACGCCTGTAACCCTAGCTACTCAGGAGGCTGAGATCTGAGGATCGAGGTTCAAAGCCAGCCCAGGCAGGAAAGTCCATGAAACTTTTTTTTTTTTTTTTTTTGGTCCGGTCGTGGAGCCTGAACTCTGGGCCTGGGCGCTGTCCCTCAGCTCTAGAGCTCAAGGCTAGCGCTCTACCACTTGAGCCACAGCGCCACTTCCGGCTTTTTTCTTTTTGCTATGTGGTGCTGAGGAATCGAACCCAGGGCCTCAGGCATGCAAGGCAAGCGCTCTACCACTGAGCCACCTTCCCAGCCCTACCTGTGAAACTCATATCTCCAATAAACCACCAGAAAACTGGAAGTGGCGCTGTAGCTCAAGTGGTAGAGCACTAGCCTTGAGCTGAAGAGCTGAGGGACAGCGTTGAGGCCCAGAGTTCAAGCCCCACAACAACCAAAAAAAAAAAAGTGTCATGACTTTCCTGTCAGACTGGCTTTGACCCATGATCCTCAGATCTCAGCCTTCTGAGTAGCGAGGATTACAGGCGTGAGCCAATGGTGTCTTTTTTTTTTTTTGGTCGGCCGTGGGGCTTGAACTCTGGGCCTGGGCACTGTCCCTCAACTCTTCAGCTCAAGGCGAGCACTCTACCACTTGAGCTACAGCGCCATTTCCGGTTTTCTGGTGGTTTATTGGAGATAGGAGTCTCACGGTCTCTCCTGCCCGGGCTGGCTTTGAACCGCGATCCTTAGATCTCAGCCTCCTGAGTAGCTAGGATTACAGGCGTGAGCCACCAGCGCCCGGCTGGTGTCTTTTTTTTTTTATTAGCATATATTAGTTGTGCAAGGGAGGTTCATTGTGGCATTCCCACACATGTATTCAATGGATGCCTAGTGGTCTCTGCTCCTCTATAACTCTCTCCTATTCCACTCTCCCTTGAAACAGTCTCAAGCAAGCCAGTTGTCTGGGATGTGGTGCAGCTGTCTACTGTGTCCTGGCGGTTGTCCCCTTCCTTTATAGCCAGCACATGTGCAGGTCTATCTCTTTTGTGTAGACTGGGCGATTGTGGGGTGATAACTACTTGCAGGCAGTGCACACTGCTGGACTCTTGCTGGCCCTGGTCTGGGGCGGGCTCACAGGCCTCGCCCCTGCTCTGTGGGCGGCTCACAGGCCTCACCCCTGCTCTGTGGTGGATTCACAGGCCTCACCCCTGCTCTGTGGTGGATTCACAGGCCTCACCCCTGCTCTGTGGGCGGCTCACAGGCCTCGCCCCTGCTCTGTGGTGGATTCACAGGCCTCACCCCTGCTCTGTGGTGGATTCACAGGCCTCGCCCCTGCTCTGTGGTGGATTCACAGGCCTCGCCCCTGCTCTGTGGGCGGCTCACAGGCCTCACCCCTGCTCTGTGGGCGGCTCACAGGCCTCACCCCTGCTCTGTGGTGGATTCACAGGCCTCGCCCCTGCTCTGTGGTGGATTCACAGGCCTCGCCCCTGCTCTGTGGTGGATTCACAGGCCTCGCCCCTGCTCTGTGGGCGGCTCACAGGCCTCACCCCTGCTCTGTGGTGGATTCACAGGCCTCGCCCCTGCTCTGTGGTGGATTCACAGGCCTCACCCCTGCTCTGTGGGCGGCTCACAGGCCTCGCCCCTGCTCTGTGGGCGGCTCACAGGCCTCACCCCTGCTCTGTGGTGGATTCACAGGCCTCGCCCCTGCTCTGTGGTGGATTCACAGGCCTCGCCCCTGCTCTGTGGTGGATTCACAGGCCTCGCCCCTGCTCTGTGGTGGATTCACAGGCCTCGCCCCTGCTCTGTGGTGGATTCACAGGCCTCGCCCCTGCTCTGTGGTGGATTCACAGGCCTCGCCCCTGCTCTGTGGTGGATTCACAGGCCTCGCCCCTGCTCTGTGGGCGGCTCACAGGCCTCGCCCCTGCTCTGTGGGCGGCTCACAGGCCTCACCCCTGCTCTGTGGTGGATTCACAGGCCTCGCCCCTGCTCTGTGGTGGATTCACAGGCCTCGCCCCTGCTCTGTGGTGGATTCACAGGCCTCGCCCCTGCTCTGTGGTGGATTCACAGGCCTCGCCCCTGCTCTGTGGGCGGCTCACAGGCCTCGCCCCTGCTCTGTGGGCGGCTCACAGGCCTCGCCCCTGCTCTGTGGTGGATTCACAGGCCTCGCCCCTGCTCTGTGGTGGATTCACAGGCCTCACCCCTGCTCTGTGGGCGGCTCACAGGCCTCACCCCTGCTCTGTGGGCGGCTTCCAGGCCTCGCCCCTGCTCTGTGGTGGATTCACAGGCCTCGCCCCTGCTCTGTGGTGGATTCACAGGCCTCGCCCCTGCTCTGTGGTGGATTCACAGGCCTCACCCCTGCTCTGTGGGCGGCTCACAGGCCTCGCCCCTGCTCTGTGGGCGGCTTCCAGGCCTCGCCCCTGCTCTGTGGTGGATTCACAGGCCTCGCCCCTGCTCTGTGGTGGATTCACAGGCCTCGCCCCTGCTCTGTGGGCGGCTCACAGGCCTCACCCCTGCTCTGTGGGCGGCTCACAGGCCTCACCCCTCCCTCCTATTGCAGGGGACATCATGATCGACTACACCTATGTGGAGTGCACCTCGGCAGTCATGCAGGCACTGAAGCATTTTCAGGAGTACTACCCAGAGCACAGGGCAGTGGAGATTGGGTAAGGAAGACAGGCTCAGCTTGCTCTGCCATGCAGACATTGCCAACAGACCAGGCCACAGCATGGCTGCCTCATCTGCTAACACAAGGTCTTGGCCACTCGAGTAGGGAACTGTAGAGAATTACTCCAGTAAACTTGGAAGTGGTTTCAGATGACCCCAGATCTTACCCCTGGGTAACTGAGTGTGTGTGGGTTCTGGGGCTTGAACTCAGGGCCTGGGTGCTTCCCTGAAAGTTTTTGCTCAAGACTGGTGCTTTACCACTTTGAGCCACACTCCACTTTCTGCTTTTTGGTGGTTAATTGAAGATAAGAGTCCCATGGGCTTTCCTGCCCAGACTGGCTTCAAACTGCAGTCCTCAGATCTCAGCCTGCTGAGTAGCTGGGATTACAGGAGTGAGCCAGTGGCATCCAATAAAATTTTCTTAATTATGTTAAAAAACGGGACAAACATACCTAACTCCATCATCAGTTCCGAATAAATGATAGCTACGCATTCTAGACACTGAGAGGCAGGCAGAGTGCTCAAAGAGTCCCTTGGGGCTCTCAGTGGAACGTCATTGCTACCCAAGCCCCTGCACAGCCCAGGGCTTGTGAAGAGGGGCTGCTTTCCTGTCTCTTCAATTGTTGGTTACCAGTGCTCACTATAAAATTGAACCTGTAATCCTAGCTACTCAGGAGGTTGATATCTGAGGATCACAGTTCAAAGCCAGCCCAGGCAGGAAAGTCCATGAGACTCTTATCTCCAATACACCACCAGAAAACCGAAAGTGGCACTGTGGCTTAAGTGGTAGAGTGCTTGCCTTGAGCTAAAGAGCTGAGGGACAGTGCCCAGGCCCAGAGTTCAAGTCCCACAATCGACAAAAACAACAAAAAAATACCTTCTTTTATGAAATTTTACACTGTGAACATTCTTGTGCTTGTCTTCAAAGGCATTTTGATACTCAGTTCTTGTGGAAATGGCCTAGGAGTTGCATTGATGTTGTCTAGGTTAAAGTTTTGTAGATTCTTCTTTATCTGTATGATTATGTTATTTCATCTTTCAATGTTAAATTGTTGAGTTCAGTAAAGAATATTTTGTTACGGTTTTACAGCTATGATTATGAAAGGGTGGTTTGTAGTTTTCTTTTCTTTGACTGATCTTGTCATGTTCTTCTGTTAAGATAATGATGAAGCCAGGTGCCAGGGGCTCACACCTATAACCTAACTACTCAAGAGACTGAGATCTGATGATCTACCCCAATCATGATCCTCAAATTTCATCCTCTTGAGCAGCTAGGAATTCTGGCATAAGCCACTGGTGCCTGGCTCAATATTCTCTTTGACCTGTTTTTAAGGGAGACCATGCCTGCCTTCCTGAGGCTGAACTATGATGGGGTTGGGGTTGGGCATTGTAGCTTTGCTGACATGTTCATTGGGCCCACCATGCTTGTATTTCAGTGATACCCTCAGGCAAGGCCTGGAGTTCTGCCGGCAGAAGCAGAGGGCTGACGGCTCCTGGGAGGGGTGAGTGATTTCCCAGTCCATTCACAGGAGGAGGAGAGGACAGGAGTCCTACACAAGGCTGGGTTTAGTCTTGCTGTGGCCTTCCTGAGAGGCTGGATGTTTGCTGCACTGAAGTTCCTGGGGCTTCCTGAGGTCCTTGCTCCTTAGCCAGTCCAGGCCTTTCCTTACACCTTGTGTTTGGGCTGTGTGTGGGAAGTGTTTTGTCCCTCCTCCTACCATATTCATCAGTCCCTACATCGTGGCTGGGCAGGGCCGATGATACTATCTTAAGTGCTCTCTTCGTTCACAGGGCAAGTGGCAGGGAACTTGAAGGAGTGTGAATGCTCAGCCATAACCTTTCTCTGCTACACAGAGGTGTCTCAGGGTGGGTGGAGTGCTGTGATCACACTGGGAGGACCAAGCCCAAGGCTCTCCTTTGTTTCCCTTCAGCTCCTGGGGAGTTTGTTTCACCTATGGCACGTGGTTTGGTCTGGAAGCTTTCGCCTGCATGGGGCATACCTACCGCGACGGGTGAGTGCATGGCTTGCTGCAGGTGGGCGAGGGTATGACCTTCTGCCATGGTGATCTTGACTCTGATGTTTGATTTTGGTTTTTTAATTTTTTTTCAGTTGTGGGGCTTAAACTCAGGGCCTGGGCGCTGTCCCTAAGCTCTTTTGCGCAAGGCCAGCACTCTACCACTTTGAGCCATTGCTCCACTTCCTGTTTTCTGGTTGTTGATTAGAGATAGAGTCTCAGGGACTTTCCTTTCCTGCCAGGGCTGGCTTTGAACTGCAATCCTCAGATCTTAGCCTCCTGAGTAGCTAGGATGACAGGTGTGAGCCCCCAGCACCTGGCATAATTTTTATTTTTATTTATTTTTGTCATTCATGGGTCTTGAACTCTGGGCCTGGGTGCTATCCTTGAGCTTTTCAATTCAAGGCTAGCACTCTACTGCTTGAGCCACAGCACCACTTCTGGTTTTTCTGGTGGTTTATTGGAGATAAGAGTCTCACGGACTTTTTTGCCCGGGCTGGCTTTGAACCACGATCCTCAGATCTCAGCCTCCTGAGTAGCTAGGATTACAGGGAAGTCACTGGTGCCCGGCTTATTAAATGTTTTTAAGTTTAATTTCTTATTTAAAAAACTTTCAGGGCTGGGAAGGTGGCTCAGTGGTTGAGCGCTTGCCTTACATGCCTGAGGCCCTGGGTTCGATTCCTCAGCACCACATAAGCAAAAAGAAAAAAGCCGGAAGTGGCACTGTGGCTCAAGTGGTAGAGCGCTAGCCTTGAGCTGAAGAGCTGAGGGACAGCTCCAGGCCCAGAGTTCAAGCCCCACGACCAGACCCCCCCAAAAAAAAACAAAAAAAAAAAAACTTTCAGACAATAGTATAAGATTGGTGTTCCAGAACATGAGAGTCCTTTGTTGGATTGGATTTTCTTGTCTCCTGAACCTCATGGCTCTCCACAGCTCTGGCTCCTGACCCCATCCCAAGTCGGAGAGGGTTGGGGTCTGGGACACTCTGGGGAGCGGGCCTTCTGTCAAAGCCCTGATTTTAGGTGTGTCACCCAGAGCTCTTGGACCCATTGGGGACTGAAGGTTAGAATGCACTGTTAACTGGGGCAAACTTTTGGACCCATTGGTGACTGAGGGTTAGGGTGCACTGTTAACCGGGAGCAGCCTTGGCTTGCTGCACCCAAAGTTGGCTGCTGCTGCAGGCCGCAAGGCAGCCCACTTTCCCCTGCCGTGGTGTCTCAAATTTGGTCTTTACAGGGTTGTACGTGCAGAAGTCTCCCGGGCCTGCAACTTCCTCCTGTCCCGACAGATGGCTGATGGAGGCTGGGGAGAGGACTTTGAATCGTGTACGCAGCAGCATTACGTGCAGAGCACCCAGTCCCAGATCCATAACACGTGCTGGGCCCTGATGGGCCTGATGGCTGTCAGGTAGGGGCAGTGGCCAGGTGATCAGGGACACTTGACTGGGAGCAGGTGGCCTAAGTTGAGTGCAGTTAAGGAAGAGATGATGGGACCACAGCTTCACTGCTGTTCCTCTGTGGAATGGATTCAACTCTAGGAGCCATGTGCCCTGTTCCCAAGCTAGGTGGCAACCTGTGCAGCTGAGCAGAGCCTTGTAGAACGTCTCATCTCTTAAGATGTGGACCACTCTGTCATGCCTATGTAGGTGGTCAGCAATGGCAGGTGCAGAAAGAAGAAGCAGGGGATGCCGCTTCCCAGTGTGTCAAGACGCTGCTGCCTCCATGGTCAGAGGTGCCCAGAGGCTGCTGTAGCTGCCCTTGGCCCTCTTGTGTCCCTCCCATCACTGGTGTGCCACGCTCCCCCAGGCTCATGCACTGGCAGGTGTGTACACACGGGTAGATCCACTGGGAGGTTATATATACACTCACACACACAGGCTCGTGCACTGGCAGGTGTGTACACACGGGTAGATCCACTGGGAGGTTATATATACACTCACACACACAGGCTCGTGCACTGGCAGGTGTGTACACACGGGTATATCCACTGGGAGGTTATATATACGCTCACACACACATGCAGGCTCGTGCACTGGCAGGTGTATATCACATACACTTGCAGTCACTTGCCTTGTAGATATATGGACACATACATAATATAAGCACTTTCAGGTTTATAGGCATATATATGCACTCCTGTATGTGCTAAGTAGATGGCATGTACACATACCACAAACACAGTAGTGTGCATTTGCATGTACATACACATACTATATCCCAGGCCTATGCACTTGTAATTATATATACATACACCTGCAAACCAAGGTATCTGCACCAGCGCACATACGCGTATACATATACGCCCCGGCATATGTACTTACAGGTATATGTGCACAGAAGCACACTTAAGTGTTATGCATTTAAAAGTCTTTGTACAGCCGGGCGCTGGTGGCTCACGCCTGTAATCCTAGCTATTCAGGAGGCTGAGATCTAAAGATCGCGGTTCAAAGCCAGCCCGGGCAGGAGAGACCGTGAGACTCCTATCTCCAATAAACCACCAGAAAACTGGAAGTGGCGCTGTAGCTCAAGTGGTAGAGTGCTAGCCTTGAGCTGAAGAGCTGAGGGACAGTGCCCAGGCCCAGAGTTCAAGCCCCACGACCGACCAAAAAATAAATAAAAGTCTTTGTACATGCATGCTCACCCAGACAAGTGTATGTGTATAAACACACAGGTATATGCACACCACTGCACACTCTGTGCACCCTGTACTTCCCATTTGCTGTAGAACCACTTGGGAAGTCTTCCTCCTCCCCCAGTCAGTGTGCAAACCTGCCTGGGCAGCCCCCACGGTTGGTGCTGGCTCTGTGGGTGGACCCCTCAGAGCTTTGTCTCACCCTTGTCAGCAGACACATCAGTGTGCATGGTTTCTGTGGCCCTCAGTGAGAAGACACTAGTCTTCTCCCGGGGAGCCAGTCAGTACCTTGTGCCAGGCTGCAGCGGTCAACCACCTCTTGTAGGGACAAGTAAGCCATGCTTACTTCTGTGTTGTGCTCAGAGTTCCTAGGAGGGAGATATATAGAAACAGCCTGCAGTGTACTGGTTGTGCAGTCACCTTTGTCATCAGAGGTGCAGGGTGTGTGCTTGAGCGTGGCTGTGCGAGGTGGAGAGGGTGTGTGTGTGTGTGTGCGCGCGTGCCTGTGAGCGCATGGGCCTGTTACACCTCTTGTCATCAGAGGTACAGGGTGTGTGCTTGAGCGTGGCTGTGCGAGGTGGAGAGAGAGTGTGTGTGTGTGTGTGTGTGTGTGCGCCTGTGAGTGCATGGGCCTGTTACACCTCTTGTCATCAGAGGTACAGGGTGTGTGCTTGAGCGTGGCTGTGCGAGGTGGAGAGGGTGTGTGTGTGTGTGTGTGTGTGTGTGTGTGTGCGCGCGCCTGTGAGCGCATGGGCCTGTTACACCTCTTGTCATCAGAGGTACAGGGTGTGTGCTTGAGCGTGGCTGTGCGAGGTGAGAGAGGGTGTGTGTGTGTGTGTGTGTGTAGGGTGTGTGTGTGTGTGCGCCTGTGAGTGCATGGGCCTGTTACACCTCTTGTCATCAGAGGTACAGGGTGTGTGCTTGAGTGTGGCTGTGCGAGGTGGAGAGGGTGTGTGTGTGTGGAGGGTGTGTGTGTGTGCGCCTGTGAGTGCATGAGCCTGTTACACCTCTTGTCATCAGAGGTACAGGGTGTGTGCTTGAGCGTGGCTGTGCGAGGTGGAGAGGGTGTGTGTGTGTGGAGGGTGTGTGTGTGTGTGTGTGTGTGGAGGGTGTATGTGTGTGTGCCTGTGAGTGCATGAGCCTGTTACACCTCTTGTCATCAGAGGTACAGGGTGTGTGCTTGAGCGTGGCTGTGTGAGGTGAGAGAGGGTGTGTGTGTGTGTGTGTAGGTTGTGTGTAGGGTGTGTGTGTGTGTTTAGAGTGTGTGTGTGTGTGTGTGTAGGGTATGTGTGTGTGCCTGTGAGCGCATGGGCCTGTTACACCTCTTGTCATCAGAGGTACAGGGTGTGTGCTTGAGCGTGGCTGTGCGAGGTGGAGAGGGTGTGTGTGTGTGTGTGTGTGTGTGTGTGTGTGTGTGTGTGTGCACGCGCCTGTGAGCGCATGGGCCTGTTACACCTCTTGTCATCAGAGGTACAGGGTGTGTGCTTGAGCGTGGCTGTGTGAGGTGAGCGAGTGTGTGTGTGTGTGCGTGCGCATGCCTGTGTGCCTGTGAGCACGTGGGCCTGTTACTCCAGTCTCCTCTTCCCCAGGCATCCCGACGTTGTGGCTCAGGAGAGAGGAGTCCGGTGTTTGCTTGAGAAGCAGCTCCCTAACGGTGACTGGCCTCAGGTGCGTGAGGGCAGTGCTGACCTCAGGCTGGCATGCTGACCTTTACCTCTTCTCCATTTCCCTCCTCGGGTGCTGTGGAGGTCTGAGATATGGACATTCTGTAGTCAGGGGATGGGCTGCTGGCTGGTCTGGGATGGGTTGCCAGATCTTACAGTCCTGAACACATCTTGCTGTTATTCATGAAGGCAAGGCTGGACAAGAAGCCCCTGTAAGACAGACTCTTGGCTTTTCCATGTTACTTGCCCCTGCACTCTGGCAGGTGTATGTGCTCACACTCGCGCACACATGGGTCTACATGCTGCCCACCCTGCACTTCCCATTCGGTTTAGAACATGGTTTGTGCTCCCCCCCCCCCCCCCCCCGCCACGCTGGTGAGAAGTGACGCGGCCGTCTCTGCCCGTCACTGCAGGGGGGTTGTGAGATGCCCTGGGGCCTGTGGCAGCCACTGGCAGGGCCACAAGGGCTGCGACTTAGGGAGAAGGCTGCTGTAGCCAGGACTCTTAAGGTGGGACCCAGGCTGACTGGGCTTTAGTTTCATTCACTTTGCCTGCGCAGATTATCCCTGGAGACAAGCGTCTCGGCTGCCTTGTGGCTGTTATGCTCTTTTCTCGGTGTCATTCCAGGAGAACATCTCTGGGGTCTTCAACAAGTCCTGCGCCATCAGCTACACAAGCTACAGGAATGTCTTCCCCATCTGGACCCTGGGGCGCTTCTCCAACCTGTACCCTGACAGAGACCTGGCTGGCCTCCTCTGAGCTGTCTGCCTGTGACGGTGGCTGGCAGCTGGTGGACAGACTGGGGGGGTCTTGGCCGGCTAGGTCCCCCTTGGACTCTCCCTTGGACTCCAGCCCCTAAGGTCCCCTTGGCCTTGAGGTCCAAGGCAAGGACAATCAGGGCTCTAGGCACTTGTCAGCATAGGTTGGGTTTTGAGAATAACTTGGGTGAGGAAGGGGACAAGATGAACCATGACATCTGAAGAGGAGGTACAGGATATTGTGAAGTGCCTAGGCACAAGTCTTTCCCAAAGGGGTGAGATGAGGGTTTTCTTGACCAGTAATTGAGTCCTTTGGGGGGCAGCAGTAGCACTTTCTGCCTAGAGCTATTGTGGAGAGGGCTGGGGCCAGGCTTCCTCCAGGCCAGCTGTTCTGCATCTTCTGCTGGCAGGGTGTGGGGGTTACAGGAATCCCATGATGATGGAATGGTTAGTGAGCAACCCCTGAAGAGCGTGGCCCTGGCTCACGGTGCGCGTGCCTCGCCCCCCCCGCCCCCCCCCCCCCCCCCCGCAGCCACTCTCCCTGGAAACTCCCAGCCATGACCAGCACAACCAGATCACTGTAATGAAATAGGTTTGTGAAAAAGGAAATGCAGATCGATTTTATATTAAAATTGTAATTAAGTAAATAATAAACTTTAAAGTCACTCACAAGACCAGTTCCCTTGAACAGACACATGGGTGGCGTGTGCCACAGTCACTTTGTTTTGCCCCGGGGAGCAGTCATGTTGTGGAACATGCAGCATTCCTGGTCTCCAAGGAGGAGGAGGCCTCCAGCACTGCATCGTCCTACAGCAGCATAAAATCCTCAGATTTGAGTAATTGTAGTTTTATTTGTTAAGAATGGAGTTTGAGCCGGGCACCGGTGGCTCACACCTGTCATCCTAGCTACTCAGGAGACAGATCTGAGGATGTGGCTCAAAGCCAGCCCAGACAGGAACATCTGTGAGGTTCTGATCTCCAGTGAACCACCAGAAAATCAGAAGTGGTGCTGGGGCTCAAGTGGTAGAGGGCTAGCCTTGAACTGAAGAGCTCAGGGACAGTGCACAGGTCCTGAGTTCAAGCCACATGTATGTGTGAATAAAGTTCTTTACAATTACAGTGAACTTGTTTTGTGCCAATTTGGGGCTTAAGCTCTGAATTTGAGCACTGTCCCTGAGTTTTTTTGCTCAAGACGCTTTTTTTCCTTTTCCTTTTATTTTTCCCCCTCACAGTGCACAGCAAGCTTGAGGTCTGGGCCAGATGCCTTTCTAGTCCCTGGGGTAAAAGCATCAGGCCCCCTGGGCTCCTGTGAGGTGTGTTTGCTGCAGTCAGCTAGAGCAGCAGTTGACCACTTTGAAATAACACAGGGGCTTAACCTGTGTAGAGTCCCAGAGAAAGAAGAGGGAAGCATGGTTCCTAAACTTGATTCGATGTTTAAATTCACAGATCCAGGAACCATGGCATAGCAGAATGAACACCAGTAAATTGGCTTTAGGGCACAGCATGATCCAACTGGTGACAGCAGTAAAGAACGGAAACCAAACAAAGACAGACCCTATGCTGCCTGTGGGTCTCAGTATGGACCTTGGAGTCCCCCAAGGAATTCTGGAAGTCACCAACGCCATCCAGCTTGCAAGCATGTCCTCTGAGGGCCAGGCGGTAACTCCCTCTGAAAGAAATGCTGCTCAGCTGACATCTTCCATGTTGGGAAGGGAAAGCAGATGTCTCTCTAGATCAATACTGAAAGAACTCTCAGGTTCTCTGCTGAAGGGAAGAGGTATATTAGAAACTCAGATCCTCACAGGTCAGTCTGGCAAGTAGAGAAGGCTCTTGAGTCTCTTCATAGCTGTCTTTGGTTTTGAGGATACTCACCATGTGATTCAGGTTGGTCTGGCGCTCACAGTCTTCTGTCTCGGCTTTCTGTGTGCTGTGAGAGTGGTATAAATGGTAATTTTAAGATCTAGAGATGCAGAAAAGTAGGGCGTTGAGCGACGGTGGAAGTTTACCATGTTAGGTTCTTGTGAAGGGTCACACATCAAGATAGTACATTATTTGAAAGTGGTAAGTAAAAGAAGACTAAAACCCTATGGTGAGCTTTTTAAAACAATGAAGAGATATAAACCTTATAAACTTAGAAAGGAAGTGAAGTATTCCAAAAGAAGATAGGAAAAGCCAGGCACTGGTGGCTCACACCTATAATCCTAGCTACTCACGAGTCTGAGATCGAGGGTTGCGGTTCAAAGCCAGCCTGGGCAAGAAAATCCATGAGACTTATCTCCAGTAAACCACCAGAAAACCGGAAGTGCTGTGGCTCAAGTGGTAGAGTGCTTGTCTTGAGCTGAAGAGCTGAGGGACAGCGCCCAGGCCCACAACAGACAAAAAAAAAAAGGAGAAACAGGAATGTGTCAAACTGCTAATGATAATTAAACTTAACCATTTCAATAATTTTATTAACTAAAGATTGAAGTGCTCCAACTAAACTGCAGAGCATCACCCTGGATGAGAAAGCACAGCTAGTTTGTGTACTGTCTACAGAAAATTTCAAGTATAAAACCAAGCTCAAAGTAAAAATTTAAACCCGATGGTCACATGTCTGTAATTCAAGATACTCAGGAAGGCTGATGATTGAGGTTCAAAGCCCTGTTGGGCAGGAAAAACCACTAACCACCAAAAATGGAAGTGGAAGTGTGGCTCAAGTAGTAGAGCAAAACAACTCAAGGACAGTGCCCAGGCCCCAAAAGAAAAAAAAGCAAAAATGAAAAAAAAGACATCACAAGAAAAGGAAGCACAGATCAATTCCATTGTAAACAAAAGTACTTGACATCATAACACTAACCCTGCTGTACAATCTTTATAATAGCAAAAAAACTCAATTAAAAAAAGGCTGTACAGACTTCCTCAGAAAACTTAAATCTGAAGAGTTTAGTGAAAAGTACTTAACAAAAGAGAAGCAGACCGGTCCAGTGGTAAATTCACAGATGGCAAGTCGGGATCAGAAGCTTGTCAGAACTTGAGAGGCGGAGATGGCATTTTGGGTGTGGTTGGACGAGGTCCCCGCTGCTCTCAGGAGCTGGGCATGGGGCTTGCTCTCTTCCTTTGTCCTCTGTCCTGGGACCCCCGAGGTGCTTCCACAGTGGATGCCATCCCCCATCTCTGCTGGCTACAGAGGCAGAAGGAGTCCTTGGAGCTTATGCCTTTCCCTCCTTCCCCGAAGCAACATCTCACTACCGTGGCCATCACCGGAGAATAGGCTCTATTCTATGTGGGGCCATTTATGCCTGGGCTTGACACTGGGGTGGAGGCAGGAGAGCATGACAAGCCCTGGGCTGGTTTTCTGATTGTCCCTTCTCATGGGGGGAGACCAGTGCTTCTGGGCTACCAATGCAGCAAGACTTGAAGCCAGAAGCTGCGCCTGCACCCTTCCCCACAGTGGAAGCAGACACTTGGGTTTCAGAGTGGTTGGCCGAAGACTGAGACTTTTCCCAGCGGAAGCCAGCAGGCCACGGCCTCCCTGCCACGGGTGGTAACAGCACAGGCAGTGTGGGGTGGCTGCCCAAGTTGTGCTGCTTTGGTCTTTTCTCAGGGGTGTAGCTTACAGATAGACTCACTCAGCCCTCTGGGGTGGGGGGTGGGGGGTGCAGGGATGAGTGCTGCTCCTGGCTGGTCTCCCTTTCCCGCTAGGTCCCAGGAATAAGTCCCGGAAAGTGATGGGGTCAGATGCCACAGGTCCTCAGGACGCAGGGGCCACCTCGAATGGGCTTACGCCATAGAAGAGCAGCCCTGCAAGCCACTTGGTTCTCAGACCTCCACATGGTGGACAAGATGACCCCTGCCCTGACCACGTTATTCTGGGTGTTTCTGGAAGGGACTGGCAGTCTGGCCTCATCCCTGTGCTGTCTCCACTACCTGGGTTGCCTCTTGGGAGCTCAGGACCCCCCTGTAAGTCTGCCCCACCCCCACATCCCACAGTCCTCTGTTCTTGGCACTTGGGTCCCTCTCATGGTCTGGTGCGTTTGTCTGCATGCTGGCCAGCTCGTGGGGGCCAGCCCGGCCTGGACTTGCTCGGGAGGCTGCGGTCTGGGGTGGAAGGACGCCAAGCCGTGGTGCTGCCTCTTTAAGTGTGGCGACATCACAAGGCTGCGGAAGCATGGAACTCCGTTTCTGTAGGTCTGCGGGCTCTGTGTTTCCACCTCCATGGGGCTGCAGGCCCGCATGTGAGCGGACACCATGGCTGAGGGGAGCGAGTTGATGAACAGGCTCATGAGTGAGAACGCAGACCTGAAGAAGCAGGTGCGCCTCTTGAAGGAGAACCAGATGCTGAAGCGGCTGCTCAGTGAGAGCTGCCAGGAGAGCTGTGGCCGTGGTGGCCGGGACCTCCTCTTCCCCAAGGCCCCCACCTACCCCGAGGCCTGCTCCCCAGGGAGTGGAGGTGAGGTGCAGGCTGGGCCTGCAGAGGGCCCTGGGGTCAGGGGTCACCCACCAACATGAACCAGGCACCTCCCAGGCCCTCGGCCTCCTTGCCTGGCCTGGGCGTGATCTAGGGGCACCCTCTGCCTCTTGGGGCGGAGCACACACAGGAGGGGGTGGCGGGGGCTGCCCATTCCAGCCGATTCGGGGTGGGCAGTTAGCGAGGTCTCCGAGTGCCACCACAGGGCCTAGAGCAGCAACGCTGGTCTCAGCTTGGCCCTGCAGTTTGCCCTGCTGGGCCGTCTCTGTCCCTCTGGGACAGGGCCATGGCATGCTCATCTCACAGGTATGTTCTCCTCGCCCCCTGCCCTCGACCCCCAGGAAGCCCCATTCCTCTGCTGTGTCCCATCCGGTCTCTTGCCATAGATGGAGTTTACATGGCTCAGCCGGGCTCAGCCGGGAGTCCCCTCCAGAGGGAGGCCCTGAGAATGGCCCTTGGGAGCAAGTGGGTAGGAGAGTACTGTGAGATTGTGATCCTAAACCACCTATGCCTGTATTTGTATGTTTTATTGTTATTATAAGGGTGCTGTACTGAGGGGTTACAGTTACCTCCTCAGGTAATGAATACAGACAGCTCTTGACTGGGAAGTGGCTCAGTGGTAGAGTGCTTGCCTTGCATGCATGAGGTCCTGGGTTCCATTCCTCAGCACCACATAAGCAGAAAAAGCCAGAAGTGGCGCTGTGGCTCAAGTGGTATTGTGTTCACCTTGAGCTGAAGAGCTGAGGGACAGCGCCCAGGCCCAGAGTTCAGGCCCCATAACTGACAAAAAAAAAAAAAAAAAGAAAAGAAAATGAATACAACTCTTCACTCCAGTTCACCTACGACTTTTTACAGGAACAAAGGTTTTTTTTCTTTTATCACTTTCTACAAAAGTAAGTGTTTCTGTTTTACAGTTTTTGTGAAATTTTCCCTTTTAATAATATGATTTGGGGCATTCTTGATGGGTGTGACTGGCCTTTGCTTGGGATGGTGGACTAGAGACAAAACTCCCATTGCCATTGCCTGAAAACTCACAGCTCAGTGGGCTTGCATTCCATGTGTGTGCATTCAACCCTCCTGGTAGGATCCCCGATGAGGACTGAGCTTCCTAGGCACACCGTGGCACTGGCCAGGCCACGGCTGACTCTAATGTGATGCCTGGGTGGTCAGCTACCCACCTGACCACGGGAGGACTCAGGGACCTGCGCTTGGTATGACTGCCTCCTGGGGTCCACTTTGGACCCCAGCTGGCTACCGTCCTCTGAGTACCACCAGCACTGGAAGGGTGTTTTGCAACTTCAGCTCTGGGTCCCAGGGTGTGGGGGACCCCTCGTGGCCTCTACCCTGCTGTTCTTCATGGAAAACTCCCAGGAGAGACCTTAGGCAGAGGGAGGGAGGGTAAGGAACAGGCAGTGCTGCTAACAAGTGGTGAAAAGACTGCAAGACTTTACCGAAAGCATCATCACGGAGTTACCACGTGTGGTCCTGAGGGCCAGCTCCTGGCGCTCCTGACACCAGGTATGGTGGCCTGGGGGCCTTGTCCCCAGATCCCAGCTGTTGCTGTTAAGAGGCTCACAGGCCACGTGCTACCTGAGAGGCTGTGGCGCTCAGCCACAGGAGGCCCAGACCTCAAACACCAGTCTCAGAAGACACTGTGGCCTGAGCCACAATCCCTACCCAGAGCCCAGAGTCCTAGCTGCCCACACAGGTGTAGCTGCTGAACCTCCATTGTCCCTGGTTGAATGCCATGTCATTTTTCAGTTGGTCTAAGAGCTCTCCCAGTGCAATCTCTCACTATTTCTTACATCAGTATGCACTGGGAATCGCATCCCACTTCTGCCTTTTTGCTGGTAAAGGGAGATCTAAATCAGGTCCATTTGTCTGCCCTGGATGGCTCTGTGCCTCAGTCCTCAGATCTCAGCCTTGTGGGTAGCTAGGATTTCAGGCACCCGGCTCCACAGCCACTGTTAAAGGTTCGTAAAGATCAGCTTGGTGAGTGTGAACCAGAACCTGGACAGCAACACCAGCAGGGCCCCATGTGCGCATGTGCACGGCCTGTACATCACGATCTCTTACTTTAATGGAAGTCTGGGTTCCTCTAGCCTGAGTGTCTGTCTTTCCCCCCTGACCCAGGTCCAGACTTCGGGAGGTTTGCCAGCGTCCCGGACACGCCTGCCCAGCTGCAGACGTCCTCCCTGGAGGACCTGCTGTGCTCCCACGCACCCCTCTCCAGTGAGGACGAGGCCTCTCCGGGCTGTGCAACCTCCTCCCAGGTGTCCTTCAAGGCCTTCCTCAACGCTCCAGAGCTGTGTGCCCGTGGCTCCGACAGGAAGCTGTCCCCGGTTCTGAGTCCACTGCAGGACCCCCTGGTGGACAAGACCCTGCTGGAGCCCAGGGAGATGGCCCGGCCTAAGAAGGTGTGCTTCTCAGAGAGTAGCCTGCCCACGGGGGACAGGACCCGGAGGAGCTACTACCTTAACGGTGGGCCGCCCAGGTGCTCTGGGGCTGCACAGGGGTGGTTTGGTGACCTGGTGGATGGGGGCTGGGAGGGGCAAGCCTGGCCAGTGATAGGGGCTAGAAGAGGTGGGCCTGGCCGGGGACGTAGGCTGGACTGGGACCGGCCAGGGCGGGCCTGGTCAGGGATGCAGGCTGGATGGGACAGGCTGGACGGGGGCTGGACAGGGTGGGCCTGGCCAAGGACGGGGGCTGGATGGGGTGGGGCTGGCCAGGGATGGGGACTGGATGGGGGCTGGCTGGGGACTGGGGCTGGCTGGGGCGGGCCTGGCCAAGGATGAGGGCTGGACGGGGCGGGCCTGGGCTGGATGGGTCAGGCTGGACAGGGACTGGGTGGGGAGGGCTGGACGAGGGCTGGCCGTGGTGGGCTGTTTGTGGTACGTGGGTGCTGTTGTGTTTGGCTCAGAGTCGGACTCAGGGACTCACGCTTGCTGGGCAGGGGCTCTACTACCTGAACCTCTGGCCAGGCAGGGTCAGGCAGGGTCTGGTGTGGTCAGGGAGTCAGGTGGGGTCAGACGGGGTTAGGGGATCTAGGGGTCAGACGGGGTTGGGTGGGGTCAGGGATCAGGTGGGGTCGGGGGTCAGGCGGGTCGGGCCGGGTCAGGGTCAGGGAGCCAGGTGGGGTCAGGGGGTTGGGAGGGGTCAGGGGTCAGGTGGGGTCAGGGGTCACGGGGTCAGGCGGGGTCTGAGTCCCCCCTCCCCCGCAGAGCTCCCCTGCTTCGCGGGCGCGGAGAAGGACGGCCGCATCGTGGGCGAGATCGCCTTCCAGCTGGACCGGCGCATCCTGGCCTACGTGTTCCCGGGCGTCACGCGGCTCTACGGCTTCACCGTCTCCAACATCCCGGAGAAGATCAAGCAGGTGCGCACGCAGGGCCCGCCCCGCCCTGCCTCGCCCCGCCCCTCCCTGCACGGACGGCCGCCCCGCCCCGCCCTGCCTCGCCCCGCCCCTCCCTGCACGGACGGCCGCCCCGCCCCGCCCTGCCTCGCCCCGCCCCGCCCCGCCCCACCCCTCCCTGCGCGGACGGCCGCCCCGCCCCGCCCCTGCCTCGCCCCGCCCCGCCCCTCCCTGCGCAGACGACCGCCCTGCCCCGCCCTGCCTCGCCCCGCCCCGCCCCGCCCCGCCCCTGCCTCGCCCCGCCCCACCCCTCCCTGCACGGACGGCCGCCCCGCCCCGCCTCGCCCCGCCCCGCCCCTCCCTGCGCAGACGACCGCCCCGCCCCGCCCTGCCTCGCCCCGCCCCGCCCCGCCCCTGCCTCGCCCCGCCCCGCCCCGCCCCGACGGCCGCCCGCCCGCCCGCCCGCCCGCAGACCTCCATCAAGTCCCTGGACGGCTCGGTGGACGAGAAGAAGCTGCGCGAGCTGACGCACCGCTACCTGACGCTGACGGCGCGGCTGGAGAAGCTGGGGTACAGCCGCGAGGTGCACCCCGTGTTCAGCGAGTTCCTCATCAACACGTACGGCATCCTGCGGCAGCGCCCGGACCTGCGCGCGCACCCGCTGCACAGCAGCCCCGCCGCGCTGCGCAAGCTGGTCATCGACGTGGTGCCGCCCAAGTTCCTGGGCGACTCGCTGCTGCTGCTCAACTGCCTGTGCGAGCTCTCCAAGGAGGACAGCAAGCCGCTCTTCGCCTGGTGACGCGGCGGGCGCGGGCGCGGGCGCGGGGCGCGCGGGCGCGCGGGGCGGGGCGGGGCGGGGCGGGGCCCCGCCAGTAAAGCCCGTTGACCATCCGCGTGCCTCTGCTGCGGCCGTGATCACAGCCGCTCGCCCCCCTCTCCCGCCTTCCCGAGGGCCCCGGGGGCGCGTCCCGCAGCCTTCCCGGAGCCGGGCGGGCCTCTGCGCCCTCAGGTGTCCTGGGGCCTCTGCGCCCTCAGGTGTCCTGGGGCCTCTGCGCCCTCAGGTGTCCTCGGGGCCTCTGCGCCCTCAGGTGTCCTCGGGGCCTCTGCGCCCTCAGGTGTCCTCGGGGCCTCTGCGCCCTCAGGAGGCCGGCTTCCAGCCTCACCGGTCTCGTGGCCTCGGGCGGGGCCGCCACCGCCCAGGGCCGGCCGGCAGAGGGATTCGCGTTACCTGAGCGGTCTCCGTGCTTGTTAGGAAGTGCCACCAGTGCCCACAGGTACCGATCCCTTCCCGAGGCTCACCAGGTGAGGCTCCCGGCACACACGCCCCTCCACACGGTCCCGCTTCCCAGGCGTTCCCTGCTGCCGCCTGTCCACACGCATTACCCAGGCTTGTCAGGCTGAGGCCCCCCTGGTTTCCAAGACCATTGTAGGCGGTGGCCAGGGACAAGACAAATGACCAGGTTTAACAGAAGGCTCGAGCCTGCAACCATTTTTCACAAGTGTACTCTCCACATTTGCACACTTACCACCACTTTTTTATGCTTCTTCCTTTAATTAATGACTAGTAGCTCTGGACACCCCACTGGTTTTAGGGTGGCCTCCCAAGGTACCTGATCAGCTCAGTTTTTTCCTTGAACCTTTGTGGTCTCTAGTTTCTTCATTGTTGTTGTTTTTGTTTTTTGTTGGTTTTGGGGCCTGAACTCTGGGCCTGGGCGCTGTCCCTCAGCTCTTCAGGTCAAGGTGAGTGCTCTGCCACTTGAGCCACAGCACCACTTCTGGTTTTTGGGTGGTTCATCAGAGATGAGCGTCTCGTGGACTTCCCTGCCCAGGCTGGCTTTGAACCGTGATCCTCAGATCTCAGCCTCCTGAGTAGCTGGGATGACAGGCGTGAGCCACTGGCACCTAGTGAATCTAGTTTCTTTAACTCCTGTTTAGTACTCTGAACCTCAGTCCAGAGCTTGGAGACTTCTTCCATTTTATTCTCCTCCTTTTCTTTCAAGCTCCCTTTCATGATCCCAATCTCCTTCTCAAAGTCTTCCTTAACCTGCAAGTGTTCTGCCAGGGTCCCGGAAGAGTTCCTTCAACTGTCCAACCGCTGCTCCTTCTCACAGCGCCTCTGCTTGATCTTCAGCACCTGTATTACATTCTCAACAGTGCTATTGAGAAGGTTTTTTTTTCTCTCACCTCCACCTGTTCCATTGGGTGCTTCCGCATTACAGTTATGGTGAGGATCTTGGCAGTTGTTTGGCCTTTTCCTCTAGTAGCTTCTCTTTCTCATTTTTCACCTCAGTGTATTTTGTGACAGATCTTTCAACCGTTTAGCTCTTCTGTTTTTCTGGCTAAGACTCTTTCCGTTCCCCAGGCGTTCCCCATCCGAGCATGTGTGTCCTTTGACTCTTTCTCGAGTGACGATCTCCTTCTTCAGCCTGATGTTTTCCTGCCCACTTTTCTTGGCCTCTTCTTCTCTGACATAGCACTTCTGTGCCTGCTCCGCTAGCTGCTCTTTCAGGTCTATCTCTGTTGCTTTGAATTTCCACTCTTCAAAGCTGATCGTTGGCGTTTCTTGTATCATGTCCAGCTCCTTCTTCTGGGCCTTGATGTCTGTGTGCAGCATTAGGGTCTCCTCCTGGCCTCGCCTATAGTCAGCCAGGACAGCAGCGATGCTGTCCTGTGCCTCCCTCAGCCTCCGGCCTGTGGCCCCAGCTTGCCTCATGATCACCCAGGCTGATGTACTTGGATTCCATTTGATTCTGAGTGTTTTCCAGGTTCGTTTTGAGGATTTTATTCTCATCTTTGACTCTTACAAGTTCCTGATTTGTCTTCAGATCTTTTCTTCATGTCTGGTAATTCTCTTGGTTTTTTCCACTGTGCTGTTCAATGTGCTTTTAACCTCTCTGTGGGTTTGATGGGCATGTACTAGAGATTTAGAGTCTTTATTAAGCCAGCATTTTCAGACAGGAGTGTGTGAATTTTTTCTTCACATTTTTTGTTAAGTTCAACAAGGTTGGATTTCAGAGTCCATGTTTCTCAGGAGATATGAACACAGTTTCCAGGTTGCTAACGTGCTTACTTCACCCATCATTTTCCATCTTTCTCTTCCTTAGTCATTCCTTTTTCCAATGTCTGTTTTGCTTGCAATAAGCACATTGGTGTCTAGTCCTAGAGGTTCCCTACTGCCATTTGCAAATGAATTATACTGTCTTCGCCAAGGGTTTCTTAAACCTGTCCTGGTGCTACTACCAAAAATTGAACCCTCTTCTTTGACTGTTTTTCTTCCTTGGTATCTCTGTTAGCAAATACCCTCTGGGCAATGCTAGCACCTTTCCCTCTAACTTTTTTTTGTTTTGTTTTGGGTCTGGTCGTGGGGCCTGTACTCTGGGCCTGGGCGCTGTCCCTAAGCTCTTCAGCTCAAGGCTAGTGCTCTACCACTTGAGCCACAGTGCCACTTCCGGCTTTTTTCTTTTTGCTTATGTGGTGCTGAGGAATTGAACCCAGGGCCTCAGGCACTCAAGGCAAGCGCTCTACCACTGAGCCACCTTCCCAGCCCAAAACCTTCTAACTTTTGAAGCTTTCTTCTCATATCTGGGGCTGACTGGGTAACAAAGGCCATATTTAGGGCTCTTTGATTCTCTGGGGCCTCAGGATCTACAGGCGTATAGGTCCTATAGACCACCAAGAGACATTCTAGAAAAGTAGCAGGGGACTCCATGGGGAGCTGCAGAGTCTCACTCACGTTAGATAAGTGAGTTGGCTTCCTAGCCGCTGCCTGTATCCCTGCCAACAGAGCTGGTAATCATTGGTGAGCGCCTCCCTGCCAACAGTTTGGTGATCATTGGTGAGCGCCTCCCTGCTAGCAGAGCTGGCGATCATTGGTGAGTGCCTCCCTGCTAGCAGAGCTGGCGATCATTGGTGGGCGCCTCCCTGCCAACAGAGTCTGGCGATCATTGGTGAGCGCCTCCCTGCCAACAGTTTGGTGATCATTGGTGGGCGCCTCCCTGCCAACAGAGTCTGGCGATCATTGGTGAGCGCCTCCCTGCCAACAGTTTGGTGATCATTGGTGAGCGCCTCCCTGCTAGCAGAGCTGGCGATCATTGGTGAGTGCCTCCCTGCTAGCAGAGCTGGCGATCATTGATGGGCGCCTCCCTGCTAACAGTTTGGTGATCATTGGTGGGCGCCTCCCTGCTAACAGAGTCTGGCGATCATTGGTGAGCGCCTCCCTGCTAACAGTTTGGTGATCATTGGTGAGCGCCTCCCTGCTAGCAGAGCTGGTGATCATTGGTGAGTGCCTCCCTGCTAACAGTTTGGTGATCATTGGTGGGCGCCTCCCTGCTAACAGTTTGGTGATCATTGGTGAGTGCCTCCCTGCCAGCAGAGTCTGGCGATCATTGGTGAGCGCCTCCCTGCCAGCAGAGTCTGGCGATCATTGGTGAGCGCCTTCCAGCCTCTATCGCTGTTGTAGTCCCAGCCTGGGAGTCAGGGGGAAAGACTGGGTCATCAGTGGGTAAGGCATCTGGTCCAAGGACCACCTTCAAGGCACTGCACCAGGCTCACTCCCTTTCCTCTCAGGTGAAAATCACCTGCAAAAATGGCTGACACAATTGGCTGTTGCCATGGGTTTCTGTTCCTAAAGATAGTCTTGTGCCCTTATTTGCTCTACTAAAAATGGCTGACAATTGGGCTGGGAAGGTGGCTCAGTGGTAGAGTGCTTGCCTCTCATGCATGAGGCCCTGGGTTCGATTCCTCAGTACCACATAAGCAGAAAAAACGGGAAGTGGCGCTGTGGCTCAAGTGGTAGAGCGAAGCCTTGAGTTGAAGAGCCCAGACCGGAAAAAAAATTGCTGACAATCATTCCATGTGGGCTGGTGTGTGAAAAAGACTGTCTCTAAGAAGGGGATGAGCCCCTGGGGTGTATCAGAAACGGGCGGCTTGTGCTCTTTCCAGTTCTACAGGTCACTAGTTGTCAAGGGAACGTGCACTGGAAAAGGGACTTGTCCACCGTCTCCCCCGTGCACCTGTCTCAAGGGTAACAAAGGGACTGCACCACCTTGTACCATCTCGGGCTGGTACAAGGAAACACTTCTGGTATGGGGGGACTTAACATCGGAGGCGCTGATGGCACAGAATAGGAGGGAGCAGCGGGTCTTCTTCCAGGGAATCCCGTAACACAGGGAGAGAAGATTTTTCAATTACATTTTCACGTATGAGAACTTTAGGACATTGTTTTCCCATCCTGGAAAAAAAGGAGTATATAGGACACAGAACTAGTAGCAAACACATATACAGACTAGTAGCCACAGACACTTAAACCACATGTCCCACATCTCTCAGATGACCTCCCAAGGAGGTCCCAGGTGACCTTTTTATTTACTTATTGTTTTTGCCAGTCCTGGCACTTGAACTCAGCTCAGGCCCTGTGCTCAAGGCTAGAACTCTACCACTTGAGCCACAGGGACACTTCTGGCCTTTTTTTCTGGGTATGTGGTACTGAGGAATCAAACCCAGAGCTTCATGCATGCTAGGCAACCACTCTACCACTAGGCCACATTTCCAGCCCCCCAGGTGACCTCTTGAAGAAGTCCCAGATGACCTCTAGAGGAGGTCCTAGATGGCTTCTCAAGAAGGCCCCGAATGGTCCCTGTCCACATTGGTCCTCAGGAAACAGACACTGGAAGGAGGCTGTCACCCCTGAGGGCTGAGACACTCACCTATGAGGGGTTTCCCAGGGGCCAAGGCCTGATGATCACTGGGGCCTCCAAAACGTATGACCTCTGGTGGCACCCATCAGATGCCCCACCCCTCCAGCGGGCCTGGCCACGGGGCCCTGCTGGTTACTGCAGTGCAAAGCCAGCCTGGGCAGGAAAGTCTGTGAGACAATCATCTCCAATTAGTCACCAAAAAGCTGGAAGTAGAGCTGTGGCTCATGTGGTAGAGCATTAGCCTTGAGCACAAAACCTGAAGGACAGTGCCCAGGCCCTGAGGTCAAGCCCTAGGACTAGTATACACACATACAACACACACAACTAGAGTTAGGAAGAAGGGTCAGAATGCCCTTTATGAACTTGAGCTAATAAGAAGGGTCAGGATGCCGTCTGTGAACCTGAGCTAGAAAGGAGAAGATTGGGGCTGGAGGAGACTTCAACGAAGAGACGAGGAGATCTGGCTCTGGATGGCCTGGCTGCACATCAAAGTCATGTTCAGTGCCAACTGTCACTAACTCACTATCTCTAGGAATTACCCTAGGAAGAGTTGAGTTCTAGTTGTGGTGTTTCTTGTGTTCCTGTGAGAGAAGATTTCAAGCAAAATGCAAAATACAGTGAGAGCTGCAGGCAGTAAAGTTCATGAAGAGAAGGAAGAATACACTCTACCCGGAGAGCATGCATTGCCACAGGAGACCATTGGTACACTGCCTTGTGCCTCAGATTTACTGGGATTTAAAAAATCTGGGATTTGAAAAGGACTTTTTTTTTTCATGTTGCTACTGGGGCTGGAACTCAGGGCCTGGAACCCAGGGCCTGGGTATTATCCCTTAGCCTTTTTGCTCAAGGCTGGTGCTCTACCACTTGAACCATAGCTGCACTTCTGGCTTTTTAGTGGTTAGCTGGAGATAAGAGTCTCTGCCCAGGCTGGTTTTAGTTTTTGATCCTCAGATCTCAGTCTTCTGATGAGCTAGGATTACAGGCGTGAGCCACCGGTACCTGGCCTGGGTTTTGCCCTTACCTGCTTGTTTTCATTTGAGGACAATCCTCTGTTTTCAGGGCAAATGTTATTTAGTCCTAAAGTTCTTTTTTATCTGAAAAACCATTTTCTGTTTCTACAACCTTTTTAGCATCTTATATTATTTCTTACTTATTTTATGTTATTTTTGACCTATATTTGTCATGAAGTGTGAAATAAAAATCACCTGTTCATGTTTGTTTGGTCTATAAATATTATGCAAACTCTGCTGCTGCTTGGATTCCCCCCCCCCCCCTTTTTTTTTGTCAGTCATGGGACTTGAACTCTGGGCCTGGGTGCTGTCTCTCAGCTCTTCAGCTCAAGGCAAGCTCTCTACCGTTGGAGCCACAGCAACACTTCTGGTTTTCTAGTGGTTTATTGGAGATAAGAGTCTCATGGACTTTCCTGCCTGGGCTGGCTTTGAACCGCGATCCTCAGATCTCAGCCTCCTGAGTAGCTGGGATGACAGGCGCTAGACACTGGCACCCGGCTTGCACAGTTTTTAAGCAGTTATGTGTCATAGCCCATCTGTCAGCAGCAGTCCAGCATGTATGATTTCCCACCAGCTTCCAAGGCAGTGATTTTAGATGTCAGGTTTCCCAGCTCCCTGCCTAGCCCTAAGTCATTGATAGTATGACCTTCATGAGGTTTTTCTCATAAACAATAGGAAATAGGAATGATTAATTAAATGGACAAGACAGTGCTCTAAGCTCTGAGAATGTAGGCTGTTGGTCTTGGCATGGCATCCCTGTGTTGGCCATTTTCCATTGCTGTGACAAAACACCGGAGGGAAACATGAACCAGGAAGAGGAAAGGCTTGCTTGGGTTACAGTTTCAGAGGTGCTGGCCCCTTTGTTTCTGGTGAGGCAGAGCACTGTGTAGGGGAGGACAGTGCATGGTGGGCACAGCTGGGTATGTGAGGGACTGGGACAGATAGACCTCAAACCTCCCCAGCTACCTCCAACCAGGTCCCCCCACGCTTCCCACGGGATCAGAGTCCTCAGGAGGCCTCACTTCTGCACTGTCCACCCGGAGACCTCAACGGCAACCTTGGGTGATACTCGAGCTCCAGCCCCGAGTTACAAGGTCAGCCACTCGCTGGCCTGGCTTCTGGTTGCAGAGATGCTGCCAGTTAACATGCATCCACGCTGCGGCACCCACGGTTTCCCTGGGCAGAGGCCAGGCTAGGGAGCTGCGCGGCCTCTAGAGGTTATAGGTCAGGATCAAGGGTCTCCTCCTAGATCTCCCGAGTCCCCACAGGGTGGTTGTAGGGGATCCAGACTCACCCCAGTGACCTCATTTTAACGAGACCACTTCTTCAGAGACCCCGTCCATCTCTGAGTGTGCACACATCTTGAAGTCTGGGAGGGTAAGGCTTCACTAAGTGAAATTTTGGGGAGCAAACGTGGTCCACAAGAGCCCCTCCTTCCTCCCAGCTTCCAGACACATAGCCCTGTCTGTTTCTCTCTGTCTTCCCACATAGCCCCTCCTCCTCTTGGTCTCCCTGAGTAGTACAGGAAGGGAGAGGCCCACATGCATCTCCTCACCCAGGCCTGACGCCTACCACGACCCTGCTGTGGGTGCTGTGGCCTCAGCCCCTGCTGTCCTGCAGACTCTGGGTGCTGGAGGGAGTGGAGATGCAGCGGGGACACTGTGGTCTGGGGATCCTTGCTGACCCCTGACTAAAATCCCTAAAAATTATAAGAGGGCCAGGCTGGTGGCTCACGCCTCGGACCCTAGCTACTCAGAAGGCTGAGATCTGAGCACTGAGCACTCAGCCACCCAGCAGGAGAACCCGTGAGACTATGCCCAGGTACCCAGCAGACAGTGGAGCTGTAGCTCAAGTGGTAGAGTGCCAGCCTCTAGTGGAAAATGCTAAGAGACAGTGCCCACGCCCTGGATTCCAGCCCCAGGACCAACACAAGACAAAACAAAACAAGATGAACCCTACATGAGGACAAGAGATGATCCTGGTACCTTGAGCCAAGAGCCTGGCTCCTGGAGCCTGGATTTGGAGCCATTAGCTTGGAGCCCAGAGCCCAAGAACTTGGAGCCCAGGAGATTGGAGCTCAGGAGCCTGGAACCCAGGAGCTCCAAACCCAGAGCCTGGGAGACTGGAGCTCAGGAGCCTGGAGCCCAGGAGATTGTATCCCAGGAGCTCAGAACCTGGAGCCAAGAGCCTGGAGCCCAGGAGTTCAAAGCCCAGGAGCCCAGAGCCCAGGAGCCCAGAAGCCTTGAGCCCACAAGCCCAGAGCCCCGGAGCCCAGGAGCCCCGGAGTCCAGAGCCCAAAAACTTGGAGCCCCAGAGCCCAGGAGCTCGGAGCCCCAGAGTCCGGAGCCCTGGAGCCCAGAGGCCAGAAGCCTGAAGCCCAGGAGCTCAGAGCCCAGGAGCTCTGAGCCCTGGAGCCCGGAGCTCAGGAGCTCGGAGCCTAGGAGCTTAGAGCCCAGGAGCTCGGAGTCCAGGAGCCTAGAGCCCCAGAGCCTGGAGCCCAGAGCCAGGATCCCAGAGCCCAGAGGCCAGGAGGCCAGAGCCCAGGAACTCAGGGGCCCAGGACCTCGGAGCCCAGGAGCCCAGAGCATAGGAGCCCAGAGCCCAGGAGCCCAGGAGCTTGGAACCCAGGAGCCCAGAGCCCAGGAGCCCCGGAACTTGGAGCCCGGAGCCCAGAGCCCAGGAACCCGGAGCCTAGGAGCCCAGAGCCCAGGAGCCTGGAGCCTAGGAGCCCAGAAGCCCGGAGCCCAGGAGCCTAGGAGCCCAGAGTCCAGGAGCCCAGGAGCCTGGAGCTCTGGACCCCAGAGCCCAGGAGCCCGGCCTGGGCCCCAGAGCCCAGGAGCCTGGAGCCTAGAGCCCAGGAGCCTGGAGCCCAGAGCCTAGTAGGCCAGGGCCTAGGAGCCCAGAGCCCAGAGCCTAGGAGCCCAGGAGCTTGGAGCCCAGGAGCCTGGAGCCCAGGAGCCTGGAGCCCCGGAGCCCAGAGCCCATGAGCCTGGAGCCCCAGAGCCAGGAGCCCAGGGGCCCAGAGCCTAGTGTCCAGGAGCCCAGGAGCCCAGTGTCCAGGAGCCCAGGAGCTTGGAGCCCAGGAGCCCGGAGGCCAGAGCCCAAGAGCTCAGAGCCTAAGAGCCAAGAGCACAGGAGCCCAGAACCCAAGAGCCCAGGAGCTTGGAGCCCAGGAGCCAGGAGCCCAGAGCCCAGGAGCCTGGATCCCAGGAACCCAGGAGCCCCAGAGCTTGGAGCCCAGGAGCCCAGAGCCCATGAGCCCAGGAGATTGGAACCCAGGAGCTCGGAGCCTAGGAGCCCAGAGCCCAGGAGCCTAGGAGCCTGGAGCTCCGGACCCCAGAGCCTAGGAGCTTGGAGCCCAGAGCCCAGGAGCCCTGGAGCCCAGGAGCTTGGAATCCAGGAGCTCAGAGCCCAGGAGCCTAGGAGCCCAGAGCCCAGGAGCCCAGGAGCCCGGAGCTCTGGACCCCAGAGCCCAGGAGCTTGGAGCCCAGAGCCCAGGAGCCCAGAGCCTAGGAGCCCAGGATCCTGGAGCCCAGAGCCCAGGAGCACAGGAGCCCGGAGCCCAGGAGCTCAGAGCCTAGGAGCCCAGGAAACCAGGAGCCTGGAGCCCAGGAGCCCAGGAGCCTAGGAGCTCAGGAACCCAGGAGCCCAGGAACTTGGAGCCCAGGAGCCCGGAGCCCAGGAGCTCAGAGTCCAGGCCTGACTTCCCAATTCACCTGGGGCTGGGGAGCTTTCCAGGGGCCTCAGCCTCTGGAGCAGTAGTGGGAAGAGCTGCGGTATCTTCACCTGCCTGCCTTGGGGAGCACACTGCACACAGCAGACTGTATCCACAGCAGCGAACCCACTCACACCATCCAGTACCCACACAGCTCTCACACCCACACCCACACATCAGTATCCACCCATGCTAGCATGCATCACCTTCCCTATACCGCATCCACCCCACACTAACACCCATTCATATCAACAGACCCCCAACATCCACACCAACACACACACATACACACATATCAACAAACATGCCCCATCATCCACACATATCAACCCACATGCCCCAACATCCACACATATCAACACACATGCCCCAACATCCACATCAACACACACACATACACACATATACATCAACAAACATACCCCAACATCCACATCAACACACATCAGCACCCACACATATCAACATCCCCAACATCCACACCAATACACACACACACACATCAACACACACCAGCATCCACACACATACCAATGTCCACACATATTAACAGCCCCCAACATATACACCAACACACACCAGCACTTACACATACCAACATCCACATACACCCACACCAATATATGCCAACACCCACACATATCAACACACGCCCCAACATCTACACATATCAATACATACCCCAACATCCATGCATATCAACACACATGTCCCAACATCCACACACCAACATGCCAACATCCACACATAGCATACACCCCAACATCCACACCAACACACGCCAACATCCGCATGTGTCAGACCTATCCTCCAATATGGATCTTCATACCAATGCTCACACCCACCCACACACTAACACCTCACACCCCAAGACCGACACCCACCACACCCTCACTAGCATCCACCCACACATCAACACCCAATGACATTCATCCACACACCAATTCCTGATACACAGCACTGATCCACTCCCACACCCCAGCATTCACCCCTTCCAGCATCCTCTCTCACACACTCAGCATCTACACACCATCATCTGTATACTCTCACAGCACATTCGCACCAACACCCCACATGCCCTGTGTGCACTCCCTCTTGTACACTCACACCTCACAATTCACCCATACCACACTCACACTTCCCATGCTCACACACAGCACATGTCCTCACACAACACCCATGTGCTCACACACCTGTACTCTGGTTCTCGCTGTGTGTCTGAGCTCAGGCTCCATGCTGGACCTCAGCTGTAGCCTCTCCCTCACCACAGGCCTGAGGCCCAGAGCTGTAGAAGAAGCGACACAAATCCAAGGTTGCCCAGGGATCGAGAAACCCACGTGGAGGGCACCGGAGGGCTGGGGTCACCCAGGGGGTTGCCTGGCAGCCCAGGCCAGCCTGCATGGAGCCTCCCTCTGGACTTCAGCCTCCAGGGTGGGTGGCATGGGCCACGCAGGCCTGGTACGGCCCTCTGGGGACCTCAGCCCCTGCCAAGGGGGCTGTGCCCTGCTTCAGTGAGCTCACTCCTCCCAGACTGGCTGGTTAATAAGAAGCCCAGCCTGGGGCAGCACCACGGACTTTGGCTGCTGGAGAATCACGCAGAATCCCTGCACAGTTCCTCCAGAGGACGTCCAGAGCAAGGCACTGGCCATGACCCAGCTAGTGGAATGTGTCCCCAACTTCTCAGAGGGGAACAACCAGGAGGTGAGAGCATGGGGGAGGAGGTGAGAGCATGGAGAAGGTGAGAGCGTGGAGGAGGTGAGAGCGTGGAGGAGGTGAGAGTGTGGAGGAGGAGGTGAGAGCATGGAGGAGGAGGTGAGAGCGTGGAGGAGGTGAGAGCGTGGAGGAGGAGGTGAGAACGTGGGGGAGGAGGTGAGAGCGTGGAGGAGGTGAGAGCGTGGGGGAGGAGGTGAGAGCGTGGGGGAGGAGGTGAGAGCGTGGGGGAGGAGGTGAGAGCGTGGAGGAGGAGGTGAGAGCGTGGGGGAGGAGGTGAGAGCGTGGGGGAGGAGGTGAGAGCGTGGAGGAGGTGAGAGCGTGGAGGAGGAGGTGAGAGCATGGAGGAGGAGGTGAGAGCGTGGAGGAGGTGAGAGCGTGGGGGAGGAGGTGAGAGCGTGGGGGAGGAGGTGAGAGCGTGGAGGCAGAGGTGAGAGCATGGAGGAGGAGGTGAGAGCGTGGAGGAGGAGGTGAGAGCGTGGTGGAGGAGGTGAGAGCGTGGAGGAGGAGGTGAGAGCGTGGAGGAGGAGGTGAGAGCGTGGGGGAGGAGGTGAGAGCGTGGGGGAGGAGGTGAGAGCGTGGGGGAGGAGGTGAGAGCGTGGTGGAGGAGGTGAGAGCGTGGAGGAGGTGAGAGCGTGGAGGAGGAGGTGAGAGCGTGGAGGAGGTGAGAGCGTGGAGGAGGAGGTGAGAGCGTGGGGGAGGAGGTGAGAGCGTGGTGGAGGTGAGAGCGTGGAGGAGGAGGTGAGAGCGTGGGGGAGGAGGTGAGAGCGTGGGGGAGGAGGTGAGAGCGTGGAGGCAGAGGTGAGAGCATGGAGGAGGAGGTGAGAGCGTGGAGGAGGAGGTGAGAGCGTGGGGGAGGAGGTGAGAGCGTGGGGGAGGAGGTGAGAGCGTGGAGGAGGAGGTGAGAGCGTGGAGGAGGTGAGAGCGTGGAGGAGGAGGTGAGAGCGTGGAGGAGGTGAGAGCGTGGAGGAGGAGGTGAGAGCATGGAGGAGGAGGTGAGAGCGTGGTGGAGGTGAGAGCGTGGAGGAGGAGGTGAGAGCGTGGGGGAGGAGGTGAGAGCGTGGGGGAGGAGGTGAGAGCGTGGAGGAGGTGAGAGCGTGGAGGAGGAGGTGAGAGCGTGGAGGAGGTGAGAGCGTGGGGGAGGAGGTGAGAGCGTGGGGGAGGAGGTGAGAGCGTGGAGGCAGAGGTGAGAGCGTGGAGGAGGAGGTGAGAGCGTGGGGGAGGAGGTGAGAGCGTGGTGGAGGAGGTGAGAGCGTGGAGAAGGAGGTGAGAGCGTGGAGGAGGAGGTGAGAGCGTGGGGGAGGAGGTGAGAGCGTGGGGGAGGAGGTGAGAGCGTGGAGGAGGAGGTGAGAGCGTGGAGGAGGAGGTGAGAGCGTGGGGGAGGAGGTGAGAGCGTGGGGGAGGAGGTGAGAGCGTGGAGGAGGAGGTGAGAGCGTGGAGGAGGTGAGAGCGTGGAGGAGGAGGTGAGAGTGTGGAGGAGGAGATGAGAGCGTGGAGGAGGTGAGAGCGTGGAGGAGGAGGTGAGAGCGTGGAGGAGGTGAGAGCGTGGTGGAGGTGAGAGCATGGAGGAGGAGGTGAGAGCGTGGAGGAGGAGGTGAGAGCGTGGGGGAGGAGGTGAGAGCGTGGGGGAGGAGGTGAGAGCGTGGAGGAGGAGGTGAGAGCGTGGAGGAGGTGAGAGCGTGGAGGAGGAGGTGAGAGCGTGGAGGAGGAGGTGAGAGCGTGGTGGAGGAGGTGAGAGCGTGGAGGAGGAGGTGAGAGCGTGGAGGAGGAGGTGAGAGCGTGGGGGAGGAGGTGAGAGCGTGGTGGAGGTGAGAGCGTGGAGGAGGAGGTGAGAGCGTGGAGGAGGAGGTGAAAGCGTGGAGGAGGAGGTGAGAGCGTGGAGGAGGAGGTGAGAGCGTGGGGGAGGAGGTGAGAGCGTGGAGGAGGAGGTGAGAGCGTGGTGGAGGAGGTGAGAGCGTGGAGGAGGAGGTGAGAGCGTGGTGGAGGAGGTGAGAGCGTGGAGGAGGTGAGAGTGTGGAGGAGGAGGTGAGAGCGTGGAGGAGGAGGTGAGAGCGTGGAGGAGGTGAGAGCGTGGTGGAGGTGAGAGCGTGGAGGAGGAGGTGAGAGCGTGGAGGAGGAGGTGAGAGCGTGGAGGAGGAGGTGAGAACGTGGAGGAGGTGAGAGTGTGGAGGAGGAGGTGAGAGTGTGGAGGAGGAGGTGAGAGCGTGGGGGAGGAGGTGAGAGCGTGGTGGAGGAGGTGAGAGCGTGGAGGAGGTGAGAGTGTGGAGGAGGAGGTGAGAGCGTGGAGGAGGAGGTGAGAGCGTGGAGGAGGTGAGAGCGTGGAGGAGGAGGTGAGAGCGTGGAGGAGGAGGTGAGAACGTGGAGGAGGTGAGAGCGTGGAGGAGGTGAGAGCATGGAGGAGGTGAGAGCGTGGAGGAGGAGGTGAGAGCGTGGAGGAGGAGGTGAGAACATGGAGGAGGTGAGAGCGTGGTGGAGGAGGTGAGAGCGTGGTGGAGGAGGTGAGAGCGTGGGGGAGGTGAGAGCGTGGAGGAGGTGAGAGCGTGGAGGAGGAGGTGAGAGCGTGGAGGAGGAGGTGAGAACATGGAGGAGGTGAGAGCGTGGTGGAGGAGGTGAGAGTGTGGAGGAGGAGGTGAGAGCGTGGGGGAGGAGGTGAGAGCGTGGTGGAGGAGGTGAGAGCGTGGAGGAGGAGGAGGTGAGAGCGTGGAGGAGGAGGTGAGAGCGTGGAGGAGGAGGTGAGAACATGGAGGAGGTGAGGATGTGGAGGAGGTGAGAGTTTGGTGTATCAGGGTAAGGACAGAGGAGCTTGTGGGGTGGGGCAGGACTTGTCCCTTCTGGTCCCTCAATGCAGCCCTGTCTTCTGGCTCCCAGGGGAGCTTGGCGTGGGGGGAGGGACTCTGGAGGTGATGGTTGGGGGTGGGACTCTGGAGGTGATGGTTGGGGGGAGGGACTCTGGAGGTGATGGTTGGGGGTGGGACTCTGGAGGTGATGGTTGGGGGGTGGGACTCTGGAGGTGATGGTTGGGGGGTGGGACTCTGGAGGTGATGGTTGGGGGGTGGGACTGTGGAGGTGATGGTTGGGGGGTGGGACTCTGGAGGTGATGGTTGGGGGGTGGGACTGTGGGGGTGATGGTGTGGGGGGAGGGACTGTGGAGGTGATGGTGTGGGGGGTGGGACTCTGGAGGTGATGGTTGGGGGTGGGACTCTGGAGGTGATGGTTGGGGGGTGGGACTGTGGAGGTGATGGTTGGGGGGTGGGACTCTGGAGGTGATGGTTGGGGGTGGGACTCTGGAGGTGATGGTGTGGGGGGTGGGACTCTGGAGGTGATGGTTGGGGGGAGGGACTCTGGAGGTGATGGTTAGGGGGTGGGACTGTGGGGGTGATGGTGTGGGGGGAGGGACTGTGGAGGTGATGGTGTGGGGGGTGGGACTCTGGAGGTGATGGTTGGGGGTGGGACTCTGGAGGTGATGGTTGGGGGGTGGGACTGTGGAGGTGATGGTATGTGGGGAGGAACTCTGGAGGTGATGGAGTGGGGGAAGGACTCCGGAGGTGATGGTGTGAGGGTGGGCTCCCTGGGGACCCCTCCCCAGCCTGGATCCTGCAGCCAGGCCGGAGCTCTTCCCCTCCCTAGGGGACTTAGCACCAGCCTGTTCCTGTCCAGGTGATCGATGCCATCTCCCAGGCCATCGCCCAGACGCCGGGCTGTGTGCTCCTGGATGTGGACGCGGGGCCTTCTACCAACCGCACGGTCTACACCTTCGTGGGGCCGCCCGAGTGCGTGGTGGAGGGGGCGCTTGGCGCAGCCCGCGTGGCCTGGCGGCTCATCGACATGAGCAGACACAAGGGTAAGGCTGGCCTGGGGAGAGGCAGGCATTGCCCTGGCTGAGTCCTGTCCCCGTGTCTTGAGAGGAAATGGCTCCAGATAGGCTGCCCCGGGGCGTCTCCTCCAGTCCTGGGGTCAGGGCTGAGGTCGGGCTGGGGTCCAGGTTAGGGCCGCCCTGGGTGTGGCCTGGTCTTCCTGCAGCTCCTCTGCTGGGTCTGTGAGCCTGGCTGCCTGGGAGGGGCCAGGCACCCACTGTCCTGACCTGCAGGGGCTTGCTTATCCCAGGACACCAGCCTGTCAGGCTCCCCCAAACCAAACACTGGGGCAAAGGTCAGTGGACACAGTGCTCTGGAGGTGGGGTGGGGAGGGGGTCATGGGGTCAAAGCAGAAAGCAAATGAGAGTTTTGCCAAGGGAAGGAAGAGCTGGGTTTGTGGGCCGAGAGACGGGCTTCTCCACCACAGCAGAGCGAGGTCTGAATGTGGTGGCAGGGATTCTCTGCTGTCAGAGAGAAGCCCTCCCCTGGGGCAGAACCCCCCCCACCCCGGGACAGAACCCTCCCAGGACAGACTCCCCCCAGGACAGACACCCCGCCCCCCTCCAGCCTGGCCAGTCTAGGGGACCCAGAGCCGGGCAGGCTGGCAGGGACGCACCGCGAAGGCTGAGAAAGCTGGTAGCAGCCACGGAGGGCCAGGCTGTTACTGGTCCTTGGAGGAAAGAGAGAGGTTCATCCCGGAGGCGCCAGTTTGCTCAGGCCTGGCGGCCTCTTCAGGGTCTTAGGGCCTCTCTTCCTGGCCATGGGGACAGCTTGGGTGTTTCCTGGGATCTCTGGCATCCCGCAGGTTTGTGGGGAAAGTTGCTGCTGCCGCTAGTGACTGGACGTTTCCCTGTACTCAAAGCAGCCAGCTGTGTGGATGATGGAGAACAGACTGGGGACTGAAAGGGGGAATGCACGAGCGAGCCTCCGCTCTATGTGCCCCGCAGGGGAGCACCCTCCATGTCCCTCCGGTTTGCCCACAGGGGAGCACCCTCCATGTCCCTCCCCTGTGCCGACAGGGGAGCACCCTCCATGTCCCTCCTGTGTGCCCCACGGGGAGCACCCTCCATGTCCCTCTCCTGTGCCCACAGGGGAGCACCCTCCATGTCCCTCCCCTGTGCCCACAGGGAGCACCCTCCATGTCCCTCTCCTGTGCCCACAGGGGAGCACCTTCCATGTCCCTCTCCTGTGCCCGCAGGGGAGCACCCTCCATGTCCCTCCCCTGTGCCCGCAGGGGAGCACCCTCCATGTCCCTCCCCTGTGCCCGCAGGGGAGCACCCTCCATGTCCCTCCCCTGTGCCCGCAGGGGAGCACCCTCCATGTCCCTCCTGTGTGCCCACAGGGAGCACCCTCTACGTCCCTCCCCTGTACCCACAGGGAGCACCCTCCATGTCCCTCCCATGTGCCCACAGGGGAGCACCCTCCATGTCCCTCTCCTGTGCCCACAGGGAGCACCCTCCATGTCCCTCCCGTGTGCCCACAGGGAGTACCCTCCATATCCCTCCCCTGTGCCCACAGGGAGCACCCTCCATGTCCCTCCCGTGTGCCCACAGGGGAGCACCCTCCATGTCCCTCCCCTGTGCCCACAGGGAGCACCCTCCATGTCCCTCCCATGTGCCCACAGGGGAGCACCCTCCATGTCCCTCTCCTGTGCCCACAGGGAGCACCCTCCCATGTCCCTCCTGTGTGCCCACAGGGGAGCACCCTCCATGTCCCTCCTGTGTGCCCCATGGGGAGCACCCTCCATGTCCCTCTCCTGTGCCCACAGGGAGCACCCTCCATGTCCCTCCTGTGCCCGCAGGGGAGCACCCTCCATGTCCCTCTCCTGTGCCCACAGGGGAGCACCCTCCATGTCCCTCCCGTGTGCCCACAGGGGAGCACCCTCTATGTCCCTCCCCTGTGCCCACAGGGGAGCACCCTCCATGTCCCTCTCCTGTGCCCACAGGGAGCACCCTCCATGTCCCTCCCGTGTGCCCACAGGGAGCACCCTCCATATCCCTCCCCTGTGCCCACAGGGAGCACCCTCCATGTCCCTCCCGTGTGCCCACAGGGGAGCACCCTCCATGTCCCTCCCCTGTGCCCACAGGGAGCACCCTCCATGTCCCTCCCATGTGCCCACAGGGGAGCACCCTCCATGTCCCTCTCCTGTGCCCACAGGGAGCACCCTCCCATGTCCCTCCTGTGTGCCCACAGGGGAGCACCCTCCATGTCCCTCCTGTGTGCCCCATGGGGAGCACCCTCCATGTCCCTCTCCTGTGCCCACAGGGAGCACCCTCCATGTCCCTCCTGTGCCCGCAGGGGAGCACCCTCCATGTCCCTCTCCTGTGCCCACAGGGGAGCACCCTCCATGTCCCTCCCGTGTGCCCACAGGGGAGCACCCTCTATGTCCCTCCCCTGTGCCCACAGGGGAGCACCCTCCATGTGTCTCCTGTGTGCCCCACGGGGAGCACCCTCCATGTCCCTCTCCTGTGCCGACAGGGGAGCACCCTCCATGTTCCTCCCATGTGCCCACAGGGGAGCACCCTCCATGTCCCTCCCCTGTGCCCACAGGGAGCACCCTCCATGTCCCTCTCCTGTGCCCACAGGGAGCACCCTCCATGTCCCTCCCCTGTGCCCACAGGGAGCACCCTCCATGTCCCTCCCCTGTGCCCACAGGGGAGCACCCTCCATGTCCCTCCCCTGTGCCCACAGGGAGCACCCTCCATGTCCCTCCCGTGTGCCCGTAGGGGAGCACCCCCATGTCCCTCCCATGTGCCCACAGGGGAGCACCCTCCATGTCCCTCCCCTGTGCCCAGAGGGGAGCACCCTCCATGTCCCTCTCCTGTGCCCACAGGGAGCACCCTCCCATGTCCCTCCTGTGTGCCCACAGGGGAGCACCCTCCATGTCCCTCCTGTGTGCCCCATGGGGAGCACCCTCCATGTCCCTCTCCTGTGCCCACAGGGAGCACCCTCCATGTCCCTCCTGTGCCCGCAGGGGAGCACCCTCCATGTCCCTCTCCTGTGCCCACAGGGGAGCACCCTCCATGTCCCTCCCGTGTGCCCACAGGGGAGCACCCTCTATGTCCCTCCCCTGTGCCCACAGGGGAGCACCCTCCATGTGTCTCCTGTGTGCCCCACGGGGAGCACCCTCCATGTCCCTCTCCTGTGCCGACAGGGGAGCACCCTCCATGTTCCTCCCATGTGCCCACAGGGGAGCACCCTCCATGTCCCTCCCCTGTGCCCACAGGGAGCACCCTCCATGTCCCTCTCCTGTGCCCACAGGGAGCACCCTCCATGTCCCTCCCCTGTGCCCACAGGGAGCACCCTCCATGTCCCTCCCCTGTGCCCACAGGGAGCACCCTCCATGTCCCTCCCGTGTGCCCGTAGGGGAGCACCCCCATGTCCCTCCCATGTGCCCACAGGGGAGCACCCTCCATGTCCCTCCCCTGTGCCCAGAGGGGAGCACCCTCCATGTCCCTCCCCTGTGCCCAGAGGGGAGCACCCTCCATGTCCCTCCCGTGTGCCCACAGGGAGCACCCTCCATGTCCCTCCCGTGTGCCCACAGGGAGCACCCTCCATGTCCCTCCTGTGCCCACGGGGAGCACCCTCCATGTCCCTCCTGTGCCCACAGGGGAGCACCCTCCATGTCCCTCCCCTGTGCCTACAGGGAGCACCCTCCATGTCCCTCCTGTGCCCACAGGGGAGCACCCTCCATGTCCCTCTCCTGTGCCCACAGGGGAGCACCCTCCATGTCCCTCTCCTGTGCCCACAGGGAGCACCCTCCATGTCCCTCCCGTGTGCCCACAGGGAGCACCCTCCATGTCCCTCCCGTGCCCACAGGGAGCACCCTCCATGTCCCTCCCCTGTGCCCACAGGGAGCACCCTCCATGTCCCTCCTGTGTGCCCACAGGGAGCACCCTCCATGTCCCTCCTGTGTGCCCGCAGGGGAGCACCCTCCATGTCCCTCCTGTGCCCACAGGGGAGCACCCTCCATGTCCCTCTCCTGTGCCCACAGGGGAGTACCCTCTATGTCCCTCCCATGTGCCCACAGGGAGCACCCTCCATGTCCCTCCCGTGTGCCCGTAGGGGAGCACCCCCATGTCCCTCCCATGTGCCCACAGGGGAGCACCCTCCATGTCCCTCCCCTGTGCCCAGAGGGGAGCACCCTCCATGTCCCTCCCCTGTGCCCACAGGGAGCACCCTCCATGTCCCTCCCGTGTGCCCGTAGGGGAGCACCCCCATGTCCCTCCCATGTGCCCACAGGGGAGCACCCTCCATGTCCCTCCCCTGTGCCCAGAGGGGAGCACCCTCCATGTCCCTCCCCTGTGCCCAGAGGGGAGCACCCTCCATGTCCCTCCCGTGTGCCCACAGGGAGCACCCTACATGTCCCTCCCGTGTGCCCACAGGGAGCACCCTCCATGTCCCTCCTGTGCCCACGGGGAGCACCCTCCATGTCCCTCCTGTGCCCACAGGGGAGCACCCTCCATGTCCCTCCCCTGTGCCCACAGGGAGCACCCTCCATGTCCCTCCTGTGCCCGCAGGGGAGCACCCTCCATGTCCCTCTCCTGTGCCCACAGGGGAGCACCCTCCATGTCCCTCTCCTGTGCCCACAGGGAGCACCCTCCATGTCCCTCCCCTGTGCCCACAGGGAGCACCCTCCATGTCCCTCCTGTGTGCCCACAGGGAGCACCCTCCATGTCCCTCCTGTGTGCCCACAGGGAGCACCCTCCATGTCCCTCCCCTGTGCCCACAGGGAGCACCCTCCATGTCCCTCCTGTGTGCCCGCAGGGGAGCACCCTCCATGTCCCTTCTGTGTGCCCACAGGGAGCACCCTCCATGTCCCTCTCCTGTGCCCACAGGGGAGCACCCTCCATGTCCCTCCTGTGCCCACAGGGAGCACCCTCCATGTCCCTCCTGTGTGCCCACAGGGAGCACCCTCCATGTCCCTCCCCTGTGCCCACAGGGAGCACCCTCCATGTCCCTCCTGTGTGCCCGCAGGGGAGCACCCTCCATGTCCCTTCTGTGTGCCCACAGGGAGCACCCTCCATGTCCCTCTCCTGTGCCCACAGGGGAGCACCCTCCATGTCCCTCCTGTGCCCACAGGGGAGCACCCTCTATGTCCCTCCCGTGTGCCCGCAGGGGAGCACCCTCCATGTCCCTCCCCTGTATCCACAGGGGAGCACCCTCGCATGGGGGCTCTGGATGTCTGCCCCTTCATCCCAGTGAGGGGTGTCAGCATGGACGAGTGTGTGCTCTGTGCCCAGGCCTTCGGCCGGAGGCTGGCGGAGGAGCTGCATGTGCCCGGTGAGTGCCCTGAGAGGCCCTGGGGTTCCAGGGACATGAAGCACCTTCCTGTTCTCTGCCCTTGACATCTCTCAGAAGATCAGGTCTGGCACGTGAGGTGGATGTGCCTGTAATCCCATCTCTCAGACACAGCCACGCCCACTGACCACAGGACACAGCCACGCCCACAGACCACAGAACACAGCCCCACCCACTCACCACAGGACACAGCCACACCCACAGACCACAGAACACAGCCACACCCACTCACCATAGGACACATGCACAACCACCACGGGACACCACACCCATCGACCACGGGACACATCCATGCCCACTGACCATGGGACACAGCCACGCCCACTGACACAGGACACAGCCACGCCCACTGACACAGGACACAGCCACGCCCACTGACACAGGACACAGCCACGCCACTCACCACGGGACACAGCCATGCCCACTCACCACGGGACACAGCCACGCCCACTCACCACGGGACACAGTTATGCCCACTCACCACGGGACACAGTTATGCCCACTCCAGGCTCTGCTTCTGGGCAGGGCAGTTAGCTGTACAGTGAGCTGTCCAGTGAGATTGGTCAGTTGCACTCTGGGAGATAAACTTAGTCAAGCAGGTATGGACAGCAAGGGTGGAGGGCAGGCGGCACAGGGCGGTATCCGGCCAGGCCTGGATGCTTCCGTCACAAAGGTGACCTCTGATGCTGCAGGCACTGCAGTGGGGCTCGCAGGGGTTTTCTCTGTATTTGTCTTGTTCCGGCTGCTGCGGTTAGGGTCATCCACACCTGGGTTCTCCTGACCACGGCCAGGTGGGTGTGAGCCGCATGCCGTGCCCATGGCAATCTTGATATCATCCTGAGGCCTAGAAGGGGCGTTCCCCAGGGCAGGGTGGGTGGTCTGCCCCTGGCTGAGGCTGGAGGAGCTGCCTGACTGGGGCCCTGGACACCAGCTCTCCCTCACCGGGGACCTGACCAGCTGGCACCCTTGCAGTGTACCTGTACGGCCAGGCAGCGCGGACAGCTGGTCGTCGAACCTTGCCAGACATCCGGGCGGGGGAGTACGAGGGTCTGCCTGAGAAGGTACTGTCCTCAGAAGGCCGGGCCTGGGTGGGTGGCTGCCCTCCCCCCAGCCCTGGTGCCCAGGCCCTCCTTACCCTGTGGAATGCCCCACAGCTCAAGCAGGCAGAATGGGCCCCTGACTTTGGCCCCAGCTCCTTCGTCCCCAGCTGGGGAGCCACGGTCACGGGTGCTCGGAAATTCCTCATCGCCTTCAACATCAACCTGCTCAGTACCAAGGAGCAGGCCCACCGCATCGCCCTCAACCTGAGGGAGCAGGGCCGAGGGAAGGACCAGGCAAGTGGCCGTGGGCTTCTTTGTTCTCATTCCCCCTCCCCCCGTCCCCTATTCTGGGAGCCACAGCAGCTCATGGAGGGGGGGTAGGGCTGAGACCGGGGAGGAGCCAGTCAGTATGGAGGGGTCAGCTGTCTCCATAGCACGGCCATCAGGCGGCTTGGCCTCTGACTAAGGACCGGCTCCCACCAGCAGGGTCAGGGTGTGAGGAGCACTTGCTGTGGCTGACATTTCCACAGAGGCAGGCCCAGAACCTGCTACTAAACATGTGCAGCACTGCTAGGTCAGTGGTTCATGCCTATAATCCAAGCCACTCGGGAGGCTGAGGTCTGAAGCCGGCCTGGGCAGACAAATCTTAGAGACTCCTGTCCCCAAAGAACCAGAGCTAGAACCGGGGGTGTGGCCCAAGTAGTAGCATGCTAGACGTGAGGGAAAAGCAGAGTAAGAATGAGAGGCCCAGGGTTCGAGCCCAAGTACCAGCAAAACCAAAAACAGCCCAAAGCAGCATTCATCCTGAGGACAGAGCAGCTGTCTCCAGCCCCAGGTGGCCGGGTGCCCAGGTTCCGGTCCCTAACCCTTGGAGCCCGGGAGCCCCGCTTCCCGGCGATACACGCAGCTGCCCGTGTGCCGCTCAGAGCAGGAGACCCTCAAGTCTTTGTCCTTCCCCACTCAGGGGCTCTGTCCAGGGCCCCTCACATGGCTTAGCACCAAGAAGCGAGGGCCAGAGAGGAAGGGGCTTGGGAGAAGGGGAATTGGCACCCTGCTGGCCCCAGCAGCACCTCCAGGGCACAGGTGGGTGGGCACTCATGGTGCCTTCCCCTAGCGGCCCCCGGCCAGAGAAGGGCCTCGCTGTCAGGCTGCCCCCCCTTGCCCTGCACTGGGGAGCCCAGGCATGCGTGAGGGGCACTCGATACCCAGTGCCTGGAAGGCTGGGGCAGGGCCCGGGGGCGGGCCTCCCTCTCCAACCCGGGAAACGCGATTCCTTTGCAGCCAGGACGCTTGAAAAAGGTCCAGGGCATCGGCTGGTACCTGGATGAGAAGAACTTGGCTCAGGTGTCCACAAACCTTCTGGACTTCGAGGTCACCGGCCTGCACACAGTCTATGAGGAGACCTGCAGAGAGGCTCAGGTGGGCAGAGTGGGTGCCCACACCCAGCCTGCGCCCCCACCCCCGGGCTGACACCACACCTGCCTTGGCAGGAGCTGAGCCTGCCGGTGGTGGGCTCACAGCTAGTGGGCCTGGTGCCCCTGAAGGCCTTCCTGGACACTGCAGCCTTCTACTGTCACAAGGAGAACCTGTTTGTTCTGGAGGAGGAGCAGCGCATCAGGCTGGTGAGTCTGGCCCAGGGGGTGGGGTAGGCTCCGGAAGGATCTGGGCACCATCTCCGGGGCTGTGGGCTCTGGGAACAGGCCTCAGCGGCCCGGGCTCAACCCTGCGAGGCCCTCTCAGGGGGCAGAGCTTCCCCATACCCAGCTCCAGCTCCCGTTTCCCTGGCTTGCGTGTAGGAATCACGATTTTCATTTTCATCACCTGCTATGAAAACGAGAAGATTTTACTCTTCTCTTTTTTCCTTTGTCTCCTGATTTTAAAAAATATTTTTGAGGGCTGGGAAGATGGCTCAGTGGTAGAGCGCTTGCCTTGCATGCCTGAGGCCCTGGGTTCGATTCCTCAGCACCACATAACAAAAAAGCCGGAAGTGGCGCTGTGGCTCAAGTGGTAGAGCGCTAGCCTTGAGCTGAAGAGCTGAGGGACAGCGCCAGGCCCAGAGCTCAGGCCCCACAACCGGACAAAACAACAACAACAACCAAAACCTTCAGCACCTGCTGTCAAGGCTGACTTTGGGGAAGAATTCGACACCTTGGCGTGAGCAGAAGTCTGCTCCAGAGTTGAGCCGTGTTGTTACTCTCACCTTCCTACTCTCTCTGAACACATCCCTAAACAGAGCCACACTGTGCAGGCCTGTGTGTGATCCCACAGCCTTCCTGTTGAGTCTGCCCAAGCATGTCTTGTGCCCACAGGCCTCTGTGGAGGGCCCCAGGGCTTTGCTCTGTAGCTCGGATGTTTGGGGATGTCTTCCTATACCTTTTGGTACAATGGCTGCATCACTGGATTCCAAATCTCCTATTTTCCTCTGGGAGCATGCAGACACATCTTCTCCATCTTCCAGAAGCAAAGGTCTGGGCTGGGAAGGTGGCTCAGTGGTAGAGTGCTTACCTAGCATGCATGAAGCCCTGGGTTTAATTCCTCAGTACCACATAGAAAAACCTAGCAGTGGTGCTGTGGCTCCAGTGGTAGAGTGCTAGCCTTGAACAAAAGAAGCTCAGGGACAGCGCCCAGGCCCTGAAATCAGTGCCCAGCTCCAGGACTGGCAAAAAAAGAACAAAAAAGAAGCAAAGGTCTCTTGGGGAGGTGAGAGGGCAGCGCAGCCAGCTCAGTCCAGACACATGTCCACTCCAGGGCCTGCCTTCTTATCCCTGCTAGATGTGTCTTGGTTTTGACTAAGCTACGTGTTTTCTAGATTAGTAGATTTGTAGATACTATCCTTCCTTAGTTCCAAGAATATTCTCTTCGCGCGTGTGTGTGTGTGTGTGTGTGTGTGTGTCTATGTGTACACAAATGTGTGTGTGTGTGTGTACATGCGCTGGTACAGGGCTTGAACACAGCTTCTTTTGCTCACAGCTGGCACCCTATCACTTGGGACTCCGAATCCTGGCTTCACAATTTCTGAGCACATGCTCTTTGGAATTGTATCTGCAGCAGTTCTTGGCATCCTGGGTTTACTTCTCCTCCAAAGGGGACTTATGCTCCAGCTGTGTGCTTGGGGGCTCCATCCTCCCAGAGGGTACTTTAAGCTGAGCCTTGTGCTTGCAGCCCTGGAAACACCAGATAGGGAGCTGTGCCAGTCAAGGGATTGAAGAAGCCCAGCGGCAGGGAAGTTGCCAAGATCCTTCTTCCGGCCAGTGTAATTCATCCATAGCATGCCACCCCTGTGTCTGCGGTCCAGCGCGCCGCACGGTCCATAGTCATGCCACCCCTGTGTCTGTGGTCTGGCGCTCCACAGGACTGCCAGGAGGGCCACTCTATTAAAACAGAGCCAGAGTCAGGATTAGTGGCCTCTGACGGCCTGTCCGGCTCAGCCAGCGTTGACACGGGTGAGGAACTCTCTCTGAGGTCTTTTCTTCGGTGCTGGGAGGCCCTGGGCCCCTTGCTGGTCATTCTGTGGGCTCTGGCCCAGAGTGTCCACTCTTGGGGGAGTGTCTCGGAAGGAACAGCGCCACCGTCACACGAGTGTCAGCATTTCACCCCGAATGTGAACGGTCACCCCAGCCTTCTTAGACA
This sequence comes from Dipodomys spectabilis, assembly GCF_019054845.1. Classification (NCBI taxonomy): domain Eukaryota; kingdom Metazoa; phylum Chordata; class Mammalia; order Rodentia; family Heteromyidae; genus Dipodomys; species Dipodomys spectabilis. The sequence goes on from NW_024870861.1 coordinate 453,824, forward strand.
CTGACTAACAGTCAGAACCTAGTCCCCAGACGGGGTCCGGCCCGCTCGGCCGGGGCCTGGTTCCCAGACCCTGTGCTGCGCAGCCGTGCCCCTCTCTGGCCTGTTTCCTGTGGGTGCAGTCTTTCAGGAGCCACTTGGGGCAGCTGGAGGGGGTGTGGCAGCCCCCCAGGAGGCAAATCCGGCTCTGGGCCGCGGGCAGGGCTGAGGGGAACCCTCTCCTCCAGGTGACCCACAGGCTGGGCCTGGACTCGCTGGCGCCCTTCAACCCCAAGGAGAGAATCATCGAGTGAGGCCCCTCCCGCCCCTCCCGCCCCTCCCGCCCCCGCCCCTCCCAGGCCCAGAGCCCCGCCCCCGCCCCCCCCAGGCCCAGAGCCACGCCCTGCCTGGCCCAGAGCCCCGCCCCCGCCATGGCCCAGAGCCACGCCCCCACCCCGCCCAGGCCCAGAGCCACGCCCTGCCTGGCCCAGAGCCCCGCCCCCGCCCCGCCCCGCCCCAGAGCCCCGCCCCCGCCGTGGCCCAGAGCCCCGCCCCTGCCCCACCCAGACCCAGAGCCCCGCCCCTCCCAGGCCCAGAGCCACGCCCCCACCCCGCCCAGGCCCAGAGCCACGCCCTGCCTGGCCCAGAGCCCCGCCCCTCCCAGGCCCAGAGCCACGCCCCCACCCCGCCCAGGCCCAGAGCCACGCCCTGCCTGGCCCAGAGCCCCGCCCCTCCCAGGCCCAGAGCCACGCCCCCACCCCGCCCAGGCCCAGAGCCATGCCCTGCCTGGCCCAGAGCCCCGCCCCCGCCATGGCCCAGAGTCCCGCCCCTGCCCCACCCAGAGCCCCGCCCCCGCCCAGGCCCAGAGCCCCGCCCAGGCCCAGAGCCCCGCCCCAGCCCCGCCCAGAGCCCGGCCCCGCCCAGGCCCAGAGCCCCGCCCCCCGCAGGTACCTGGTGCCCGAGGACGCCGGGCGGAGCCTGCTGGACGGGTCCCTGCGCGCCTTCATCCGCGAGGTGGGCGCACGCTCTGCGGCCCCGGGGGGCGGCTCGGTGGCGGCGACTGTGGCGGCCATGGTGAGTGCGGGAGGGGGGGACCCGCGGAGGGGGCCCGGGGAGGGGGCCCGGGGAGGGGACTTGGGGAGGGGACTTGGGGAGGGGGCCCGGGGAGGGGGCCCGGGGAGGGGACTTGGGGAGGGGACTTGGGGAGGGGGCCCGGGGAGGGGGCCCGGGGAGGGAACCCGGGGAGGGGGTCCGGGGAGAGGACTTGGGGAGGGGGCCCGGGGAGGGAACCCGGAGGGAACTTGGGGAGGGAACTTGGGGAGGTGACTTGGGGAGGTGACTTGGGGAGGTGGCCCACGGCCCGGCCTCGCAGGGCACGGCACTGGGCTCCATGGTGGCCCAGATGACCTACGGGCGGCGCCGGTTCGAGCACCTGGACCCCACCATGCGGCGCCTGATCCCCGCCTTCCACGCGGCCTCCATGCGCCTGGCGGCGCTGGTGGACGAGGACGCGCAGGCCTTTGTCGGCTGCCTGGTGAGCGCGCGCGGGGGGCCACGCGAGCCCGCAGGGAGGCCCGACGGGAGGCCGGGACAGGGAGGCTGAGACCAGGCTAGGGGGCTGGGGGGGAGAAGAGAGGGTCGGGCCTGGGGGGGAGGAGAGCTGGGCCCCCAGCCTCCCCAGAGATGTGCCGAACCCAGAGGCCACCCCACCCAGAGAGGGAGGAAGGAGAGACCCCAAACGAGCTCTGCCTGCGCAAGGGAAGTCAAGGAGAGCTGGAGATGAACAGCCAGCGGGAGACAGTGCGCTGGAGAGGAGCTGCAGGAGGGCCAAGGGAAGGGACACCGGCTCCACTGTGGCAGCCGAGGACGGGAGACACCGGCCGGCAGAAAGAACTGAGCACAGCATCCACCTTGAGCTAAACTGTAAATTGAGGGACAATCTTAGTTACTAATTTGAAGACATAATATTTAGGGAACAGGTAGAGAGAACAGTAAGTAGATAAATGAAAAAAGACAGGGAAGAAGGTGAAAATAAACACCAAAGGTGTCTGAAAAGCACAAAATAGTGTGGCCAAGAGCCGCAGAGGGGCCACCACACAAACCACACCCACATGTGAACCCGAAATTGGTTCACGTTGCTGTGCATGCTGGAGTTCCCAATGACAGAAGGACCCTACCAAGTACATGAAAGATTTCCAGATGGACCTAGACGGGACGGAGGGTGGGCAGTGGGGACAGGAGGGGACGGAGGGTGGGCAGAGGGTGACAGAAGAGGACGGAGGGTGGGCAGAGGGGACAGGAGGGGAGGGAGGGTGGGCAGTGGGGACAGGAGGGGACGGAAGGTGGGCAGTGGGGACAGGAGGGGACGGAGGGTGGGCAGTGGGGACAGGAGGGGACGGAGGGTGGGCTGTGGGGACAGGAGGGATGGAGGGTGGGCAGAGGGGACAGGAGGGGATGGAGGGTGGACAGTGGGGACAGGAGGGGACGGAGGGTGGGCAGAGGGTGACAGAAGAGGACGGAGGGTGGGTAGTGGGGATAGAAGGGGACAGGGTGGGCAGAGGGTGACAGGAGGGGACGGAGGGTGGGCAGTGGGGACAGGAGGGGACGGAGGGTGGGCTGTGGGGACAGGAGGGATGGAGGGTGGGCAGAGGGGACAGGAGGGGATGGAGGGTGGACAGTGGGGACAGGAGGGGACGGAGGGTGGGCAGAGGGTGACAGAAGAGGACGGAGGGTGGGCAGTGGGGATAGAAGGGGACAGGGTGGGCAGAGGGTGACAGGAGGGGACGGAGGGTGGGCAGTGGGGACAGGAGGGGACGGAGGGTGGGCAGTGGGGACAGGAGGGGACGGAGGGTGGGCAGAGGGTGACAGAAGAGGACGGAGGGTGGGCAGTGGGGACAGGAGGGGACGGAGGGTGGGCAGTGGGGACAGGAGGGGACGGAGGGTGGGCAGTGGGGACAGGAGGGGAGGGAGGGTGGGCAGAGGGTGACAGAAGAGGACGGAGGGTGGGCAGTGGGGATAGAAGGGGACAGGGTGGGCAGAGGGAAAACCTCTGGGCTTCTTGGCATCGTGCCACTGCTTATGTGTTGTTTGAAATGGCTGTGGGTGCTGGAGGGTGTGGCATCTGTGGGAGGGATCCTGGGCAGAATTCAGAAGACCTCCTGGACCTCAGTCTTCCTCTCAGGACCCAGTGCCTGTCCTCCCAGGCACCTGTGGGTCTCTGACTTCGCAGTGTGGCCGTCCCCTAAGGGGTGATGCCAAGAACTGTACGGCACAGATCTCAGAAGCTCTTCCCCCCAGAGAACGTGTCTGCCCTGTAGCCTTTCCTGTGGCCTACCCTGTGGTCTGCCCCGACATGTCACTGTCTACCCTGTCACTGCTGCCGACATGTGTCCCAGGGAACAGCCCTGATCACTGTGAGGTGTTATTTGTTCTTTGTACTGTCAGGAGGCCATGAAGCTGCCCAGGAGCACTCCTGAGGAGAGGAGCAGGTGAGCAACCTGGGTGGAGGAGAGCTGATGCCCTGGCCCAGCCCCAACAGAAGCACCGAGGGACCTGTGCCCGATCCTGCTTAGGTTCTGCCTGCTCAGCCTGCAGGGAGGAGTCAGGGGCAGAGGGCCCTGCACCCAGCTACCTCCAGCAATCTCCTCCAGATACGCAGCCTCCCCAGAGCCAGGCTCACACCAGCACCCTCCCCCTCCACACCCGTGGCCTCCCCAGAACCAGGCTCACACCAGCACCCTCCCCCTCCACACCCGTGGCCTCCCCAGAGCCAGGCTCACACCAGCAACCTCCTCCTCCAGACACGTGGCCTCCCAGAGCCCAGCTCACACCAGCACCCTCCTCCCCCAGACACGCGGCCTCCCCAGAGCCAGGCTCACACCAGCACCCTCCTCCCCCAGACACGTGGCCTCCCAGAGCCCAGCTCACACCAGCACCCTCCTCCCCCAGACACGCGGCCTCCCAGAGCCCAGCTCACACCAGCACCCTCCTCCTCCAGACACATGGCCTCCCCAGAGCCAGGCTTACAGCCGCACCCTCCTCCAGACACATGGCCTCCCCAGAGCCAGGCTTACAGCCGCACCCTCCGCCAGACACATGGCCTCCCCAGAGCCAGGCTTACACCAGCACCCTCCTCCAGACACGTGGCCTCCCAGAGCCCAGCTCACACCAGCACCCTCCTCCTCCAGACACGTGGCCTCCCCAGAGCCAGGCTTACAGCCGCACCCTCCTCCAGACACATGGCCTCCCCAGAGCCAAGCTTACAGCCGCACCCTCCTCCTCCAGACACGTGGCCTCCCAGAGCCCAGCTCACACCAGCACCCTCCTCCTCCACACACACGTGGCCTCCCAGAGCCTGGCTCACACCAGCACCCTCCTCCTCCAGACACGTGGCCTCCCAGAGCCAGGCTCACACCAGCACCCTCCTCCTCCAGACACGTGGCCTCCCAGAGCCCAGCTCACACCAGCACCCTCCTCCACCACACACGTGGCCTCCCCAGAGCCCAGCTCACACCAGCACCCTCCTCCTCCAGACACGTGGCCTGCCAGAGCCCAGCTCACACCAGCACCCTCCTCCACACATGTGGCCTCCCCAGAGCCAGGCTTATACCAGCACCCTCCTCCCCCAGACACGTGGCCTCCCAGAGCCCAGCTCACACCAGCACCCTCCTCCCCCAGACACGTGGCCTCCCAGAGCCTGGCTCACACCAGCACCCTCCTCCTCCAGACACATGGCCTCCCCAGAGCCCAGCTCACACCAGCATCCTCCTCCTCCAGACACGTGGCCTCCCAGAGCCCAGCTCACACCAGCACCCTCCTCCACACACGTGGCCTCCCAGAGCCAGGCTCACACCAGCACCCTCCTCCTCCACACACGTGGCCTCCCAGAGCCCAGCTCACACCAGCACCCTCCTCCAGACACGTGGCCTCCCAGAGCCAGGCTCACACCAGCACCCTCCTCCTCCAGACACGTGGCCTCCCAGAGCCAGGCTCACACCAGCACCCTCCTCCTCCACACATGTGGCCTCCCAGAGCCCAGCTCACACCAGCACCCTCCTCCTCCACACACGTGGCCTCCCCAGAGCTAGGCTCACACCAGCACCCTCCTCCTCCAGACACGTGGCCTCCCAGAGCCCAGCTCATACCAGCACCCTCCTCCTCCAGACACGCGGCCTCCCCAGAGCCAGGCTTACACCAGCACCCTCCTCCTCCAGACACGTGGCCTCCCAGAGCCAGGCTCACACCAGCACCCTCCTCCTCCACACACACGTGGCCTCCCAGAGCCCAGCTCACACCAGCACCCTCCTCCTCCAGACACGTGGCCTCCCAGAGCCCAGCTCACACCAGCACCCTCCTCCACACACGTGGCCTCCCAGAGCCCAGCTCACACCAGCACCCTCCTCCTCCAGACACGTGGCCTCCCAGAGCCAGGCTCACACCAGCACCCTCCTCCTCTACACATGTGGCCTCCCAGAGCCCAGCTCACACCAGCACCGTCCTCCACACACGTGGCCTCCCCAGAGCCAGGCTCACACCAGCACCCTCCTCCTCCAGACACGCGGCCTCCCAGAGCCCAGCTCATACCAGCACCCTCCTCCTCCAGACACGCGGCCTCCCAGAGCCCAGCTCATACCAGCACCCTCCTCCTCCAGACACGTGGCCTCCCAGAGCCAGGCTCACACCAGCACCCTCCTCCTCCACACACACGTGGCCTCCCAGAGCCCAGCTCACACCAGCACCCTCCTCCTCCACACACGTGGCCTCCCAGAGCCCAGCTCACACCAGCACCCTCCTCCTCCACACACGTGGCCTCCCAGAGCCCAGCTCACACCAGCACCCTCCTCCTCCACACACGCGGCCTCCCCAGAGCCCAGCTCACACAGCACCCTCCTCCTCCAGACACGTGGCCTCCCAGAGCCAGGCTCACACCAGCACCCTCCTCCTCCAGACACGTGGCCTCCCAGAGCCAGGCTCACACCAGCACCCTCCTCCTCCAGACACGTGGCCTCCCAGAGCCAGGCTCACACCAGCACCCTCCTCCTCCAGACACGTGGCCTCCCAGAGCCAGGCTCATACCAGCACCCTCCTCCTCCAGACACGTGGCCTCCCAGAGCCCAGCTCACACCAGCACCCTCCTCCTTCACACTCGTGGCTTCCCAGAGCCCAGCTCATAGCAGTACTCTTTCCCTCCAGACACGTGGCTGCCCTGCAGGAGGGGCTGAGGCAGGCAGTATCTGTGCCGCTTGCCCTGGCAGAGACCGTGTCTTCGCTGTGGCCGGTGCTTCAGGAGCTGGCCCTGTGTGGGAATCTGGCCTGCCTGTCAGATCTGCAGGTACACGTGCATGGGGCGCGGGTGGCCTCTGGTAGAGGCCTTGGCCTTCTTCTCCAGCTGGGCTGGCTCCTTTGGTTTGTGTTTTGAGCCCAACTTGCAGTGTGGAGCCTCTGTCTTCCGTGGGCTGGGTGCCAGCTGCTCCGAGGCTTGTTGCAAGCTGCCCGGTGGCCGGGAGCCTCCAGAGCCCCTGGCTGAACAACACTTCAGGCAGCCGCCCCTCCCTCTTCCTGTCCCTGTCCCAGTAGTCATCTGGATTCACCCCATGTCTCCTGTGTAGACAGGCCAGGACAGAACCACGGCTCTGTTTCTGCAGCCACCCTGGACCCGATGCCCACAGGTCTTTGCAGGAAGAACGACAGCTTTCAGTAGTGCATCCCAGACCCAGAGAAGTGGCCCTCGGTCCCCAGAGGACTTCCTTGGGGACAGAGGGTGCAGCTCAGAGAGACAGCTTTGCTTCTGGGCTGTGGCCTTGCTTCCAGTTTGTCAGCGCACAGGCCCCAGGGCCCACATCTGCTCTGCTAAGAGGTTTCCACTCACAGCTCAGAAGTCAGGCTGGGTCTCTGTGTGGGGCAGTGGCAGGGCCCCCAGGTGTGAGGGTAAGGCATCCATCGGGGCCTGACCTGGCCCTTAGTGGAGCCCTGGCTGAGGCTGCTTGCTCAGTGGATTTCTGAGGGGCGAAGTCTCTGGTCTGGGCAGTCCTGAATCCAAGAGTCAGCTCCATTCCCTGGTGTTTCCCCAGGTGGCAGCCAAAGCCTTGGAGATGGGTGTCTTTGGTGCATACTTCAACGTGCTTATCAACCTGAAGGATGTGACAGATGATGCGTTTAAGGGCCAGGTGGGCAGACTGGGCCTGGGACAGGCAGGGTTCAGAGGCTTGCGTCCCCCCTCGTGGGCAGGCCAGCTGGAGGTGGGCAAGGCTTTGGGTCAGTGCTCTCTGGGAGCTGCCCAGCCCCTTCCCCGGGGAAGTCTGTGCACTGGGCCTGAGGAGCAGCGGGTAGAAAGACCCGAACAGATTGCACCAAACCTGTGCCTGTGGCACCGTGCAGGACCTGGCCGTGTCAGGCCGGGAACCACAGCGGTGGTCTCCACAGCACCGTCGGAACACACGCCCACCAGGCCGAAGCACAGCGCCTTGAGTGGGGCTTGGCTCAGTGCTAGAGCGTTTCCTAGCAGGCCTGACGCCCTGGGTTCAATCCTCGGTCTCTGTCCCCCCCACACCCCCACTTCTGCCTCTCACACAGTTTGGTGGCATTTAACACACAGCCTTGTGTGGCCACTACCTCTAACATGTTCCAGAATATTCTCATTCCACTGAAGGAAGCCTAGCCCCAGCCCTGACACTGTTCCGTGGCATCTCTCTACTGGACCTTAATTCTAGTATGGGGTGGTGGCAATGGGTCTCTTCCGGGCTGTGTGTCACTGTCCTGCCGTGGTGGTGGGCACGTCCCTCCCCTGACCAGTTGAGGAAAGAAGAGCGGAGCGGAGTCTGCAAGGTCGCTGTCCCCGGAGCTCTCGTCCACATCGAGAAGCCTGCCGGAAGCAGCTTTGATGACCCCATTACCTGGGGGCGGGCAGCAGGGAGGTGGCTGTGGAAGCCGGGCCCACAGGGCAGCTGTGGGGTGGGCAGCATCTCGGGGAGGGCAGGCTGGGGGGCGGGCAGCGTCTCGGGGAGGGCAGGCTGGGGGGCGGGCAGCGTCTCGGGGAGGGCAGGCTGGGGGGCGGGCAGCGTCTCGGGGAGGGCAGGCTGGGGGGCGGGCAGCGTCTCGGGGAGGGCAGGCTGGGGGGCGGGCAGCGTCTCGGGGAGGGCAGGCTGGGGGGCGGGCAGCGTCTCGGGGAGGGCAGGCTGGGGGGCGGGCAGCGTCTCGGGGAGGGCAGGCTGGGGGGCGGGCAGCGTCTCGGGGAGGGCAGGCTGGGGGGCGGGCAGCGTCTCGGGGAGGGCAGGCTGGGGGGCGGGCAGTGTCTCGGGGAGGGCAGGCTGGGGGGCGGGCAGTGTCTCGGGGAGGGCAGGCTGGGGGGCGGGCAGTGTCTCGGGGAGGGCAGGCTGGGGGGCGGGCAGTGTCTCGGGGAGGGCAGGCTGGGGGGCGGGCAGTGTCTCGGGGAGGGCAGGCTGGGGGGCGGGCAGTGTCTCGGGGAGGGCAGGCTGGGGGGCGGGCAGTGTCTCGGGGAGGGCAGGCTGGGGGGCGGGCAGTGTCTCGGGGAGGGCAGGCTGGGGGGCGGGCAGTGTCTCGGGGAGGGCAGGCTGGGGGGCGGGCAGTGTCTCGGGGAGGGCAGGCTGGGGGGCGGGCAGTGTCTCGGGGAGGGCAGGCTGGGGGGCGGGCAGTGTCTCGGGGCAGGAGCGTGGCCATGGCAGGGTAGAGGTGATACCTGTCTGTCAGATCTGCCGGCAGGCTCAGGTGACACTCCCTCTGTGTCTGTCAGATCCGCCAGCGCATCTCCAGCCTCCTGCAGGAAGCCCAGGCCCAGGCCGCGTCGGTGCTGGACAGCCTGGCAGCACGTGGAGAGTGACAGTGGCCGATGTCCATAGCTGTGACCCCCATCTGCCCACAGCCCCAGATCTCAGCATGGTGTGGGCTGGGGCCAAAAATGGGAGGGGGAGGGGGCCTGTCTGATGTCTGTGGGTACACGGCCACCTTCTGTCACCGGGGCCTCCAGTAAAGTTCATGGCAAACCTGTGCACTGTGCTTGCGTTTGGGCAGAGCTGAGAACATGGGCTGGGAGGAGGGCGAGGACAGAGGCCTCTGGCCTTGCGTGGAGGTGACAGCCGGAGCTGCAGGGTCCCCCATGCAGCGTGTTTGGGACCCAGGAGGCTCTGGTCAGGGCCTAGGGTGACCGACTGAGGGCTGAGCCCTGGCGGGTGGAAGACCTTGGGGCGCAAGGCTCTTGCTCTGGCAGCATGGAGCCGCTCAGGGCCCCAGCTCCAGCCCACCCTTGTCCTTCCTGGAGCTCCATCCCCTCAGCCTCCCTGCTGGACGCACCTCTGGCTTAGAGGTTCCAATAATCAAGCAGTTCTCACAGATGCACCATTGCGTGAAAGCCCCAGAGGAAGGGTTGTATTTGTGATGGGACAACACAGGACACTAAAAACGTGATTTGAGTCAGATGCGGTGGCTCACATCTGTAATCTTAGCTACTCAGGAGGCTGAGATCTGAGGATAGTTGTTCAAAGCCAAAGTCTGAAACTCTCATCTCCAATTAACCAGGGGAATAAAAGCCAGAGGTAGAGATGTGACTCAAGCAGCATAACACCAGCTTTGAGCAAAAAAGCCAAGTGAGAAGCTGCGGCCTTGAGGCCAAGCCCCACTACCAGCTCTCTCCCTCAAAAAGGGAGAATGATTTTGGGGTGCATTCTTCTTCTTTGCCCCTGTGGGAGATGAGATGGGACTTGAACTCGCTGCCTGTCGGTGACGCTTTACCCTCACTGCCAGCAGAGTCACACGTTCAACCCGACATTCTTGAGCAAAGCAGAAAACTTAAGTATCTCTGGGACAGATTTTGCTGATCAGAAAATCGAGTTCCCTTGTTTCTGGAGAGATAGCCTCACTTGTGCGCAGTGGTGAGAACCACGTCCATGGTGTGTGGCCGGCCGGGTGTGGGCTGTCCATCAGAACACAAGGCCCCATGCCGGCCTCGTGGACAACGCACCCTATGAGCCGGCCCGCGAGCGGCCTGCGTGGCAGCGGAAGCCGCATGGGGCTGGCTGGTGAGGCCCAGGACAGCCCTGCCCTGCCGGCCCTGAGGGTGTCCATTGTGCCTGTGAGGGCACAGGCTCAGGTCCTGAACTTGTCCCAGGCACCGCGAGCTGCTAGCCAGGGCGGGACGCGGCCCTGCTGGCGTGCCTCCCGGGGCGCTGCTGCGGCGGGCAGCTCTTAGCCTTGGTGCTCCGGCCCCTGCTCCTGCCCTGAGTGGATGAGGCAGGAGGAGCTGCCCCAGGTGGACAAGGCCATGCTCCTCCAGGGCCACCAGCCGAGCCTCTGTTGGTGTGCCCGCACCTCTGGTGAGCTGGCACTCATGTGGGGGTCAGGGGTGATGAGGCTCCCAGGCTGGCCCTCCCACAGTGCGGGCATGGGTGCTGCGTGCGGTCGGGGGGGGGTCACTAGTGAGACCGCCAGGGCTGGCTGTGGGTCAGCCCCTCGGCCCCTGGGGATGTGTGCTGTCCTTTGTGACGCACCTGAGCCTCCGGATCTCAGGAGCTGGCACCTGTGCTCAGAGGGGGGCTGTGGGCATGGCCCTGCCCCGGGCAGTTGAGGAAAAGAGCAGAGCGGAGTCTGCAGGGTCACCCAGCCCGGCTGTCCCCTGGAGTGAAGTTATCAGAGGACTGGAAGAAACGGTGTGTGGGAGAGGAGGAGGATCTGGTCTGGAGAGGAAAGGCAGGGAGGCTGGGGGTCAAGGCGTCCAACCCATCTCGCTTCTAATGGGACTGGCGGGTACAGATGGGACGGCAGAGTTCTGGTTATAGAATCAGCGACAGTGTTACACAGCCTGGACACTGTACCAGGCACAGGCGCCCCTGCCTCCGGGCCGAGCCTCCTCAAGGGATGGATACACCTTTACTGATCCAGTGGGACTTGTGATTCCTAAAGAGTTCACAACAGCTGAAAATACTGGTTAAGGAAAACTTTCACTTAATGTCACCTGCTAAGAACCTCAACAGAAAGTTACCCACTGTCTTGAAAACAATAGAATGAGGACTTTGGATGCCAACCAACACAGAATACCGTGAAGCCCACGAAGAGCTGTGTGGCCAGACACCTGGAGCCGTGAGGTGTAAGGCCCGGCTGGCCCCTGCCAGCAGAGGGCCCTGGCTCAGCTCATGCCTGGTCCATCCCTGGACACCAGGTCTCCGGAGCTGTGTTGGGACACAGGGCAGGATCTCGTAGGCAAGCCTCTAGCTGTGAACTGCAGCCCAGCCCAGGACATTAGGCTATGCACAGACCTGTGCATCCCTGACAACAAGGAGATTACCTACCCCAGGAGCCGATAATCCCATGAGGAGCCTCCTGAGGGTGAGAAAGGCCTAGCAGTCCAAGAGAACAAAATCCCCCGACCGCATAATAAATGAATAAATGTCTGGCCACAATCTGTCCTGTCCACCCACCATCTTCTGTCCTCCACAGGATGGAGATCCATGCAAGCCACCGGAGAGGTGGAGGGTGCCCTGCGGAAGAACTGAAGACAAGAGTGTGTCCATGAGGAGGCTGGGCAGCCAGTCCTGGCCAGTGGTGTGTCAGTGGTCTGAGTGTCCTCCAAGAGGCCCAAGAGGTGAGAGGAAGGCAGGGGGTAGGGACACCAGGGGATGGGTTCAGCGCCTTTATTGGGCACAGTGTATGACATGGGCTCTTTGAGCTCAGGATGGGAGCAGGGTGTACCAGGGCCCAGGGAGGGCTGGCAGAAGGCCGTGGGAGGTGCTGCAGGGTGAGGGAGGGCGGCCGGAGCTGGGTAGCAGAGACAGGGACCGGGAAAGTGGGTCCTGGGGGCCGCTGCAGCTCTCACAGGCTCGAGCTGTGTGGGCAAGATGGAGGGGAGGGGCACATCAGAAAGCCACAGGGGTCAGGGTCTGGGGCGCAGGGTCCTCCGGTCCTGACCTTGGGAGCAGGGTTCTCCTCCGCCTGGAGGCCCAGCGTGCCCGAGCACCAGGGAGGGGGCCGGCCGCTAACAGATCCAGCGGATGAACCTGTCGAAGAAGCCGGGCTGCACCAGGCTGTCGAAGTCCTTCTCCCGGAAGATGGCTGCCCTGTCCCCCAGGGCGATCTTGGTGAGCACGTCCATGTCCACATCGCCGCCCACGGCCACCACGGTGGGCACCACGTTCTGCTTGCGCATGGAGTGCACGGCCTCATCCAGGCTGTGGTTGCCGGTGACACCGTCGGTGAGGAAGACGAAGTTGAGCTCGGCCAGGCGCCGGGCACCGCGGGCGCGCCCGGCCACGTCATTGATGGCCCCCACCACGCCCGCGCCCACGTGCGAGAAGGAGTTGAGGTAGGTGGCGCTGCCCAGCGCCTCGCGGATGGCCGCGGGGTCGGAGCTCAGCGGGAAGACCACGCGCTGCTCGCGGGGACCCCCGAACTGCAGCAGCGCCAGGCGGGCACGCAGAGGGTCCGCGTCCCCCTGAGCCAGTGGCAGGCGCCGCGCCACCTCCTCCACAAAGCCCAGCGCCTTGTGGAAGTTCCGCTCGCCCAGCCGCTCCGAGCCGTCCAGCAGGAAGACCACGTCCACCGGCCGCTGCGCACACTGGGCCACCGACAGCTCTGCGGGGGAGATGCGCGTGGGTGGGGGCCGGCGGGCGGGGGCAGACCCCATCCTCGCACACCCCCCCCCGTAGACACCGGGCCTCCCAGGGGACCCTCACCGGCCTGTGTGTCAGAGACCACAGGGTAGGACCTACCCACACCTCAGGCCCCTCCGGTGGGAGGGAGCTGGGAATGGGCTGATCCCCACAAACCCTTGACTCCATTGCGCACACCTCCGTGCTGCAAAACCCAGGGATAGGGGCCCTGGGGGCGTCCATTACAGACAGACACACACCACCAGAGGCCCCGATGCAGGCCCGCCTGCCGGTGCCATCACGCTTGCCAGGCCAGCGCCCGGCCAGTGGGCCCAGCTCCCCACCCGCCGGTGGCCAGGCCCCCCCTTGTGGATGTCAGCTCTCATATACTCGTTTAACACCTCGGACCAGGGCAGTGAGGGTCTGCGGGCAGATGGAAGCTACCTCACCACACAGCTTATTTTGGTGCAGAACACCCCCAAGAGCTTGCTGAAGGCAGTGCTGGATGTCCCCTCCCCCCCCCTTGGACAGACATGCTCATGGCTGTCACCACAGACACCGAGATGGATGTGCAGGGGGGTGGCTGGCTCTGGGGAGTTTCCTAGCAGCCGTGGAAGACCAGAGGAAGGGCAGCAGGAGAGACGCGGGGCACTCTGGGCTCTGTGCCCCCTGTGTGGGAGGGGCCCTTCTCCCTGCATTTCCTCTCATAGGAAGTCTGGCTCTGCTGCCCTGAAGTGGTGGGGGTTTGGCCTCCTAGGAATATGGGCCCTGCCCTGGCGCAGGCCGCCTGGGCCTCAGCCGTCTTCCTGCATCTGAGCTTGCTGGGAGGCAGCAACTTTGCCGCGGGACCTGGCCCAGGGTGTCCTGATAGCTCGGCTCAGGCAGCCCAAGTTCTGCCCTGTGGTGCTCGCGGGTAAGTGGAGGCTGGGCGGTGGGGACACAGATACCCGGCGAGGGGCCACCGGCTCGCCGTGTTGGTGACTGGGCCTAACAGGAATGACGCAGGCTCAGATGCGTTGTGTGTCAGCACGCTGGGTCCCAGGAAGGCTACCATAGCCTGTTACTTTCCCACAGTGCCTGGTGACCAGGACACAGGTGACCCCGCACATGGGTCAGCGCCCCACCAGCCTCTCTGAGGCTCCACTTGCCGTGGCAGGGGAGGCCTCCCTGGACTGAGCGCGCGGTCCTTCCCCACATGGGCGTCCTGGCCTGGACACGGTCAGCTCGTGATGGCCATGCCCTCCCCACAGACCCCCGGGGAGGCGGTGGTAGGTGCCAAAGAAGAAGCATCCCGGCCTTAAGCTCAACGCTTGCTTGAATGAGAGGGAGGGTGAGACACAAGAGAGGCCATGAGAAGGGTGGAATGCTGCCCAGCCCAAGACAGCTGCACTTCCAGACAGAAGCAGGAAGAGCCCTGCGCCCCCAGAAGACAGCACCGCCCTAGACGGAGAGTGGGTGCCTGTTGTCCTGGGCCTAAGAAGCAGACTGCAGGGGAGGGGTCAGCTGACTGCCGGGCGGCCGGGGCTCAGCAGAGCGCCAGTGCTGCCTCAGGGTCACCCGTGATGTCTCTGTGCACCAGCTTAAAGGTGTCAATGAACAGCTGTGTCCAGTCCTGCCGCGCCACCCCCGTGGCAAACTTGGCCCGCTCCGCCGTATAAACCATCACAGCCACCAGATGGGAGTAGGTGGCCGGGTGCTGCGTGAACTCCGTGGCATTGAGCAACTGCCGGATCAGGGGGATGGTCCTGGGGAAGGTGCGTTCTGGACCCTCTTCCGTTCGGAGGAAGGTGACCCAGGGCTCGCTCCCAGGCCTCGGTCCATCTGCAAGGGAGGGCCCAGAGAAGGCTTTGAGGGCCTTGGTGTGCAAGGGGCCTCAGCCCTCCTCGGGCCTTTCTGCGGGGAGCAGAGTTAGGACGGCGGTGAGGGGTGGTGAGTAGCCCCTAGGAGGCAGGTGGGCAGAGGAGATGGGGTACCTGGCCCAGACAGGAGGTAGGCAGAAGTGGAAAAGCCGTCAGGAAGCAGTGCTACCAAAGAGAGCCCTGGCCTTGCTGCACCACACCCCAGACCTGCAGGGGACCGGCACAGAGCAGCTCCACCCAAGCCCCACAGAGAAGGGAGCAGACACAAACACTCTGCCAGTTCAAGGCCACGTTCCCAGGAAAAGCCAGCTAATGAAAGCCCCCGGGGGAAGCCCACATAACCATTGTTTTCAACCTTCAGAGATGTGATCCGCTGCCTCTCCAGCCTGGCTGGAGGGTGTCCCAGAAGCAAACCCTCGGGGAACACCCTCTCCCCCTTTCTGTGTGTCCTCTCCCTTTTCCCAAGTCTCTGTTCCTCTTTTTCAAGGTCTTTGCCTTTCTCTCACTACATCTCATCTTTTTTTATCTCCACATCTCTGTCCCCTTCTCTGTCTGGTCCCAGGCTGCTGGGGAAGGCCTGACTCCAAAAGCATCTTGGTTAGACTTGCTCTATTGTCTCTGGTCACAAAGAAATAATTAGCAAACCTAGAGCCCTTTGAAGGCTCGTGGGACCATGTTTGAACCAAGACATTGACAAGGATGGTCACCCAGGACATGGTACCGGCACCTTCTAACCTCACGTCGTAGCTGGTGCCTGGCTGCCATGCTAACCTTCCTTGAGATGTCTCTTGGCCACGGAGGAGGGTGAGCATGGCTAGGCTCAGTGGAAAGGGGCGAGGCGGGAGGCGGAGGGCAGAATCTCTCAGAGGCAGCCTGGGGTGGTCCTTCCTGCTCTGGTAGGACTGCCCAGCCCAGTCCTGGAGGACACTTCACCTGGACAGCAGCACTGCCCGGGACAAGCCAGACACAGACCTCAGAAGCTGCAACCAACAGCCCTCTGAACACAGTCAACTCCTCAGTGAGCCGCTGCCACCCGGCCTGTGACGAAGGGCCACGCGAGCTCGTCAGGGGGGACGCCAGCCCACTCTGCACCCTCCATCTCGACACTCGCACGTCAGCCACAGAACAGGTGGAGATGTACGTGACAAGGCCCAGCACCCCATCACGAGCTCCCAGGCCCCAGGAGGAGACGCCTGCGGGCCCGGCCCGTGTGGAGACAGCCCCAGACACGCCTGTGGGCCCGGCCTGTGTGAGCCCCAGACACGCCCCAGACATGCCTGTGGGCCCGGCCTGTGTGAGCCCCAGACACGCCCCAGACACGCCTGTGGGCCCGGCCCGTGTGAGCCCCAGACACGCCTGCGGGCCCGGCCCGTGTGAGCCCCAGACACGCCTGTGGGCCCGCCCGTGTGAGCCCCAGACACACCTGTGGGCCCGCCCGTGTGAGCCCCAGACAGCCCCAGACACGCCTGTGGGCCCGGCCCGTGTGAGCCCCAGACAGTCCCAGACACGCCTGCGGGCCCGGCCCGTGTGAGCCCCAGACAGGCCTGCGGGCCCGGCCCGTGTGAGCCCCAGACACGCCTGCGGGCCCGGCCCGTGTGAGCCCCAGACACGCCTGTGGGCCCGCCCGTGTGAGCCCCAGACACGCCTGTGGGCCTGGCCAGTGTGAGCCCCAGACAGCCCCAGACACGCCTGTGGGCCCGGCCCGTGTGAGCCCCAGACAGTCCCAGACACGCCTGTGGGCCCGGCCCGTGTGAGCCCCAGACAGTCCCAGACACGCCTGTGGGCCCGGCCCGTGTGAGCCCCAGACACACCTGCAGGCCCGGCCCGTGTGAGCCCCAGACACGCCTGCGGGCCCGGCCCGTGTGAGCCCCAGACACGCCTGCAGGCCCGGCCCGTGTGAGCCCCAGACACGCCTGTGGGCCTGGCCCGTGTGGAGACAGCCCCAGACACACCTGTGGGCCCGCCTGTGTGAGCCCCAGACAGTCCCAGACAGGCCTGCGGGCCCGGCCCGTGTGAGCCCCAGACACGCCTGTGGGCCCGCCCGTGTGAGCGCAGGCCCGTGGATCTGAGGGAGGGTACAGTATGTTGTACAGAGGCCTTCATCCACCAAGGCCCTGCTCCCCTGGGGCCTGGCTGGTGGCCGTCGGTGGCTGTGGTGTCCCCTCACCTTTGGTGGAGTTGAGGGCTGGCAGCCCCGGCCAGGCACAACTACAACGGACACTTCCCTGGAATGTTCTGGCTGAACAATGTGAGGATCTGCACCCCAGGGTCACTTGGGGCCTTCCCTCGGGGGCTCAGGCCTGTGCACATTCCCGGTAGCCACGTGGCAGGAGGGGCTGAGGGGCTGGACGCTGGCCTGGTGGGAGGGGCTGCGGGGAGCAGGGCTGAGGATGGCTGCCCGAGCCTGCCAGGCCCCAGCGACACTGCCGGACGAGGCTGCAGACCTGAGCTCCCTTGGCCCGGCCGCTCTGTGCCACCCTCCCAGCCTGTGGGCCACAAACGCTGCTGGCAGGCCAGGAGCCATGGAAGGGGGCTGATGGGTTTGGGGATGCGTTTTACGTTAACCATTCCAGCAGGATTTCCTCCCCAGAGACCAGGAGCTGGCAGGGACCGCGGGAGCTGTCTGGCCCTGGCGCGGTCTGTGCCCTGGCCTGTAGGGGCAACCTCAAGGCCTGTGGACAGGGCTCCTTTGGGGCTGAATTGCCTTTGAGGTCATCAGCGGAGAGCCAAGCACCTCCTTCAACAGGGCTAGGCGGAGGCTCGGCAGTTACCCAGCGCCCTGGAGCCTCTCTGCCCTGCCCCGCTCCTGCCCGCTCCTGGGCTCCACGGCAAGTCTCCCTCAGGAGATGCCTCTCCCAGCATGCCCTCGGCCCCGCACTTCCTGAGCCCCGGCCTGCAGCCTGGAGAGGGAGGCTGCTGCCCTGCAAGGCTGAGGTGGGCCTCCAGGACACTCGCGTTACCTGTTTGGCAGGGAAGCTCTGGACACACGATCTGAGGATCTGGAAGACAGGAAAGATGGTGAGCTTCTTCCCGGTCCTCCGGACAGACCCGCCGGGGGGTGGGGGGGGGGGGTGTCCGTCCGCCCCCGGCACTCACCTGGGCAGAGCACGTCCTCCATGTCGTCAATGAACTTCTCGGCCACGAGGTCGGAGAAGAGCGTCATGTTCCGCACCTGCTGCGGTCTGTCGCAGGCGATGGAGTGCAGGCTCTCGCTCTCGTGCCTCTCGTGGAACATGTCCCCGATGCCGATGGCCGTCACCGTCACGTCGCGGTCGCACAGGGCCCTCAGGCTGAGCTCATCATCCCGTGGGTCGTGGCGGCCGTCCGTGATGACCACCGCGAACACGCGGGTCTTCTTGCGCCGGCTTTCCTTGATGAGCTGGTTGTAGGCGAACTTGAGGGCGGACGGCGTCCAGGTCCCGCCGGCGATCCACTCCAGGTTCTTCACGGCCTCCTTGAAGCTGGACAGGGAGTCGATGCGCTCGTCGTCCAGCTGGATGGCCTCGAAGGTGCCCTCGTGGCTGTACTGCACCACGCCCACGCGTGTCCCTGCGGCAGGCCCGGCGTGAGGGCGCAGCCCGGCGCCCGGCGCCCCCCCGCCGCCTGGCGCCCCCCCGCCGCCGTCCTCCCAAGCCCCCACATCTCCGGACGGGCCGTGGCCGCCCCCCGCTGACCTGTCTCTGACTTGGGGTCCTTGGCGATGGCGCCCAGCCTGTTGACCACGTTGATGACGAAGTTCTTCTCCAGGGTGAAGTTGGTGTAGCCGATGCTCTCCGAGCTGTCAATGACGAAGACCACGTCCAGGGCTCCACAGCGCTTCTCACAGTCTGGGAGGTAGGGCAGGGTCAGGGGCACGCCTTGGTAGGGTCACGGGGCTCCCGCAGGGGCTCCCGCAGGGGCTCCCACAGTGCTTCTCGCAGTCTGGGGCGGGAGGGGCAGCGTCAGGGGCCGTGGGGCTCCCGCAGAGACGCTGGGTGACTCACCACAGCACCCGCATGTCTCCCGCACGTAGGTCATGACGTCACACTCCTGCAACAGTGCCAGGTGCGTCTCAGGGCTCAACACCCGTGTCTAGCGGAGCCGCAGGTGGAGGCACCGCTGTCCCCCCGGCCTCTCGGCCTCACCCCTGCCAAACACCCCCTTTCACCGCTGTGGGTGTGGGAGGAAGAGGTGGCTTCTGACGGCACCGCCCCTGCACCACGTGGTACCTACCGTGAGGCCGGGGTCTCCCGGGGGGCCGGGCTCACCCTAGAGGAGGGGACAGGTGAGCGGTGAGGGCCGCAGGCCGGTGCACACACCCGCGAACACGGGACTGCAGGGCCAAGCGAGGGGTGAAGGCATGAAGACGGCCTACCTCAGGTCCTGGCACGCCCTGTGGTCCGCGGGGTCCCGGCTCACCAGGGGGCCCGGGGTCCGCCTAGGAAGGACAGGCCCGGGGCTAGGAGGAGGGCCTGGGCAAGGCCCCGCCCCTGAGGGCCCCGGCCCCGCCTCTCCTGGGGGCAGGGAGGGCGGGTGATGCCTGACTGAGCCCCCCAACATCTAGTCTGCGTGTCCTGAGCTGCTGCGCGGTCAGAGCCTGGCTTGCTGGACAGCAAGGCCCATGGCAGCCACAGTGGCCGCTGAGATGGCTCCTGCAGACCATGGCTGTCCATAGCCATCGCCCACCCCCACACCTCGCCCACACCCATCTGTCCACCTGCCTGCCACCTGTCCGGGCACCCATCTATCCGCTTCGCACTCTCGGCTTCCGCTCCCCCTCCCTCTCTCCTCTGACTCCACACCTATCCAGTTGCCACCACTTGCTCACCCGCATTCCCCGTCTGTGCTCACCCCACCTGTCCACCCGTCCGCCCTGTCTGTCCCTCCGCGCTGTCTCACACTTGCTCAGTTACCTGTTAGACATCTGGTCCGTGCTAGGACACGGACAGGAACCTGGCCATGCCACTGAGCGCCTGTTGGCGGATGCTGGTTACAGCTTGGCGTAGCCCAGGGATGAGGGAGAGAGGAGCCCTGCACCTGGCCCGGGCAGGGGGGCTGATGGCCTCCAGCGGGATCGCAGATGGCCAGCCAGCCGCCTCAGCCACAGGCCCTCCCCAGCTGTCTGCCAGTGGCCCTGGGTGGCCGGACGATGAGCACACTTACGGGCTCTCCCTTCTCTCCTTTCCTTCCAGGTGCTCCTTTCAGGCCAAAGTCTCCTCGGCCTCCCTGTGACACGGGGCACCCCGTTAGCCCTGGGCCATGCAGGGGCGTCTGTCCATTCCCAGTCCACCCTGCACGTCCCCCAGAGGTCCGGCAGGATCCGGCATGCGTCCTGCTGAGGAGCAGCCAAGAGCAGCACAAACTTGGATTTTCCCAGAATCCCCACTTGTGTTTAGAAAGGGGCACAGATGTGTCTGCAGCCACCTCTCAGCGCCCAGCAGGGCCTGTGGGGCGGCCAGGGGCAGGGATGTGGCTCCTAAGATGGCACATGCTGTCCTGACCACCGTGGGCCGCGCGGCAGACGCTCTACCCGAGGGGGGCCATGTACCTCAGGGCCCTGGGGGCCGGCTTCTCCTTTCTCTCCCTGCGAAGTGGGCAAAGTTCTGGTGAGTTGCCTGCCACAGACTGTGACATCTGCCCCAGCTCCGATCATCCCAGAGTGGATCTGCGCCTGAGCTCAGGCCAATGCCGACCAGGGCCGCGTGTCCCCTCCTGAGCCCCCCCGTCCCCAGGCAGGGAGGAGCCCGTGTCCCCTCCTGAGCCCCCCCCACGTCCCCAGGCAGGGAGGAGCTCGTGTCCCCTCCTGAGCCCCCCCCCCCCGTCCCCAGGCAGGGAGGAGCCCGTGTCCCCTCCTGAGCCCCCCCCCCCCGTCCCCAGGCAGGGAGGAGCCCGTGTCCCCTCCTGACCCCCCCCCCCCCCGTCCCCAGGCAGGGAGGAGCCCATGTCCCTCCTCCTGAGCCCCCCCCCCCGTCCCCAGGCAGGGAGGAGCCCATGTCCCCTCCTGAGCCCCCCCCCCCCCGTCCCCAGGCAGGGAGGAGCCCATGTCCCCTCCTGAGCCCCCCCCCCCCCCGTCCCCAGGCAGGGAGGAGCCCATGTCCCTCCTCCTGAGCCCCCCCCCCGTCCCCAGGCAGGGAGGAGCCCGTGTCCCTCCTCTTGAGCCCCCCCCCCCCCCGTCCCCAGGCAGGGAGGAGCGCGTGTCCCCTCCTGAGCCCCCTCCCCCCCGTCCCCAGGCAGGGAGGAGCCCATGTCCCCTCCTGAGCCCTCCCCCCCGTCCCCAGGCAGGGAGGAGCCCATGTCCCTCCTCCTGAGCCCCCCCCCCGTCCCCAGGCAGGGAGGAGCGCGTGTCCCCTCCTGAGCCCCCCCCCCCGTCCCCAGGCAGGGAGGAGCCCATGTCCCTCCTCCTGAGCCCCCCCCCCGTCCCCAGGCAGGGAGGAGCGCGTGTCCCCCCTCCTGAGCCCCCCCCCGTCCCCAGGCAGGGAGGAGCGCGTGTCCCCTCCTGAGCCCCCCCCCCCGTCCCCAGGCAGGGAGGAGCCCATGTCCCCTCCTGAGCCCCCCCCTGTCCCCAGGCAGGGAGGAGCCCGTGTCCCCTCCTGAGCCCCCCCCCCGTCCCCAGGCAGGGAGGAGCCCGTGTCCCCTCCTGAGCCCCCCCCCCGTCCCCAGGCAGGGAGGAGCCCGTGTCCCTCCTCCTGAGCCCCCCCCCCGTCCCCAGGCAGGGAGGAGCGCGTGTCCCCTCCTGAGCCCCCCCCCACGTCCCCAGGCAGGGAGGAGCCCGTGTCCCTCCTCCTGAGCCCCCCCCCCCCGTCCCCAGGCAGGGAGGAGCGCGTGTCCCCTCCTGAGCCCCCCCCACGTCCCCAGGCAAGGAGGAGCCCGTGTCCCCTCCTGAGCCCCCCCCACGTCCCCAGGCAGGGAGGAGCCCGTGTCCCCTCCTGATCCCCCCCCCCCCGTCCCCAGGCAGGGAGGAGCCCGTGTCCCTCCTCCTGAGCCCCCCCCCCCCGTCCCCAGGCAGGGAGGAGCCCGTGTCTCCTCCTGAGCCCCCCCCACGTCCCCAGGCAGGGAGGAGCGCGTGTCCCCCCTCCTGAGCCCCCCCCCCACGTCCCCAGGCAGGGAGGAGCGCGTGTCCCCTCCTGAGCCCCCCCCCACGTCCCCAGGCAGGGAGGAGCCCGTGTCCCCTCCTGAGCCCCCCCCGTCCCCAGGCAGGGAGGAGCGCGTGTCCCCTCCTGAGCCCCCCCCCACGTCCCCAGGCAGGGAGGAGCCCGTGTCCCACCCTCCTGAGCCCCTCCCCCCCCCCCTCCCCAGGTAGGGAGGAGCCCGTGTCCCCTCCTGAGCCCCCCCCAACCATCCCCAGGCAGGGAGGAGCCCCTGTCCCCTCCTGAGCCCCCCCCCACGTCCCCAGGCAGGGAGGAGCGCGTGTCCCCTCCTGAGCCCCCCCCCACGTCCCCAGGCAGGGAGGAGCCCGTGTCCCCTCCTGAGCCCCCCCCCCCGTCCCCAGGCAGGGAGGAGCGCGTGTCCCCTCCTGAGCCCCCCCCCACGTCCCCAGGCAGGGAGGAGCCCGTGTCCCACCCTCCTGAGCCCCTCCCCCCCCCCTCCCCAGGTAGGGAGGAGCCCGTGTCCCCTCCTGAGCCCCCCCCAACCATCCCCAGGCAGGGAGGAGCCCCTGTCCCCTCCTGAGCCCCCCCCCACGTCCCCAGGCAGGGAGGAGCCCGTGTCCCCTCCTGAGCCCCCCCCCCACGTCCCCAGGCAGGGAGGAGCCCGTGTCCCCTCCTGAGCCCCTTTCCCGTCCCCAGGCAGGGAGGAGCCCGTGTGCCCCCTCCTGAGCCGCCCCCCGTCCCCAGGCAGGGAGGAGCCCGTGACTGGCCACCTCTCTGGCCTTCTGGCACGAGCTGGACCTGGCTTTGCATTGCCCTCCAAGCTCCATAAAGGCGGCCTGAGAGACTGGCAAGGCTCAGGGACCCCCAGCCCCATCTTCCCCCAAGCAAGACCCCATCTCACGCCGCCACGCAACTCACAGGTGTCCCCCGGGGTCCTGGGTAGCTGAATCCAGGCCTGCCTGGGTCTCCCTGGAAGAGACGGCTGAGTCAGTTGGGGAGAATGGAAGTTGGAGGTGGGGGTGATGCCCCATGTGGACTGGGGCAAGGGCAGGTGGCATTGGCCGAGGCGGGGCTGTGGGGTCAGCTGGGAGGCGGGGCTGTGGGGTCAGCTGGGAGGAGGAGGCGGGGCTGTGGGGTCAGCTGGGAGGAGGAGGCGTGGCTGTGGGGTCAGCTGGGAGGGGGAGGCGGGGCTGTGGGGTCAGCTGGGAGGGGGAGGCGGGGCTGTGGGGTCAGCTGGGAGGGGGAGGCGGGGCTGTGGGGTCAGCTGGGAGGCGGGGCTGTGGGGTCAGCTGGGAGGGGGAGGCGGGGCTGTGGGGTCAGCTGGGAGGGGGAGGCGGGGCTGTGGGGTCAGCTGGGAGGGGGAGGCGGGGCTGTGGGGTCAGCTCCAGGGGCTGCAGCCACCCTGCAGGTGACAGGTGTGCACGTGGGCCCTTGGCCTCGGGCCAGCCTTGGGAGGACGGCCCTTCCCCACAGCGCGCGCAGAAGGTGGGGTGCCCAGCTCCCCGTGCCTGGGGCTGGGCTCGGGCACCGCGGCTCCGGTGGCTCTCATCCAGGAGTGGGGGCGTGAGGCCCAGCTGGGGGCACCAGCCCCCGCGGTGCCCGAGCTGCCCCCCCGCATAGGGCTGCTCCCCGTGGGGCACGCACCTTGGGACCCGGCTGTCCTGAGTCCCCCCGGGGCCCAGCGTCACCGGGATCTCCCCGAGAACCCTGAGGAGAGGAGAGAGCAGGGTCAGCAGGTGTGCAGGACGGGGTTGATCTCTACCAGGACGCTCTCCCTGGCCACACTGTCCCCGGTTCCCTGAGCGCTCTAGGGCCCGAGGCCAGGGCCCTCCTCCTGTGGGTCCCGTCCCCACCTGCCCGGCGGGAGGAGGCCCTGGTCCCGCTGCCTGCTTTGCCCTGTGGATGGGAGCCAGTGGGCAGCCTGTCCCACCACAGACGGAGGCCTAGGGTGGGAAGGGGACGGAGGTCAAAGGGCCTCGGCGCCCTGGAGTCCTGCTACTGACCTGCTTCCCAGGCTCCCCCAGAGCCCCCTGGGGGCCTCTGGGCCCAGGCAATCCTCTGTCTCCCTGCAAACAAGAGAGGCACGCATCTCAGGCACCCCACATCGACCTGGGATGTCCGGGTGCCAGGGGAGGGAGGAGGGTCAGGTCACACTGGTCCTGGGGCCCACCAGGAGGGCCTGCTGGACACAGGGAGGGCCAGTCTGGCAGGGAACAGACCCCTTCCCTGGGCTAGGCTTCTGGGGTTCCCTGCCTCACATACCTTGGCTCCTTTGTTGCCCACTTCTCCGGCCAGACCCCGGGGCCCCTCGGGACCTGGGTCTCCCTGTGAGGAGAAGGGCGTCAGACTCCCCCTGCGAATTGGCCTTCCGAGAGGCAGCCAGACCAGGGGCGTAGGGAGTGGGGCCAGACCACGCCCTGAGAGGAAGCCCCAGCCTCAGGCCGTGCCCGAGGAGGCAGGCCATGCCCGGACCCCCACGGGGCACGCAGGGTGGGGCCTAGGTGGGAGAGGCCGGGTCCCCCGCCCCAGGTTCAGATGCAGGCAGGGCCAGGACCCCCGTGGCTCCCCGTTGGGGACTCACCTTCTCCCCCTTGGGCCCGTCACTGCCCGGGCTGCCCTTGGTTCCGGGGTCTCCCCTGCGCCCCTACAGAGAGCAGGTGCATTGTGTGGGAGCTCGCAGCGCGCCACAGGCCGGGCCTCCAGCTGGCGGGGCCGCGCTGCTCCCCGGCCCTCACTGCGCTGCCCAGGACCCCAGCTCTGGGGCCCCCAGGTCTGAGGCGACCTCCGGGCCTCCATCTGGACCCACAGGCTCTGGCCCTATGGTCAGCCGTGGAAGCGAGTGGGGGGGGGAGGGGGGAAGGGAGGGTGCCTGGACTCTCCTCTCTGTGGCCAGCCGGGGGCCGGGCTGTTCCTCCCCAGCCCTGCGCAGGTCCACCCAGCCCCGAGGGTCACGGCTCAGGCCTGGGGCTGCGAACTCACCGGCTCCCCTTTGGGTCCGCGGGGCCCAGGCCCGCCCTTGGCCCCCTTCACGCCGGGGCCTCCCGGGGCTCCGTGGTTGCCTTGGTAGCCCTGTGGAGTGGAGAGGACAATTCCACCACTGCTGCTGCAGTGGCCTTGCCTGGCCTGCAGGCCGTGCCGCCGGTGCGTGGAGGGCAGCCTGGCTGTCACCCAGCCGCGCGTTTGCCAGCGTGAGGGCCTCAGGGCGTCCGTCCCCTTCCATGCCCTTGCCGGCCGCAGGGTGGGCCCTGCCACCGGGAGCGCTGGTGCGCCCGTCCTTCCTGAGGACAGCAGGGAACTCACCTTGCTCCCTTTGTCCCCGGGGTCTCCTGGGGGCCCCCTGTGCCCAGGGCGGCCGGAGTCTCCCTGCAAGTGTTGGAGGTGGGGTCAGCCTCTGCTCCTCCCAAGGCAAAAGCAGAGTAGAACAGCATGGAGGACTTGGGGTCTGGGGGACAGGCCCCCACTCTGTGCCCGCCCCACATCCGTGGAGCACCTGGGGGCCAGGGGTGGGGGGCTGAGTGCTAGCTCCGAGCCCAGCGTAAGGGGCCCTGGACATGGCCAGTCCCAGGGCCCTGTGGCAGGAGTCCACCCATGACCGTTGCACAGCAGGGCTGTGGTCAGAGGGAGAGGATGGAAGGAGCGTCGGGTGCAGGCTCCCAGACCCAGGGCGCTTGCCTCGTGCCGGAGTCGTGGTACCGGAGACGCGGGGCCCCACGGGTACCGGAGACGCGGGGCCCCACAGGTACCGGGGACGCGGTGTCCCACGGGTACCGGGAACATGGTGTCCCACGGGTACCGGAGACGCGGGGCCCCACGGGTACCGGAGACGCGGGGCCCCACAGGTACCGGGGACGCGGTGTCCCACGGGTACTGGAGACACGGGGCCCCACAGGTACCGGGGACGCGGTGTCCCACGGGTACCGGAGACGCGGGGCCCCACGGGTACCGGAGACGCGGGGCTCCACGGGTACCGGGGATGTGGGGCCCCACGGGTACCGGGAACATGGTGTCCCACGGGTACCGGAGACGCGGGGCCCCACGGGTACCGGGGACACGGTGTCCCACGGGTACCGGGGATGTGGGGCCCCACGGGTACCGGGGACACAGTGTCCCACGGGTACCGGGGACGCAGGCCCCACGGGTACCGGGGACACGGTGTCCCACGGGTACCGGGGATGTGGGGCCCCACGGGTACCGAGGATGCAGGGCCCCATGGGCTTGAGAGAAGGCGGGTCCCTGAGGGTGGAATCAGCCCACCTGAGCTCATGCCTTGTCAGGTCTTACCTTGGCACCTTGGTCTCCTCGCTCTCCTGGGCTTCCGGCCTCTCCGGGGTACCCATCGGGGCCCTGAGAAGGTGGCAGGGCTGGGGACGGGCTCGGCCCTGGGGCCTCTGCTCCTCCCCCTCATCCAGGACCACAACTGTGGGACCGGGCCACAGGACCACCCTCTTCCTGTGAGGCCCCACCTCAGCCAGCAGCGAGCGCTCACCGGCACAAAACCCCGGAACCTCCTGCTTCCAGCTAGCCCAGCCAGTGACCCCACAGCTCCCCATAGCCCATGACCCTGGTGGGGATTCCCGGATCCTGCACTGACGCCTGATGGGTGTTCCCAGACCCAGGACCTTGACTCCTGGTGGGTGTTCCCGGACCCAGGACCCTGACACCTAGTGGGGTGTTCCCAGACCCAGGACCCTGACCCCAGGTAACCCCGGCTTGGGGGTCCAGATTCAGCAGGGAGTGGCTAGATGGGGACAATGTCTCGGTGACCTGCCTGGTGTCCTTCAGTCCTTCCCACCCTCCAACCTAGAGCGACAGATGGAAGACAGTGCTCACTCGGGTTCCTGTGTCTCCCTTGCAGCCAGGGGGTCCGATGCGGCCCAGTTTGCCCTGAAGAGAAAGTGAAATGCCAGAGGGGGTTTGGGAGTGCGTGAGGGCCACTCTGGGGCACTTAGGCCGCCATGGTGGGACTGAGGTGTAAACTCTGAGGTGACGGGTGTCCACAGGTGGAGGTAGGCCCAGGCCGGGTCAGGGCCCAGGGCAGAGGGCACCGTACACGGGTGTGTGTGCTGTGTGCTCACACTCATATGCACAAGCAAGTCTGTGTGCAGGACAGTGTGTATGTATATACGTGCCGGGCTGGGGCAGAGATGGCTGGAGGCTCGCTCTACCTTCTGTCCATCGGTCCCGTTCTTGCCAGCCAGGCCAGGAGTTCCCTGGAAAGGGTAGAAGGGACACGTTACCCCCGGTCCTGTTCCCTCTGAGTGGTGGGAAGTGGGCTCCCATCCCACCCAGCTTACCTTCCTACCATCCGCTCCGAATTCCCCCTGTGCAGAAGGAAAGCAAGGCTTTAGCGGAGTCTCCCAGCACCACAGACACTGTCGTCTCTGGATGCACGTGGAAGTCCTTGGGCCAAACCACAGCCCCTACAGTGGCCTAGGCAGGTCCCCAGGAGGCCCCGGTGTGTCCCCAGGCAGGTCCCCAGGCAGGTCCCCAGGAGGCCCCGGTGTGTCCCCAGGCAGGTCCCCGGGAGGATGACAGGCTGCCTGTGAGCCCAGTCAGATGGGTCCACAGCATCTGCTCAAGGTCTTGTTCTGAACTGGGGCTCACCTTCTCTCCTTTGAAGCCAGGAACACCCTGAGCAGGGGGGAGAGAGGACAGGGTGTCACAGGGGCCGGGGAGAGAGAACAGGGCATCATGGGGCAGCTTGGGTGGCACTGGGCCCTGGAGAGGCGGCCGTGGAGGGCTGTCAGACGCAGCTGCTGGATGGGCGCCGTAGGGAGCTGCGTTTTGGCTGGAGGCTGGGTGTGGCTGTGTGGGGGCTGGGTGGGGGGGTCTGGGTCACACTCTAGAGGTGTCTGCTAGCATCACGGGCAGCACAGGTAGGCCTCCCTGCGGATGTCCGTGCGGAGGCAGGAGACTGGACGGACCGTGCTGGCCCGAGTCAGTCCAGCCCTGCCAGCCCAGCCCTGGGCAGAGCCCACAGGAACTTGCCTTGGGCCCTGGGAATCCGATGGGGCCTTCGATGCCTGGATCTCCCTGGGGAACAGGAAAGGAGCTGCAGTTCATCCCAGCGTGGGGGCGGGCGGAGAGGGGCAGGGGGAAGTGAGGCCGGGGTGGGAGCTGGGTGGGGTGGGGGGAAGGCGGGGGGGGGGGGGGAGACTGGGGTGGGAGTGGGCAGGGCGGGGGGAGGCCTGGGTGGGAGCCGGGTGGGGCGGGGGGGGAGGCTGGGGTAGGAGTTGGGTGGGGCGGGGGGGGGAGGCTGGGGTGGGAGTGGGCAGGGCGGGGGGGGGAGGCTGGGGTAGGAGCTGGGTGGGGTGGGGGTAGGCCGGGGTGGGAGCTGGGTGGGGCGGGGGGGGGAGGCTGGGGTGGGAGTGGGCAGGGCGGGGGGGGGGAGGCTGGGGTGGGAGTGGGCAGGGCGGGGGGGTGGAGGCTGTTGTGGGAGCTGGGTGGGGCGAGGGGAGGCTGGGGTGGAGTGGGGGGGAGGCTGGGGTGGAGCGGGAGGGGGAGGCTGGCGTGGGAGCTGGGCAGGGTGGGGGGGGGAGGCTGGGGTGGGAGTGGGCAGGGCGGGGGGGAGGCTGGGGTGGGAGCTGGGTGGGGGGGGAGGCTGGGGTGGGAGCTGGGTGGTGGGGTAGGCTGGGGTGGGAGTGGGCAGGGCAGGGGGGGAGGCTGGGGTGGGAGTGGGCAGGGCGGTGGGGGGAGGCTGGCGTGGGAGCTGGGTGGGGCGAGGGGAGGCTGGGGTGGAGTGGGGGGGAGGCTGGCGTGGGAGCTGGGTGGGGCGGGGGGGGAGGCTGGGGTGGGAGCGAGGGGGGGGAGGCTGGCGTGGGAGCTGGGTGGGGCGGGGGTGGGAGCTGGGTGGGGTGGGGGGGAGGCTGGGGTGGGAGTGGGCAGGGCGGGGGGTGGAGGCTGGTGTGGGAGCTGGGTGGGGCGAGGGGAGGCTGGGGTGGAGTGGGGGGGAGGCTGGGGTGGAGCGGGAGGGGGAGGCTGGGGTGGGAGCGAGGGGGGGGAGGCTGGCGTGGGAGCTGGGTGGGGCGGGGGTGGGAGCTGGGTGGGGTGGGGGGGAGGCTGGGGTGGGAGTGGGCAGGGCGGGGGGTGGAGGCTGGCGTGGGAGCTGGGTGGGGCGAGGGGAGGCTGGGGTGGAGTGGGGGGGAGGCTGGGGTGGAGCGGGAGGGGGAGGCTGGGGTGGGAGCGAGGGGGGGGAGGCTGGCGTGGGAGCTGGGTGGGGCGGGGGTGGGAGCTGGGCGGGGTGGGGGGGAGGCTGGGGTGGGAGTGGGCAGGGCGGGGGGGAGGCTGGCGTGGGAGCTGGGTGGGGCGAGGGGAGACTGGGGTGGGAGCGAGGGGGTGGAGGCTGGGGTGGGAGCGAGGGGGTGGAGGCTGGGGTGGGAGTGGGCAGGGCGGGGGGGAGGCTGGCGTGGGAGCTGGGTGGGGCGAGGGGAGGCTGGGGTGGAGTGGGGGGGGGAGGCTGGGGTGGGAGCGAGGGGGTGGAGGCTGGGGTGGGAGCGAGGGGGGGAGGCTGGGGTGAGAGGGGGAGGTGAGGCCGGGGTGGGAGCCTTACCTGTCGCCCCTTCTGTCCAGGTTCTCCTGGCTCACCCATGTTGCCCTTGGCACCCTAAAAGCAGAGGACAGTCACAAGGGGCTGAGGCAGAGTGGAAAGGTGGCTGACCAGGGTACTGCCAGACAGCTCTTCTGAGAGGGAGGCCACGGGGCAGCCTGGCAGGGCCCCGGGGCCCTCCCGGATGGGGACACCCTGGAGCTGGCTGAGCTGCCCTGCAGGCCCAGCTCTAGTGAGACCTGGTCTCACTTCTCGGTTCTCTGGGCCCTAGTGGGCAGTTTTCTGCACGCCGCCCAGCCCCAGGGCACCAGGCTCCAGGCAGAGGTGTCCTGCTGGGCCTGAGCCGGCAGCTGTCCACAGGGGAACTGCAGCCTCGGTGCTCCACCAAGACCACCTGCTAGTGACCGCAACATCAGCTCTCCTCAGAGAGAAGGGGACCACAGAAGACACTTCAGAGAGATTCGACTTGGGAACACAGTTTCAACCTGTGTAATACAGTATTGTACTAAATAAAGGAGGGACAAGGGAGAGGGGAAGAATGAAGAGGTAGGAGGAGAATGGAGGGGGGCCATGGAGGGACAGAGTGAGGAGCCCCAGGTCTCAGGGCTGTGCCCTGCTCTGGGTCCCTGGGCATCTTCCCTCCAACACCTGCTTTACCGTGGCTGGCCAAGGCTGCCCCAAGAGGCAGATTCATTCCCAGCCGTGTAGGGTGGACCCTGCCTGCAGCCAGAGCTAGGAGAAGCCGGGGCGGCGGTGGGGAGAGGCAGGTGGCTGGAGATGGCTCATGTGGACACCTAGCGGACTGAACACTCTTTGGGGAAAAGAAGCATGAGGCTACTTTGTAGTAACTTCCTCTGTCAGTTCCTTCCCCTTCTCTACCTTTCTTTGTAGTTTTTGACAGTTTCACACAGTCTGGTAGCAAAGTTTAGAGAATGCAGATTCTCTAAAACCTGCAATGTAGTTAGCTCCCAAGTGGTACCTCACGTTATGAAGTGCACCTGGTGTTTTATGGACACACTGGAGCACCTCTGCTTTCCACACTCTTTCAGTGGTGTAGCTTAATAATTTTTTCACCTCTGCTTTCCACACTCTTTCAGTGGTGTAGCTTAATAATTTTTTCACCTCTGCTTTCCACACTCTTTCAGTGGTGTAGCTTAATAATTTTTTCACCTCTGCTTTCCACACTCTTTCAGTGGTGTAGCTTAATAATTTTTTTTTTTTGTCGGTCATGGGGCCTGAACTCTGGGCCTGGGCGCTGTCCCTCAGCTCTTCAGCTCAAGGCTAGCGCTCTACCACTTGAGCCACAGCGCCACTTCCGGCTTTTTCTGCTTCTGTGGTGCTGAGGAATTGAACTCAGGACCTCATGCATGCAAGGCAAGCGCTCTACCACTGAGCCACCTTCCCAGCCCTACCCTAATAATTTAAAACAAGTCCTTACTATTCTCAAAATGCCATTTGAGAAGAAGTATGTAAAGTCTGAATTTTGGATTCTCCAGGGTTGGAGGTGCTGAGATCAGCCAATGCACAGCTAGCCGGAGATGGGCTCGGGCAGGGGCTTCTGGGAAGACGGGGGCTCAGGCAGGTGCTTCTGGGAAGACGGAGGCTCGGGCAGGGGCTTCTGGGAAGACGGAGGCTCGGGCAGGGGCTTCTGGGAAGTGCAGCCCGTGTCCTCTGGCAGCTTACCTTCTGCCCACGGTAGCCCTTGGGGCCTGCAGGGCCAGGGATCTCCAAGCAGCTCTCCTTGTAGCACTGGAAGGGAGAGCAGAGGAGGCCGGTGAGCTGGGGACAAGGCCTCAGGGGGAGCAGGCCCAGGATACCCACGTGGGGGGCCTCAGGGGTCCCTTAAAATGCCCACCCAGAGGAGCAGAGCCAGGGGAAGAGACACCTGCGCTCAGTCTCTAGTCCAGTTTGAGGGGGTGAGGTGGAGGGGAGTGCTAGGCCGATGACAGGTAACAATAAGCATCAAAGAGCCATGGCGTGGCGTGGCACCGCCCGTGTACAGGGGGGCTGCGGGGTGTGGTGTGTGGTGTGTGGTGTGTGGCGTGTGGCGTGGTACCGCCCGTGTACGGGGGGGCTGCGGTGTGTGGCATGTGGTGTGTGGCGTGGCACCGCCCGTGTACAGGGGGGCTGCGGGGTGTGGTGTGTGGTGTGTGGTGTGTGGCACCGCCCGTGTACAGGGGGGGCTGCAGTGTGTGGTGTGTGGTGTGTGGCGTGGCACCACCCATGTACAGGGGGGCTGCGGTGTGCGGTATGTGGCGTGGCACCGCCCGTGTACAGGGGGGCTGCAGTGTGCAGTATGTGGCTTGGCACCGCCCGTGTACAGGGGGAGCTGCGGTGTGTGGTATGTGGCGTGGCACCGCCCGTGTACAGGGGGGCTGCGGGGTGTGGTGTGTGGCGTGTGGTGTGTGGCACCGCCCGTGTACAGGGGGGGCTGCAGTGTGTGGCATGTGGCGTGTGGTGTGGCACCGCCCGTGTACAGGGGGGCTGCGGGGTGTGGTGTGTGGCGTGTGGCGTGTGGCGTGGCACCGCCCGTGTACAGGGGGGGCTGCAGTGTGTGGTGTGTGGCGTGTGGCGTGTAGCACCGCCCGTGTACAGGGGGGCTGCGGGGTGTGGTATGTGGCGTGGCACCGCCCGTGTACAGGGAGGCTGCGGGGTGTGGTGGGTGGCGTGTGGTGTGTGGCATGGCACCGCCCATGTACAGGGGGGCTGCGGGCTGCGGGGTGTGGCGTGTGGTGTGGCACCGCCCGTGTACAGGGGGGCTGCGGGGTGTGGCGTGTGGCGTGGCACCGCCCGTGTACAGGGGGGCTGCGGGGTGTGGCGTGTGGCGTGTGGTGTGGCACCGCCTGTGTACAGGGGGGCTGCGGGGTGTGGTGTGTGGCGTGTGGCGTGTGGTGTGGCACCGCCTGTGTACAGGGGGGCTGCGGGGTGTGGTGTGTGGCGTGTGGCGTGTGGTGTGGCACCGCCTGTGTACAGGGGGCTGCAGTGTGTGGTGTGTGGCGTGTGGCGTGTAGCACCGCCCGTGTACAGGGGGGCTGCGGGGTGTGGCGTGTGGCGTGTAGCACTGCCCGTGTACAGGGGGGCTGCGGGGTGTGGTGTGTGGCGTGTGGCGTGTGGCGTGGCACCGCCCGTGTACAGGGGGGGCTGCAGTGTGTGGTGTGTGGCGTGTGGCATGGCACCGCCCATGTACAGGGGGGCTGCGGGCTGCGGGGTGTGGCGTGTGGTGTGGCACCGCCCGTGTACAGGGGGGCTGCGGGGTTGTGGCGTGTGGTGTGGCACCGCCCGTGTACAGGGGGGCTGCGGGGTGTGGCGTGTGGCGTGGCACCGCCCGTGTACAGGGGGGCTGCGGGGTGTGGTGTGTGGCGTGTGGTGTGTGGCACCACCTGTGTACAGGGGGCTGCAGTGTGTGGTGTGTGGCGTGTGGTGTGTGGCACCGCCTGTGTACAGGGGGCTGCAGTGTGTGGTGTGTGGCGTGTGGCGTGTAGCACCGCCCGTGTACAGGGGGGCTGCGGGGTGTGGTGTGTGGCGTGTGGCGTGTGGTGTGGCACCGCCTGTGTACAGGGGGGCTGCAGTGTGTGGTGTGTGGCGTGTGGTGTGTGGCACCGCCCGTGTACAGGGGCTGCAGTGTGTGGTGTGTGGTGTGTGGCGTGTGGCGTGGCACCGCCCGTGTACAGGGGGGCTGCGGGGTGTGGTGTGTGGCGTGTGGCGTGGCACCGCCCATGTACAGGGGGGCTGCGGGGTGTGGTGTGTGGCGTGTGGCGTGGCACCGCCCGTGTACAGGGGGGCTGCGGGGTGTGGTGTGTGGCGTGTGGTGTGTGGCACCGCCCGTGTACAGGGGCTGCAGTGTGTGGTGTGTGGCGTGTGGTGTGTGGCACCGCCTGTGTACAGGGGGCTGCAGTGTGTGGTGTGTGGCGTGTGGTGTGTGGCACCGCCCGTGTACAGGGGGGCTGCGGGGTGTGGCGTGTGGCGTGTAGCACCATCTGCCCCTTTCCTCACACAGACACAGGTGTCACCGCGGCTTGAGCTGCACACAGCCACCCTCTTCCTCCTGAGCTGGCTGGCGCAGGTCACTCGCGGACTGCCCACCTGGGACTGACCCTCAGCCCTTCCACTCTGCCCTATGACCTAATGCAGACCCCTAGGGACGGGTCACCGGGGCTCCGGCGATGTGGAGCAGGTGGAGGGCTCTCCCTCTGCTCTGCCCCAGCCTCCAGGCCCCGGGCTGCAGCCTGAGCCCCTGAGCGGTCGGTGGGTGCGGGGGCCAGAGGGCAGCAGAGCCCTCCGGAGTGGAAGTGCCGCTCACCTCCCCATAGGCCTCGTGCTTCTGTAAAAGACAAACAGACAGAGACTCCGGTTAGAAGAGCCTTGGGACCTGTGCGCCACCCTGGGCCAGGGCCAGAGGCCGCAGACAGGCGTCCCCGCCCACACGGCCCTTCCCCGAGGGGAACCGGCCTGACGGCAGCCAGGGAGGGGCGTGGCCCCGCGCTGCTCACCATGACCTTGATGATGCGGTTGATGGTGTCCTGGTCGATTTCGGGGGAATCGGACCGCATGGTGGCGTAGTTGCTGCGGTAGAGCTCATGTGGGGTGCTGGCGATGTCTCTCAGGCCCTGTTCGTTCAGGTTCCGGTTGGGGGCCACGGCAAAGAGCCGGATGCCCTCCTCGCGGGCGCGCTCGGCCTGCAACTTGATGCCCCCGCAGGGGCTGCCGGTGACGTGGCCGTCGGTGACCACCACGGCGAAGTTGACCGCGCTGCGGGCCCCGCCGTGCCTCCGGACCTCCTGCGTCATGTTGGCCAGCGCGCAGTCGGTGAAGGTGCCCCTGCGGAAGGAGCGGATGCCCTGCAGGCTCTTGGTGAAGGAGGCCCGGTCGCTGCCCGGGGGGCTGAACACCTCCACCTGGTCGGAGAAGTGCAGGCCGCCGTAGCGCCAGCTCAGGGCCACCTGGTCCAGGTAGAACTCATTCTGCAGCTGGCTGATGAACTGGGGCACAAACTGCTGCATGTGGTGGAGCAGGCTGTCAGTGGGCAACTGCATGGTCACACTCTCCGATGTGTCCAGCACGAAGTACACATTGACTGGGCAGTCGGCCTTCTCTGGGGGGACATGGGGCCTGTCAAGGCCTGGCCGGCAGCCCGTGGCTGCCCAGTGCCCCCCGGAGCCCTGGGGTCCCACTGAGTACCTGGGCAGTTGTTGTTCCTCTCGACGGTGGTGTCAGGTGAGATGACCTCCTGCTGCTGGCCGTGGAGCGTCCCCAGGAGCCCCCAGAGCAGGAGCGCGGAGAGGGGGCCCCAGCTCATCGTGGCTGCCGTCACGTGCCCTGACGTGCTACAAGGGAAGAGGGGTGCTGTGGGGCTCCCTCTGCGTACCCTGCACGGCCGGCCACACGGCCGGCCCGCAGAAGGACGGGGGCGTCCGCAGAAGGGGACCACTGTCCACCGTCCTTCTGGCACAGCCAGAGCCTGTGGCCCACACCTTGCGGCGAGTCCCTGCCACCCCTGCTGGTCATCTGGGCAGCGGGGTTCTGGATCGGAGTGGAGCCTTCAGCCCTGTAGCCCAGACATACCGACCCATTCC
The DNA here is from genome assembly GCF_019054845.1 of Dipodomys spectabilis. Lineage (NCBI taxonomy): Eukaryota > Metazoa > Chordata > Mammalia > Rodentia > Heteromyidae > Dipodomys > Dipodomys spectabilis. Next base: position 488,438 of record NW_024870861.1, read on the forward strand.
AGGGGGGTGGGAACAAGGGAAGCATCCCGCGCCCCCACCCCAAGGTCTGCATGAGGTGGCGGAGACACTCACCTCCCTAAAAGCAGCCCTGGCCCCTGAACGTGACCAGGACCCTCCATGCTCCCCCTGGTCCACCCCAACGGGCACCACCAGAGCTGACCGAGGCCAGTGCCAGCCAGCCAGGCGTCCCTGAGTGCTCAGCCCCAGGTGCTGAGGGCGGCCCCCCTGGGTGGGCGACATGGAGAAGAGGCAGTGCTGGCCGGTGAGGGACACGTCCAGCGGGCCGGCCGCGGCCCTGGAGAATTCACCCCAGCCTGGATCTCTGGAAAGCCACTGCAGCAAGAAAAGTGTCGCTCACATTTCAGGCTTTTAAATGATTTCAGGTAAAAAAGAGAGCAGTCAGGGAACAACGTTTACACTGAAAATCAGGGACTGTTGGAGTGAGGCAGCAAATAAGGGGTCATCCTACAGCTCAGCAGAGAGGGGCTGCGATAGGGCCAGGGAAGGGAGGAGGGCCAGAAGGGGGGAGGGCCAGGGAAGGAGGGAGGGCCAGGGAAGTGGGGAGAGCCAGGGAAGGGAGGAGGGCCAGGGAAGGAGGGAGGGACAGGGAAGGGGGGAGGGCCAGGGAAGGGGAGAGGGACAGGGAAGGGGGGAGGGCCAGGGAAGGGAGGAGGGCCAGGGAAGGGAGGAGGGACAGGGAAGGGAGGAGGGACAGGGAAGGGGGGAGGAGGGCCAGGGAAGGGGGGAGGGCCAGGGAAGGGAGGAGGGCCAGGGAAGGAGGGAGGGACAGGGAAGGGGGGAGGGCCAGGGAAGGGGAGAGGGACAGGGAAGGGGGGAGGGCCAGGGAAGGGAGGAGGGCCAGGGAAGGGAGGAGGGACAGGGAAGGGGGGAGGGCCAGGGAAGGGGGGAGGGCCAGGGAAGGGAGGAGGGCCAGGGAAGGGAGGAGGGCCAGGGAAGGGGGGAGGGCCAGGGAAGGGGGGAGGGCCAGGGAAGGGAGGAGGGCCAGGGAAGGGGGGAGGGCCAGGGAAGGGAGGAGGGACAGGGGGGAGGGCCAGGGAAGGGGGGAGGGACAGGGAAGGGGGGAGGGCCAGAAGGGGGGAGGGCCAGGGAAGGGGGGAGGGCCAGGGAAGGGGGGAGGGCCAGAAGGGGGGAGGGCCAGGGAAGGGGGGAGGGCCAGGGAAGGGGGGAGGGCCAGGGAAGGAGGGAGGGACAGGGAAGGGGGAGGGCCAGGGAAGGGGGGAGGGCCAGGGAAGGGGAGAGGGCCAGGGAAGGGAGGAGGGCCAGGGAAGGGGGGAGGGCCAGGGAAGGGGGGAGGGCCAGGGAAGGGGGGAGGGCCAGGGAAGGGGGAGGGCCAGGGAAGGGGGGAGGGCCAGGGAAGGGAGGAGGGCCAGGGAAGGGGGGAGGGCCAGGGAAGGGAGGAGGGACAGGGGGGAGGGACAGGGAAGGGGAGAGGGACAGGGAAGGGGGGAGGGCCAGGGAAGGGGGGAGGGCCAGGGAAGGGAGGAGGGCCAGAAGGGGGGAGGGCCAGGGAAGGGGGGAGGGCCAGGGAAGGGGGGAGGGACAGGGAAGGGGGAGGGCCAGGGAAGGGGGGAGGGCCAGGGAAGGGGAGAGGGCCAGGGAAGGGAGGAGGGCCAGGGAAGGGGGGAGGGCCAGGGAAGGGGGGAGGGCCAGGGAAGGGGGGAGGGCCAGGGAAGGGGGAGGGCCAGGGAAGGGGGGAGGGCCAGGGAAGGGGGGAGGGCCAGGGAAGGGGGGAGGGCCAGGGAAGGGGGGAGGGCCAGGGAAGGGAGGAGGGACAGGGGGGAGGGACAGGGAAGGGGGAGGGCCAGGGAAGGGGGGAGGGCCAGGGAAGGGGAGAGGGCCAGGGAAGGGGGGAGGGCCAGGGAAGGGGGGAGGGCCAGGGAAGGGAGGAGGGACAGAGAAGCCCATAGGGAACACCAAATCGCCTGGAGCCAAGGCCAAGGCCGCTCCTCACAGGGCCAGGCCTGTGGCTCACTCCTGTAGTCTAGCTCAAGAGGCTTTAAGACCTGGGAGACGGGTGCAAACCAAAGCAGGCCCAGGTGGGAGATTCCGTGAGATTCTGTCTGCAATCAATCAGCAAAAATGGGTCTGTGGCCGTGGCCAAAGGGTAGAGTGCCAACCACGAGCAAGGAGGCCGAGAGCAGTCCAGCGCAGTCCCAGCACGGCACTCCAAAAACAAAACCCAAGAGAGAGAGGCGCTGGTGCTCACGCCGGTCAGCCTAGCTACTCAGGAGGCTGAAATCTGAGGCTTGAGACTCGAGTCAGCCCAGTTATCCACTTAGAAACAGCTGGAAGCGGCACTGTGGCTCAAGTGATAGAGCGCTAGCCTTGAGCACAGAGAGGCTCAGGGACAGCGCCCAGGCCCTGAGTACAATCCCCTGGAACATCCCAAAAACAAACCAACAAAAGGAAAGACAATCTAAGAGCGATCTCAGGTCACCAACCTAACTTTACCACTTCAAGAACTAACTAGGAAATGAAGAACAAATTAAACTGAAAGCTAGCTGAAAATATAGACCAGAGTAGGGATAAACAAATAGAAAATGGAATATAAGGATTAGACCAACAAACCTATGAAAGATTAAAAATTAGAATTACATTTTACGATCAGATGCCGGCCCCGTGACAAGGTCTGTGGTCATAGATAAAGAACAAACAAGTATGTTTTTCTAGTTCCTGTTTGGAAATTCCCCAAGTGGGTCCCCAAGATAGGGACCCAAGATAGGGACCCAAGATAAGGACCCAAGATAAGGACCACCTGGCAAGTCCAGCAAACTAGGCCAAATGTTAATCAATCACAAGCCTGTAACTATGTGAACTCCCCTCCGGGGTGACCGCTCCCCCTAGACTTGCCCTGAGCCAACCGTTTTACGAAGAGTAGCAAAATGATTGCTGGAGTACATAGTGACTTTTAAACGGGCCAATCCTGGGGCACCTGGTGTCATATGCTAATCCTGTGGTTTTTGCCAATCCCGGGGACACCTGGTGTCATATGCTAATCTTGTGGTTTTTGCCTTTAAGAATGCCTGTAACCGCTGCTCGAGGCTCTCTCCCTTGCTGAGGCAGAGACCGTTTGCGCAAATGCTGAACAAACTCCTCTTGCTTGTTGCATCTACTGGTTTGGAGTCTTGGTTTCTGGGGCGCCCTCCCGTAGACAAAAGTATCCCAGGAGTCTGGGGTCTTTCACCTACAAGCTGATTCTTTGAAAAAAATCCAACAAAACCCAAACTTAGCTAAATCGACTGAAAAAAAGAGAAGACCCACGTGATTAAAATCACAAACGGGAGCCGGGCACTCCACCAGTCCTGTTCCCTGGTCGGTCCGGCAAGAACAGGGCAGCGAGGGGTGTGGCCAGTCCTGGAGGCCCAGCGCAGACCCCAGGACTGGGCCTGCTCACAGCACCCTTCTTCACAACGGCTAAAACTCAGGAGCAACCCAAGTGTCCAGGAGCGGATGGAAAACAAAGCAGGGTGTGTGCCGTGACGGAAGGTGGGCTGCTTTTAGATTACTTAGAAGATTGTTTGGATGAGCCTGCGCCATTATGAAAAGGGAATCAGCCAGGCACAAACGGACAAGTACTGTGCGGCTCGGTTTCCAAAGGTCACCTGGGGTCGTCGGTATCAAGGAGACAGAGTGGAGAGCACAGACCCCTGCTTGGTGGGATTCAGTTCTGCAAAGTTCTGGGGCAGTACAAACATCAACCCTGAGCCGCACACCTAACAGTGCTAAACTCACAGCCAGGCAAACTGCAATAAGACTGCAAGTGATCAGTAATCAAATAACGTAAAAGCCTAAGATTCATAGAGCAAACCCATGCAAGTATTCCTCATCTATGGAAAATCAAAAGGAAAAGTGCAGAGCATTCCCGCTTTGATCCACAACGTGTCTAGAAGCAGGGTCCCTCAGACCTGGAATCCCACCGGACCACCCCCATTTCAAGCACCAGGAAGCCTCCTGTGCAGGGCTGGTTGGATGGGCTTTGGATCTCCCAGTGGGGTCTGAAGGTAGGTCATGAAGAACCACGAAGAATTCTGCTCATAAGCTGGCCCAGCCTTACGTCCCGAAGACAGGGTGCAGGCTGGGGTCTGGTGTGTGTCCTGACAGGTCACAGGCTGGGGTCTGGCGTGTGTACTGACGGGGCGCAGGCTGGGGTCAGGCGTGTGTCCTGAGGACAGGGCACAGGCTGGGGTCTGGTGTACTGACAGGGCACAGGCTGGGGTCTGGCATGTGCACTGACAGGGCGCAGGCTGGGGTCTGGTGTGTGTACTGACAGGGCACAGACGGGGGTCTGGTGTGTCCTGACAGGGCGCAGGCTGGGGTCTGGCGTGTGTACTGACAGGGCACAGGCTGGGGTCTGGTGTGTGCACTGACAGGGTGCAGGCTGGGGTCTGGTGTGTGTACTGACAGGTCGCAGGCAGGGGTCTGGTGTGTGCACTGACAGGGCGCAGGCTGGGGTCTGGTGTGTGTCCTGAGGACAGGGCGCAGGCTGGGGTCTGGTGTGTACTGACAGGGCCCAGGCTGGGGTCTGGTGTGTGCACTGACAGGGCGCAGGCTGGGGTCTGGTGTGTGCACTGACAGGGCGCAGGCTGGGGTCTGGTGTGTGTCCTGAGGACAGGGCACAGGCTGGGGTCTGGCGTGTGTACTGACAGGGCACAGGCTGGGGTCTGGTGTGTCCTGACAGGGCGCAGGCTGGGGTCTGGCGTGTGTACTGACAGGGCGCAGGCTGGGGTCTGGTGTGTGCACTGACAGGGTGCAGGCTGGGGTCTAGTGTGTGTCCTGAGGACAGGGTGCAGGCTGGGGTCTGGCGTGTGTACTGACAGGTCACACGCTGGGGTCTGGTGTGTGCACTGAGGACAGGGCTCAGGCTGGGGTCTGGCGTGTGTACTGACAGGTCGCAGGCTGGGGTCTGGTGTGTGTACTGACAGGCCGCAGGCTGGGGTCTGGTGTGTGCACTGACAGGTCGCAGGCTGGGGTCTGGTGTGTGCACTGACAGGGCGCAGGCTGGGGTCTGGTGTGTGTCCTGACAGGGCACAGGCTGGGGTCTGGTGTGTGTACTGACAGGGCGCAGGCTGGGGTCTGGTGTGTGTCCTGAGGAGAGGGCGCAGGCTGGGGTCTGGTGTGTGCACTGAGGACAGGTCGCAGGCTGGGGTCTGGTGTGTGTCCTGAGGACAGGGCGCAGGCTGGGGTCTGGTGTGTGTCCTGAGGACAGGGCGCAGGCTGGGGTCTGGTGTGTGTCCTGAGGACAGGGCGCAGGCTGGGGTCTGGTGTGTGTCCTGAGGACAGGTTGCAGGCTGGGGTCTGGTGTGTCCTGACAGGGCCCAGGCTGGGGTCTGGTGTGTGTCCTGACAGGGCCCAGGCTGGGGTCTGGTGTGTGTACTGACAGGGCGCAGGCTGGGGTCTGGTATGTGTACTGACAGGTCGCAGGCTGGGGTCTGGTGTGTGCATTGACAGGGCGCAGGCTGGGGTCTGGTGTGTGCATTGACATGGCGCAGGCTGGGGTCTGGTGTGTGCATTGACAGGGCACAGGCTGGGGTCTGGTGTGTGTACTGACAGGTCACAGGCTAGGGTCTGGTGTGTGTCCTGAGGACAGGGCCCAGGCTGGGGTCTCGTGTGTGTACTGACAGGGCGCAGGCTGGGGTCTGGTGTGTGTCCTGAGGACAGGGCGCAGGCTGGGGTCTGGTGTGTGTACTGACAGGGCGCAGGCTGGGGTCTGGTGTGTGTCCTGAGGACAGGGCCCAGGCTGGGGTCTGGTGTGTGTCCTGAAGACAGGGCGCAGGCTGGGGTCTGGTGTGTGTCCTGAGGACAGGTCGCAGGCTGGGGTCTGGTGTGTGTCCTGAGGACAGGGCGCAGGCTGGGGTCTGGTGTGTGTACTGACAGGGCGCAGGCTGGGGTCTGGTGTGTGTCCTGAGGACAGGGCGCAGGCTGGGGTCTGGTGTGTGTCCTGAGGACAGGGCGCAGGCTGGGGTCTGGTGTGTGTCCTGAGGACAGGTTGCAGGCTGGGGTCTGGTGTGTCCTGACAGGGCCCAGGCTGGGGTCTGGTGTGTGTCCTGACAGGGCCCAGGCTGGGTTCTGGTGTACTGACAGGGCGCAGGCTGGGGTCTGGTGTGTGTACTGACAGGGCGCAGGCTGGGGTCTGGTGTGTGTCCTGAGGACAGGGCCCAGGCTGGGGTCTGGTGTGTGCACTGAGGACAGGGCGCAGGCTGGGGTCTGGTGTGTGCACTGAGGACAGGGCGCAGGCTGGGGTCTGGTGTGTGCACTGACAGGGCGCAGGCTGGGGTCTGTTGTGTGTCCTGAGGACAGGGCGCAGGCTGGGGTCTGGTGTGTGTCCTGAGGACAGGTTGCAGGCTGGGGTCTGGTGTGTCCTGACAGGGCCCAGGCTGGGGTCTGATGTGTGTCCTGACAGGGCCCAGGCTGGGGTCTGGTGTGTGTACTGACAGGGCTCAGGCTGGGGTCTGGTGTGTGCACTGACAGGGCGCAGGCTGGGGTCTGGTGTGTGCACTGAGGACAGGGCGCAGGCTGGGGTCTGGTGTGTGCACTGACAGGGCACAGGCTGGGGTCTGGTGTGTGTACTGACAGGGCGCAGGCTGGGGTCTGGTGTGTGTCCTGAGGACAGGGCGCAGGCTGGGGTCTGGTGTGTGTATTGACTGGGCTCAGGCTGGTGTCTGGTGTGTGTCCTGAGGACAGGGCGCAGGCTGGGGTCTGGTGTGTGTCCTGAGGACAGGGCGCAGGCTGGGGTCTGGTGTGTGCACTGACAGGGCGCAGGCTGGGGTCTGGTGTGTGTCCTGAGGACAGGGCGCAGGCTGGGGTCTGGTGTGTGTACTGACAGGGCGCAGGCTGGGGTCTGGTGTGTGCACTGACAGGGCTCAGGCTGGTGTCTGGTGTGTGTCCTGAGGACAGGGCGCAGGCTGGTTTCTGGTGTGTGTCCTGAGGACAGGATGCAGGCTGGGGTCTGGTGTGTGTATTGACAGGGCTCAGGCTGGTGTCTGGTGTGTGTCCTGAGGACAGGGCGCAGGCTGGGGTCTGGTGTGTGTCCTGAGGACAGGGCCCAGGCTGGGGCCTGGTGTGTGCACTGACAGGGCGCAGGCTGGGGTCTGGTGTGTGTCCTGAGGACAGGTCGCAGGCTGGGGTCTGGTGTGTGTCCTGAGGACAGGGCGCAGGCTGGGGTCTGGTGTGTGTCCTGAGGACAGGGCGCAAGCTGGGGTCTGGTGTGTGTCCTGAGGACACGTTGCAGGCTGGGGTCTGGTGTGTCCTGACAGGGCCCAGGCTGGGGTCTGGTGTGTGTCCTGACAGGGCCCAGGCTGGGGTCTGGTGTACTGACAGGGCGCAGGCTGGGGTCTGGTGTGTGTACTGACAGGGCGCAGGCTGGGGTCTGGTGTGTGTCCTGAGGACAGGGCCCAGGCTGGGGTCTGGTGTGTGCACTGAGGACAGGGCGCAGGCTGGGGTCTGGTGTGTGCACTGAGGACAGGGCGCAGGCTGGGGTCTGGTGTGTGCACTGACAGGGCGCAGGCTGGGGTCTGGTGTGTGCACTGACAGGGCGCAGGCTGGGGTCTGTTGTGTGTCCTGAGGACAGGGCGCAGGCTGGGGTCTGGTGTGTGTCCTGAGGACAGGTTGCAGGCTGGGGTCTGGTGTGTCCTGACAGGGCCCAGGCTGGGGTCTGATGTGTGTCCTGACAGGGCCCAGGCTGGGGTCTGGTGTGTGTACTGACAGGGCTCAGGCTGGGGTCTGGTGTGTGCACTGACAGGGCGCAGGCTGGGGTCTGGTGTGTGCACTGAGGACAGGGCGCAGGTTGGGGTCTGGTGTGTGTCCTGAGGACAGGGCGCAGGCTGGGGTCTGGTGTGTGTACTGACAGGGCGCAGGCTGGGGTCTGGTGGGTGTCCTGAGGACAGGGCGCAGGCTGGGGTCTGGTGTGTGTATTGACTGGGCTCAGGCTGGGGTCTGGTGTGTGTCCTGAGGACAGGGTGCAGGCTGGGGTCTAGTGTGGGTCCTGAGGACAGGTTGCAGGCTGGGGTCTGGTGTGTCCTGACAAGGCCCAGGCTGGGGTCTGATGTGTGTCCTGACAGGGCCCAGGCTGGGGTCTGGTGTGTGTACTGACAGGGCGGAGGCTGGGGTCTGGTGTACTGACAGGTCGCAGGCTGGGGTCTAGTGTGTGCACTGACAGGGCGCAGGCTGGGGTCTGGTGTGTGTCCTGAGGACAGGGCGCAGGCTGGGGTCTGGTGTGTGTACTGACAGGGCGCAGGCTGGGGTCTGGTGTGTGTCCTGAGGATAGGGCACAGGCTGGGGTCTGGTGTGTGTCCTGAGGACAGGTCACAGGCTGGGGTCTAGTGTGTACTGACAGGGCGCAGGCTGGGGTCTGGTGTGTGTCCTGACAGGGTGCAGGCTGGGGTCTGGTGTGTGTACTGACAGGGCTCAGGCTGGGGTCTGGTGTGTGTACTGACAGGGCGCAGGCTGGGGTCTGGTGTGTGTACTGACAGGTCACAGTCTGGGGTCTGGTGTGTGTCCTGAGGACAGGGCCCAGGCTGGGGTCTGGCATGTGCACTGAGGACAGGGCGCAGGCTGGGGTCTGGCATGTGCACTGAGGACAGGGCGCAGGCTGGGGTCTGGTGCGTGTACTGACAGGGCGCAGGCTGGGGTCTGGTGTGTCCTGACAGGGCGCAGGTTGGGGTCTGGTGTGTGCACTGAGGACAGGGCGCAGCCTGGGGTCTGGTATGTGCACTGACAGGGCGCAGGCTGGGGTCTGGTGTGTGTACTGACAGGGCGCAGGCTGGGGTCTGGTGTGTGTACTGACAGGTCACAGTCTGGGGTCTGGTGTGTGTCCTGAGGACAGGGCCCAGGCTGGGGTCTGGTGTGTGTCCTGAGGACAGGGCCCAGGCTGGGGTCTGGTGTGTGTCCTGAGGACAGGGCGCAGGCTGGGGTCTGGTGTGTACTGATAGGGCGCAGGCTGGGGTCTGGTGTGTGTACTGACAGGGCGCAGGCTGGGGTCTGGTGTGTGTACTGACTGGGCGCAGGCTGGGGTCTGGTGTGTGTACTGACAGGGCGCAGGTTGGGGTCTGGTGTGTGTCCTGAGGACAGGTCGCAGGCTGGGGTCTGGTGTGTGCACTGAGGACAGGGCGCAGGCTGGGGTCTGGTGTGTGCACTGACAGGGCTCCGGCTGGGGTCTGGTGTGTGCACTGACAGGGCCCAGGCTGGGGTCTGGTGTGTGTACTGACAGGGCGCAGGCTGGGGTCTGGTGTACTGACAGGTCGCAGGCTGGGGTCTAGTGTGTGCACTGACAGGGCGCAGGCTGGGGTCTGGTGTGTGCACTGACAGATCACAGGCTGGGGTCTGGTGTGTGTCCTGAGGACAGGGCCCAGGCTGGGGTCTAATGTGTGTACTGACAGGGCGCAGGCTGGGGTCTGGCGTGTGTACTGACAGGTCACAGGCTGGGGTCTAGTGTGTACTGACAGGGCGCAGGCTGGGGTCTGGTGTGTGTCCTGACAGGGTGCAGGCTGGGGTCTGGTGTGTGTCCTGACAGGGCACAGGCTGGGGTCTGGTGTGTCCTGACAGGGTGCAGGCTGGGGTCTGGTGTGTGTACTGACAGGGCGCAGGCTGGGGTCTGGTGTGTGTACTGACAGGGCGCAGGCTGGGGTCTTGTGTGCACTGAGGACAGGGCGCAGGCTGGGGTCTGGCGTGTGTACTAACAGGGCGCAGGCTGGGGTCTGGTGTGTGTCCTGAGGACAGGTCGCAGGCTGGGGTCTGGTGTGTGTCCTGAGGACAGGGTGCAGGCTGGGGTCTGGTGTGTGTCCTGACAGGGCACAGGCTGGGGTCTGGTGTGTCCTGACAGGGTGCAGGCTGGGGTCTGGTGTGTGTACTGACAGGGCGCAGGCTGGGGTCTGGTGTGTGTACTGACAGGGCGCAGGCTGGGGTCTGGTGTGTGTCCTGAGGACAGGGCGCAGGCTGGGGTCTGGTGTGTGCACTGAGGACAGGGCGCAGGCTGGGGTCTGGTGTGTGTACTGAGAGGGCACAGGCTGGGGTCTGGTGTGTGTACTGACAGGGCGCAGGCTGGGGTCTGGTGTGTGCACTGAGGACAGGGCGCAGGCTGGGGTCTGGTGTGTGTACTGACAGGGCGCAGGCTGGGGTCTGGTGTGTGCACTGAGGACAGGGCGCAGGCTGGGGTCTGGTGTGTGCACTGACAGGGCGCAGGCTGGGGTCTGGTGTGTGCACTGAGGACAGGGCGCAGGCTGGGGTCTGGTGTGTGTACTGACAGGGCGCAGGCTGGGGTCTGGTGTGTGTCCTGAGGACAGGGCGCAGGCTGGGGTCTGGTGTGTGTACTGACAGGGCGCAGGCTGGGGTCTGGTGTGTGTCCTGAGGACAGGGCGCAGGCTGGGGTCTGGTGTGTGTCCTGAGGACAGGGCGCAGGCTGGGGTCTGGTGTGTGTCCTGAGGACAGGGCGCAGGCTGGGATCTGGTGTGTGCACTGAGGACAGGGCGCAGGCTGGTGTCTGGTGTGTACTGACAGGGCGCAGGCTGGGGTCTGTTGTGTGTCCTGAGGACAGGGCGCAGGCTGGGGTCTGGTGTGTGTCCTGAGGACAGGTTGCAGGCTGGGGTCTGGTGTGTCCTGACAGGGCGCAGGCTGGGGTCTGGTGTGTGTCCTGACAGGGCCCAGGCTGGGGTCTGGTGTGTGTCCTGAGGACAGGGCGCAGGCTGGGGTCTGGTGTGTGTATTGACTGGGCTCAGGCTGGGGTCTGGTGTGTGTCCTGAGGACAGGGTGCAGGCTGGGGTCTAGTGTGTGTCCTGAGGACAGGTCGCAGGCTGGGGTCTGGTGTGTGTACTGACAGGGCCCAGGCTGGGGTCTGATGTGTGTCCTGACAGGGCCCAGGCTGGGGTCTGGTGTGTGTACTGACAGGGCGGAGGCTGGGGTCTGGTGTACTGACAGGTCGCAGGCTGGGGTCTAGTGTGTGCACTGACAGGGCGCAGGCTGGGGTCTGGTGTGTGTCCTGAGGACACGGCGCAGGCTGGGGTCTGGTGTGTGTACTGACAGGGCGCAGGCTGGGGTCTGGTGTGTGTCCTGAGGACAGGGCACAGGCTGGGGTCTGGTGTGTGTCCTGAGGACAGGGCACAGGCTGGGGTCTAGTGTGTACTGACAGGGCGCAGGCTGGGGTCTGGTGTGTGTCCTGACAGGGTGCAGGCTGGGGTCTGGTGTGTGTACTGACAGGGCTCAGGCTGGGGTCTGGTGTGTGTACTGACAGGGCGCAGGCTGGGGTCTGGTGTGTGTCCTGAGGACAGGGCGCAGGCTGGGGTCTGGTGTGTGTCCTGAGGACAGGGCGCAGGCTGGGGTCTGGCATGTGCACTGAGGACAGGGCGCAGGCTGGGGTCTGGTGCGTGTACTGACAGGGCGCAGGCTGGGGTCTGGTGTGTCCTGACAGGGCGCAGGTTGGGGTCTGGTGTGTGCACTGAGGACAGGGCGCAGCCTGGGGTCTGGTGTGTGCACTGACAGGGCGCAGGCTGGGGTCTGGTGTGTGTACTGACAGGGCGCAGGCTGGGGTCTGGTGTGTGTACTGACAGGTCACAGTCTGGGGTCTGGTGTGTGTCCTGAGGACAGGGCCCAGGCTGGGGTCTGGTGTGTGTCCTGAGGACAGGGCGCAGGCTGGGGTCTGGTGTGTGTCCTGAGGACAGGTCGCAGGCTGGGGTCTGGTGTGTGTCCTGAGGACAGGGCCCAGGCTGGGGTCTGGTGTGTGTCCTGAGGACAGGGCGCAGGCTGGGGTCTGGTGTGTACTGACAGGGCGCAGGCTGGGGTCTGGTGTGTGCACTGACAGGGCGCAGGCTGGGGTCTAGTGTGTGTACTGACAGGGCGCAGGCTGGGGTCTGGTGTGTGCACTCAGGACAGGGCACAGGCTGGGGTCTGGTGTGTGCACTGAGGACAGGGCGCAGGCTGGGGTCTGGTGTGTGCACTGAGGACAGGGCGCAGGCTGGGGTCTGGTGTGTGCACTGACAGGGCTCAGGCTGGGGTCTGGTGTGTGCACTGACAGGGCCCAGGCTGGGGTCTGGTGTGTGTACTGACAGGGCGCAGGCTGGGGTCTGGTGTACTGACAGGTCGCAGGCTGGGGTCTAGTGTGTGCACTGACAGGGCGCAGGCTGGGGTCTGGTGTGTGCACTGACAGATCACAGGCTGGGGTCTGGTGTGTGTCCTGAGGACAGGGCCCAGGCTGGGGTCTAATGTGTGTACTGACAGGGCGCAGGCTGGGGTCTGGCGTGTGTACTGACAGGTCACAGGCTGGGGTCTAGTGTGTACTGACAGGGCGCAGGCTGGGGTCTGGTGTGTGTCCTGACAGGGTGCAGGCTGGGGTCTGGTGTGTGTCCTGACAGGGCGCAGGCTGGGGTCTGGTGTGTCCTGACAGGGTGCAGGCTGGGGTCTGGTGTGTGTACTGACAGGGCGCAGGCTGGGGTCTGGTGTGTGTACTGACAGGTCGCAGGCTGGGGTCTGGTGTGTGCACTGAGGACAGGGCGCAGGCTGGGGTCTGGTGTGTGTACTGACAGGGCTCAGGCTGGGGTCTGGTGTGTGTCCTGACAGGGCGCAGGCTGGGGTCTGGCGTGTGTACTAACAGGGCGCAGGCTGGGGTCTGGTGTGTGTCCTGAGGACAGGGCGCAGGCTGGGGTCTGGTGTGTGTCCTGAGGACAGGGCGCAGGCTGGGGTCTGGTGTGTGTCCTGAGGACAGGGCGCAGGCTGGGATCTGGTGTGTGCACTGAGGACAGGGCGCAGGCTGGGGTCTGGTGTGTGCACTGACAGGGCGCAGGCTGGTGTCTGGTGTGTACTGACAGGGCGCAGGCTGGGGTCTGGTGTGTGTCCTGAGGACAGGGCCCAGGCTGGGGTCTGGTGTGTGCACTGAGGACAGGGCGCAGGCTGGGGTCTGGTGTGTGCACTGACAGGGCGCAGGCTGGGGTCTGGTGTGTCTACTGACAGGGCCCAGGCTGGGGTCTCGTGTGTGTACTGACAGGGCTCAGGCTGGGGTCTGGTGTACTGACAGGGCGCAGGCTGGGGTCTGGTGTGTGCACTGATGCCAGGGCGCAGGCTGGTGTCTGGTGTGTGCACTGAGGACAGGGCACAGGCTGGGGTCTGGTGTGTGCATTGACAGGGCTCAGGCTGGGGTCTGGTGTGTGTACTGACAGGGCGCAGGCTGGGGTCTGGTGTGTGTACTGACAGGGCGCAGGCTGGGGTCTGGTGTGTGTACTGACAGGGCGCAGGCTGGGGTCTGGTGTGTGCACTGACAGGGCGCAGGCTGGGGTCTGGTGTGTGTACTGACAGGGCGCAGGCTGGGGTCTGGTGTGTGTCCTGAGGACAGGGCCCAGGCTGGGGTCTGGTGTGTGTCCTGAGGACAGGGCGCAGGCTGGGGTCTGGTGTGTGTCCTGAGGACAGGTCGCAGGCTGGGGTCTGGTGTGTCCTGACAGGGCGTAGGCTGGGGTCTGGTGTGTGTCCTGAGGACAGGGCGCAGGCTGGGGTCTGGTGTGTGTACTGACAGGGCCCAGGCTGGGGTCTCGTGTGTGTACTGACAGGGCTCAGGCTGGGGTCTGGTGTACTGACAGGGCGCAGGCTGGGGTCTGGTGTGTGCACTGATGCCAGGGCGCAGGCTGGGGTCTGGTGTGTGCACTGAGGACAGGGCACAGGCTGGGGTCTGGTGTGTGCACTGACAGGGCGCAGGCTGGGGTCTGGTGTGTGTATTGACAGGGCGCAGGCTGGGGTCTGGTGTGTGTCCTGAGGACAGGGCGCAGGCTGGGGTCTGGTGTGTGCATTGACAGGGCTCAGGCTGGGGTCTGGTGTGTGTACTGACAGGGCGCAGGCTGGGGTCTGGTGTGTGCACTGACAGGGCGCAGGCTGGGGTCTGGTGTGTGTATTGACAGGGCGCAGGCTGGGGTCTGGTGTGTGTCCTGAGGACAGGGCGCAGGCTGGGGTCTGGTGTGTGCATTGACAGGGCTCAGGCTGGGGTCTGGTGTGTGTACTGACAGGGCGCAGGCTGGGGTCTGGTGTGTGTCCTGACAGGGCCCAGGCTGGGGTCTGGTGTGTGCACTGACAGGGCGCAGGCTGGGGTCTGGTGTGTGTCCTGAGGACAGGGCACAGGCTGGGGTCTGGTGTGTGTACTGACAGGTCACAGGCTGGGGTCTGGTGTGTGTATTGACAGGGCGCAGGCTGGGGTCTGGTGTGTGTCCTGAGGACAGGGCACAGGCTGGGGTCTGGTGTGTGTACTGACAGGGTGCAGGCTGGGGTCTGGTGTGTGTCCTGAGGACAGGTCGCAGGCTGGGGTCTGGTGTGTGTACTGACAGGGCGCAGGCTGGGGTCTGGTGTGTGCACTGAGGACAGGGCGCAGGCTGGGGTCTGGTGTGTGTACTGACAGGTCGCAGGCTGGGGTCTGGTGTGTGCATTGACAGGGCTCAGGCTGGGGTCTGGTGTGTGCACTGACAGGGCGCAGGCTGGGGTCTGGTGTGTGCACTGACAGGGCACAGGCTGGGGTCTTGTGTGTGTATTGACAGGGCTCAGGCTGTGGTCTGGTGTGTGTCCTGAGGACAGGGCGCAGGCTGGGGTCTGGTGTGTGTACTGAGGACAGGGCGCAGGCTGGGGTCTGGTGTGTCCACTGACAGGGCGCAGGCTGGGGTCTGGTGTGTGTACTGACAGGGCGCAGGCTGGGGTCTGGTGTGTGCACTGACAGGGCGCAGGCTGGGGTCTGGTGTGTGTACTGACAGGGCGCAGGCTGGGGTCTGGTGTGTGTACTGACAGGTCGCAGGCTGGGGTCTGGTGTGTGTCCTGAGGACAGGGCGCAGGCTGGGGTCTGGTGTGTGTACTTACAGGGCGCAGGCTGGGGTCTGGTGTGTGTCCTGAGGACAGGGCCCAGGCTGGGGTCTGGTGTGTGCACTGAGGACAGGGCGCAGGCTGGGGTCTGGTGTGTGCACTGAGGACAGGGCGCAGGTTGGGGTCTAATGTGTGCACTGACAGGGCGCAGGCTCGGGTCTGGCGTGTGTACTGACAGGGCGCAGGCTCGGGTCTGGTGTGTGTACTGACAGGGCGCAGGCTGGGGTCTGGTGTGTGTACTGACAGGGCGCAGGCTGGGGTCTGGTGTGTGCACTGACAGGGCGCAGGCTGGGGTCTGGTGTGTGTCCTGAGGACAGGGCGCAGGCTGGGGTCTGGTGTGTGTCCTGACAGGTCGCAGGCTGGGGTCTGGCGTGTGTCCTGACAGGGCGCAGGCTGGGGTCTGGTGTGTGTCCTGAGGACAGGACCCAGGCTGGGGTCTGGTGTGTGTCCTGACAGGTTGCAGGCTGGGGTCTGGTGTGTGTCCTGACAGGTTGCAGGCTGGGGTCTGGTGTGTGTACTGACAGGGCGCAGGCTGGGGTCTGGTGTGTGTTCTGACAGGGCGCAGGCTGGGGTCTGGTGTGTGTCCTGAGGACAGGGCCCAGGCTGGGGTCTGGTGTGTGCACTGAGGACAGGGCGCAGGCTGGGGTCTGGTGTGTGTCCTGAGGACAGGGCGCAGGCTGGGGTCTAATTTGTGTATTGACAGGGCGCAGGCTGGGGTGTGGTGTGTGCACTGACAGGGCGCAGGCTGGGGTCTGGTGTGTGCACTGACAGGGCCCAGGCTGGGGTCTGGTGTGTGTCCTGAGGACAGGGCGCAGGCTGGGGTCTGGTGTGTGTACTGACAGGGCGCAGGCTGGGGTCTGGTGTGTGTCCTGACTGGGCGCAGGCTGGGGTCTGGTGTGTGTACTGACAGGTCGCAGGCTGGGGTCTGGTGTGTATTGACAGGGCGCAGGCTGGGGTCTGGTGTGTGTCCTGACAGGTCACAGGCTGGGGTCTGGTGTGTGTACTGACAGGTCGCAGGCTGGGGTCTGGTGTGTATTGACAGGGCCCAGGCTGGGGTCTGGTGTGTGCACTGACAGGGCGCAGGCTGGGGTCTGGTGTGTGCACTGACAGGTCGCAGGCTGGGGTCTGGTGTGTATTGACAGGGCCCAGGCTGGGGTCTGGTGTGTGTCCTGAGGACAGGGCCCAGGCTCGGGTCTGGTGTGTGCACTGAGGACAGGGCGCAGGTCTATTGGAGGAACAGAACCCCAGACCTTCGTAATTTGTCGGTGTGCCTGTCTCTGCCTAAAATCAAGGGTCCCTTGAGGGTCTAGGACTCATCAAGGCAGGCAACGTGTAGGAGACTAAGCATCTGTTTTTCTGGAAGTATCACAGGAGCCTTGGTTCCTGAGTCTTTAAACTGCACTGAATGCAGTGTGTGGATGCCACATCCCTGCTGGGCAAACACCCAGGGCACAGTGTTCCTGTTGAAGAAGACCCCTCTCATTCCCATTTTCTGGAGTTCGTTTCTAGGGTATTAGTTTATAGGCTCAGATGCGCATAGGCATTGAGCCTGTGTGATCCTCAGGATCATGGAGACGTTCAGTCCTGCCCCTTCTTCTAAGAGAGGAAATGGCGGCCCGGGGCGGAGGGTGGTTGGCAGCCCGGGGAGACTCTGGCTCCTGTTGTGTCCTGGGCTCTGGGAGTGTCTGGGCCAAAGGCTGATGTGCATGGCCCCTCACATCAAAACTGCCTGAATTTTCTGGTGGCTCTGTCCTGGCACATGGACACACAGTGTGCTCTGTCAGACAGCTGGCCAAGTGGCCGCTTCCTGCTCCCCAGGCCTGCAGTGGCTCACCCCCTCCCCCAGCCTTCCCGCTCCCCAGGCCTGCAGTGGCTCACTCCCCCCAGCCTTCCTGCTCCCCAGGCCTGCAGTGGCTCACCCCCCCTCCCCCCCCCGCCTTCCCGCTCCCCAGGCCTGCAGTGGCTCACCCCCCCTCCCCCCAGCCTTCCCGCTCCCCAGGCCTGCAGTGGCTCACCCCCCCTCCCCCCAGCCTTCCTGCTCCCCAGGCCTGCAGTGGCTCACCCCCCCTCCCCCCAGCCTTCCCGCTCCCCAGGCCTGCAGTGGCTCACCCCCCCTCCCCCCAGCCTTCCCGCTCCCCAGGCCTGCAGTGGCTCACCCCCCCTCCCCCCAGCCTTCCTGCTCCCCAGGCCTGCAGTGGCTCACCCCCCCTCCCCCCAGCCTTCCCGCTCCCCAGGCCTGCAGTGGCTCACCCCCCCTCCCCCCCCCCCCGCCTTCCCGCTCCCCAGGCCTGCAGTGGCTCACCCCTCCCCCCCCCAGCCTTCCTGCTCCCCAGGCCTGCAGTGGCTCACCCCCCCTCCCCTCCAGCCTTCCCGCTCCCCAGGCCTGCAGTGGCTCACCCCCCCCCCCGCCTTCCCGCTCCCCAGGCCTGCAGTGGCTCACCCCCCCCCCCGCCTTCCCGCTCCCCAGGCCTGCAGTGGCTCACCCCCCCTCCCCCCCCCCCGCCTTCCCGCTCCCCAGGCCTGCAGTGGCTCACCCCCCCCCAGCCTTCCCGCTCCCCAGGCCTGCAGTGGCTCACCCCCCCTCCCCCCCCCCGCCTTCCCGCTCCCCAGGCCTGCAGTGGCTCACCCCCCCTCCCCCCCCCCAGCCTTCCCGCTCCCCAGGCCTGCAGTGGCTCACCCCCCCCGCCTTCTCGCTCCCCAGGCCTGCAGTGGCTCACCCCCCCTCCCCCCCCCCCGCCTTCCCGCTCCCCAGGCCTGCAGTGGCTCACCCCCCCCCCCAGCCTTCCTGCTCCCCAGGCCTGCAGTGGCTCACCCCCCCTCCCCCTCCAGCCTTCCCGCTCCCCAGGCCTGCAGTGGCTCACCCCCCCTCCCCCCCCCCCGCCTTCCCGCTCCCCAGGCCTGCAGTGGCTCACCCCCCCTCCCCCCCCAGCCTTCCAGCTCTCCCCAGGCCTGCAGTGGCTCATCCCCCCTCCCCCCCCCCCCCGCCTTCCCGCTCCCCAGGCCTGCAGTGGCTCACCCCCCCCCCAGCCTTCCCGCTCCCCAGGCCTGCAGTGGCTCACCCCCCCTCCCCCTCCAGCCTTCCCGCTCCCCAGGCCTGCAGTGGCTCACCCCCCCTCCCCCCCCAGCCTTCCCGCTCCCCAGGCCTGCAGTGGCTCACCCCCCCTCCCCCTCCAGCCTTCCCGCTCCCCAGGCCTGCAGTGGCTCACCCCCCCTCCCCCTCCAGCCTTCCCGCTCCCCAGGCCTGCAGTGGCTCACCCCTCCCCCCCCAGCCTTCCCGCTCCCCAGGCCTGCAGTGGCTCATCCCCCCTCCCCCCCCCGCCTTCCCGCTCCCCAGGCCTGCAGTGGCTCACCCCTCCCCCCCCAGCCTTCCCGCTCCCCAGGCCTGCAGTGGCTCATCCCCCCTCCCCCCCCCGCCTTCCCGCTCCCCAGGCCTGCAGTGGCTCATCCCCCCTCCCCCCCCCGCCTTCCCGCTCCCCAGGCCTGCAGTGGCTCACCCCCCCCCCCGCCTTCCTGCTCCCCAGGCCTGCAGTGGCTCACCCCCCCCCCGCCTTCCCGCTCCCCAGGCTTGCAGTGGCTCACCCCTCCCTCCCCCCCCAGCCTTCCCGCTCCCCAGGCCTGCAGTGGCTCACCCCCCCTCCCCCCCCAGCCTTCCCGCTCCCCAGGCCTGCAGTGGCTCATCCCCCCTCCCCCCCCCCGCCTTCCCGCTCCCCAGGCCTGCAGTGGCTCACCCCCCCCCCCGCCTTCCCGCTCCCCAGGCCTGCAGTGGCTCACCCCCCCTCCCCCCCCCCGCCTTCCCGCTCCCCAGGCCTGCAGTGGCTCACCCCCCCCCAGCCTTCCCGCTCCCCAGGCCTGCAGTGGCTCACCCCCCCTCCCCCCCCCCCGCCTTCCCGCTCCCCAGGCCTGCAGTGGCTCACCCCCCCTCCCCCCCCCCAGCCTTCCCGCTCCCCAGGCCTGCAGTGGCTCACCCCCCCCGCCTTCTCGCTCCCCAGGCCTGCAGTGGCTCACCCCCCCTCCCCCCCCCCCCGCCTTCCCGCTCCCCAGGCCTGCAGTGGCTCACCCCCCCCCCCCAGCCTTCCTGCTCCCCAGGCCTGCAGTGGCTCACCCCCCCTCCCCCTCCAGCCTTCCCGCTCCCCAGGCCTGCAGTGGCTCACCCCCCCTCCCCCCCCCCCGCCTTCCCGCTCCCCAGGCCTGCAGTGGCTCACCCCCCCTCCCCCCCCAGCCTTCCAGCTCTCCCCAGGCCTGCAGTGGCTCATCCCCCCTCCCCCCCCCCCCGCCTTCCCGCTCCCCAGGCCTGCAGTGGCTCACCCCCCCCCCAGCCTTCCCGCTCCCCAGGCCTGCAGTGGCTCACCCCCCCTCCCCCTCCAGCCTTCCCGCTCCCCAGGCCTGCAGTGGCTCACCCCCCCTCCCCCCCCAGCCTTCCCGCTCCCCAGGCCTGCAGTGGCTCACCCCCCCTCCCCCTCCAGCCTTCCCGCTCCCCAGGCCTGCAGTGGCTCACCCCCCCTCCCCCTCCAGCCTTCCCGCTCCCCAGGCCTGCAGTGGCTCACCCCTCCCCCCCCAGCCTTCCCGCTCCCCAGGCCTGCAGTGGCTCATCCCCCCTCCCCCCCCCGCCTTCCCGCTCCCCAGGCCTGCAGTGGCTCACCCCTCCCCCCCCAGCCTTCCCGCTCCCCAGGCCTGCAGTGGCTCATCCCCCCTCCCCCCCCCGCCTTCCCGCTCCCCAGGCCTGCAGTGGCTCATCCCCCCTCCCCCCCCCGCCTTCCCGCTCCCCAGGCCTGCAGTGGCTCACCCCCCCCCCGCCTTCCTGCTCCCCAGGCCTGCAGTGGCTCACCCCCCCCCCCGCCTTCCCGCTCCCCAGGCTTGCAGTGGCTCACCCCTCCCTCCCCCCCCAGCCTTCCCGCTCCCCAGGCCTGCAGTGGCTCACCCCCCCTCCCCCCCCAGCCTTCCCGCTCCCCAGGCCTGCAGTGGCTCATCCCCCCTCCCCCCCCCGCCTTCCCGCTCCCCAGGCCTGCAGTGGCTCATCCCCCCTCCCCCCCCCGCCTTCCCGCTCCCCAGGCCTGCAGTGGCTCACCCCCCCCCCCCGCCTTTCTGCTCCCCAGGCCTGCAGTGGCTCACCCCCCCCCCCCCGCCTTCCCGCTCCCCAGGCCTGCAGTGGCTCACCCCCCCTCCCCCCCCAGCCTTCCCGCTCCCCAGGCCTGCAGTGGCTCACCCCCCAGCCTTCCTGCTCCCCAGGCCTGCAGTGGCTCACCCCCCAGCCTTCCTGCTCCCCAGGCCTGCAGTGGCTCACCCCCCCCTCCCCCCCCAGCCTTCCCGCTCCCCAGGCCTGCAGTGGCTCCCCCCCCCCTCCCCCCCCAGCCTTCCCGCTCCCCAGGCCTGCAGTGGCTCACCCCCCCAGCCTTCCCGCTCCCCAGGCCTGCAGTGGCTCACCCCCCCTCCCCCCCCAGCCTTCCCGCTCCCCAGACCTGCAGTGGCTCATCCCAATGAGAGTCACAGGCTGCCGTCTGTCCACAAGGTCCATGCACCACGAGGACCCACTGACACTGTGCCCCTCCTCCCCCCGTGTTGCCCATGCCCACCCCCACCTCACAGTGTGCTGGCCTCTAGTCCAGCACTGGTGTGATGGAAAAAAGCAGGGAAACCTGGGTGCTGGGCCCTCTGAGGAGCCCCCCTTCCCACCCCACCAGGGACTGTTTCTGTGCTGCTCCTGGTGGAGGCAGGGGCCTGGGGTCCCCAGGGGTGGGGGCAGCAGGCGAAGGGGCGCGGTGGGTCCCCTCTCCTTCAGGGGCTCTCAGCCTCTCACAGGGGCACCCCTCTGTGACCTGGCCTGGCCCGGGACCCTCCCCCGATGCCCTGCTCAAAGAGTACCCCAAAGCAGTGCCAAGGACCTCTGTGCACAGGCTGAGGTGGGGAGGTGTCTATGACTCCCAGAGAGATGGCCAAGGAAAACTACAGGACTGCACATGGCCGAGACGTGCCGGCTAGGAGGGGCCCTGACCCCTGAGAAGCTGATCCCAGAGGAGAGCCCGCACCCCGGATCTGCCCCAGGGAAGCCCGCACCCCAGATCTTCACCAGGAGAATCCGTACCCCATATCTGCCCCGAGAGCCTGCACCCCAGATCTGCCCCAGGAGAGCCTGTACCCCAGATCTTCCCCAGGAGAGTCCACACCCTAGATCTTCCCCAGGAGAGTCCTCACCCCAGATCTTCCCCAGGGAAGCCCGCACCCCAGATCTGCCCCAGGAGAGCCCGTACCCCAGATCTTCCCCAGGAGAGCCTGCACCCCAGATCTGCCCCAGGGAAGCCCACACCCCATATCTGCCCCAGGAGAGTCCACACCCCAGATCTGCCCCAGGGAAGCCCGCACCCCAGATCTGCCCCAGGAGAGCCCACACCCTGTATCTGCCCCAGGGAAGCCCACACCCTGTATCTGCCCCAGGGAAGCCCACACCCTGGATCTGCCCCAGGAGAGCCCGCACCCCAGATCTGCCCCAGGAGAGCCTGCACCCCATATCTGCCCCAGGAGAGCCCGCACCCCAGATCTGCCCCACGAGAGCCCGCACCCCGTATCTGCCCCAGGAGAGTCCACACCCCAAATCTGCTCCAGGAGAGCCTGCGCCCCAGATCTGCCCCAGGAGAGCCCGCACCCCAGATCTGCCCCAGGAGAACCTGCACCCCAGATCCGCTCCAGGAGAGCCTGCACCCCGGATCTGCCCCAAGAGAGCCTACACCCCATATCTGTCCCAGAAGAACCCACACCCCAGATCTGCCCCAGGAGAACCTGCACCCCAAATCTGCCTGAGAACCTGCACCCCACATCTGCCCCAGGGAAGCCGCACCGCAGATCTGCCCCAGGAGAGTCCATACCCCAGATCTGCACCATGGTGTCCAGCTCCCCCCTCCCCCTTCTCCCCCCCCTCTCCCCAAGGCACTGCTGGCCTACACTCACTGGTGCAGATGTCTGTCCGTCTGTCCAGAGCCTGGTCCTGACCGCCTGAGGCCGGGGACACCTAATGGGCAGGAGACTGGAGCCTGGTCCTGACAGCCCGAGTCTGAGTCCGGGGCGCTAATGGGCAGGAGCCTGGGACCTGGGAGGCGACAGGGAGGGAGCGGAGCCACCGCCCATTGTTCCTCGGCCGCCAGGGAGCTCAGGCCACTGGGAGGCGCTGCGGGCCTGCAGCAGCCCAGACCGGGCAGGCGGTGGGGGAGGGAGGGGCAGGAGGGAGGGAGACCAGCATGCCGGGCCCCCTCTCCAGACAGTCCTCCTCCCCTCCCCTCTCCCCGCTCAGTCCCTCCCAAGTTTCCCCAAGCTCTGCCAAGCCCTTCACCAGATGTCCACGTGTGTGGAGGATGGGTCCAACCTGGGAAGGCGCCCGCCCTCCTCCCCTCCCCTCTGCTCCCCCCCAGGGTGCCCTGCCCTCCTCCCCTCCCCTCTGCTCCCCCCTGCCCTGCCCTCCCCTCTGCTCCCCTTCTCCCAGTCTTCTCCCCTCTGTGACCCCCCTCCTCCCCAGCCACACTTCCTCTTGATGGGACTCAGAACAAGAGCCTGTGCAACAGCCCCGCGGTTGGGGGCAGCGGGGGTCCTGGGGCCCCTGCCAGTCCCAGGGCTGGGAGGGGCAGTGGAGCTGAAGACCAGCGGGAAGAAGCTGGGGTCTCACACCACTGGCCGGAGTGCCCGGTGCAGAGGCTGGAGCACGCGTGAATCACCCTTCCCAGGGGGTGCTGCCCTGGCTCAGTGGCTGGCTCAGGCCTCTCCTGTCGGGCGGTGGGGCCCAGGGGGTGCTGCTGTGGCTCAGTGGCCTGCGCAGGCCTCTCCTGTCGGGCGGTGGGGCCCAGGGTGCTGCTGTGGCTCAGTGGCCTGCGCAGGCCTCTCCTGTCGGGCGGTGGGGCCCAGGGTGCTGCTGTGGCTCAGTGGCCTGCGCAGGCCTCTCCTGTCGGGCGGTGGGGCCCAGGGGGTGCTGCTGTGGCTCAGTGGCCTGCGCAGGCCTCTCCTGTCGGGCGGTGGGGCCCAGGGTGCTGCTGTGGCTCAGTGGCCTGCGCAGGCCTCTCCTGTCGGGCGGTGGGGCCCAGGGGGTGCTGTCATGGCTCAGGCCTCTCCTGTCGGGCGGTGGGGCCCAGGGGGTGCTGTCATGGCTCAGGCCTCTCCTGTTGGGCGGTGGGGCCCAGGGGGTGCTGCCATGGCTTGGTGGCCTGCGCAGGCCTCTCCTGCGGGGCGGTGGGATCGAGGGGGCACAGACAGGGCTGGGGAGGGGCAGGGTGGCTCGGTGGGAGGCCCAGCTCCCATGTACAGGCAGCTCAGCAATCTCTGTTTGACCTTCTAAGAGAAGAGTGTCTCCCCAAGGACGCCAGCGGCCTTAGGACCTCCTCCTGCCCCGGCCTGGCCACCTTCTCCGGTGTGAATCTCACGACAGGACAGGGGTGCCTGGCATCACCGATCCCTCCCCCCAACGAGCACCAGCCCTGCTGCCCCTGAGTGAGGGGCCTACAGCCGGCGGGGGCTGCATGCAAAGGGGTTTGCAGGTGCAGATAGGAGCATGTGTGAATATTCAGGAGTGTGGTTTGTCCCTCTGGGTGTGCATGAGGATGGTGTGTGTGCATCTGCGTATGTGAATGTGTGTATATGTACGTGCCCCACACTGTGAGTCTGTGGGGTGTGTGTGACATTGAGAGAGCCCCTGGGCGTGCCTGCCTGTGCATGACACCATGAAGTGGCCATGAGCAAAAGGCTCTGGCCTCTGCCCTCCACCAGGCTGCTCCCTGTGCCTGCCAGCCTGCCCTCCGTCACTCTACAGTGAGTGACGATCACCCCAAACCTACCACCTCCACCCCTAACTACCACCATCACCCCATATCTACCACCTCCGCAGTGAGCACACGATCACCCCAAAACTACCACCTCCACCCCTTAACTACCACCATCACCCCATAACTACCACCTCCACAGTGAGCGCATGATCAACCCAAAACTACCACTTCCACCCCTTAACTAACACATCCACCCCACTTCCACCTCCACAGTGAGCAAACAACCACCCCAAAACTACCACTACAACCCTGAACTACCACCGTCACCCCATAACTACCACCTCCACCTGCACAGTGAGTGCACCATCACCCATAACTACCACCTCCACCTGCACAGTCAGTGCACCATCACCCATCACTACCACCTCCACCTGCACAGTCAGTGCACCATCACCCATCACTACCACCTCCACCTCCACCTGCACAGTCAGTGCACCATCACCCATAACAACCCCTCCACCTCCACCTGCACAGTCAGTACACCATCACCCATAACTACCACCTCCACCTGCACAGTCAGTGCACCATCACCCATAACAACCCCTCCACCTCCACCTGCACAGTCAGTGCACCATCACCCATAACTACCACCTCCACCTGCACAGTCAGTGCACCATCACCCATAACTACCACCTCCACCTCCACAGTCAGTGCACCATCACCCATCACTACCACCTCCACCTCCACAGTCAGTGCACCATCACCCATCACTACCACCTCCACCTCCACCTGCACAGTCAGTGCACCATCACCCATAACTACCACCTCCACCTCCACCTGCACAGTCAGTGCACCATCACCCATAACAACCCCTCCACCTGCACAGTGAGTGCACCATCACCCATAACTACCACCTCCACCTGCACAGTCAGTGCACCATCACCCATAACAACCCCTCCACCTGCACAGTCAGTGCACCATCACCCATAACTACCACCTCCACCTGCACAGTCAGTGCACCATCACCCATCACTACCACCTCCACCTGCACAGTCAGTGCACCATCACCCATAACTACCACCTCCACCTGCACAGTCAGTACACCATCACCCATAACTACCACCTCCACCTGCACAGTCAGTGCACCATCACCCATAACAACCCCTCCACCTCCACCTGCACAGTCAGTGCACCATCACCCATCACTACCACCTCCACCTGCACAGTCAGTGCACCATCACCCATCACTACCACCTCCACCTGCACAGTCAGTGCACCATCACCCATAACTACCACCTCCACCTCCACAGTCAGTGCACCATCACCCATAACTACCACCTCCACCTGCACAGTGAGTGCACCATCACCCATAACTACCACCTCCACCTGCACAGTCAGTGCACCATCACCCATAACTACCACCTCCACCTCCACAGTCAGTGCACCATCACCCATAACTACCACCTCCACCTGCACAGTGAGTGCACCATCACCCATAACTACCACCTCCACCTGCACAGTGAGTGCACCATCACCCATCACTACCACCTCCACCTCCACCTGCACAGTCAGTGCACCATCACCCATAACAACCCCTCCACCTCCACCTGCACAGTCAGTGCACCATCACCCATAACAACCACCTCCACCTCCACAGTCAGTGCACCATCACCCATAACTACCACCTCCACCTCCACAGTCAGTGCACCATCACCCATAACTACCACCTCCACCTCTACAGTCAGTGCACCATCACCCATCACTACCACCTCCACCTCCACAGTCAGTGCACCATCACCCATCACTACCACCTCCACCTGCACCTGCACAGTGAGTGCACCATCACCCATCACTACCACCTCCACCTCCACCTGCACAGTCAGTGCACCATCACCCATAACTACCACCTCCACCTGCACAGTCAGTGCACCATCACCCATAACAACCCCTCCACCTCCACCTGCACAGTCAGTACACCATCACCCATCACTACCACCTCCACCTCCACAGTCAGTACACCATCACCCATAACTACCACCTCCACCTGCACAGTGAGTGCACCATCACCCATCACTACCACCTCCACCTCCACAGTCAGTGCACCATCACCCATCACTACCACCTCCACCTCCACAGTCAGTGCACCATCACCCATCACTACCACCTCCACCTGCACAGTCAGTGCACCATCACCCATCACTACCACCTCCACCTCCACCTCCACAGTCAGTGCACCATCACCCATCACTACCACCTCCACCTCTACAGTCAGTGCACCATCACCCATAACTACCACCTCCACCTCCACAGTCAGTACACCATCACCCATCACTACCACCTCCACCTCCACAGTCAGTGCACCATCACCCATCACTACCACCTCCACCTGCACAGTCAGTGCACCATCACCCATCACTACCACCTCCACCTCCACAGTCAGTGCACCATCACCCATAACAACCCCTCCACCTCTACAGTCAGTGCACCATCACCCATCACTACCACCTCCACCTGCACAGTCAGTGCACCATCACCCATCACTACCACCTCCACCTCCACCTGCACAGTCAGTGCACCATCACCCATAACTACCACCTCCACCTGCACAGTCAGTGCACCATCACCCATAACTACCACCTCCACCTCCACAGTCAGTGCACCATCACCCATCACTACCACCTCCACCTCCACAGTCAGTGCACCATCACCCATCACTACCACCTCCACCTGCACAGTCAGTGCACCATCACCCATAACTACCACCTCCACCTCTACAGTCAGTGCACCATCACCCATAACAACCCCTCCACCTCCACAGTCAGTGCACCATCACCCATAACAACCCCTCCACCTCCACAGTCAGTGCACCATCACCCATCACTACCACCTCCACCTGCACAGTCAGTGCACCATCACCCATAACTACCACCTCCACCTGCACAGTGAGTGCACCATCACCCATCACTACCACCTCCACCTCCACAGTCAGTGCACCATCACCCATCACTACCACCTCCACCTGCACCTGCACAGTCAGTGCACCATCACCCATAACTACCACCTCCACCTGCACAGTGAGTGCACCATCACCCATAACAACCCCTCCACCTCCACCTGCACAGTCAGTGCACCATCACCCATCACTACCACCTCCACCTCTACAGTCAGTGCACCATCACCCATCACTACCACCTCCACCTCCACCTCCACAGTCAGTGCACCATCACCCATAACTACCACCTCCACCTGCACAGTGAGTGCACCATCACCCATAACTACCACCTCCACCTGCACAGTCAGTGCACCATCACCCATCACTACCACCTCCACCTGCACAGTCAGTGCACCATCACCCATAACTACCACCTCCACCTCCACAGTCAGTGCACCATCACCCATAACTACCACCTCCACCTCTACAGTCAGTGCACCATCACCCATCACTACCACCTCCACCTCCACCTGCACAGTCAGTGCACCATCACCCATCACTACCACCTCCACCTCCACAGTCAGTGCACCATCACCCATCACTACCACCTCCACCTGCACAGTGAGTGCACCATCACCCATAACAACCCCTCCACCTCCACCTGCACAGTCAGTGCACCATCACCCATAACTACCACCTCCACCTGCACAGTCAGTGCACCATCACCCATCACTACCACCTCCACCTGCACAGTCAGTGCACCATCACCCATCACTACCACCTCCACCTCCACCTGCACAGTCAGTGCACCATCACTCATAACAACCCCTCCACCTCCACCTGCACAGTCAGTGCACCATCACCCATAACAACCCCTCCACCTCCACAATCAGTGCACCATCACCCATCACTACCACCTCCACCTCTACAGTCAGTGCACCATCACCCATCACTACCACCTCCACCTGCACAGTCAGTGCACCATCACCCATAACTACCACCTCCACCTCTACAGTGTGTGCACCATCACCCATCACTACCACCTCCACCTGCACAGTCAGTACACCATCACCCATAACTACCACCTCCACCTGCACAGTGAGTGCACCATCACCCATAACTACCACCTCCACCTGCACAGTCAGTGCACCATCACCCATCACTACCACCTCCACCTCCACAGTCAGTGCACCATCACCCATCACTACCACCTCCACCTGCACAGTCAGTGCACCATCACCCATAACTACCACCTCCACCTGCACAGTCAGTGCACCATCACCCATAACAACCCCTCCACCTCCACCTGCACAGTCAGTGCACCATCACCCATAACAACCCCTCCATCTCCACAATCAGTGCACCATCACCCATAACTACCACCTCCACCTGCACAGTCAGTACACCATCACCCATAACTACCACCTCCACCTCCACAGTCAGTGCACCATCACCCATCACTACCACCTCCACCTGCACAGTCAGTGCACCATCACCCATCACTACCACCTCCACCTCCACCTGCACAGTCAGTGCACCATCACCCATAACAACCACCTCCACCTGCACAGTCAGTGCACCATCACCCATAACTACCACCTCCACCTCCACAGTCAGTGCACCATCACCCATCACTACCACCTCCACCTGCACAGTCAGTGCACCATCACCCATCACTACCACCTCCACCTCCACCTGCACAGTCAGTGCACCATCACCCATAACAACCCCTCCACCTCCACCTGCACAGTCAGTACACCATCACCCATAACTACCACCTCCACCTGCACAGTCAGTGCACCATCACCCATAACAACCCCTCCACCTCCACCTGCACAGTCAGTGCACCATCACCCATAACTACCACCTCCACCTGCACAGTCAGTGCACCATCACCCATAACAACCACCTCCACCTCCACCTGCACAGTCAGTGCACCATCACCCATCACTACCACCTCCACCTCCACAGTCAGTGCACCATCACCCATCACTACCACCTCCACCTCCACAGTCAGTGCACCATCACCCATCACTACCACCTCCACCTCCACCTGCACAGTCAGTGCACCATCACCCATAACAACCCCTCCACCTCCACCTGCACAGTCAGTGCACCATCACCCATAACTACCACCTCCACCTGCACAGTCAGTGCACCATCACCCATAACAACCCCTCCACCTCCACCTGCACAGTCAGTGCACCATCACCCATAACAACCCCTCCACCTCCACAATCAGTGCACCATCACCCATAACTACCACCTCCACCTGCACAGTCAGTGCACCATCACCCATCACTACCACCTCCACCTCCACAGTCAGTGCACCATCACCCATAACTACCACCTCCACCTGCACAGTGAGTGCACCATCACCCATAACAACCCCTCCATCTCCACCTGCACAGTCAGTGCACCATCACCCATAACAACCCCTCCACCTCCACCTGCACAGTCAGTGCACCATCACCCATAACAACCCCTCCACCTCCACCTGCACAGTCAGTGCACCATCACCCATAACAACCCCTCCACCTCCACAATCAGTGCACCATCACCCATAACTACCACCTCCACCTCTACAGTCAGTGCACCATCACCCATCACTACCACCTCCACCTGCACAGTCAGTACACCATCACCCATAACTACCACCTCCACCTGCACAGTCAGTGCACCATCACCCATAACAACCCCTCCACCTCCACCTGCACAGTCAGTGCACCATCACCCATAACAACCCCTCCACCTCCACAGTGAGTGCACCATCACCCATCACTACCACCTCCACCTCCACCTGCACAGTCAGTACACCATCACCCATAACTACCACCTCCACCTGCACAGTGAGTGCACCATCACCCATAACTACCACCTCCACCTCCACAGTCAGTGCAACATCACCCATCACTACCACCTCCACCTGCACAGTCAGTGCACCATCACCCATAACTACCACCTCCACCTGCACAGTCAGTGCACCATCACCCATAACAACCCCTCCACCTCCACCTGCACAGTGAGTGCACCATCACCCATCACTACCACCTCCACCTGCACAGTCAGTGCACCATCACCCATCACTACCACCTCCACCTGCACAGTCAGTACACCATCACCCATCACTACCACCTCCACCTGCACAGTGAGTGCACCATCACCCATCACTACCACCTCCACCTCCACCTGCACAGTCAGTACACCATCACCCATAACTACCACCTCCACCTGCACAGTGAGTGCACCATCACCCATAACTACCACCTCCACCTCCACAGTCAGTGCAACATCACCCATCACTACCACCTCCACCTGCACAGTCAGTGCACCATCACCCATAACTACCACCTCCACCTGCACAGTCAGTGCACCATCACCCATCACTACCACCTCCACCTCCACCTGCACAGTCAGTGCACCATCACCCATCACTACCACCTCCACCTCCACAGTCAGTACACCATCACCCATAACTACCACCTCCACCTCCACCTGCACAGTCAGTGCACCATCACCCATAACTACCACCTCCACCTGCACAGTCAGTGCACCATCACCCATCACTACCACCTCCACCTCCACCTGCACAGTCAGTGCACCATCACCCATAACTACCACCTCCACCTGCACAGTCAGTGCACCATCACCCATAACAACCCCTCCACCTCCACCTGCACAGTCAGTGCACCATCACCCATAACTACCACCTCCACCTGCACAGTCAGTGCACCATCACCCATAACAACCCCTCCACCTCCACAATCAGTGCACCATCACCCATCACTACCACCTCCACCTCCACAGTCAGTGCACCATCACCCATCACTACCACCTCCACCTCCACAGTCAGTGCACCATCACCCATAACTACCACCTCCACCTGCACAGTCAGTGCACCATCACCCATCACTACCACCTCCACCTGCACAGTCAGTGCACCATCACCCATCACTACCACCTCCACCTGCACAGTCAGTACACCATCACCCATAACTACCACCTCCACCTGCACAGTCAGTGCACCATCACCCATCACTACCACCTCCACCTGCACAGTCAGTGCACCATCACCCATAACAACCCCTCCACCTCCACCTGCACAGTCAGTGCACCATCACCCATAACAACCCTTCCACCTCCACAGTCAGTGCACCATCACCCATAACTACCACCTCCACCTCTACAGTCAGTGCACCATCACCCATCACTACCACCTCCACCTGCACAGTCAGTGCACCATCACCCATAACTACCACCTCCACCTGCACAGTCAGTGCACCATCACCCATCACTACCACCTCCACCTCTACAGTCAGTGCACCATCACCCATCACTACCACCTCCACCTGCACAGTCAGTGCACCATCACCCATAACAACCCCTCCACCTCCACCTGCACAGTGAGTGCACCATCACCCATAACTACCACCTCCACCTCCACAGTCAGTACACCATCACCCATAACTACCATCTCCACCTCCATAGTCAGTGTACCATCACCCATAAGTACCACCTCCACCTCCATACCCCGTGCCCAATCACCCTATAACTACCACCTCTACTCTGTCATGCTTTTCCTCATCCTCACACGTGTTTTTTGTTGTTGTTGTTGCTTGAACTCTGGGCCTGGGCACTTTTCCTCAGCTCTTCAGCTCAAAGCTAGCACTCTACCACTTGAGCCACAGCACCACTTCTGGTTTTCTAGTGGTTTATTGGAGATAAGAGTCTCACGGACTTTTCTGCCCGGGCTGGCTTTGAACCATGATCCTCAGATCTCAGCCTCCTGAGTAGCTAGGATTACAGGAGTGAGCCACCGGCGCCTGTCTCACACCGTGTTTTTATCACCACGAGCACCACCATTGTGACTGCTATTAGAAGGATGGCGTCTATTCTGTCCTGTTGATATTGCAGTTCCTGTGGTCAGAGGGGCTGTTCACAGCTCCCAGGCAGGTGACACTGCCCTAGGCATGAGGGTGCAAACAATGGAACTCTCAGACAGGCTTTGACTTTCTGTTGGCCTCAGTGTCAGTACTACTGTGTGCACACATGTGTGGCCAACATAGTTTGCATCCAGCACATGTATGTAGCCGGTATGACTGTGCATCCAGCACACGTGTGTGGTGGATGACTGTGTGACTCCAGGAGCAACACTGTGTATGTTGCATGGAGAGAAGGGAGCCGTCCTACGCCTGGCCTATGGAGATCAGGGAGAGAAGACCCTGGCTCAGATGGCATGTCGTGCAGCCCAGATACTCCCTGGACCATAGGAACACTGTCTGGAAGAGAGCCCAGGTCCAACTGAGGATGATGGGCATCTCACCGGAACCACATGAGTACCAAAGTTCCTTCTCTGCCCACCATCCCAGGACACTCCCTAAAATCAGGAAAAGCAGCATATTGTCATGTCATGTCACCCCAGTTCTCTGGGGCTTTCTGACAGTGGTGCAGCACCTGGTGGCACCCACATGGCCTTCTAGACGCCCCCCCCCCTTCCCCGTGGGCTGAGATTCTGGAAGTCTTCTGGCAGTATCCGCCCCAGGGAAGGGCCATTTCCCTTTGAGGGGACTGTTTCCTGGCAGGAGGAAAATGTTAAATGGTCTGACAAACGGAGTCCTAAATAGAACCAGCTTGTCTGAGGTCTACCAGCCTTGAGACCCAGGACGGATGAGCAGAGCTGCGGTTGTGCCAGGCCTGTATTTAGAGGGTGAACACTGTGGTGGGTGGTGGCTGGAAAGGATTTGTGAGCTGGAGTGACTTCAAGGCCGGCCTCACACTGTGGGATTCTCTGGGGTGGTTTGACTGGACTGCCAAGAATGTTCTCCACTATTCCTTAGGATCAGGGGCTCCCAGGGCTGCTGCTGTCCGTGCTTTTGGAGGGCCCTGAAGACAGGCCTCACTCTGGCCCTACAAGTGCTCTTTGCTGTGGGCAAAGGCCCAGTGTGGACCCTGCTGAGCACAAGGCCAGCACTGAGTGGCCATGTTCTCCCAATTATGATGAGAAGATTAGGGGGCCCACTTCTTTCTAGAGAACTGGAGAAGGAGTTATTTTCAGAGCATGGTTAAATTCTCTTAATGTTAACCCTCTATTGTAAGCATCTCGTTTAGTGTTAATTTTTCCTTTAAATAAGCTAAGATATTGGGGGTAGAGATGATTTAATTCCCTAATTGACTGTCCTTAGACTCTTCCCTGGTGCCCTGTGCAAAGGACCACAGTCAAGCTGCCAGCCCAACTGTCCTGACGTCTGTAGCAGGGGCTGCCATGCCTCACGGACACCTTGAAGCTGTAGGACAACCATAGCTCCTTGCTGCCAACACAGAACCCAGGCTTGTGATGGTACCATCCCAGCAAACAGCTTGTACCAGGATTTTTGCCATCACAAGCCTGGGTGATGTTGAGATGACCTTAAAGCCATTTCCACCCAGGTCAAGGGGGAGCCATCCCCTGGTGGCACAGCAGAAGGTCTGTGATTGGTGCAGACACAGTCCTTCATTTGAATGTGGGACTGCTGATTGGTATAAGTGTGACTCTGTTGTGATTGGTGCAGATACAGTCCTTCATTTGAATGTGGGATTATCAGACTGTCCAGTCTCTAACCTGATGCCCTATTTTGCCTGGATGTCAGGGCATTTGTGCAGCTTTTTGCCTTGGGCCTCCTTGAGTCCTAGGGTGCTGAACAGTGGTCACAGCCCAGAAAACCCGAGACAGGCAGAATGGCAGGAGTCAGCTGCAGAGACGGGAGGTCCCCACAGTGAGGGGGGGGGCACAGCCAGGGCAGGGCTTCCTTCCTCCTCCTTCCTCAGTGCCCATCCCTGTCCCTGGACTGAAGACAGGTCTCTGCAGGGCTGCAGAAGCTTCACAATCTGTCCTTTGCCCTGCTCTGGGAAACTGCAGCTCAGCTCCATTTCCAGAGCTTGGGCTGGTGAGTCCTGTTTGTCACTCAGAGAGCATGTCCCAAGGTGGCTAGTCCCAGTGTGTGAGTCACAGAACATGATTCAGGAAGGAGTTGGGGTTTCCAATGAGTGACTGCAGCAGAGGTCAGACACTCACATTTTCTGCTCAGCAGGACTTCTCTGACCAAACTCAGGGGGTGCAGATTTTGGACCACGATGAAACTAAGGAACTTGGCACATGACCTATCTGTTGTCCCAGGTTAGCACTTTATCTGAGAGGCCGGGACGCCCCATGGTCTCTGCTGGTTCTCACCAACCTCACTCTCCAGGGAACCTGACTGTCCTGGGCATCCAATACCACCAATTCCAAGGGCATCCAACACCACCAAGTCCCACTCCCTCCTGTGGCAGACAGAAGTCAGTCTGACCCTTGCCATTTGCATGGTTCAGATGTGATTGAGGTTAGAGAGGAGGAAGTCCTGGGGTAGGCCTGGCATGAACAATGTGGGTTCCCATGTGGTTCCCTTAGCTAAGGAGTTGGAAGCATCAAACATCAGGAGGACCCAATGAGGTGGAGGCTTGGGTCTTCTGCTACTGAGATAGGAGACCATGTGGACAGAGCTGGCCTGTGACTGGCCAGAAGACACAGATGTATAGGTGGGATAGGCTGACATGGACATCAGCCAGGTGAGCTCAGAGAAGCCTCTGAGCATGGGGCAGCCCCAGTCAGCACAGCTCTGGGCCCGGCTGACAGCTGGAACTACTGCTGCTACAATTAGAGAGCCAGGCTGCCTCCAAGGGTACCAGTGTGCTGTAAGAGTCTCCAGTGTGCCGAAAGAGTCCTTCAGTATGCTAGAGGGTCCTCCAGTGTGCCCAAAGGTCCTCCAGTGTGCCCAAGGGTCCTCCAGTGTGTCCAAAGGTCCTCCAGTGTGCCCAAAGGTCCTCCAGTGTGCAGAAAGGTCCTCCAGTGTGCCCAAGGGTCCTCCAGTGTGCAGAAAGGTCCTCCAGTGTGTCCAAAGGTCCTCCAGTGTGCCCAAAGGTCCTCCAGTGTGTCCAAAGGTCCTCCAGTGTGCCGAAGGGTCCTCCAGTGTGCCGAAGGGTCCTCCAGTGTGCCAAAGGGTCCTCCAGTGCGCCCAAAGGGTCTCCAATGTACCCAAAGGTCCTCCAGTGTACCCAAAGGTCCTCCAGTGTGCCCAAAGGTCCTCCAGTGTGCCGAAGGGTCCTCCAGTGTGCCAAAGGGTCCTCCAGTGTGCCCAAAGGGTCTCCAATGTACCCAAAGGTCCTCCAGTGTACCCAAAGGTCCTCCAGTGTACCCAAAGGTCCTCCAGTGTGTCCAAAGGTCCTCCAGTGTGCCCAAGGGTCCTCCAGTGTGCCAAAAGGTCCTCCAGTGTGCCCAGAGGGGCTCCGGTGTGCCCAAAGGTCCTCCAGTGTGCCCCAAGGTCCTCCAGTGTGTCCGAAGGTCCTCCAGTGTGCCCAAAGGTCCTCCAGCATGACCAAAGGTCCTCCAGTGTGTCCAAAGGTCCTCCAGCATTACCAAAGGTCCTCCAGTGTGCCCAAAGGTCTCTAGCTTGCTCAAAGGTCCTCCAGCATAACCAAAGGTCCTCTAGTGTGCCCAAAGGTCCTCCAGTGTGTCCAAAGGTCCTCCAGTGTGCCCAAGGGTCCTCCAGTGTGCCAAAAGGTCCTCCAGTGTGTCCAAAGGTCCTCCAGTGTGCCCCAAAAGAGCCTCCTCCAGGTCCTGAGGCTGTTTCTCCTCACAGACTTCTCACCGCCTCTGCTCTGTGGGTTTAGTGCCCTGAGGTTATGTGCTCACCTGAGACTTGGCAGCTGACATCTTCTTGACAGTCACTGCTAGCTTCCTGGTTCCAAAAGAAACTGCTGTGTTTCCTCAGTTGGGAAGAGGCTGTGTCTGAAACATCCATCAGGGGAGATGGGGAAGGGGCGAGGGGCATACTACTGGACAGCTGGAGCAGGGGGCATGGGGAAGGGGTGAGGGGCGTGCCGCTGGACAGCTGGGAGAGGTGTGTGTCTCCTTGGAGGTGACTGCAGCGTGTGTTTTCCCTGCATCCCCACCCTCCCCTGACCAGAGACTGCTCCAGCAGGGGAGAGCACCCTGCACACCGTTGTCATCTGCTGTGCTTCCTCATGGCAGACTGCAGGAAGGCTACGGACAGGATGTTGGGAGTCCTGGGGTTACCTCACAGCCCTGGAGTCCTGTGTTCTAGTTCACAGCTGTCCTAGGCAGCCATAAGGAATAGCCCTGTAATGTGTGTGGTGTGTAAAAGTGGATTGTAGTCTCTGCACATGTAACACAACAATCATGTCTGTGCATGTGTACCCATGCACGAATGTATTGAACACTCATCTGCACACAAATGCACACATGTAGTTGCATATATTGGTGTCCACATGTACACTGCATACATGTGTGCAATTACATGCAGGCAAATGCACATATATATAGATGTATGATGCAGTCACTCACCCATGTGTGTACATGTACACATATGCAGCACATGTATATATTTGCACTCACACATGCATGTATATGCACACATTCATGTATGTGCCTGCCTGCATGTGTTTATATGTGCATGCTATAAGGGTACAGCACATACATGCATATGTTGAATGCATTTGTGCACATGCCTGCCTTCATGTGTTTGTACAGGCACGAAACTTACATGTGTGTATCTATAAGTATGTAGTCAAGTGCTGTTGGCTGGGCTGAGCCTTGATGTGTGTGGGAACAGAGCTTTCTAGAACATCCCAGCAGATGAGATCAGCTGACACATGTCAGTCAGGCCAAGCCAGGGTGCACAGGAAGCTAGCCCCCCTTCTTAGAAGCCCCAAGGAGGGAGCAGGACGTGCCTGAGCGTGTGGGTGGCAGCACACGGCTTCTTCTGAGTCACAGGCTTGGCGCCAGGGTTAGCTTGGAGCCATGAGCCTGACTGATGACTATTGGACAGGCCTGAGTGGGTGTGCCCCAAGTCCTGTCCACCAGTGTCCCCAAACCCTGTCCAATACTGTGTCCCCAAACCCTGTCCACTATAGTGTCCCCAAACCCTGTCCACCAGTGTCCCCAAACCCTGTCCACCAGTGTCCCCAAACCCTGTCCACCAGTGTCCCCAAACCCTGTCCACTGTGCCCCCAAACCCTGTCCACTGTGCCCCAAACCCTGTCCACTGTGCCCCAAACCCTGTCCACTGTGTCCCCAAACCCTGTCCACTGTGCCCCAAACCCTGTCCACTGTGTCCCCAAACCCTGTCCACTGTGCCCCAAACCCTGTCCACTGTGTCCCCAAACCCTGTCCACTGTGCCCCAAATGCTGTCTATTGTGTCCCCAAACCCTGTCCACTATGCTCCAAACCCTGTCCACTGTGTCCCCAAACCCTGTCCACTGTACCCCAAACCCTGTCCACTGTGCCCCAAACCCTGTCCACTGTGCCCCAAACCCTGTCCACTGTGTCCCCAAACCCTGTCCACTGTGCCCCAAACCCTGTCCACTGTGTCCCCAAACCCTGTCCACTGTGCCCCAAACCCTGTCCACTGTGTCCCCAAACCCTGTCCACTGTGCCCCAAACCCTGTCCACTGTGTCCCCAAACCCTGTCCACTGTGCCCCAAATGCTGTCTATTGTGTCCCCAAACCCTGTCCACTATGCCCCAAACCCTGTCCACTGTGTCCCCAAACCCTGTCCACTGTACCCCAAACCCTGTCCACTGTGCCCCAAACCCTGTCCACTGTGCCCCAAACCCTGACCACTGTGTCCGCAAACCCTGTCCACTGTGCCCCAAACCATGTCCACTGTGCCCCAAACCCTGTCCACTCTGTCCCCAAACGCTGTCCATTGTGTCCCCAAACCCTGTCCACAGTGCCCCAAACCCTGTCCACTGGGTCCCCAAACCCTGTTGACTGTACCCCAAACCCTGTCCACTCTGTCCCCAAACCCTGTCCACTGTGGCCCAAATCCTGACCACTGTGTCCCCAAACCTTGTCCACTCTGTCCCCAAACCCTGACCACTGTGCCCCAAACCCTGTCCACTCTGTCCCCAAACCCTGTCCACTGTGCCCCAAACCCTGTCCACTCTGTGCCCAAACCCTGTCCACTGTGTCCCCAAACCCTGTCCACTACTGTGTCCCTAAACCCTGTCCACTGTGTCCCAAACCCTGTCCACTGTGCCCCAAACCCTGTCCATTGTGTCCCAAACCCTTTCCACCACTGTGTCCCCAAACCCTGTCCACTGTGCCCCAAACCCTGTTCACTGTGGCCCCAAACCCTGTTCACTGTGTCCCCAAACCCTGTCCACTACTGTGTCCCCAAACCCTGTCTACTGTGTCCCAAACCCTGTCCACTACTGTGTCCCCAAACCCTGTCCACTGTGCCCCAAACCCTGTTCACTGTGTCCCCAAACCCTGTCCACTACTGTGTCCTCAAACCCTGTCCACTACTGTGTCCCCAAGCCCTGTCTACTGTGTCCCAAACCCTGTCCACTGTGTCCTCAAACCCTGTCCACTGTGCCCCAAACCCTGTTCACTGTGTCCCCAAACCCTGTCCACTGTGTCCCTAAATCCTGTCCACTACTGTGTTCCCAAACCCTGTCCACTACTGTGTCCCAAACCCTGTCCACTGTCCCTAAACCCTGTCAACTGTGTCCTCAAACCCTGTCCACTATTGTGTGCCCAAACCCTGTCCACTGTGTCCCAAATGCTGTCTATTGTGTCCCCAAACCCTGTCCACTGTGTCCCCAAACCCTGTCCACTGTGCCCCAAACCCTGTCCACTCTGTCCCCAAACCCTTTCCACTGTGTCCCCAATCCCCACCAACTCTGTCCCCAAACCCTGTCCACTGTGTCCCCAAACCCTGTCCACTGTGCCCCAAACCCTGTCCACTCTGTCCCCAAACCCTTTCCACTGTGTCCCCAATCCCCACCAACTCTGTCCCCAAACCCTGTCCACTGTGTCCCCAAACCCTGTCCACTGTGCCCCAAACCCTGTCCACTCTGTCCCCAAACCCTTTCCACTGTGTCCCCAA
Source organism: Dipodomys spectabilis (assembly GCF_019054845.1). Lineage (NCBI taxonomy): Eukaryota > Metazoa > Chordata > Mammalia > Rodentia > Heteromyidae > Dipodomys > Dipodomys spectabilis. The sequence continues at coordinate 526,862 of NW_024870861.1, forward strand.
TCCCCACCAACTCTGTCCCCAAACCCTGTCCACTGTGTCCCCAAACCCTGTCCACTGTGTCCCCAAACCCTGTCCACTGTGCCCCAAACCCTGTCCACTGTGCCCCAAACCCTGTCCACTGTGTCCCCAAACCCTGTCCACTGTGTCCCCAATCCCCACCAACTCTGTCCCCAAACCCTGTCCACTGTGCCCCAAACCCTGTCCACTGTGTCCCCAAACCCTGTCCACTGTGTCCCCAAACCCTGTCCACTGTGCTCCCAGAACCCCGTCAACTCTGTCCCCCCAGAGCCCCACCCACTGTTCCCTGCAGGACCCCAGGCTCCTCTGGGGTCATGGAGGGGTTGTGCCCCGGACCCGCGCTGGACCAGAGCTGGTGCAGACCCCAGCCCAGCAATGGCACGCAAGCCCCTGGCAGGCCAGGCACTTCAGGACTGAGCCAGGCCCACTCTGGTGTGGGAGCCCGGGCCCGTGGAGGCGTGACAGGGCCCAGGCACCTGCGGTGAGTCTGTCCAAGCCTTTCCCCACACATGCTTGCTCCAGAGCCCCTGTTCTCTCTCCCTCCGTCCACTCCTCCCTCTCTCACTTCTCAAAGCATCTCCGGAATGGCTTATCCCATCTTGGCTTCTGTCCCTGGAGGACGGATTTAATGCCCTGTCTCTTGAACTCTGGGCCTGGGTGCTGTCTGTGAGCGCTTCAGCTCAAGGCGAGCACTCTACCAATTGAGCCACAGCACCACTTCCGGTTTTCTGGTGGTTCATTGAGATAAGAGTCTCATGGAATTTCCTGCCCGGGCTGGCTTTGAACCTCGATCCTCAGATCTCAGCCTCCTGAGTAGCTAGGATGACAGGCGTGAGCCACTGGTACCTGGCCACCCCATCTCTTTTTGTGGAGCAGTAGCATTTAAGAAAATTCTGGGCTGGGAAGGTGGCTCAGTGGTAGAGCGCTTGCCTTGCATGCATGAGGCCCTGGGTTCGATTCCTCAGCACCACATAAGCAAAAAGCAAAAAGCCGGAAGTGGCGCTGTGGCTCAAGTGGTAGAGCGCTAGCCTTGAGCTGAAGAGCTGAGGGACAGCGCCCAGGCCCAGAGTTCAGGCCCCACGACCGGACCCAAAAATAAAAAAAAAAAAAAATAAAAAATAAAAAGAAAATTCAGTGCAGCAATTTTCCTTATCCAGCGTTTTGAAGGTGATCTCTGTCCAAGTGGCTTGTTGCCTGCGCTGGGCTGGAATTGAAGTGGGTCCTGTGTGGACCTCGGGGTGCTCCTGTGCACACTCCTTCACAGCTGGGTGAAGGAGGGAGACCCAGCCTGAGCCGAAGTGCTCAGCCTCAGGCCCCGAGCGCAGAACAGGGGCAGCGTGGGGGCTCTGCGCGGCCGGATGGAACCGGAGCTGCCAGCCCGGGCCACCGGTCCAGAAGTGTTGGGATCTCCAGGCTGTGGTGTCCCAGATGCCATCAGCCGTGAGCAGAAGCAGAAGCCCGGAGGGGCCAGATGGCCCTCAGCTGCCTGCGCTTGGACTGTTGCTCACACAAAGGCTGTGAGGCTCCTGGCCCGGGCCCAGCTCTCTGGCTCTTGGCCCGTGCACATTTTTAGAGAGGGTGGGGAATTTCTAGCCCAGATGACTTCTGAAAGGATTTTGGGATGGGAGCATTAGAAACTGCTTTTCAAATGATTATTTTGCCTGAAATTCTTTCCCCAAATGTTACTGAACCCTGCAAAACAGTGCCAGTTAATTTTGTATGCTCTCATTACATATACAGTAGCACTCATTGGGAAAAGATTATGTAGAAAACTAAGACAATTCTAGTGTTTTGCTCTCTTCGTCCATCAGAGGCCAAAGTGCAGGGACAAAGAAGCTGGCAAGGCCCCACTGGGCGCCAGGAACCATGGCCACAGGACCAGGGCCCCGGAGGACGCAGGTCTCCCTCCATGAGCTTCATGTTTTGCTCCCTGTGGTGGGGCCTGAGAGAGCCTGCCCTCGAAACCCTGTCTGGCAGGCCAAACCAGCACGCATCCTCACTGGTGAAAGGCACGGAGGGGAGCGAAGGACCCCACCCGCCCACGGCACAGCACGTGCTGCCCCGTCTCCCAGCTCCGGGACCCCAGCTCCGGCTCGGCCCCCACCCCAGGGCCACACGGGGCCGTGCCCACCGGAGGGCTGGCCGGACCACTGGAACACCCATGCACGGTGTCTGGGTAGGCCAGTGTGATGAGGATACATATTTGCCATCTGAAGCTGGGTAGAACAGGACATTCTTTGTTTAGAACAAACAGAACAAGTGACAGAAACAACATTGGTAAAGCGGCCGGTCCCGGGGCCTGTGATGGGGCCAGCTTTCCAGAGGGCAACACGTGTGTAAGAGGCTGGTGCCTTCACCCCGGGGACCTCGAGTGTGTCAGGGGCTGGGTATCTTCACCCCGGGGACCTCGAGTGTGTCAGGGGCTGGTGCCTTTGCCCCGGGGACCTCGAGTGTGTCAGGGGCTGGGTATGTTCACCCCGGGGACCTCGAGTGTGTGTGGGGGTTGGGGACGCAGGGTCAAAGCCTCTCTTCCTGGTTTGGCCACTAATTCACCATGTGGCTTTCTCTTCACTCGTGTTTCCTAATCTTTCGGTGCGAAGAAGGCTGGACAACAGGCACCCTGTTTCTCATTCTGTAATTTCCAGGGACAAAACATGAGGTGCTTTTCCTCTGTCTGTTTCTCCCTCCCCAGCCTCAGGTCTGGGGGCGGGGGCGGGGGCGGGAAGGAGCTAAGGAGTGTCTACTTGGATTTCTGGCATCCGTGTCTTTCCTGCTGGGAAAACAGCTGGGAACCAGGTGACACGGTGGTGTGTGTTTGTTTTTGGTGTTTCCAGAGAAACAAGAAGGAAAAATAAAAAATGAAGTCTCCACCAACATCCAAATGGACTTCAAAAGTGTCTGTGTGCCTGGGAGTGAGGAGGAGCCCTAGCTGGCCCCAAGACGGGCACCCTGTTCCCCAGCCCTCACGCCCCCACGCACACTCAGACACCAGGGGCAGGAGGGAGGTCGGCTGCTCCACCCCGGAACGGCCCCGCAAGGTTGGGGCACACTGGGGTGATTGTTAGCATCAGGTCAGGAATGGATTCAATAAAACCAGAGAGACACGGGCGGCCCCACTTGGTTATGAATAGGAGGGAGGGGTGATGTTAGCACATTCAACTCAGGAAGTGGAGGCTGGACACGCCACGTAAAGACCAGGCCCAGAGCCAGACGCCACGGTGCCAGGGCCCAACTCAGCCTTTCTGCGGGGCAGGGCAGGGAGGTGCTGGTGCAGGTCTGGGTGGAAAAGAGCGAGGCCCCTGTGTCTCACCGGCCGCAGGGAAGGCACTGCTGCGGCTCTTGCCAACTGTTAGTCAGCTTTCTGTTACTGTGACAGAATACCCGAGAGAATCAACTTAAACTGGGTTTGTTTTGGGTCTTGGTTCCAGTCGCTGGTGCCTCAGCTCCATGGCTGCCACCTCTGCCAGGGCAGAGCAGAGCGCGAGGCGTGGAGCTGAGGAGTGAAGCTGCCTGGTCCGGGCAGGAGGGAGCACCCGCCACCAGCAGTGCAGAGCAGGCCCCTAACTCACAGAGCCGGCAGATCCCACGCCCTCAGGCCCCACCCCAGTGTCCCCCAGCCTGGGAGCCACGCTCTGCAGGCCCCACCCCAGTGTCCCCCACCCTGGGGGCAGCCACGCCCTGCAGGCCCCACACCAATGTCCCCCAGCCTGGGGCAGCCACGCCCTGCAGGCCCCACCCCAGTGTCCCCCACCCTGGGAGCCACGCCCTCAGGCCCCACCCCAGTGTCCCCCACCCTGGGGGCAGCCATGCCCTGCAGGCCCCACCCCAATGTCCCCCAGCTTGGGAGCCACCCCCTGCAGGCCCCACCCCAGTGTCCCCCAGCCTGGGGCAGCCACGCCCTGCAGGCCCCACCCCAGTGTCCCCCAGCCTGGGAGCCACGCTCTGCAGGCCCCACCCCAGTGTCCCCCACCCTGGGAGCCACGCCCTCAGGCCCCACCCCAGTGTCCCCCACCCTGGGGGCAGCCACGCCCTGCAGGCCCCACCCCAGTGTCCCCCAGCCTGGGAGCCACGCCCTGCAGGCCCCACCCCAATGTCCCCCAGCTTGGGAGCCACCCCCTGCAGGCCCCACCCCAGTGTCCCCCAGCCTGGGGCAGCCACGCCCTGCAGGCCCCACCCCAGTGTCCCCCAGCCTGGGGCAGCCACGCCCTGCAGGCCCCACGGGACTGCTGCACGGGGACCACTGCTGGGCACAGGAGCCTGGAGGACACCTAGGGCCCAACTGTCCATCTCTACTGCTATGCCTCGGGCGGCCAGGTCCCTCCACACGGCTGCCCTGGGGAAAACCCGCACAATTCCATGCACTAGGTTCACTTGCGGCGTTACACTCGGCCACCTTCACCTGTGCCAGAACCTGTATCTCCCCTCCGGAGCCCTGAATCTGTGAAGATCCTGAAGCCAGCCTCAGTGCTCCTGGGTCTGCCCGGATGAGTCAGACCCACAGTCAGTTTCTGTGTCTGAAATCTTCCACGGAGCATAGCTTTCCAGGTTCTTTTTTGCAGCAGCACATGCTGCTGCTTCGTGCGCTTCTGTGGCTGAGTAGTGGTGTTCATGGGTGGCATGTTCTTCACCCACCTCTTCCAGGGCAGCAGCCAGGGTGTTGGGCTTGTGAGTAGCGTGGTCCTAGCCAGCCTGTGAGAGCCGCTGGATGTGATCACGAGGGAAGCAAGCAGATGCGACAGTGGGCTGCCATGTCTGATCCAGGCACTGGCCCTGGACACGTTCTGGCCGGACGATAGGACACTCAGCATGGAGCCATCAGCCCAGACTCTCCATCTCCCCTCACCCCACCCCCGCGGACACGTCCCAGCCCTCCCCGCCAGGCTTTGCCCTTTGCTCAGATAAAGCACCCACTGGACTGCCAGACCCAAGCTCATGAAGGGCATTGTATAGCCAGGACTTAGAGAATTTCCATTGACGAAGTGTAAGATGGGCTCCTAGCAGTGGAACGGGCATTGACGGGCATTGTACAGGGCCGGGAGAGGGGCTGGACAGCCGGGGGGGGGGGGGAGGTGAGACTTGGGCTATGGTAGGGAAGTGAAAGCCAGGCCAGGGAAGGGCGTGCAGGCATAGGTGTGGATGTGGATGTATGTGAAGCAGTGACCCTCGAGTAAGCGTGAGAGGCACACACAGTACTGTGTGTGCGAGCACACAGTGTACGGGGCACGCAGTACTGTGTGTGCGAGGACGCAGTGCACGCGGTGTTGGTGTGAGGGGCACGCAGTACTGTGTGTGCGAGGACGCAGTGCACGCGGGGCTGGTGTGAGGGGCACGCAGTACTGTGTGTGCAAGTACGCAGCGCACGCGGGGCTGGTGTGAGGGGCACACAGTACTGTGTGTGCGAGGACGCAGCGCACGCGGGGCTGGTGTGAGGGGCACGCAGTACTGTGTGTGCGAGGACGCAGTGCACGCGGGGCTGGTGTGAGGGGCACGCAGTACTGTGTGTGCAAGTACGCAGCGCACGCGGGGCTGGTGTGAGGGGCACACAGTACTGTGTGTGCGAGGACGCAGCGCACGCGGGGCTGGTGTGAGGGGCACGCAGTACTGTGTGTGCGAGGATGCAGTGCACGCGGGGCTGGTGTGAGGGCACGCAGTACTGTATGTGCAAGGATGCAGTGCATGCGGGGCTGGTGTGAGGGGCACACAGTACTGTGTGTGCGAGGACGCACTGCACGCGGGGCTGGTGTGAGGGCAGGCAGTACTGTGTGTGCGAGGACGCACTGCACGCGGGGCTGGTGTGAGGGCATGCAGTACTGTATGTGCAAGGATGCAGTGCACGTGGGGCTGGTGTGAGGGGCACACAGTACTGTGTGTGCGAGGATGCACTGCACGCGGGGCTGGTGTGAGGACAGGCAGTACTGTGTGTGCGAGGACGCACTGCACGCGGGGCTGGTGTGAGGGGCACGCAGTACTGTGTGTGCGAGGACGCAGTGCACGCGGTGTTGGTGTGAGGGGCACGCAGTACTGTGTGTGCAAGGATGCAGTGCACGCGGGGCTGGTGTGAGGGCACGCAGTACTGTGTGTGCGAGGACGCAGCGCACACGGGGCTGGTGTGAGGGGCACGCAGTACTGTGTGTGCAAGGACGCAGTGCACGCGGGGCTGGTGTGAGGGCACGCAGTACTGTGTGTGCGAGGACGCAGCGCACACGGGGCTGGTGTGAGGGGCCTGCAGTACTGTGTGTGCAAGGACGCAGTGCACGTGGGGTTGTTCCAAGGAGTGCACGTGGTCAAGGTGTGTGTAATGCCTGCGATTGTGAGGATCTGGTGTTCCCTGCAGGTGTGGGGCTGTTGTGAGGATCTGGTGTTCCCTGCAGGCGTGGGGCTGTTGTGTGTGGATCTGGTGTTCCCTGCAGGTGTGGGGCAGGTGTGGGGCTGTTGTGTGGATCTGGTGTTCCCTGCAGGTGTGGGGCTGTTGTGAAGATCTGGTGTTCCCTGCAGGCGTGGGGCTGTTGTTTTGTGGATCTGGTGTTCCCTGCAGGTGTGGGGCAGGTGTGGGGCTGTTGTGTGAGGATCTGGTGTTCCCTGCAGGTGTGGGGCAGGTGTGGGGCTGTTGTGAGGATCTGGTGTTCCCTGCAGGCGTGGGGCTGTTGTTGTGTGGATCTGGTGTTCCCTGCAGGCGTGGGGCTGTTGTTGTGTGGATCTGGTGTTCCCTGCAGGTGTGGGGCAGGTGTGGGGCTGTTGTTGTGTGGATCTGGTGTTCCCTGCAGGTGTGGGGCTGTTGTGTGGATCTGGTGTTCCCTGCAGGTGTGGGGCTGTTGTTGTGAGGATCTAGTGTTCCCTGCAGGTGTGGGGCTGTTGTGTGGATCTGGTGTTCCCTGCAGGTGTGGGGCTGTTGTTGTGAGGATCTAGTGTTCCCTGCAGGTGTGGGGCTGTTGTGTGGATCTGGTGTTCCCTGCAGGTGTGGGGCTGTTTTGTGGATCTAGTGTTCCCTGCAGGCGTGGGGCTGTTGTGTGGATCTGGTGTTCCCTGCAGGTGTGGGGCTGTTGTGTGGATCTGGTGTTCCCTGCAGGTGTGGGGCTGTTGTTGTGTGGATCTAGTGTTCCCTGCAGGCGTGGGGCAGGCGTGGGGCTGTTGTGAGGATCTGGTGTTCCCTGCAGGCGTGGGGCTGTTGTTGTGTGGATCTGGTGTTCCCTGCAGGTGTGGGGCTGTTGTGAGGATCTGGTGTTCCCTGCAGGTGTGGGGCTGTTGTGAGGATCTGGTGTTCCCTGCAGGTGTGGGGCTGTTGTGTGAGGATCTGGTGTTCCCTGCAGGCGTGGGGCAGGCGTGGGGCTGTTGTGAGGATCTGGTGTTCCCTGCAGGCGTGGGGCTGTTGTTGTGTGGATCTGGTGTTCCCTGCAGGTGTGGGGCTGTTGTGAGGATCTGGTGTTCCCTGCAGGTGTGGGGCTGTTGTGAGGATCTGGTGTTCCCTGCAGGCGTGGGGCTGTTGTGAGGATCTAGTGTTCCCTGCAGGTGTGGGGCTGTTGTTGTGTGGATCTAGTGTTCCCTGCAGGTGTGGGGCTGTTGTGAGGATCTAGTGTTCCCTGCAGGTGTGGGGCTGTTGTGTGGATCTGGTGTTCCCTGCAGGTGTGGGGCTGTTGTGTGGATCTGGTGTTCCCTGCAGGTGTGGGGCTGTTGTTGTGTGGATCTGGTGTTCCCTGCAGGCGTGGGGCTGTTGTTGTGAGGATCTAGTGTTCCCTGCAGGCGTGGGGCTGTTGTGAGGATCTAGTGTTCCCTGCAGGTGTGGGGCTGTTGTTGTGTGGATCTGGTGTTCCCTGCAGGTGTGGGGCTGTTGTGTGGATCTGGTGTTCCCTGCAGGTGTGGGGCTGTTGTTGTGAGGATCTAGTGTTCCCTGCAGGTGTGGGGCTGTTGTGTGGATCTGGTGTTCCCTGCAGGTGTGGGGCTGTTGTGAGGATCTGGTGTTCCCTGCAGGTGTGGGGCTGTTGTTTTGTGGATCTGGTGTTCCCTGCAGGCGTGGGGCTGTTGTGAGGATCTGGTGTTCCCTGCAGGCGTGGGGCTGTTGTGAGGATCTGGTGTTCCCTGCAGGTGTGGGGCTGTTGTGAGGATCTGGTGTTCCCTGCAGGTGTGGGGCTGTTGTGAGGATCTGGTGTTCCCTGCAGGTGTGGGGCAGGTGTGGGGCTGTTGTGAGGATCTGGTGTTCCCTGCAGGCGTGGGGCAGGCGTGGGGCTGTTGTGAGGATCTGGTGTTCCCTGCAGGCGTGGGGCTGTTGTTGTGTGGATCTGGTGTTCCCTGCAGGCGTGGGGCTGTTGTGAGGATCTAGTGTTCCCTGCAGGTGTGGGGCTGTTGTTGTGTGGATCTGGTGTTCCCTGCAGGCGTGGGGCTGTTGTGAGGATCTAGTGTTCCCTGCAGGTGTGGGGCTGTTGTTGTGTGGATCTAGTGTTCCCTGCAGGTGTGGGGCTGTTGTGTGGATCTGGTGTTCCCTGCAGGTGTGGGGCTGTTGTTGTGTGGATCTGGTGTTCCCTGCAGGCGTGGGGCTGTTGTTGTGAGGATCTAGTGTTCCCTGCAGGTGTGGGGCTGTTGTGAGGATCTGGTGTTCCCTGCAGGCGTGGGGCTGTTGTGAGGATCTAGTGTTCCCTGCAGGTGTGGGGCTGTTGTTGTGTGGATCTGGTGTTCCCTGCAGGTGTGGGGCTGTTGTGTGGATCTGGTGTTCCCTGCAGGTGTGGGGCTGTTGTTTTGTGGATCTGGTGTTCCCTGCAGGCGTGGGGCTGTTGTTGTGTGGATCTAGTGTTCCCTGCAGGTGTGGGGCTGTTGTGTGGATCTGGTGTTCCCTGCAGGTGTGGGGCTGTTGTTGTGTGGATCTGGTGTTCCCTGCAGGTGTGGGGCTGTTTTGTGGATCTAGTGTTCCCTGCAGGCGTGGGGCTGTTGTGTGGATCTGGTGTTCCCTGCAGGTGTGGGGCTGTTGTTGTGAGGATCTGGTGTTCCCTGCAGGCGTGGGGCTGTTGTTGTGTGGATCTGGTGTTCCCTGCAGGTGTGGGGCTGTTGTTGTGTGGATCTAGTGTTCCCTGCAGGCGTGGGGCTGTTGTTGTGTGGATCTGGTGTTCCCTGCAGGTGTGGGGCTGTTGTGTGGATCTAGTGTTCCCTGCAGGTGTGGGGCTGTTGTGTGGATCTGGTGTTCCCTGCAGGTGTGGGGCTGTTGTGTGGATCTAGTGTTCCCTGCAGGTGTGGGGCTGTTGTTTTGTGGATCTGGTGTTCCCTGCAGGTGTGGGGCTGTTGTTGTGTGGATCTAGTGTTCCCTGCAGGCGTGGGGCTGTTGTTGTGTGGATCTGGTGTTCCCTGCAGGTGTGGGGCTGTTGTGAGGATCTGGTGTTCCCTGCAGGTGTGGGGCTGTTGTGAGGATCTGGTGTTCCCTGCAGGCGTGGGGCTGTTGTTTTGTGGATCTGGTGTTCCCTGCAGGTGTGGGGCTGTTGTGAGGATCTGGTGTTCCCTGCAGGTGTGGGGCTGTTGTGAGGATCTGGTGTTCCCTGCAGGCGTGGGGCTGTTGTTTTGTGGATCTGGTGTTCCCTGCAGGTGTGGGGCTGTTGTTGTGAGGATCTGGTGTTCCCTGCAGGTGTGGGGCTGTTGTTGTGTGGATCTGGTGTTCCCTGCAGGCGTGGGGCTGTTGTGTGGATCTGGTGTTCCCTGCAGGTGTGGGGCTGTTGTGTGGATCTGGTGTTCCCTGCAGGTGTGGGGCTGTTGTTTTGTGGATCTGGTGTTCCCTGCAGGTGTGGGGCTGTTGTTGTGTGGATCTGGTGTTCCCTGCAGGTGTGGGGCTGTTGTGTGGATCTAGTGTTCCCTGCAGGTGTGGGGCTGTTGTGAGGATCTGGTGTTCCCTGCAGGTGTGGGGCTGTTGTTTTGTGGATCTGGTGTTCCCTGCAGGTGTGGGGCTGTTGTTGTGAGGATCTGGTGTTCCCTGCAGGTGTGGGGCTGTTGTTGTGTGGATCTGGTGTTCCCTGCAGGCGTGGGGCTGTTGTTGTGTGGATCTGGTGTTCCCTGCAGGCGTGGGGCTGTTGTTGTGTGGATCTGGTGTTCCCTGCAGGTGTGGGGCTGTTGTGAGGATCTGGTGTTCCCTGCAGGTGTGGGGCTGTTGTGAGGATCTGGTGTTCCCTGCAGGCGTGGGGCTGTTGTGAGGATCTGGTGTTCCCTGCAGGTGTGGGGCTGTTGTTTTGTGGATCTGGTGTTCCCTGCAGGTGTGGGGCTGTTGTTGTGAGGATCTAGTGTTCCCTGCAGGCGTGGGGCTGTTGTGAGGATCTGGTGTTCCCTGCAGGTGTGGGGCTGTTGTTGTGTGGATCTGGTGTTCCCTGCAGGCGTGGGGCAGGTGTGGGGCTGTTGTGTGGATCTGGTGTTCCCTGCAGGCGTGAGGCTGTTACCTGATCACACAGCAGTCCTGCCTGGGGATAAGACACCACTGAGCTGACGGTTTTCTGCCCGCCTGGGCCGGCTTTCAGCTCCCTCTCCTGCTCTATCCCAAGTGAAATTCCTGACTGCCCCTCCCACCCGCGTGGGGCCTGGAGCGGGTCCTTCTGGAGCCTGGGGCCTGCCTCTGCGGCCTGCTCCCCACTGTGAGCTGCCCCGAGGGGCCCAGCGATGACTCATAAAGACTGGTAACGGCCACTCCATGTAGCTGGGCTGTGTCCGGGCTGTCTGCCTGCTCACTGAGTCAGACTCGACTTTCCACGGGAAGGACGTTCCCGCAGGACTGGGCCGCAGGGCTGGCCGCTCCCCGCGGCATGACTCAGTGTGGTCACCCTGTGACCCACTTTCTGCTGTGAGTTTTGGCTCAGCAGTTCCCAGGACGGGTCTTCCTGTGAGGAAGCGGCCCCGACGGGCACGCCCGGGCTGAAGGCCATCCACGCCTCGGCTCCCTGTGCTGCTCCCTCTGCTGACCTAGAGCCAAAGCGGGGGGGGGGGGGGGAGCGGGGGGGGGGGCGGGGTAGTGGACCTGGGTCCAGGACCAGAGTGGTGGCCGGCCCCAGCTCCTTCAGAGCTCTCCTATCATGGGGTCATTTGAAAGCAAATTGTCCTTAAAAGTGATGCACACAGTTTTTGACAAGTACTTTTTTTTCTTTTAATCCTGGGGCTTAAGCTTGGGGCCTGGGACCTGTTCCTGAGCATTTTTGCTCAAGGCTGGCGCTCTACCACTTAGGCTACATTTCCACTTCTGTCTTTTTGTTGGCTGATTAGAGCTGAGTCTCTTGGATTTGTCTACCCGGGCTGGCTTTGAATCATGACCGTCTGATCTCAGCCTTGTGACAGACCTGAGTCACTGGTGCCCCGCTACACATTTCCTCTAGTTAGGAATAGAAAACACTCTGTGAGTTCTTCAAAGTTGAAGGTTAGCAACTCTGCTGGGTGAAATTGCACAACTGTGGGAGATGCACACGATGAGATACAAACACACTGCCGTCCGCAGAGAGCGCCGAGGCTCCGGGGAGCACACACCAGTGTCCTTCAGCCCACCTTCGTCATCTCATACTTGGATATGAGACAGAAAAGTCCAGATGGCTCTGCAGTAATGTTTCCAGGCTCCCCCAAGGGTCCTGGGGGGCTGTGCACACAGGCACTTCGGGGCTCAGAGGCTTCCTGCGGGCCTGTGGACATCCTCTGTGCAGACCCGGCCAGCCCGAGCTGGGCTTTGCTGCTGTGGGATGGGTGATGCTGACTCCCGCTCAGCCCTGTGGCCGGTGGCACGCTTTCCCACGGCCCATGTCCACCCCTCCTCGTGCTGGCTTCCTCCTGAAGGGGGAAGAGAATCTTTGCCACATGCCCTTCTTGTAGTTGGAAAGAGGCAGGCTCTAACTTTGTGAAAATGTTGCTTTGATCTGAGATGTGGGTGATGTGTGGCCCCTGTGGTCACCCACATAAAAGACAAGTCTGCATCCGGGCTCCCACAGCCCAGGAACCCGGAAGCAGAGACCAGCCCGGGGTGCTCTGAGACCCTGCCGGGCATGGCCATGGCAGAAGCCCGCCCAAGGGGAAGCCTTGCTCACCCTCTCACACAGCTGGGGAATCCTGCTGGAAAGCAGTCATTATGCTTCTTCTCCCTTCCTTCCCTCCTCCCTCCCTCAGGCTGAGCTCGGTTCCGACCCCACGTGGGTCCCAGGGACACAGGACAAAGGATGTCTCTGGTTCCCTCTCAGCTGCAGCTGAGCTGTGCTGCTTGGCCCTACTCTGACTTTGGCTCCGCTTGAGAGAAGCGTCAATGCCGTCTGACAAGTGAAGTGCTCCCATTGTGGGTCCGACAGGGAGACAGAATGTGACCGTAAATGGAAACACGCTGCAGGGGCCGCAGCGACAGCCAAGTACCGGAGAGGCCGGTGGGAGCTGGAGGCCCAGGACGGCAGCCCAGCCCAGCCAGTCAGAAGCTCAGGAGGACAGCCCAGCAGGCTGCCCTCAGAGGGCTCCCTGACCCCACACTGTCCACCATGTCCTCCCTCCCGTCACGGTCCACGGCGTCTCCCTCCCCTCCACTGTCCACAGTGCCCCCTCCACTGTCCACAGTGCTCCCTCCCCTCCACTGTCCACAGTGCCCCCCTCCCCTCCACTGTCCACAGTGCCCCCTCCACTGTCCACAGTGCCGCCTCCACTGTCCACAGTGTCCCCTCCACTGTCCACAGTGTCCCCTCCACTGTCCTCAGTGTCCACTCCACTGTCCACAGTACCCCCCTCCCCTCCACTGTCCACAGTGCCCCCCTCCCCTCCACTGTCCACAGTGCCCCCTCCACTGTCCACAGTGCCCCCCTCCCCTCCACTGTCCACAGTGCCCCCTCCACTGTCCACAGTGTCCCCTCCACTGTCCACAGTGCCCCCCCTCCCCTCCACTGTCCACAGTGTCCCCTCTACTGTCCTCAGTGTCCCCTCCACTGTCCACAGTGCCCCCTCCACTGTCCACAGTGTCCCCTCCCCTCCACTGTCCACAGTGCCCCTCCACTGTCCACAGTGCCCCCTCCACTGTCCACAGTGCCCCCTCCCCTCCATTGTCCACAGTGTCCCCTCCACTGTCCACAGTGCACCCCTCCCCTCCACTGTCCACAGTGCCCCCTCCACTGTCCACAGTGTCCCCTCCACTGTCCACAGTGCCCCCCTCCCCTCCACTGTCCACAGTGTCCCCTCCACTGTCCTCAGTGTCCCCTCCACTGTCCACAGTGCCCCCTCCACTGTCCACAGTGCCCCCTCCCCTCCACTGTCCACAGTGCCCCTCCACTGTCCACAGTGCCCCCCTCCACTGTCCACAGTGCCCCCTCCACTGTCCACAGTGCCCCCTCCACTGTCCACAGTGCCCCCTGCACTGTCCACAGTGTCCCCTCCACTGTCCACAGTGTCCCCCTCCCCTCCACTGTCCACAGTGTCCCCTCCACTGTCCACAGTGTCCCCTCCACTGTCCACAGTGCCCCCCTCCCCTCCACTGTCCACAGTGTCCCCCTCCCCTCCACTGTCCACAGTGTCCCCTCCACTGTCCACAGTGTCCCCCTCCCCTCCACTGTCCACAGTGCCCCCCCTCCCCTCCACTGTCCACAGTGCCCCCCTCCCCTCCACTGTCCACAGTGCCCCCTCCACTGTCCACAGTGCCCCCTCCACTGTCCACAGTGCCCCCCTCCACTGTCCACAGTGCCCCCCTCCACTGTCCACAGTGCCCCCTCCACTGTCCACAGTGCTCCCCTCCACTATCCACAGTGCCCCCCCTCCACTGTCCACAGTGCCCCCCTCCCCTCCACTGTCCACAGTGCCCTCCTCCCCTCCACTGTCCACAGTGCCCCCCTCCCCTCTACTGTCCACAGTGTCCCCTCCACTGTCCACAGTGCCCCCTCCCCTCCACTGTCCACAGTGCCCCCCTCCCCTCTACTGTCCACAGTGTCCCCTCCACTGTCCACAGTGCCCCCTCCCCTCCACTGTCCACAGTGCCCCCTCCACTGTCTACAGTGCCCCCTCCACTGTCCACAGTGCCCCCCTCCACTGTCCACAGTGCCCCCTCCACTGTCCACAGTGCCCCCCTCCCCTCCACTGTCCACAGTGCCCCCCCTCCCCTGCACTGTCCACAGTGCCACCTCCCCTCCACTGTCCACAGTGTCCCCTCCACTCTCCACAGTGCCCCCCTCCACTGTCCACAGTGCCCCCCTCCCCTCCACTCTCCACAGTGCCCCCCTCCACTGTCCACAGTGCCCCCCTCCCCTCCACTGTCCACAGTGCCCCCTCCCCTCCACTGTCCACAGTGCCCCCTCCACTGTCCACAGTGCCCCCCTCCACTGTCCACAGTGCCCCCCTCCCCTCCACTGTCCACAGTGCCCCCCTCCCCTCCACTGTCCACAGTGCCCCCCTCCCCTCCACTGTCCACAGTGCACCCCTCCACTGTCCACAGTGCCCCCCTCCACTGTCCACAGTGTCCCCTGCACTGTCCACAGTGCCACCTCCCCTCCACTGTCCACAGTGTCCCCTCCACTCTCCACAGTGCCCCCCTCCACTGTCCACAGTGCCCCCCTCCCCTCCACTCTCCACAGTGCCCCCTCCACTGTCCACAGTGCCCCCCTCCCCTCCACTCTCCACAGTGCCCCCCTCCACTGTCCACAGTGGCCCCCTCCCCTCCACTGTCCTCAGTGCCCCCCTCCCCTCCACTGTCCACAGTGCCCCCCTCCACTGTCCACAGTGCCCCCCTCCACTGTCCACAGTGCCCCCCTCCACTGTCCACAGTGCCCCCTCCCCTCCACTGTCCACAGTGCCCCCTCCACTGTCCACAGTGTCCCCTCCACTGTCCACAGTGCCCCCTCATCTCCACTGTCCACAGTGCCCCCTCCACTGTCCACAGTGTCCCCTCCACTGTCCACAGTGTCCCCTCCACTGTCCACAGTGCCACCTCCCCTCCACTGTCCACAGTGTCCCCTCCACTCTCCACAGTGCCCCCCTCCCCTCCACTGTCCACAGTGCCCCCCTCCCTCCACTGTCCACAGTGCCCCCCTCCCCTCCACTGTCCACAGTGCCCCCCTCCCCTCCACTGTCCACAGTGCCCCCCTCCACTGTCCACAGTGTCCCCTCCACTGTCCACAGTGTCCCCTCCACTGTCCACAATGCCACCTCCCCTCCACTGTCCACAGTGTCCCCTCCACTGTCCACAGTGCCCCCCTCCACTGTCCACAGTGTCCCCTCCACTCTCCACAGTGCCCCCCTCCACTGTCCACAGTGCCCCCCTCCACTGTCCACAGTGCCCCCCTCCCCTCCACTGTCCACAGTGCCCCCTCTCGCCCTGTGGTGTGAGTGCCGTCTCCCACAAAGGCCAGCTGGTGTTACCCATTGGTGAAAGGAAAACTCTTTTGATCTCTTTGTGCTGTGGACAGTTAAGGACAATGGCTTTCTTTTGCTGCTGGCAATGAGCAGAGAGTCCTTCCCTCCTGCTCAGGTGCGCTGCCCAGGGGAACGGGGGACAAAGCTGGTGTCTGCTCACCTGAGGAGAGCTTTGAACTTAAAACAGCACTTTCTCTTTTCTTTCCCCTCCGTCTCTAGCTCCCTCCCTCCCTCCCTCCCTCCCACTCTGCCTCCCTCCCTCCCTCCCTCCCTCCCTCCCTCCTACTCTCCCTTCCTCTTTCCCTCCCAGTCTCCCTTCCTCCCTCCCTCCCTCCCTCCCTCCCACTCTCCCTTCCTCCCTCCCTCCCTCCCACTCTCCCTCCCTCCCTCCCTCCCTCCTACTCTCCCTTCCTCCCTCCCTCCCTCCCTCCCTTCCTTCCTCCCTTCCTTCCTCCCTGCCTTCCTCCCTCCCTCCCTTCCTCCCTCCCTTCCTTCCTCCCTCCCTTCCTTCCTCCCTTCCTTCCTCCCTGCCTTCCTCCCTCCCTTCCTCCCTCCCTTCCTTCCTCCCTCCCTTCCTTCCTCCCTTCCTTCCTTCCTTGCTTCCTTCCTTCCTTCCTTCCTTCTTCCTTCCTTTATTGTGGTTTCCATTTCTGTACAGTTTATGCAATCGCTGGCTCCTAAATCTGGGAGAGTTTTTGGTGTTTAGAAGCAGACGTGGTGTGTCCACTGGTGTACTGGGGCATGGATGGGTCTGCGGGCCTCCGGGCACAGGGCAGGGACCATGGCTGCCTGATGCTGGGCTGGATGATGTGCCCGGGCCACTAGGACGTCTTGGGGAGTCGAGCCTTGCAGAGAAGGGCGGCAGTGTGGACATGGGATGCGCTCCATCACCATAGGTGGTCTCGCAGAGAGCTGAGAGCCGGAACTTGCCGGCAGGGAGTGTTCACAGCTGCAGCTGGGCAGAGCTGGGGACTTGTGAAGGTAAAGCTGCTCTACCCTGACCCGCCCCTCCCAGTGTCCCCACAGCCCATCCAGAGCAACTGAGATGTCCACACCAAGACCGTATAGCCTTGTGAGAACTAGGAAGCGGCCTAATCCACGCACCACCGGGGTGGACAGTGACGGGGGGGGGGGGGGCAGAGCGGGCGTCCTGCTCCATGGGTGGACAGTGAGAGGGTGGGGCGGGCATCCTGCTCCATGGATGGACAGTGAGAGGGTGGGGCGGGTGTCTTGCTCCATGGATGGACAGTGAGAGGGTGGGGCGGGCGTCCTGCTCCATGGATGGACAGTGAGAGGGTGGGCCGGGCGTCCTGCTCATCAGGTGGACAGTGAGAGGGTGGGGCGGGCGTCCTGCTCATCAGGTGGACAGTGAGAGGGTGGGGCGGGCGTCCTGCTCCATGGATGGACAGTGAGAGGGTGGAGCGGGCGTCCTGCTCATCAGGTGGACAGTGAGAGGGTGGGGCGGGCGTCCTGCTCCATGGGTGGACAGTGAGAGGGTGGGGCGGGCGTCCTGCTCCATGGGTGGACAGTGAGAGGGTGGGGCGGGCGTCCTGCTCATCAGGTGGACAGTGAGAGGGTGGGGCGGGCGTCCTGCTCCATGGAAGCTCCAATTAGGGAGGAGTGTATTCAGCAAGACTGCAGGTCTGGGGGCCTCTGCCACAGGGCACTGCGCTGGGGCCAGTACGCCCTTATGCGCATTGGAGCTCAGGGACAGGTCTGAGCATTGGAGCTCTGGGGCAGGGGCAGGTCTGAGCGTTGGAGCTCTGGGGTAGGGGTAGATGAGCATTGGAGCTCTGGGGCAGGGACAGGTCTGAGCGTTGGAGCTCTGGGGTAGGGGTAGATGAGCGTTGGAGCTCTGGGGTAGGGGCAGATGAGCGTTGGAGCTCTGGGGCAGGGGCAGGTCTGAGCGTTGGAGCTCTGGGTTAGGGGCAGGTCTGAGCGTTGGAGCTCTGGGGTAGGGGTAGATGAGCATTGGAGCTCTGGGGTAGGGGCAGATGAGCGTTGGAGCTCTGGGGCAGGGGCAGGTCTGAGCGTTGGAGCTCTGGGGCAGGGGCAGGTCTGAGCGTTGGAGCTCTGGGGCAGGGGCAGGTCTGAGCAGGGAACTTGGGGCAGGGGCAGGTCTGAGCAGGGAACTTGGGGCAGGGGCAGGTCTGAGCAGGGAACTTGGGGCAGGGGCAGGTCTGAGCAGGGAACTTGGGGCAGGGGCAGGTCTGAGCAGGGAACTTGGGGCAGGGGCAGGTCTGAGCATTGGAGCTCTAGGTGCAGGGACAGGTCTGTATCTCAGGGGCTGGGGGCTGTGTTCACACAATGTACATTTGTA
Organism: Dipodomys spectabilis; assembly: GCF_019054845.1. Taxonomy (NCBI): domain Eukaryota; kingdom Metazoa; phylum Chordata; class Mammalia; order Rodentia; family Heteromyidae; genus Dipodomys; species Dipodomys spectabilis. Next base: position 544,503 of record NW_024870861.1, read on the forward strand.
CACTCATCAAACCTCATTCTGAGAATATTTACTTTCTCCCTCTTCCTTTCTCCTCCTCCTTCTTTCTACTTCTTCCTCTTCCTCCTCCTCCTCCTCTCCTTCCCCCTCCTTCTTTCCTACTTCTCGTCCTCATGCTCTTCCTCCTCTCCTCCTTCTCCCTCTCCTTCCTTTTCCTCTGCCGTCTTCTTCCTTGTCTTCTCCAGCTCCCCCCTCCCCCGCCCCCTTCCCCTCTCCCTCCTCCTCCTCCTCCTCCTTGTGGTGCTGGTGTTTGAACTTAGCCTTGCTGAGTGAGGCAGGCCCTACACCACTGGAGTCCTCCCTCCAGTCCCCTCTCTGTCTTTCAGCTGTAGTGTTGACAGAAAAGTGCCTTGTGGAGACAGTCAGGCGGGGCTGGCGGCAGCTGCAGTCCTGGGGACACGGCCGGGTCCCCACCCCCGTCGCTGGGCGAGGGTGGGTGTCACAGCCCTGCAGTCTGGGGTAGATTCCTGTTTTCCATAAGGGCCATGTGGCTGCAGGGGGCGGGGGGGCAGGAGGGGAGCAAGGCAGGGGGGCTGTGGGTTGGGGAGCAGGCCGGGAGAGTGCCTGGGTGGTCTCGGCTCTCTGGCGGGAGCGAGAGGCATTTTCCTTGGAAAATAATGCTGACAAGGGTCTGGAAGCTTCTCCAGCACCCACACTTCTGAGGATCCTATTGCCGGGCCCTGGGCCGCCCCGCCCCAGGGCGACCCCGGGTGGACTGGGCAGCTGGGGTCAGGCCTCGCTGTCCTGGCCGGACCCCTTCTGGCTCTCAGGGCGTGTGGGACGGCTCCGAGCTCTGCTCACGCCAGTTCCAGTTGCCAGTACTTATTGAACCCAAAATTAAAGCAAATCTAAAAATACCTAATGATTCCAAGTTAGCATGATAGGCCTATGACCCATGAGCAGAATATGTTTTTAATAAGAACTTTAAGTTGTGTTTTCCCAAACCCAAAGACTCGTGAGAATAATGGCACTGCTCTGTGTGCTGTCGGGAGCTTCCGGGCTCAGGGCCGGGGGCTCAGGGCCGCTGGGCCAAAGGCTCAGGGCCGCCGCAGGCTCAGGGCCGCTGGGCCACAGGCTCAGGGCCTCCGCAGGCTCAGGGCCACCGGGCCACAGGCTCAGGGCCGCTGCAGGCTCAGGGCCGCTGGGCCGAAGGCTCAGGGCCGCCGCAGGCTCAGGGCCACAGGGCCACAGGCTCAGGGCCGCCGGGCCACAGGCTCAGGGCCGCAGGCTCAGGGCCGCAGGCTCAGGGCCGCCGCAGGCTCAGGGCCGCCGGGCCACAGGCTCAGGGCCGCAGGCTCAGGGCCGCAGGCTCAGGGCCGCCGCAGGCTCAGGGCCGCCGGGCCACAGGCTCAGGGCCGCAGGCTCAGGGCCGCCGCAGGCTCAGGGCTGCCAGCCTAGGGCTGCCAGTGCCCATGTTGTGGGTGAACTCTGGCCTCATACAGAGTGTTGTTGCACAGAAAAGCTCTTGGGTGTGGGTGGTCTCAGACACTGTGGTATTCTCCCGTGTGTGTTGTGTGTGTGCACACATGTGTGTGTTCTGATACTGGAGCTTGAACCCAAAGCCTGGATGATGTCCCTTAGCATTCTGTTCAAGGCCAGTGCTCTACCACTTTGGTTAAAGCTACATTTCCAGCTTTTTCATGGGTAACTGGAGATGAGAGCATCTCAGACTTCCTTCCCAGGCTGGCTCAGATCCCAGAGATCTCAGAGATCTCAGATCCCAGAGATCTCAGATTCTCAGATCTCAGCCTCCTGAGTGGCTGGGATCACAGGTGTGAGCCACCAGCACCAGGTGTGGTGACATTCTGTGACTTAACAACAAATCACGATGAGGCCACTTCTTCCCTGACCCACCCCTCTCCCTCCCTCCTCTTCTTCCTTTTCTCCTTCCTTCCTTCCTTCCTCCCTCCCTCCTTCCTTCCTTCTTTCCTTCCTTCCCTCTCCTCCCCCTCTCCCCCTCCCCCTCCCCCCTCTCTCCCTCCTCTCCCCCCTCCCCCTCCTCCCTCCCCCTCCCCCTCCCCCTCTCCCAGTGGTTCTGGGGTTTGAACTCAAGGCCTCACTTCTGCCGCTTGAGCTATGCCCCTGTCTCTGAGAGCTCAGTCGTGGTTGAGTGCCAGGATGCACATTGGGGAGTAGGTAGGTGGGCAAGGCGCATGTGTGAGCACATACGTGCGTGCCGGCGCTGCCCGCCCGAGGAGATTGCAGGGCACCGGCCTTTCCCTGTCCTGCTCAGAGGACCGCAGGGTCCCTGCTGCCTGGACGGGGTCAGGTTGTTTCCGCTCCTGGTCCCTGTGCTCTGAGCCTCACTCGGTCACCCTGGCCCCTTTGTGAAGCCCCAGACCGTGTTGGGCTGTGCTCCTGCCCAGCGGGTGCCATGCGCCGTCCTGGTGCCCAGCCGGGTGCTGTGTGCTCGCCCCATCCTGGTGCCCAGCCGGGTGCCATGTGCACGCCCCGTCCTGGTGCCCGTCCTGGTGCCCAGCCGGGTGCCGTGTGCGCGCCCTGTCCTGGTGCCCCATCCTGGTGCCCATCCTGGTGCCCAGCCGGGTGCTGTGTGCGCGCCCCATCCTGGTGCCCAGCCAGGTGCCGTGTGCACGCCCCGTCCTGGTGCCCAGCCAGGTGCCCAGCCGGGTGCTGTGTGTGCGCCCTGTCCTGGTGCCCAGCCGGGTGCCCAGCCGGGTGCCCAGCCGGGTGCCGTGTGCGCGCCCTGTCCTGATGCCTCATCCTGGTGCCCCATCCTGGTGCCCAGCCGGGTGCTGTGTGCGCGCCCTGTCCTGGTGCCCAGCCGGGTGCCCAGCCGGGTGCCGTGTGCGCGCCCCATCCTGGTGCCCAGCCGGGTGCCGTGTGCGCGCCCCATCCTGGTGCCCAGCCAGGTGCCCAGCCGGGTGCTGTGTGTGCGCCCCATCCTGGTGCCCAGCCGGGTGCTGTGTGTGCGCCCCGTCCTGGTGCCCAGCCGGGTGCCCAGCTCTGTCTGCAGCTGGGCGGGGGACCCGGCCAGGCCAGCAGAACTGGACCTTGTCTTGGGTGGTGGAGGCCGCAGCAGCGCTTCTCTGCCGGAAGCCTGCGTGCCAGCCGCCGGCAGGCGCTAAGTGGCTGCAGATGTGGCCCTGTGACTCAGCGGCGGCTGGGCTGCGCTGGGCTGTCTCCAGGGGTCTTTTGTGCATGTGGGAAGATGTCAGCCTGCCCACTGCCTCTGGGGGCCAAGCGCGGGGATCCCAGGGCTCTGGCTGGCGTCCTTGGGTCCTCCTGTCCTCAGAGCCGCCCTGGCCTGGAAGTGGGGGTGGTGAGGGAGCTGAGGCCAGCAGGGGGGGGAGGGGGAGGGGGAGGCTGCAGGCCTTCCAGTCTGGCCACAGGCCTGGGGTGCATCACTGGAGCCCCATGCTCATGCCTGCTAAGGGCCTGGGGCAGACCAAGGTGGACTGGATCTGCCAGCAGGGCCCCTCCCACCTCTGTGGCTCCAGCCCCCAGCTCTGCCATCTTGTGGTCACCTGCAGGGCAGTCAGAGCCCCACCCCACACAGGCAAGTTGGGGAGCAGGACCCTAGTGACCCCTAACAAGTCACCTGAGAAGAGGCTGCAAGCACCCCCTCCCTCCCTCCCTCCCTCTCTCCCTCCCTCCCTCCCTCCCTCCCTCCCCTGAAATGCCTGAAATGCCCCCCCCACATGATGGCCATCCCTCCTCCGGGAGGACAGCCAGGCTGGGCATGGTGGCCATCCCTCCTCCGGGAGGACAGCCAGGCTGGGCATGGTGGCCATCCCTCCTCCGGGAGGACAGCCAGGCTGGACATGGTGGCCATCCCTCCTCCGGGAGGACAGCCAGGCTGGGCATGGTGGCCATCCCTCCTCAGGGAGGACAGCCAGGCTGGGCATGGTGGCCATCCCTCCTCCGAGAAGACAGCCGGGCTGGGCATGGTGGCCATCCCTCCTCCGGGAGGACAGCCAGGCTGGGCATGGTGGCCATCCCTCCTCAGGGAGGACAGCCAGGGTGGGCACCGCAGGCTTCGCCCAGCCTGCAGCTGCCGCCGGCCCTCTCCGTCCCTGTCCTTCTGTTTCTCGGAGGTCCTCAGGTGACTCCCTCCTGCACATGTGCCTTGTCTGCAGTGTGAGGGGTGGGCTGCACCTCTCCTGTCTCTTCTCACAGCAGAATGTCCCCTGCCTGGGTCATTTTACTCCTAAAGCCGCAAGGGTCCAGCTGGAGGAACGCCGATTCCCTCAGCCGGGTTGGCCTCGGCTGCCCTTGCCAGTTGAGGGTCGCGGGCTGGTGGGTCCAGGGCTGGCCCCTCTACCTGGCATCCGGGTGACTACCTACCCAGCCCTGTGGTGGAGTCCCCCATGGGGAAAGGTGTCCGTTCCTGACCCCACAGTCACCTGTCCACAGCACTGCAGATGCTGTCCTGCCAGCGGCATCTACGCTGCCAGGCTCTGCCCACTGGCATGCTCCAGTCCTTCCCGCGAGTTACCTCTTGGCCTTGAAGAGCTGGGGCTCCACTGGGCTCACTGGAGACCCTGCTGTCCTTCTGTTCCCTGACTGCCTGGGGTGACAGCCCCTGTGAGGGCCGCACACCCCTGCGAGCCAGGTCTCCTCGTGTGAGCTCCAAGCCAGCCTTGTAACCTCTGACCCAGGGGATACTGGCACAGTGACCTTGAAGGGAGAGCAAATGGGACCAAGAGACTGGGTCACAGGTGGTGAGTTGTGTGAGAGCCAGAAGCAAATTCCTCCTTGTGAAATGATGCTGCTCCAGAGTTCTAGTTAACCGCCCCCCCCCCCCTGTAGTTAGGAGCCAGGTCCCCACCACCTCCTGCTCTTTAAGGTGATCACGGAATCCGCCCGACTGTGAGCCATGCAGGCACTTCCCCAGGCTCAGGTCCTGTCTGAGGATGCAACCTGAATTGAATGTCTTTCTCTCTGTCAAGTCTCTGCAACTTTAAAAGCAAGTACAGAAGGCCTCTGGCTAACACATCCATAGGGAGAATAAGAAGAAAAAAGAACAAATCCCAACAGACGATTGTGCAAAGCACAGATCTGATGTAATGTTCTTGGAAGAGATTCTCAAAATCTGTAGTGAACTGTGAACCTGGCCCTTTGCACTCCCTGATCAGCTTTCTAGAAGCCTGGGAAAGAGCTGCAAAGGGGTCGGCGGGGAGGGGGGTCAGAGGGGAGGTGGGGGTCGGAGGGGAGGGGCTCCGTGGCACCTCCACTCAGGGCGCTCTGCTCTGTCCAGGGCACCCACCGAGTTTTCTCTGGACTTGGATTTCCTTGTCTGGGTGCACAAAGCCCTTTCCCAGGCCTCATGGGGGTGGGGTGCTCCAGGAGTCCCTGAGGAGGCCAGGAGGAGGCCCAGGGAGAAGGGAGGCCAGGGACGACCTCAGTGGGGATGCCGCAGGGTGCCATAACTCCACTCTGGCGGGCGCAGTGGGAGGAAGACATAATCTTTGACCAAAGCCTTGCCCTGGAATCTCCCCTTGGAGCAGGAGGCCTTCAGTGTCCCCGGCTGCCTCCCACTTGGGTGTCCTTGGTGGTGGGCAGAGTATCATGTCTGTGAGGGCAAGTGTCAGTTGGCGGTGGTGGGTGACAGGCAGCAAAGATTTCAGAGCCTGGGCAAGGGCACTGGGGCATCAGGAGTATGATACAGGCTTTGAAATTCAGCCCCCTGGAGTTTACGTACAAGAAGTACCCATTCAAATGCATGGTTCAAGGACTTCCAGAAATTTTATATAAGTTCCATGAGATCCTTTTACACTGCCCACAATCAATGTTATCTGCATAGTTAGTCTCTTGCAGATAGCTTACAGCTTTCTTTATTTTTAATCAACTGAAAATCTCTGTCTTTTCATTTAGGATGCTTATATTTAGTGTAATTATTTTTGTATTTGGAGTCAAGATGACCATTTTCTGTTTGTTTTTTGTACGCCAACTGCTATCACATGCCAGGCATGTGATCCTGACTGTACTTGCGGTGTGCATGTGAGTCGGACTGTACTCACTGTGTGCGGCTCTGCTCATGTGAACCTAACTGTACTCGTGGTGTACAGCTGTGCTCATGTGAGCCTCACTGTACTCATTGTGGCTGTGGGCCTATGAGCCTGACGGTACTGGCTGTGTGCGGCTGTGCTCCTGTGAGCCTGACTGTACACACTGTGTGCAACTGTGCTCCTATGAGCCTGACTGTACTCACTGTGTGCAACTGTGCTCCTGTGAGCCTGACTGTACTCATTGTGTGCGGCTGTGCTCCTGTGAGCCTGACTGTACACACTGTGTGCGGCTGTGCTCCTGTGAGCCTGACTGTACTCACTGTGTGCAGCTGTGCTCATGTGAGCCTGACTGTACTCACTGTGTGCAGCTGTGCTCATGTGAGCCTGACTGTACTCACTGTGTGTGGCTGTGCTCATGTGAGCCTGACTGTACTCACTGTGTGTGGCTGTGCTCCTGTGAGCCTGACTGTACTCACTGTGTGCGGCTGTGCTCATGTGAGCCTGACTGTACTCACTGTGTGTGGCTGTACTCATGTGAACCTGACTGTACTCACTGTGTGCAGCTGTGCTCATGTGAACCTGCCTGTACTAGCTGTGTGCAACTGTGCTCATGTGAACTTGACTGTACTCGATATGTGCGGCTGTTCTCATGTGAGCCTGACTATATTCACTGTGTGCAGCTGTGCTCATATGAGCCTGACTGTTTCACTGTGTGTGGCTGTGCTCATGTGAGTCTGACTGTACTCACTGTGTGTGGCTGTGCTCATGTGAGCCTGACTATACTCATGGTATGCGGCTGTATGCATATGAGCCTGACTGTACTCACTGTGTGCAACTGTGCTCCTGTGAGCCTGACTGTACTCACTGTGTGCAGCTGTGCTCATGTGAGCCTGACTGTATTCACTGTGTGTGGCTGTGCTCATGTGAGCCTGACTGTACTCATGGTATGTGGCTGTATGCATATGAGCCTGACTGTACTCACTGTGTGCAGCTGTGCTCATGTGAGCCTCACTGTACTCGCTGTGTGTGGCTGTGCTCATGTGCGCCTGACTCTACTCATGGTGTGTGGCTGTTCTCATATGAACCTGACTGTATTCATGGTGTGCGGCTGTGCTCATGTGAGCCTGACTGTACTCATGGTATGCGGCTGTATGCATATGAGCCTGACTGTACTCACTGTGTGCAGCTGTGCTCATGTGAGTCTGACTGTACTCACTGTGTGCAGATGTGTTCATGTGAGTCTGACTGTACTCACTGTGTGTGGCTGTGCTCATGTGAGCCTGACTGTACTCATGGTATGCAGCTGTATGCATATGAGCCTGACTGTACTCACTGTGTGTGGCTGTGCTCATGTCAGCCTGACTGTATTCACTCTGTGTGGCTGTATGCATGTGAGCCTGACTATACTCACTGTGTGCGGCTGTGCTCATGTGAGCCTGACTGTACTCACTGTGTGTGGCTGTGCTCATGTGCGCCTGACTCTACTCATGGTGTGCAGCTGTTCTCATATGAACCTGACTGTATTCATGGTGTGCGGCTGTTCTCATGTGAGCCTGACTGTACTCACTGTGTGCGGCTGTGCTCATGTGAGCCTGACTGTACTCATTGTGTGTGGCTGTGCTCATGTGAGCCTGACTGTTTCACTGTGTGTGGCTGTGCTCCTGTGAGCCTGACTGTACTCCCTGTGTGCGGCTGTGCTCATGTGAGCCTGACTGTACTCACTGTGTGCAGCTGTGCTCATGTGAGCCTAACTGTACTTTGTGTGTGTGGCTGTGCTCATGTGAACCTGACTGTACTCACTGTGTACAGCTCTGTTCATATGAGCCTGACTGTACTCATGGTGTGCGGCTGTGCTCCTGTGAACCTGACTGTACTCACTGTGTGCAGCTGTGCTCATGTGAACCTGACTGTACTCACTGTGTGCAACTGTACTCATGTGAGCCTGACTGTACTCACTGTGTGTGGCTGTTCTCATGTGAACCTGACTGTACTCACTATGTGCAGCTGTGCTCATGTGAGCCTGACTGTACTCACTGTGTGCAGCTGTGCTCATGTGAGCTTGACTGTACTCATGGTATGCGGCTGTATGCATGTGAGTCTGTACTCACTGTGTGTGGCTGTGCTCATGTGAGCCTGACTGTACTCACTGTGTGTGGCTGTTCTCATGTGAACCTGACTGTACTCACTATGTGCAGCTGTGCTCATGTGAGCCTGACTGTACTCACTGTGTGCAGCTGTGCTCATGTGAGCTTGACTGTACTCATGGCATGCGGCTGTATGCATGTGAGTCTGACTGTACTCACTGTGTGTGGCTGTGCTCATGTGAACCTGAATGTACTCTTGGTGTGCAGCTGTGCTCATGTGAACCTGACTCTACTCTTGATGTGGGGCTGTGCTCATGTGAGCCTGACAGTACTCATGGTGTGTCGTTGTGCTCATGTGAATCTGACTGTGTAATGCTATACCTGCAGGCAAGGTCCACTTCTCTGCTTGGTGCCCAGTGGCTCCAAGGGCTCAGTACAGTGGGTCTTGTGCAGTTTGTCTGGTCTGCAGGGTGTAGGTGCCTGCCTGGCCACACCATTCCCTGTCAATGCTCCGAAACCCTCCAGGGTGGTGGGGAAGGAGGAGCTGGCCTCAGCCCACAGGCTCAGAAGCCTCATCCCATGCCCCACATAGGGCCTGTCCCCAAGAATTGTTACAGAGGGGAGGCACCCATTGTGTTTGTTTGCCTCTGTGCCTCAGTTTCTCTGTCTGCCCCTAGCCATAGGCCAAGTGAGGGACTGTCTGTGGGGAACTTGGATCTCACCATGACCCCCATCCTGTCTGGCTGGGAGCATGTGGTATTCCCAACACTGCGCTCTGTTCTGGGCTCTGCTCCGGGCTCCTGAGTTGACTGCATTGGCCCAAGGGTACCTCAGGGGTGAGGTGCTGGGAACCCCGAGAAGAGGAGGGGCAGTGAGACTGACCCCCTGTGAACTGCTCCTCTCTTCAAGAGGGAGCCCTGAGGAGGACTGCATCAAGCAACACTGGCTGGTGGTCAGCCCAGGAACAGGGCAGGACCCACAGAGGCGCAGCTGTTCTCCAGCCCCCAGGCCCCCGCCCGCCCCAGCCTTGGCTCAGCACCCAGCCACTTCCCCGCAGTTCTGCTGAAGTCCTCTGCAGATGAGCTTGTCCTCCTCCACGGCGTCTGGAGCTGACGTGGCTCCCCACAGCTTCCGTCCCACGGGGTGAGGGGAACTTCCTGTGGGGGAGGGTAGTCCGCCCAGCTAGGGTCACCCTGCATCCCCACACTGTCTGGGGGCGCTAGCACAAGGACCCTCTAGTCCCTGGAGGCCGGGACCTGGACTGGGGTGTCACCCACCTGCTGGCCCTGATGTGTGAGGGAGCAGGGGACACCTCAGACGGAGGACAGCACCCTGCCGGGCTGCCATGGGAGGTCAGCACTGGCCGTGGTGACCCCAGCAGGGGTGACCCCAGCTGGGCATCAGGTGTCCTCACTCTGCCCTCTGCCAGGTGCGGGACATGGGTGTTCCCGGGACAGAGTCCCCAGGCCTGCTTCATGGAGCATGACAGAGCCCTTTCAGGACAAGGCCTGCACAGAAGGCTCTGAGAGACAGTGCACCAAACACGCTGTGCTTGGTGTATCATGGCGCGGCTGGTCCTCAGAAGGTGTGACGGGGCTGTGACCAGCTGAGGTGGCACCCACAGAGCTGAGCAGGGCTGTGGCCTGCGGCTGAGGAAGAGACCTAATCTCTTCTTATGAGAACTGGCTGGCCCTCCTTTCCTCCAAGATTCCCTGAAATGAAAGCTGCTCCAGAGCAGGGCCAGATGCTTGGTAGTGCTTTGAGAATGTCCTGGGCCTGCATAACCTCTCTGGGGTCACATTTGTCTTGGCGGCCGCAGGCCAAACACTGCATACTTAGGAGCTGAGCGTGTAAGCGCCCAGCAGGAAGGAAAATGCAGTCGTGTGTTGAACGGAGGCTCACAGGCCATTCTGACCAGCAGCCACAGCACCACCGCAGGTCCACATGGGCCAACGCCTCCCCACATTTGGCACCGTCAGCTTTTAAAGTTCTCAGGAAATGTCCTTAGAGTGAGGTTTAAACACCAAGTCTGTGATAATTAATGGCGTGGACCACTTATTTGTGTGATTGCCCAACGGATATCTTGGCAATTTTTTTTCTGGGATAAAACTCGGTGCTCTCACGAGATTACTTGCTCACATCTGGTGTGCTACGGCTTGAACCACATCCCAGAGTCTCCTTTCGTGTTGTTAACTGGAGATAGAATGATGGACTTTACTGTCTGCCCTGGCAGGCTCTTGGGTAGACAGAGTTAAATGTGGGAGCAACCAGTGCCCAGGTAATCTGAAATTACATACCTTTTCACAATTAGTGTCAATTATACATACAAGGAGGTTTCATTTACACATCTTCAAATCATCAGACCATCCTCCTCCTCATCCCCTCCATGTTCCTGATCAGAATAAGGCCTTCCATCCTCCTCTTCCTACCTCCACCTACCTGATCAGAACAACACCTTCCATCCTCCTCCTCATCCCCACCACCTACCTGATCAGAACAACGCCTACCATCCTCCTCCTCATCCCCTCCATGTTCCTGATCAGAACAACGCCTTCCATCATTGTATACCAATGCATTTATTCATTTACAAAGACTAGTAATTGACCAAGTCCAGTTTTTATCAATTTTATTTTGTGCCTTAGAGACTGAATCTTTTCCCCCGGATGCTGTAAGGCAAGGGCTCAATCCCTCAGCTCCCAGCTTCCTTCAGCCTATGGTGGAGCAGAGAGGTTGCAGCGAGGGGCAGGCTGAGTTTACCGTGATGACTGGTTCAACCTGATGGTCTTGGGCAGGTGGGGAAGCGCGTCTTTCCTTTTCAGCTCAGCCCATGCAAAGCATTAACCAGGGCATTTACAGTGTCCTCTGCTTGGACAGCCCTGCTGGCCAAACTTGGGGTGGATAGGAGATCTGTCCATGTTGAGGGCTCCATTCTTGACTTTTCTCCTTTAGCTAGCTGGAACTGGGGGCATGGCTTGAGTAGCAGAGCACTGGCTTTGAGCAGGAAAGGCTGGGGTAGGGCTTGAGGCCCTGAGTGCAGGCCCCAGTCCGGCACACTCACAGAGAAAGAAAGGTACTGAAATGGGCATGTCACGTGTGTCCTGGCAGCACCGCCACCTGTGACGGCGATGTGGTGGGCGAAGTAAGGGTGGAATGTGGTATTCGGCTTGGAGTGTATAAACTGGATAAGGAATGATCTTAAGATGTAAATGCAACTGTGCTTCCTGTGGGTAAGACTTCCCTGGTGACGAACTAGCTATTTTAGCTAGTAACTAGTTGTAATGCTGTAACTTCGCTTCTGCTATTTTCTGAGCAACATGTGCCCAGCTTCCCCACAGCAAAACCTTGCTGGGAAATTTAGACTTAAGGTGCAAATTCCTTGTAACAATCATCAGCTAAAAACAACACCCAACCTCCTCCTTCCCCACCCTAGCCAAAAATGCTTAAAGGCCAAGGTGGGCTGGCACTCAGGCCAATTCCTGGATCTCAACTTCAGGTGAGTCCTGGCCCCCAGGGTTTCCTGGGATCTCCACTCCAGGTGCGTCCTGGCTTGGGGTTTCCTGGGATCCCCACTCCAGGTGTGGTCTTGGCTCTTGGGGCTTCCTGGGATCCTGACTCCAGGTGTGTCCTGGTTTTTGGGGTTTCCTGGGATCCTGACTCCAGGTGCTCCCTGATTCTTGGGGTTTCCTGGGATCCTGACTCCAGGTGCTCCCTGATTCTTGGGGTTTCCTGGGATCCCCACTCCAGGTGTGGTCCTGGCACTCGGGGTTTCCTGGGATCCCTACTCCAGGTGTGGTCTTGGTACATCAGCACTTTTCATGCAATAAAATCTTTTGCCTTTTCACTGTGGGCTGAGCAGTCTCACTGCATGTCCACACTACACCCCACAACCTCGAGGTCCTCCTCCTCCCTCCTCTGTCCACGGTGCCCTGGGTCCACTGCTGGATGGAAACCAGAAGCTTCTACAGTTTCCTTTTCTCTCTCCTTGGCAGACCGGTGTGCAGCTGGTAGGGAGAAGGTGAGTGCATCCATCCCCACACCAGGGTGATGACCACAGGCCAGGCACCACTCTGACAGTCACCTGCCTGTGGGGAGGGAGGGAGGGGAGGGAAGAGAGTGGGGATGGGAGGGGAGGACAGGGGAGGGAAGAGGGGAGGAGAGATGGGGAGGGGAGAAGGGGAGGGGAGAAGAGGGATAGAGGAGAGGAAGGGGGGAGGGGAGGGGGAGGAGAGGGAGAGGGAGAGGGGAGGGAAGGGCATCACAGCCGTGACCAGTGGTCCCCAGGCTGCACAGGGGTTGCATCCCCTCAGGAGTGGAGCTTGTCCCTCAGCTGCTGTGGAAGGCAGGAGACACAGGTCATTCATCAGGGCACAGTCTGGCCTGCTCCACCCCCCCCCCCCCAGCCCCATCTGGCAGAACAGCTCCAGTGCCCCAGTGAATGCATCCTGCCATGGAGAGAGTGACCTGCCATGCAGTGACCTGTTGTGTGGAGAGTGACCTGTTGTGTGGAGAGTGACCTGCCGTGTGGAGAGTGGCCTGCCGTGTGGAGAGTGACCTGCCGTGTGGAGAGTGACCTGCCGTGTGGAGAGTGACCTGCCGTGTGGAGAGTGACCTGCCGTGTGGAGAGAGTGACCTGCCGTGTAGAGAGTGACCTGCCGTGTGGAGAGTGACCTGCCGTGTGGAGAGTGACCTGCCGTGTGGAGAGTGGCCTGCCGTGTGGAGAGTGACCTGCCGTGTGGAGAGTGACCTGCCGTGTGGAGAGTGACCTGCCGTGTGGAGAGAGTGACCTGTTGTGTGGAGAGAGTGACCTGTTGTGTGGAGAGTGACCGGCCATGTAGGGAGAGTGACCTGCCGTGTGGAGAGTGACCGGCCGTGTAGAGAGAGTGACCTGTTGTGGGGAGCTGCCTGTGTGTGTGCGTGTGTGAGCTGCCTGTGTGTGTGTGTGAGCTGCCTGTGTGTGTGTGTGTGTGTGTGACCTGCCTGTGTGTGTGTGTGAGCTGCGTGTGTGTGTGAGCTGCGTGTGTGTGTGTGAGCTGCCTGTGTGTGTGTGTGAGCTGTCTGTGTGTGTGAGCTACCTGTGTGTGTGTGTGAGCTGCCTATGTGTGTGCGTGTGTGTGTGAGCTGCCTGTGTGTGTGTGTGAGCTGTCTGTGTGTGTGTGTGTGAGCTGCCTATGTGTGTGAGCTGCCTGTGTGTGTGCGTGTGTGTGTGAGCTGCTTGTGTGTGTGTGTGTGAGCTACCTGCCTGTGTGTGTGTGAGAGCTGCCTCTGTGTGTGTGTGTGTGCGCTGCCTGCCTGTGTGTGTCTGTGTGTGTGTGAGCTGCCTGTGTGTGTGTGCGTGTGTGTGTGAGCTGCCTATGTGTGTGTGTGTGAGCTGCCTGCCTCTGTGTGTGTGTGAGAGCTGCCTGTGTGTGTGTGTGTGAGCTGCCTGTGTGTCTGTGAGCTGCCTGTGTGTGTGTGTCTGTGAGCTGCCTATGTGTGTGTGAGAGCTGCCTGTGTGTGTGTGTGAGCTGCCTGCCTGTGTGTGTGTGTGTGAGTTGCCTCTGTGTGTGTGCGTGTGTGTGTGAGCTGCCTGTGTGTGTGTGTGTGTGACCTGCCTCTGTGTGTGTGTGTGAGCTGCCTGTGTATGTGTGTGTGAGCTGCCTGTGTGTGTGTGAGCTGCCTGTGTGTGTGCATGTGTGTGTGAGCTGCCTGTGTGTGTGTGTGTGAGCTGCCTGTGTGTGTGTGTGTGAGCTGCCTGTGTGTGTGTGTGAGCTGCCTGTGTGTGTGTGAGCTGCCTGTGTGTGTGTGAGCTGCCTGTGTGTGTGCGTGTGTGTGTGAGCTGCCTGTGTGTGTGTGTGTGAGCTGCCTGTGTGTGTGTGTGTGAGCTGCCTGCCTGTGTGTGTGTGTGAGCTGCCTGTGTGTGTGTGTGTGAGCTGCCTGTGTGTGTGTCTGTGTGTGTGTGAGCTGCCTGTGTGTGTGTGAGCTGCCTGTGTGTGTGTGTGTGAGCTGCCTGCCTGTGTGTGTATGTGATTCCTGCCTCTGTGTGTGTGTGTGTGCTGCCTGTGTGTGTGTTTCTGTGTGTGTGTGTGTGTTTGAGCTACCTGTGTGTGTGTGTGTAAGCTGCTTGTGTGTGTGTGTGAGCTGCCTGTGTGTGTGTGTGAGCTGCCTGCCTGTGTGTGTGTGTGAGCTGCCTGTGTGTGTGTGAGCTGCCTGTGTGTGTGTGTGTGTAGTGTGTGTGAGCTGCCTGTGTGTGTGTGTGTGAGCTGCCTGTGTGTGTGTGTGTGGTGTGTGTGAGCTGCCTGTGTGTGTGTGTGAGCTGCCTGTGTGTGTGTGAGCTGCCTGTGTGTGTGTGTGTGTGTGTGTGAGCTGCCTCTGTGTGTGTGTGTGTGAGCTGCCTGTGTGTGGTGTGTGTGAGCTGCCTGTGTGTGTGTATGAGCTGCCTGTGTGTGTGTATGAGCTGCCTGTGTGTGTGTGTGAGCTGCCTGTGTGTGTGTATGAGCTGCCTGTGTGTGTGTGTGAGCTGCCTGTGTGTGTGTGTGAGCTGCCTGTGTGTGTGTGGGGTGTGTGTGTGAGCTGCCTCTGTGTGTGTGTGTGTGTGAGCTGCCTCTGTGTGTGTGAGCTGCCTCTGTGTGTGTGAGCTGCCTGTGTGTGTGTGTGAGCTGCCTCTGTGTGTGTGTGAGCTGCCTCTGTGTGTGTGTGTGTGTGTGTGTGAGCTGCCTGTGTGTGTGTGAGCTGCCTCTGTGTGTGTGTGTGTGAGCTGCCTCTGTGTGGTGTGTGTGAGCTGCCTGTGTGTGTGTGTGTGAGCTGCCTGTGTGTGTGTGTGAGCTGCTTCTGTGTGTGTGTGTGTGAGCTGCGTGTGTGTGTGAGCTGCCTGTGTGTGTGTGTGAGCTGCCTCTGTGTGGTGTGTGTGAGCTGCCTGTGTGTGTGTGGGGTGTGTGTGTGAGCTGCCTCTGTGTGTGTGTGTGTGTGAGCTGCCTCTGTGTGTGTGAGCTGCCTCTGTGTGTTGAACTACCTGTGTGTGTGTGTGAGCTGCCTCTGTGTGTTGTGTGTGTGTGAGATGCCTGCGTGTGTGTGAGCTGCCTCTGTGTGTGTGTGTGGTGTGTGTGAGCTGCCTGTGTGTATGTGTGTGAGCTGCCTGTGTGTGTGTGAGCTGCCTGTGTATGTGTGTGTGTGTGTGTGTGTGTGGTGTGTGTGAGCTGCCTCTGTGTGTGTGTGTGTGGTGTGTGTGAGCTGTCTGTGTCAGTGTGTGTCTGTGTCTGTGTCTGTGTCTGTGTGGTGTGTGTGAGCTGCGTGTGTGTGTGAGCTGCCTGTGTGTGTGTGTGTGTGGTGTGTGTGAGCTGCCTGTGTGTGTGTGTGAGCTACCTCTGTGTGTGTGTGTGTGAGCTGCCTGTGTGTGTGTGTGAGCTGCCTGTGTGTGTGTGTGTGTGAGCTGCCTGTGTGTGTGAGCTGCCTGTGTGTGTGTGTGAGCTGCCTCTGTGTGTGTGTGTGTGTGAGCTGCCTGTGTGTGTGAGCTGCCTGTGTGTGTGTGTGAGCTGCCTCTGTGTGTGTGTGTGTGTGTGTGTGTGTGTGTGTGTGGTGTGTGTGAGCTGCCTGTGTGTGTATGTGTGTGTGTGTGTGGAAGCTGCCCCCCCCTGCGTGCTGGGAGAGTGGCCTGCCCGGAGGGAGCTGCTTGTTCTCTCCAGGGACAGCCTGTCCCGTCCCCCCCCCCCCCGGGTTTCCCACAATTCATGGAGGTCTGTGTGATCCTCACAGATGCTCCAGAGCCTCTCCGGACACATTTGGGGGCCATCTGGGAAGACAGATCAAATAAAGCCTGCAGGGAGATCATTATCCTGCTGGCAAAGGACACACAGCTCTGCAGAGCACAGGCAGAGCCCCTCGGGGTCTGGCCAGGGGACGTGTTCTGCAGGGTGGTGCAGGGATGCGCTTGGCACTCGGAGCACAAGGCGAGTCATCTCATGACCATGGGCAGGCTCTTGGATTGGGCTTACTGCCCACGTCCAGGCACTGGCCACGGGCTTAGCAAGGATCCGTGGGAACAGCTGTGTGGGCACTCTTGTTACCCATACTATGCTCGGGCTCTCAGGCCTGAGCCAAACCAGGCTGGCTCCAGACCTGCACTGCTGACAACCAGGCACCATGCTGCCTTGCAGGTGACGGGAATAGGGTCAGGGAGGCCGTAGGTCTGCGTTCTAGTGCTGCTCTTCCCGCTATGAGCCACATGTGGGGGGTTTGACACAGTCCCTCCGGCTCTGGACGCTCACAGGACACGTCTGGGGTGACCTAGCAGGACTGGGGGCAGCTGGGCCTGAGTGAAGCCGGCGCTGCGTCCCTGGGCTCAGCACCATCTCCTCCTCCTGCATCAGCCGCAGCTTTGAACTCTTTCTTGCTGGGTGTACTCTCTGGGTCACCTCCTGCTTCTAAGGCCCTGCATCTCGCTGGGCAGTGACACCTCCTTGCTTGTCGGGGAATTCTACCAAAACTGTACACGCTTTTCTCCAGCCACCTGTGTGGACAAGACCCCATCTTGTAGTTTCACAGTGAAGCCCCGCCCCAGTGTGACCCCTGCCCTGCGGGAAGTACAAGTACAGGACTAGGAATGGGGGCCCTAAACCCCGGCAATCCTGCACCCTTCCCCGCCCCCGGCCCACGCAGCCCCACTGTTCCCTCTCTGCAGCCAGCTCGGGACAGCCAGCGGCGGCTCGGCTCCTCCACAGAGAGCAGAGCCAGTGCTGCCTTGAGCTCCTGGAATTTTTCTTTCCAGTGAAGCCTGTGAAAACCAGACCGAGTGTATTCTCTTTGCATTAGAAGGGAGGGGCTTTGTTTGTTTTGTGCCAGTTTTTTTTTTTTTTTGGCAGTCGTAGGTCTTGATCTCGGGGCCTGGGCGCTGTCCCTCAGCTCTTCAGCTCAAGGCCAGCACTCTACCACTTGAGCTACAGCGCCATTTCCGGTTTTCTCTGGTGGTTTATTGGAGACTAGAGTCTCACAGACTTTCCTGCCTGGGCTGGCTTTGAACCACGATCCTCAGATCTCAGCCTCCTGAGTAGCTAGGATGACAGGCGTGATCCACCGGCACTCGGCTTACTTCTGTCTTTTTTTTAATCTTTTCTTTCTTTCTTTTTTTTTTTTTGTTGGTCTTGGGGCTTGAACTCTGGGCCTGGGCGCTGTCCCTCAGCTCCTCGGATCATGGCTAGCACTCTACCACTTGAGCCACAATGCCACTTCCAGTTTTCTGGTGGTTTATTGGAGGTAAAGAGTCTCATGGACCTTCCTGCCTGGGCTGGCTTTGAACTGGGATCCTTATATCTTGGCATCCTGAGTAGCTAGGATGACAGGTGTGAGCCACCATTGCCCGGCCTGTGCCATCTTTTGTGGGGCTTCAGACCACAATCCTCAGATTCCAGCCTCCTGAGTAGCTGGGATTATGATTTTTTTTTTCTTATGTGGTGCTGAGGAATCGAACCCAGGGCCTCAAGCATGCAAGGCAAGCGCTCTACCACTGAGCCACCTTCCCAGCCCGTATGATTTTGTTTTATTGATATGCTTCTTAAAATAAAGTTTAAGTTGTTCTTTGCTCCCCAAATCCTGAGTGTGGGTTATGCACCCTGGCTCTTCTTCAGCAAACACTCACCAGGAGAATTTGAGGGCTCGGCAAGCCGCCGTGGGCAAGTGGGCCGTGGGCAAGTGGGCCACTCTGCGACCTGCGCCAGCTCCTGCATGCAGGAGTACGGCCGCCCTGGTGCTGGGTGTGTGTTCAGCGGGAGGAGGGTGTGGCTGGTGAGATGCAGGCACAGGCGCCGTGCCCGCGGCCTCACAGTGTGTCTGGGGTCTCCAGGGAGGTCATAGCTTTAGTGAATAAGATCTGAACTTGGGGACACAGTCCCCAGCAAGGCCCAGGGCTGAGGACCTGGCTGCTGGCCTACCCAGCCCCCTCCAGCACCCTCGTGACTGGAATCCCACAGCCCTCTTCTCTTCTCGCCCTGCCCAAGCAGTGGTACCCTTGGCAGGCGGGGTGGGCAGTGCTCTTCCTGTACAGGGAGGGGCAACTCCCCCCATCTCCCCGCCCATCACGGGAGAGGAACAGCTGGTGTCTTGAGGCCTCGTCTTGATTTCCAGAGAAGCTGCTGGCTGGACACAAGAACATCTGGTTTATGTAAGAGGTGCAGCCCAAACTTGGCCACAGAGTGGATTTCCTGTGAGGATGGCTTCTCGTAAGAGTTTATTAGTTTTCTAGGGAGTGATTTTTCAGGACAAGACATAGCGGTGAGGTAACAGCTGCCCCCAAGCTCCAAGCCCACAGATCATCGCTAGGCTTACCACTTGGCTGGCTCTCTTGTTTAAGTCAAATCTCTCCATTTACACTCATGAAGTTTTGAACCTACGGAGAAGGGAGAACACAGTCCAGGGAGCATTGCGGTACTCTCTCCCTGGTCGACAACAGTTCCCTTTGCCACACTTTTCTCAGGACTCGATGGCCCAACTACGGGAATGGATTACAGACTCACTCCACTCCGACCCTCGGCAGGCGGGTGCTTGGTCTCAGAATCACGAGAAGGACTCATGCTGTGGCCGCACCCCAGGCTTTCGCACTCTCCCGGGTCTCCAAGGTTCTCTCAGGGCTGCTTTGTAGTTCACAATGTTAAGAGATGTCCACAGCTCCGACCTCAGCTGGGGGCAGAGGACAAAGTGCAGAGAAGCTTAGGTTAGCCTTAAGTATGCACTGAGGCTTTTCGACTTGTTTCCTGTCATGACACCACGGCTTTTTAACTTTTTTGTTTCATGTCTGGTTAGATCTTCTGCACAACACCTTCACACACAAACAAAAGTCCAGCATTGGCAGACGTGTGTCACACATTGCTCGTCGACGCCTGGTACGGTTCCGGCTCCTGGAAGAGCTGTGTCCACGTGTGTCTTGGCCTTGGTCTCAGGCGGTCTCACGGCGGACCCAGCCGTTGGTCTCAGGAGGTCTCACGGCGGTCCCTGCCGTTGGTCTCAGGCGGTCTCACGGCGGTCATGGCGGTCCCTGCCGTTGGTCTCAGGCGGTCTCACGGCGGTCATGGCGGTCCCTGCTGTTGGTCTCAGGCGGTCACGGTGGTCCCAGCCGTTGGTCTCAGGGGGGTCTCACGGCAGTCCCAGCCGTTGGTCTCAGGTGGTCTCATGGCAGTCATGGTGGTCCCAACCGTTGGTCTCATGGCGGCCATGGCGGTCCCAGCCGTTGGTCTCATGGCGGCCATGGTGGTCCCAGCCATTGGTCTCAGGAGGTCTCACGGCGGTCCCTGCCGTTGGTCTCAGGAGGTCTCACGGCGGTCCCTGCCGTTGGTCTCAGGCGGTCCCGGCGGTCCCTGATGTTGGTCTCAGGGGGTCTCACGGCGGTCTCTGCCGTTGGTCTCATGGCGGTCATGGCGGTCCCTGCTGTTGGTCTCAGGCAGTCACGGTGGTCCCAGCTGTTGGTCTCAGGCAGTCACGGCAGTCCCAGCCGTCGGTCTCAGGTGGTCTCATGGCGGCCATGGCGGTCCCAGCCGTTGGTCTCATGGCGGCCATGGCGGTCCCAGCCGTTGGTCTCATGGCGGCCATGGCGGTCCCTGCCATTGGTCTCAGGCGGTCTCATGGCGGTCATGGCGGTCCCTGCCGTTGGTCTCAGGCGGTCTCATGGCGGTCATGGTGGTCCCAACCGTTGGTCTCAGGTGGTCTCATGGCGGTCATGGCGGTCCCTGCTATTGGTCTCAGGCGGTCTCACGGCGGTCCCTGCCGTTGGTCTCAGGCGGTCTCATGGCGGTCATGGCGGTCCCAGCCGTTGGTCTCAGGTGGTCTCATGGCGGTCATGGCGGTCCCTGCTGTTGGTCTCAGGTGGTCACGGTGGTCCCAGCCGTTGGTCTCAGGTGGTCTCATGGCAGTCCCAGCCGTTGGTCTCAGTGGTCTCATGGCAGTCATGGTGGTCCCAACCGTTGGTCTCATGGCGGCCATGGCGGTCCCAGCTGTTGGTCTCATGGCGGCCATGGCGGTCCCAGCCGTTGGTCTCATGGCGGTCATGGTGGTCCCAACCGTTGGTCTCAGGTGGTCTCATGGCGGTCCCAGCCGTTGGTCTCAGGTGGTCACGGCGGTCCCAGCCGTTGGTCTCATGGCGGCCGTGGCGGTCCCAGCCGTTGGTCTCACGGTGGTCATGGCAGTCCTAGCTGTTGGTCTCAGGAGGCCTCACGGCGGTCCCTGCCGTTGGTCTCAGGCGGTCTCATGGCGGTCATGGCGGTCCCTGCTGTTGGTCTCAGGTGGTCACGGTGGTCCCAGCCGTTGGTCTCAGGGGGGTCTCACGGCAGTCCCAGCCGTTGGTCTCAGTGGTCTCATGGCAGTCATGGTGGTCCCAACCGTTGGTCTCATGGCGGCCATGGCGGTCCCAGCTGTTGGTCTCATGGTGGCCATGGCGGTCCCAGCCGTTGGTCTCATGGCGGTCATGGTGGTCCCAACCGTTGGTCTCAGGTGGTCTCATGGCGGTCCCAGCCGTTGGTCTCAGGTGGTCACGGCGGTCCCAGCCGTTGGTCTCATGGCGGCCGTGGCGGTCCCAGCCGTTGGTCTCACGGTGGTCATGGCAGTCCTAGCCGTTGGTCTCAGGAGGCCTCACGGCGGTCCCTGCCGTTGGTCTCAGGCGGTCTCATGGCGGTCATGGCTGTCCCTGCCATTGGTCTCAGGCGGTCTCACGGTGGTCATGGTGGTCCCAGCCGTTGGTCTCAGGCGGTCTCACGGCAGTCCCAGCCGTTGGTCTCAGGTGGTCACGGTGGTCCCAGCCGTTGGTCTCACGGCGGTCATGGCGGTCCCAGCCGTTGGTCTCAGGTGGTCTCATGGCGGTCCCAGCCGTTGGTCTCACAGTGGTCTCACGGCGGTCATGGTGGTTCCAGCCGTTGGTCTCAGGCGGTCTCACGGCGGTCCCAGCCGTTGGTCTCAGGCGGTCTCATGGCGGTCATGGTGGTCCCAGCCGTTGGTCTCAGGCGGTCTCACGGCAGTCCCAGCCGTTGGTCTCAGGTGGTCACGGTGGTCCCAGCCGTTGGTCTCACGGCGGTCATGGCGGTCCCAGCCGTTGGTCTCAGGTGGTCTCATGGCGGTCCCAGCCGTTGGTCTCAGGTGGTCTCATGGCGGTCCCAGCCGTTGGTCTCACGGTGGTCTCACGGCGGTCATGGTGGTTCCAGTCGTTGGTCTCAGGCGGTCTCATGGCGGTCATGGTGGTCCCAGCCGTTGGTCTCAGGCGGTCTTACGGCAGTCCCAGCCGTTGGTCTCAGGTGGTCACGGTGGTCCCAGCCGTTGGTCTCACGGCGGTCATGGCGGTCCCAGCCGTTGGTCTCAGGCGGTCATGGCAGTCCTAGCCGTTGTTCTCAGGCGGTCTCACGGCAGTCCCAGCCGTTGGTCTCAGGTGGTCACGGTGGTCCCAGCCGTTGGTCTCACGGCAGTCATGGCGGTCCCAGCCGTTGGTCTCAGGTGGTCTCACGGCGGTCATGGTGGTCCTAGCCGTTGGTCTCAGGGGGTCTCATGGTGGTCCCAGCCGTTGGTCTCAGGTGGTCATGGTGGTCCCAGCCATTGGTCTCAGGTGGTCATGGCGGTCCCAGCCGTTGGTCTCATGGCGGTCATGGTGGTCCCAGCCGTTGGTCTCAGGTGGTCTCATGGCGGTCCCAGCCGTTGGTCTCACGGTGGTCTCACGGCGGTCATGGTGGTTCCAGCCGTTGGTCTCAGGCGGTCTCACGGCGGTCCCAGCCGTTGGTCTCAGGCGGTCTCATGGCGGTCATGGTGGTCCCAGCCGTTGGTCTCAGGCGGTCTCACGGCAGTCCCAGCCGTTGGTCTCAGGTGGTCTCATGGTGGTTTCAGCCGTTGGTCTCAGGCGGTCTCACGGCAGTCCCAGCCGTTGGTCTCAGGGGGTCTCACGGCGGTCCCAGCCATTGGTCTCAGGTGGTCTCACGGCGGTCCCAGCCGTTGGTCTCAGGCGGTCTCACGGCGGTCCCAGCCATTGGTCTCAGGTGGTCTCACGGCGGTCCCAGCCATTGGTCTCAGGGGGTCTCACGGCGGTCCCAGCCGTTGGTCTCAGGGGGTCTCACGGCGGTCCCAACCGTTGGTCTCAGGGGGTCTCACGGCGGTCCCAGCCATTGGTCTCAGGTGGTCTCACGGCGGTCCCAGCCATTGGTCTCAGGGGATCTCACGGCGGTCCCAGCCATTGGTCTCAGGGGGTCTCACGGCGGTCCCAGCCATCCACCCATTGTCCCACTCTGCTCTCTGTGCACAGCGGCTGCATCAGGAGGCAGTTGGGGACTTTGTCGGGGCCATGGCCCCCTCCTTGGCTGGGCTGCCCCGCTGGCACAAGGCGGGCCCTCCTTGGATATCTAAGTGAGCTGCTGAGCTGAGCAGGATTCCAGGGGTTAGAGGTGAGGCACGGGCACGTTTGCGCACAGGGCCCTGAATGCTAATTTCCAGAGAGGCCTGTCCCCTCTTTCCCTGGTTCTCTCAGTCTGGGATTGTCTTCTCTGTTACCAGAAACTCTTTATGAAATAGCTTAGCTCTTGGTGACAAGGTGAAAATTCACAATTAGACTTCCTTGGATTCTCTTGATTTGCATTTTTTGTTTGTTTTTGTTCTTTTGCAGGTCATGGGTCCTGACCTCTGGACCTGGGCACTGTCCGTCAGCTCTTCAGCTCAAGGCGAGCATTCTACCACTTGAGCCACAGCGCCACAGAGCCACAGAACCACTTTCTAGTGGTTCATTGGAGATAAGAGTTTTGTGGACTTTTCTGCCCGGGCTGGCTTTGAACCACAATACTCAGATCTCAGCCTCCTGACTAGGATTACAGATGTGAGCCACTGGCGCCCACCTCAGTTGATTTTTTTTTTTTTTGGAGTCCGGTCGTGGGGTCTGAACTCTGGGCCTGGGCGCTGTCCCTCAGCTCTTCAGCTCAAGGCTAGTGCTCTACCACCGGAGCCACAGCGCCACTTCCGGCTTTTTCTGCTTATGTGGTGCAGAGGAATCAAACCCAGAGCCTCATGCATGTGAGGCCAGTGCTCTACCACTGAGGCACCTTCCCAGCCCTGAGTGATTTTCATTTTTAAGGAGAGGTTAGAGGAGGTGTGTTCCAGGAATGGCTTGCATTTCAAGGTGGCTTAATTACTTGCCATTTCCTCTACTTATGTGGACTCTCTAGCAACAGGAAGGATTCCTCATGTCCAGAGAGTGAAGCCATTCTCACACCTCCTCTTCATACTCGTGACTCATGTCTTACTTTTGGTCTCTCTCCTTTTGGAGTTCGCCCTGTAACACACTGGGTGGCACAGGACCCAGCTTTGTCCCCTGACCATGAGCCATGTCACTGAACACCGTGGAGAAACCCTGTTTTCCCAGGTTGAGGTGCAGCTCTGTCCCCGGCTGAGGCCCGGGGTGGCTGCTGCTGGACTGTCCAGGCAGTTCAATTAGGTCTACGCAGGCACCAGAGTAATTTTAGATCTGCTGAGGATAGCTCTACACCCCCGCCATGGCTAATCGTTTCCAGGGTTTTCCATACTCTTCCTGTTTATGTTTCCTATGCATGTTAGGATAAACATGTGGGAGCCTGGGAGGAGGGGGAGCCCCTGGCAGTTTGGGTTTGGAGGTTAAGCCAAGGAGAGTCCAGGCCTTCTGCGCTTGGGCCCGATCCAGGAGCTGTCTGTGTGTCCTGTGTGCCCTGTGTGTCCTGGACGGGGCTCTCCTTATGGGTCCTGACTCCGGTTTGTCTCTAGATGCCTGCTCTGTACTGTGGTTCGGCCATTTTATGAGGACTGCTTGTTTGCTCACCTAATTTATATCCTGCCCTCTGCAAATTCTAACTGTGGTGGTCTTCTGTCTCTCGCCTCACTGGGACTGAGCTTGGGTCTGCATGAGAGATGGCCGACTCCCTGTTTCGTGTGACTGTCTTCAGCGGGGGTCCCACAGGGTGACACACAGCGGCTCCTGTTCTACTGGGGGGTGTCCCATGTCGGAGTCTGCTGAGACACGGGGTGTCTGCTGTGCCTGCTGGTCCTGGGGCTCCCCTTTGGGAGTGGTGAACCTGGAGGTGCGGGCAAGGCCCTTCCCAGGCACTGTGCCCCAGGCAGCCACAGTTCCTCTTGATACTGGGGTTGGTTGTCTGTTCTGGGGCTGTGCTGTGGTGGGGCCACACGATGCCACTCTGTGCCCAGTTCCTGTCACCTCCAGGCCATCCCTGCCAGTCCAGCATCTTAGAAGTGAAGCTGTTGCAGACTTTCCTGAGCTGGTCTTGCTTAAACCTCTACTTTCACTGTTCTTGGAACTGTAACTAGGAGAGGAATTGCTGGATCATGTGGCTAGCATCTGTTTCACATTTTAAGAAGCCATTTTTCCGAAACGTGCACACCGTTTAATATTTCCATCAGGCATGGGAAGCCGTTGCAGCAGGCCGCACCCGTTGGCACCGTTGGCCAGGCTGTCTGGTCATAGGTTGGCACCCGGAGAAGGTTTCCTTCTCCCGTTCGTGGTGGGGCCGGATCTCTGGTGCTCACGAGCTGGCTTTCATGGTGGGCACTCCTGTGAACTGGCCTGTGGGGGACAAGCGCCCGATGGGCTGTTTCTTACAGGCATCTGAGTGAGAGACGTCAGCCCCTTGAGCCTTTCCCTCCTGCCGGGCTGCCAGCCCCCTTTCAGTGCTGTGATGTGGAGGGTCCGGCCGGAACATTCAGGGCTATCATTTGCGTTCCGGACACCCAGGGCATGAGGGGCACAAGAGGGCGCAGGAGGCGAGGCCGGGCACACAGCACAGAGTGTTGGGGTCCGCGGAGCTGACGGCTGAGGGAGTGGGCTGGTACAAAGGTGGCCTTGGAAGCAGCGCAGCCAGCTCTCACCTGCTGCTGCAGGACAGGGCTGTCATACGCGAAGATGACTCCGGTGCCCACTGCTCTTAATTTCCCACTCGGTGGCAGGCCCTGGAGGCTGTCTGAGAGGAGGGGGCTGCATCACTGAGGGAGAACCAATGCCAGCTCCCACGGCTTGTACACACCCGCACTCTCCTCACTGTCCCACGTCGGTACACACCCACACTCTCCTGACAGACATCTGCACACACCCGCAATCTCCTGTCACACGGCTGCACACACCCGCACCATCCTAACTGTCCCACGTCTGCACACACCCGCACTCTGATCACTGTCCCACGTCTGCACACACCCGCACTCTCCTCACTGTCCCACGTCTGCACACACCCGCACTCTCCTCACTGTCCCACGTCTGCACACACCCGCACTCTCCTCACTGTCCCACGTCTGCACACACCCGCACTCTCCTCACTGTCCCACGTCTGCACACACCCGCACTCTCCTCACTGTCCCACGTCTGCATACACCCGCACTCTGCTCACTGTCCCAGGTCTGCACACACCCGCACTCTCCTCTCACACGTCTGCACACACCCGCACTCTGATCACTGTCCCACGTCTGCACACACCCGCACTCTCCTCACTGTCCCACGTCTGCACACACCCGCACTCTCCTCACTGTCCCACATCTGCACACACCCGCACTCTGCTCACTGTCCCACGTCTGCACACACCCGCACTCTCCTCACTGTCCCACGTCTGCACACACCCGCACTCTCCTCACTGTCACACGTCTGCACACACCCGCACTCTCCTCACTGTCACACGTCTGCACACACCCGCACTCTCCTCACTGACCCACGTCTGCACACACCCGCACTCTGATCACTGTCCCACGTCTGCACACACCCGCACTCTCCTCACTGTCCCACGTCTGCACACACCCGCACTCTGCTCACTGTCCCAGGTCTGCACACACCCGCACTCTCCTCTCACACGTCTGCACACACCCGCACTCTGATCACTGTCCCACGTCTGCACACACCCGCACTCTCCTCACTGTCCCACGTCTGCACACACCCGCACTCTGCTCACTGTCCCACGTCTGCACACACCCGCACTCTCCTCACTGTCCCACGTCTGCACACACCCGCACTCTCCTCACTGTCACACGTCTGCACACACCCGCACTCTCCTCACTGACCCACGTCTGCACACACCCACACTCTCCTCACTGTCCCACGTCTGTACACACCCGCACTCTCCTTACTGACCCACGTCTGCACACACCCGCACTCTCCTCACTGACCCATGTCTGTACACACCCGCACTCTCCTCACTGTCCCACGTCTGCACACACCCGCACTCTGCTCACTGTCCCATGTCTGTACACACCCGCACTCTCCTCTCACACGTCTGCACACACCCGCACTCTCCTCACTGTCCCACGTCTGCACACACCCGCACTCTCCTCACTGTCCCACGTCTGCACACACCGTACTCTGATCACTGTCCCACGTCTGCACACACCCGCACTCTCCTCACTGTCCCACGTCTGCACACACCCGCACTCTCCTCACTGACCCATGTCTGTACACACCCGCACTCTCCTCACTGTCCCACGTCTGCACACACCCGCACTCTGCTCACTGTCCCACGTCTGTACACACCCGCACTCTCCTTACTGACCCACGTCTGCACACACCCGCACTCTCCTCACTGTCCCACGTCTGCACACACCGTACTCTGATCACTGTCCCACGTCTGCACACACCCGCACTCTGATCACTGTCCCACGTCTGCACACACCCGCACTCTCCTCACTGTCCCACGTCTGCACACACCCGCACTCTCCTCACTGTCCCACGTCTGCACACACCCGCACTCTCCTCACTGACCCACGTCTGCACACACCCGCACTCTCCTCACTGTCCCACGTCTGTACACACCCGCACTCTCCTCACTGACCCACGTCTGCACACACCCGCACTCTCCTCACTGTCCCACGTCTGCACACACCGTACTCTGATCACTGTCCCACGTCTGCACACACTCGCACTCTCCTCACTGTCACACGTCTGCACACACCCGCACTCTCCTCACTGTCCCACGTCTGCACACACCCGCACTCTCCTCACTGACCCACGTCTGCACACACCCGCACTCTCCTCACTGACCCACGTCTGCACACACCCGCACTCTCCTCACTGTCCCACGTCTGCACACACCCGCACTCTCCTCACTGTCCCACGTCTGCACACACCCGCACTCTCCTCACTGACCCACGTCTGCACACACCCGCACTCTCCTCACTATCTCATGTTTGTACACATTCCTGGCTCTGCTCGGTGTTTGTCCTGAACAGTTGCTGCATTGTCTTCACTGAAGGCTGCAGAGGGAAGCTGAGCAGGCTGTCAGCTCCACGCCCTGGGAGCCCGGCATTGCCGCTTTGCTCAGCACACCCACGGGGTGCCTGGGCACTAGGAGCCTCCGTGAGCAGGTCCCCTGGTTGCTGCTGAGCCTCCAGGGGCCCTAGCACCAAGGGTCTGGGTCAGTGGTGTGGCCCCATCAGAGATCATGTTCTGTGCCTCTGGCCGTGGCAGTGCTGTCACCTCCCTCCTCGTGTGGCCTGCCTGCCCCTTGGCTGCTGTAAGTTATTCCACATAAGCTATGTTTGTGAATTTACCAGAGGCAAATGGCAAAAGACATGGACAGGCACTTCACAGAAGGAGTTTCCTGGAAGCTGAAGTTCAGGGGAATGTTCAGCAGAGCTGGTGGCTGGTGGGCGCCATCCTTCTGAACAGCGCCTTCTGGGTGTGTCCTCTCATGGTGGAGAGAAAGACAGCCAGAGAAAAAGCCTGTGTGCATGTGTGTGTATGTGTGTACATGCGTATGTGTGCATATGTGTGAGTATATTTGTATATGAGAGAGAAAACAGACATGTGGCAGAGAGAGGGAAGAAGGGAGGGGGAAGGAGGGAAAGAGAGAAGTCAGGAGTTCTCAGTGTTTCTCTACAAAATGGCACTAATGCTAATCCCACAGACGCCACTTTTTGGTTGTGGTTGGGTTTGAACTCAGGGTGTCACACTTGGCAGGCAGTGCTCCTCCCCCAGCACCCCTCCCCCTCCCTGGCTCTTTTAGTTATTGGTTAAGTTGGGATTTGCATTTCATCTCCAGTCTGGCCTGGACCACAGCTCTCCTATTTATGCCTTCTGCAGAGGTGGGGTTACACAAATGCCACCACACCTGGTTTACTGGTCAAGTTGGAGGATCTCACTTTTTGCCTAGACTAGCTTTGAACCATGATCCTCTAGATCTCTGCTTCCCAAGTAGCTAGGGTTACAGGCCTGTGCCACTGCTCCTGGACTAGGCCTCACTATTATTTCCTTAACTATTTCCCGAGAGGTCCGGCCTTCAGAAGCAGCCACAGCCCGGTGAGAGCTTCAGTCTGTGGATGCAGATGATTAGGCCACAGCAGCATGGTGCAGCAAGGAGGGGCATCTGGCTCTGAGTTCTGCATGGGAGCCTGTGCCCAGCCTCAGGCTGTGCTGTGGTCAGAGACACATTGATGTTCAGGTTACTGTGTGGATTGACCTGATGTGGGATGGCGGGAGGTTGGGGTACAGTGGACAGAGTCCCGGGGCACCGGCGAGCAGCAGGCTGAGGAGTGTGGCCTGGGAGGGAGGAGCTCCCCATGCTGTGCTCTTGAGGCCCCAACCATGCAGACCGAGAGGAGTCCTCCGGAGAGCGGCCAGGACCATGGGGAGCTCTGGGCCTCAGGGCTGGCGTCTGACACCGGGAGGGGTGGCACGGGCCGGTGTCACCCGCAGTGTGCACAGTCCAATCAGGGCCGGCAGGCCCTGGGTGCTGCCAAGCAGAGGGGCACCGGGGGCCGGCGTGGACGGCCAGTGTCCGGCCTCTCCCTCTGGGAGCTAGAATGGTGGCAGAGTTCTTGTGACACTGGATCAAAGCGGCTCCTGTCAACTCTGCCACCCTGGGCAGCCCCTTCCGGACGCGGGCCCGGCCGGGCCCTGCCACTGGCTGGCTCTGCTCTGCTCTGCGTGCTGGTCGAGCCACTGGAGTTTTCCTCCCTGTGGACCCGGCTGCCCTTGCAGACACTTAGGGGTCTTTTCAGTGCCGGTGCCCAGCACCCTTTGGGGTTTATTGGGTCCAGCACATTAAGCTGTCATCTGCCCCCAGTTCAGGTGTGAGGCGTCTGGCCTGCGGAGGGGAGGGGCAGGGGGGCGGTAATGCCCATGAGCCAGCCTTCCTGTCAGACTCACGGGCGGCGACCGGGAGTGGGGTGCAGCCAGGGGCAGTATCTTCGGTTTTGTGGGCAGAGGGGGGCAGGGAGGGGTCCCGGGGCTGCCGTGGCTCCCCCGACGGGGGACGGATGTGCACGGGACGAGCTATGGGGAGGAGTGGAAACTTTTATTGGCAGAGATGGCCCTTGGACTAGGGCTGAGGAGCGCGGACCCAGCGCAGAGCTGCGTAAGGGTTTTCAGTACCACACGGGACAGGCAGCTCCTGCCGGGAGTCTGGTGGAGCCTGACCAGACACTCCGTGCTGCCTGCCCCGGCCAGGCCGTGGGATGTGGGCTCCACGTGTAGCACCTTGCTCTGAGAGCAGGAGGACGCCGGGGCCAGGCCTGCTGCCCGCTGGGCCGGAGGCCTCAGGCCAGGTCTTAGAGCACCTGGTGAGGAGCGCTGGTGCTTCACACTTAGCATGTGAGCATTGTCGCCTCGGTCTTCTGAAAATAAAACAGCCCTGCATCGCACCCGAGCAGGGGCAGAGCATGAGCCTCTGCCGTGGGTGACAAGACTCTGGGAGTGGAGAGGGGCTCGTTGGAAGGGAAGGCAGGGCTGGAGGCAGCCGGTGCATGGAGGAGGGAGGGCATGGGGGGGCAGGGAGGAGGGAGGGCAGGGAGGAGGGAGGGCAGGGAGGAGGAAGGGTGGGGGGGACAGGGAGGAGGGAGGGTGGGGAGGAGGGAGGGCAGGGAGGAGGGAGGAGGGAGGGCAGGGAGGAGGGAGGGCAGGGAGGAGGGAGGGTGGGGGGACAGGGAGGAGGGGGGGCAGGGAGGAGGGAGGGCACGGGGGCATGGAGGGGGAGGGGGCAGGGAGGAGGGAGGGGACATGGAGGAGAGCCAGGCGCTGTTGTGCTGGATGGAGTAAGGGAGAGAGGGGCCAGACAGCGCTCCAGAGGGGTGGAGACAGCACGTGAGCCGGAGGCCCAGCCGTGGCCTCTCAGAGGTTGCTCGGGAGACCTGGGTCACATTTCCTCTTCCCGTGGGGTTGTGGGTGGGAGGCACAGGAAGACCGTGGCGGCGGGCCTGGCCCGCTAGCCCAGCGCCACCTTTCTGGAGACGGTCTGGTAGTAGACACCGCGGAGCAGGGCCTGGTAGCTGGGCACGCGGAACAGGTGGCGCTCGCCGAAGGACACGTCGTACTCAGCCGTCTTGCCTGTGACCAGCACGCGGATGTGGGGCTCGTTCACCTGGTGACCCACCACCACCACGAAGATCTCGATGCCCGCGCGCTGGGCCTCCTGCACGGCCTTCTCCAGGGCCGCCGGCGTGGCCCCCTGCGCATTGCCGTCAGAGAACAGCAGCAGCCTCTTCTTGGCAGCGCCGGATGACGCCTCACGGTAGAAGCGAGTCACGTAGCTGAGGGCGTCGTTGACGTCCGTGGCGTCGTTGAAGTAGTCCATGCTGTCCACGGTACCGGCCAGCACCGTGTAGTTCTGCAGGAACTGCAGGGCCGCCCGCCCCGGCTGCTGCTGGCCCTGGCCGCTGTACTGCACCACGGCCACGCGCACCGTGTGGGCAGCCGATTCACGGCCGGCCGAGAGGAAGCGCTCGGCCACGCGCTTGGCAAAGTGCTTGGTGGTGTCAAAGTTGTGGCTGCCCACGCTGGCTGACCCGTCCAGCAGGATGGTGATGTCGGCCGGGGAGGAGAAGGTGACTGTGGGATGGGGGGAGAGGCTGTGAGCACCGGGCCCGCCCGTGCCGCCGTGGGGGGCTGGTCACCCCGCTTCCCAGGCTGGCCGGGCAGGGGAGGAGCGCCCCGGAGCCGGAGTGAGCCCCACGGGCCCCATGGTGCCCGGCCAGCGCCTGCCCCACAGCCCTAGCTACTCACTCGGGCAGGTGTAATCTGGACACTTCTTGTCTGTAAAAGAAGAGACAACACAGAAGATGGACCGACGCTCGGTGCCGTGATCCAGGGCAGCACCCCCAGGAGCCTGACCCCCGTCTGCCCCAGGCCCCACAGCCTGCAGCCCATCCAGTCCTGCCAAGGGCACAGGCCTGCCGGTCACCAGCCCACCGAGAGGTGGGGCAGAGCCGGGTGCCTTCGGAGAGTGTGGAGACTGAGGCAGAGCAGAGCTGGGGTGCTCCGCGCCGTGCACCCCACCCCTCCCCCGCACCAGCCTGCTCCCAGCTCTCCCTCCGCTGCCCGGCTGCCGGCGCTGCCCGGCCCTGTTCACTGCACATGCTGCGTGTGGGCATGGGTGGAGGTCTGGGACACGCGTGTGTGTCACGCACCCTGCCAAACACAGGCTTGGACAGAGTGGCCAGTCTAGTGGGCAGCGCTGCACAGTCCGGCCAGTGTTCCTCTGGGTGGGTGCCGGCCAGGGTGGCGGGCATGTCCTGGGGTGGGGACCCGGCACGCAGCCCCTCGGTGGTGTGGGCGTCCACACCACCCCCCGAGACCCCCCCACCCGCCCCACTCCCTGCCCCACCCCGCCCCTGCCCCGCCCCGTCCCACCCCACCCTGCCCACCTATGCAGATCTGGGTGGTGATGTTCTTCAGGAAGCCGTCGTCCAGTAACTCTGCGTAGTTTTCCTTCACCAGAGAGATGCCGGGCCGGCCTTGGGACAGCACACCTTGGCAGGAGATGACGTGGAGCTGGTCAGAGCCGGCCGCGAAGCCAAACACGTCTTTGATGCCCACAGAGACCACCTGTGGAGGATGCGTGCAGTCAGCGGACCCGCCTCGGCCGAGCGCGGTGAGGCTGCAGGCTGGGCCTGCGCCCACCTGGATGTCAGGGCCGCACAGCACGTTGAGGGGCGTGGTGTCTCTCTGGGTGTCTGAGCGTCCGTCGGTGATGACCAGGACAATGCGGTCATTCTGGGTGGGCGGCAGCAGCCGGTCCCGCGTGTACTGCAGAGCCTCCCCGGTGTACGTGCCGCCTGCCATCCACTGCAGCTTCTTCACAGCTCTGCTCGGCACAGGACAGCCAGGCCAGGTCAGTCAGGGCCAGGGCCAAGGTCCAAGGCCACGCCCCCGCAGGGGCCCAAGGCCACACCCCCACAGGGGGCCCGAGGCCACGCCCCCGCAGGGGCCCGAGGCCACGCCCCCGCAGGGGCCCGAGGCCACGCCCCCACAGGGGGCCCGAGGCCACGCCCCCACAGGGGGCCCGAGGCCACGCCCCCGCAGGGGCCCGAGGCCACACCCCCACAGGGGGCCCGAGGCCACGCCCCCGCGGGGCCACTCACTCCTTGAACTCCTGGGCGTTGCGGATGTTGGGGCTCCTCATGTCTACGTGTTCCTGCATCTGGTTGTGGCTGTACTGCACCACGCCAGCGTGCGACTGTCCCGGCTCAAACTGAGGGACAGCACAGGGCGTCTAAGCCTGTCACCGAGTCCCAGCATTTGTGTCCCCCAGGAGGCCCTGCGTCACAGCCTCTGGCCTCCCATCTGCCGGGCATTCAGAGCCCCGGGGGCGCTCCCCGTTTCTGTCCTCAAAGAGTGAGCCTTGAGACTGTCAGGAGCCAGGCCCACGCCCCGGGGCCAGGCTGGAGCCCGCTCCATCCTGTGCCACCTGACAGAGCCAGGGCTGCACCGGGCAGGGCCTGGCCGGGACTGGGCCGTGCATGCACCAGGAGGCTCAGCCTTCTGCTTATGTGGTGGCCGCCCCACAGGCAGCTCCCCTCACCTTGACCAGCTCGACTCTGCTCAGACGGTCAATGACCTTGATGATGAAGTCCTTGGCGATCTCAAAGTTCTGCAGGCCGATGCTCTCGGAGCTGTCCAGCACGAAGAGGATGTCGATGGGCCCACACTTGCACTCTGGGGGCGGGCAGGGTCGATCCTCAGGGCCCCTCCCAGGGTGCCCCACGGTCCCTGGCCACCCCTCCCCGGGCTCCTGGGCAGAGGCCCGTCAGGCCACCCGCCCCCAGCCAGGCCCAGCCAAGGCTGCACCAGCTGCCTCTGGACCCTGACCCGACCCCATGGGGAGAAGGGACAGGGCAGGCCTGGGGTCTGGAGGTGTTGATGTGCTGGAGAAGAGCCTGCATGCTCTGGTGGCACTCTGGGGGCAGGGAGGCCGCTGGCCAGGGAGCAGCAGAGCAGCATGACTGTCACTGTGCACTCAGAGAAGGGCCTGCTCTGTCCACTGCAGACCGAGGGCCCTGCTCTGTCCACTGCACAGAGGGCCCTGCTCTGTCCACTGCAGATGAGGGTCCTGCTCTGTCCACTGCACAGAGGGCCACTCTGCCCACTGAAGGAATCCTTAAAGCCACATGGCAATTGCTATGTGTTAGGGGTGGCACTCACCACAGCAGGCTGGAGGAAGAAGGAAGAGGAGATTAGACAACAGAACAGCACATGACTTCAAGCTGTCCCTGCACCTGACCCCCTTCCTGGAGCCCCTCTGCCCAGCTCAGTTCAGCCCGGCCCAGCCCAGCCCAGCTCTGCCCAGCCCAGCCCAGCCCAGCCCGGCCCAGCCCGGCCCAGCTTAGCCCAGGCTCTCAGACAGAACTTTAGGACAATTAGCCAAGCCCCAGCCCGCTCCTCTGCAGGGCCGCACCAGCTGGGCCTGCTGGCTCTGCCAGGACCCCTCCCCCAACCGCACTGAGAGTCTTCTGGACAGGAGGGCCCTGGGGCTGGCGGGAGCGAGCTCATCCACTGAGGTAGCTCTCTAAGATCGCTGTACTCACAGCACATTTTCATGATGATGTCGAGAATCTCACACTCCTGGGGAGGGAGAGGTGGGAAGGAGCGTTACCATGGCTCTGAGCTAGAGGTCTCCCGGCACCCCAGGGCCGGACCTTGTCTCAGTGTGTCCTGTGGTGACCACTGGATCTTTACCTCCAGTGTGCATGCCATATGCCAAATGGTCACCAAATGAAGGTTGTCACGTCTCTCAGGGGTCATGCATGTGTCATGCAGGGTCATCCATGTGTCCTCCAGCCCATCCACATGTACCCTGTGGTCATCCACTTTCCCCACTTTGTCCATGTGTCCTCAGGCCCGTGTCCTGTGCTCATGGCCTACCTCTGTGTCCTCACACCCAGGCCTCCTCCCCATCCCCCCATCTGTTCCCACCAATGGCCTCTACACGGTCTGTGGCCTCCAGAGGACAGTTGTGGACACCCTACTTACGTCCGGTCCAGGTGGTCCCACGTGTCCTGGGGGTCCCTGTCAGGGCAGCAACAGACCAGGCTCTGAGTGTGCGAGCTCTGAGGGGAGGCTCTGAGTGTGCAAGCTCCCAGGGGAGGCTCTGAGTGTGCGAGCTCCCAGGGGAGGCTCTGAGTGTGCATCCTCCCAGAGGAGGCTCTGAATGTGCAAGCTCCCAGGGGAGGCTCTGTGTGTGTGAGCTCTGAGGGGCGGCTCTGAGTGTGCGAGCTCTGAGGGGAGGCTCTGAGTGTGCGAGCTCCCAGGGGAGGCTCTGAGTGTGCATCCTCCCAGAGGAGGCTCTGAATGTGCAAGCTCCCAGGGGAGGCTCTGTGTGTGTGAGCTCTGAGGGGCGGCTCTGAGTGTGCAAGCTCTGAGGGGAGGCTCTGAGTGTGCGAGCTCCCAGGGGAGGCTCTGCGTGTGTGAGCTCTGAGGGGCGGCTCTGAGTGTGCGAGCTCCCAGGGGAGGCTCTGAGTGTGCGAGCTCCCAGGGGAGGCTCTGCGTGTGTGAGCTCTGAGGAGAGGCTCTGAGTGTGCGAGCTCCCAGGGGAGGCTCTGAGTGTGCGAGCTCCCAGGGGAGGCTCTGAGTGTGCATCCTCCCAGAGGAGGCTCTGAATGTGCAAGCTCCCAGGGGAGGCTCTGTGTGTGAGCTCTGAGGGGCGGCTCTGAGTGTGCGAGCTCTGAGGGGAGGCTCTGAGTGTGCGAGCTCCCAGGGGAGGCTCTGCGTGTGTGAGCTCTGAGGGGCGGCTCTGAGTGTGCGAGCTCCCAGGGGAGGCTCTGCGTGTGTGAGCTCTGAGGAGAG
Organism: Dipodomys spectabilis; assembly: GCF_019054845.1. Taxonomy (NCBI): domain Eukaryota; kingdom Metazoa; phylum Chordata; class Mammalia; order Rodentia; family Heteromyidae; genus Dipodomys; species Dipodomys spectabilis. The sequence goes on from NW_024870861.1 coordinate 579,566, forward strand.
GCTCTGAGTGTGCGAGCTCCCAGGGGAGGCTCTGAGTGTGCGAGCTCCCAGGGGAGGCTCTGCGTGTGTGAGCTCTGAGGAGAGGCTCTGAGTGTGCGAGCTCCCAGGGGAGGCTCTGAGTGTGCGAGCTCCCAGGGGAGGCTCTGAGTGTGCAAGCCCCTCCCCCTTCCTTTCCTCCCTCCCTTCCCCTCCCACAGCCTCATGGCTCACCTGTGGGCCTTCCGGGCCTCGGTACCCTTTTGCTCCTTTGACCCCACGTGGTGAAATGTCATTGTTCTGAAAGGAAGTGACACAGGTCAGCAGCCATGAATGTGTGTCCTCTGACACAATCACCTGGACACTTAGCCTGCTTATCTGTCTCCCCAGCTGGCTCCACTCTGCTGCCCTGAATCTAGGCTGCCTTGGGTTCACACCAGGACTCCACCTGACCCCGCCCACGTCCTCTCCACCTGACCCCGCCCACGTCCTCTCCACCTGACCCCGCCCACGTCCACCTGACCCCGCCCACGTCCTCTCCACCTGACCCCGCCCACGTCCACCTGACCCCGCCCATGTCCTCTCCACCTGACCCCGCCCACGTCCTCTCCACCTGACCCCGCCCATGTCCACCTGACCCCACCCACGTCCTCTCCACCTGACCCCGCCCACGTCCTCTCCACCTGACCCCGCCCACGTCCTCTCCACCTGACCCCGCCCACGTCCTCTCCACCTGACCCCACATACATCCTCTCCAGGCTCTCCAGCTTCTCCTTCATCTCCCTTGAGGCCAGGGTAGCCTTTCGTTCCCTGTGTGTGACAGAAAATACAAGTCAGTGTAATCTTAGTGGGGAGGGAAGGTGGTGTGAGTGTGGCTGGACTGTCCCCAAGGTAGGTGGGGGATTTGGGTAATATTGGATGGGTTGTGTGTGTGACTGTGTACCTGTGTGTGCGATTGTGTGTGACTGTGTGTGACCATATGTGTGTGACGGTGACCGTGTGTGAGACTTCTGTGAATGTGTGTGGCTGTATTATGTGACTATGAACATGTGTGTGACTTGTGTAACTGTGTGTGTGACTGTGACCAAGTGTGTGACCATGTGTGACTGTGTATAACTATGTGTGTGACGGTGTGTGACAGTGTGACTGTGTATAACTATATGTGTGACAGTGTGACTGTGATAATATGTGTGACAGTGTGGCTCTGTGTGTGACTGAGTGTGTGTGTATGGCTGTGTGTGACTGTGTGTGACTGTGTGTGACTGTATATAACTATGTGTGTGACAGTGTGACTGTGATATGTGTGACCGTGTGGCTGTGTGTGTGTGTGGCTGTGTGTGACTGTGTGTGACTGTGTGACTGTGTATATGTGTGACAGTGTGACTGTGTGTGTGACTGAGTGTGTGTGTATGGCTGTGACTGTGTGACTGTGTATAACTGTGTGTGACGGTATGACTGTGACAGTATGTGTGACCGTGTGGCTCTGTGTGTGACTGAGTGTGTGTGTATGGTTGTGTGTGACTGTGTGTGACTATGTGTGACTGTGTATAACTATGTGTGTGACAGTGTGACTGTGACAGTATGTGTGACCGTGTGGCTGTGTGTGTGTATGGCTGTGACTGTGTGACTGTGTATGACTATGTGTGTGACGGTGTGACTGTGACAGTATGTGTGACCATGTGGCTGCGTGTGTGACTGTGTGTGTGTATGGATGTGTGTGACTGTGTGTGACTGTGTGTGTGTGTGACTGTGTGTGACTGTGTATAACTATATGTGTGACAGTGTGGCTCTGGCAGTATGTGTGACAGTGTGGCTGCGTGTGTGACTGTGTGTGTGTATGGATGTGTGTGACTGTGTGTGACTGTGTGTGTGTGTGACTGTGTGTGACTGTGTATAACTATATGTGTGACAGTGTGGCTCTGACAGTATGTGTGACAGTGTGGCTGCGTGTGTGACTGAGTGTGTGTGTATGGCTGTGTGTGGCTGTGTGTGACTGTGTGTGTGTGTGACAGTGTGTGACTGTGTGTGACTGTGTGTGTGACGGTATGACTGTGACAGTATGTGTGACAGTGTGGCTGCGTGTGTGACTGTGTGTGTATGGATGTGTGTGACTGTGTGTAACTATGTAACTATGTGTGTGATGGTGTGACTGTGACAGTATGTGTGGCTGCGTGTGTGACTGTGTGAGTGTGTATGTAATGCATGAGATCACATGCATACGTCTGGACATGAGTGCATAGGGACATCGTTCCTGCAGGTGTGTGTCAATATACACATGTGTGGGCACTGTGCCTGTGAGCAGAGGCAGAGTGAGGGCATACTCACGTTCAGCCCTGGGGGACCTCTGTTGCCTGGATAACCCTGTGGGCGAAGGCAAGGTGGTCAGGACAAGGCAGAAAGAGCCTTTTTAAGGGCAGAGGCCTAGTTACCAAGTCTCCTGGCCAGTTGGTGGCCAGGCTGGCCCTGCTGGACCAAGTGCCCAGGTAGCCAGAATAATGCTGAGAGTGGCTCAGTGGGGGGACACTTACAGGAAAGCCGGGGAAGCCCTCGGTGCCATTTCCAGGGGGACCGTCTTCACCCTGGGAGAGTAAAGCAGAGCTGCTGGCACCATGTAAGATGCTCGCCCAGGACGCCCCGGGACGCCCCGGGACAGCGCAGGACAGCCCAGGACGCCCCGGGACGCCCCGGGACAGCGCAGGACAGCACAGGACAGCGCAGGACAGCACAGGACACCCGGGACGCCCCGGGACAGCGCAGGACAGCACAGGGCACCCGGGACAGCGCAGGACAGCACAGGACAGCACAGGGTACCCGGGACAGCACAGGACACCACAGGACAGCGCAGGACAGCACAGGGCACCCGGGACAGCGCAGGACAGCACAGGACACCACAGGACAGCAAGGACAGCACAGGGTACCCGGGACAGCGCAGGACAGCACAGGACAGCACAGGGCACCCGGGACAGCGCAGGACAGCACAGGACAGCACAGGGTACCCGGGACGCCCCGGGGCAGCACAGGACAGCACAGGGTACCCGGGACAGCACAGGACAGCACAGGACAGCACAGGACAGCACAGGGCACCCGGGACAGCGCAGGACAGCACAGGACACCACAGGACAGCAAGGACAGCACAGGGTACCCGGGACAGCGCAGGACAGCACAGGACAGCACAGGGCACCCGGGACAGCGCAGGACAGCACAGGACAGCACAGGGTACCCGGGACGCCCCGGGGCAGCACAGGACAGCACAGGGTACCCGGGACAGCACAGGACAGCACAGGACAGCACAGGACAGCACAGGGCACCCGGGACAGCGCAGGACAGCACAGGGTACCCGAGACACCCCGAGACAGCACAGGACAGCACAGGGCACCCGGGACAGCGCAGGACAACACAGGACAGCACAGGACAGCACAGGGCACCCGGGACGCCCCGGGGCAGCACAGGACAGCACAGGGTGCCCGGGACAGCGCAGGACAACACAGGACAGCACAGGACACCCGGGACGCCCCGGGGCAGCACAGGACAGCACAGGGTACCCGGGACAGCGCAGGACAACACAGGACAGCACAGGGTACCCGGGACAGCGCAGGACAACACAGGACAGCACAGGGTACCCGGGACAGCGCAGGACAACACAGGACAGCACAGGACAGCACAGGGCACCCGGGACAGCGCAGGACAGCACAGGGTACCCGGGACAGCGCAGGACAGCACAGGACAGCACAGGACAGCACAGGGCACCCGGGACAGCGCAGGACAGCACAGGACAGCACAGGGTACCCGGGACGCCCCGGGACGCCCCGGGGCAGCACAGGACAGCACAGGGTACCCGGGACAGCGCAGGACAGCACAGGACAGCACAGGACAGCACAGGGTACCCGGGACAGCGCAGGACAACACAGGACAGTATAGGACACCCCCAAATGGCAGCATTCAGAGGTTCTTCCTGTCAGCTGCCCTGGGGGCTCATCTCCCCGGACTGAATCTCAAGTAGGAAAGACTGGCCAAGGTGCACCGTGGTTGGCTGCTGACTACACACTGCCTGTGTGGTCACTAGACCCCCAGAGGCAGCCCCTTCCCTCAAAGTTGGTTCAGGCCAGGGCCAGCCTTGCGGGGAGGGACCTCTGCTACCCAGCATGGACCAGCAGGCCCTGCTGCCACACACTTACCCGTTCACCCATTAGCCCCGGGTCTCCTGGGGGTCCGACAGGTCCTGGGGCGCCTCTGGGCCCCTAAGGAGAGAGGAGTGGCAGCCAGCTCCCAGCGAAGGCAAGGGCTCAGCGCCCTCCGGGGACTGGGAGCGGCGCCCAGAGGCCCAGGGCAGCGCCCGGGGGATGGGACATCCGGGGGCAGCACTCACCTCAGGCCCGGGGGGACCCTCGTCACCACGGTACCCCTTAGGTCCAACGGGGCCAGCCTCACCCTGAGGGACAGATGCATGGGTCCCGGGTCACCGGGGCAACCAGGAGCCAGGACTGCCGGTGCTGGCGTGGTTGGACCAGGCCTGAAGCCTGTCCTGTCCCCGTCTGGGCCTGCTTTTGGGCTCCCTCCATCACCAGATGGGCTACTGCACCCGCACTGGCCTCGGTCTCCCACTGAAGCCCACTGGGATGCACCGGGAAGCAGTGCAGTGGGTGCTTCTTGCCCAGCGTTCCATCCTTCCCTACAGATACCAGGGAGGGGCTCTGCAGAGGCAGGACCCTGGCCAGCTCTCACCGGGACTCCCTGCCTGCCTGTGCTGCCTCTGGACTAAGCCAGGCTGCAGCAGGCCTGGACCTCGGGTCCCAGCCCCAGTGGTGGGCCTCTGCCTCGTCCATGCCCACGGGACGGGGCTCTTGTGCGGGGCCCAGAACCTCACTTCCCCAGGGCCGAGCCCAGGGTGTGTCCACACACGTTTGACCTCACACCCAGCAGCACGCCCCTGGCCTCCTGTTGACAGCTGGGGCCATGGGGTCTGGCCCATCAGGTGGCTCAGGTACCATGTGGCCCCCTGCCACTGGCTCTGGGGTCCATCCTGTGTCCCAGGAGGCCACGAGCTGGGAATGCAGACCCTACCTCAAGAGCTGACCCGCATTTTAGCCTTGGCCAACTTGACTGTGTCCTGAGTCCTGTGTGGGCTGACAGGCTTTGGGTGCCACTATAAGACAGAGGGCTGCCCACTCCAGACAGCAGGCTCCCTCCCCCAGACAGCCGGCTGTCCACTCCAGACAGCGGGCTCCCTACCCCAGACAGCAGGCTGCCCACTCCAGACAGCAGGCTGCCCACTCCAGACAGTGGGCTCCCTACCCCAGACAGCCGGCTGCCCACTCCAGACAGCAGGCTGCCCACTCCAGACAGTGGGCTCCCTACCCCAGACAGCCGGCTGCCCACTCCAGACAGCAGGCTGCCCACTCCAGACAGTGGGCTCCCTACCCCAGACAGCCGGCTGCCCACTCCAGACAGTAGGCTCCCTACCCCAGACAGCCGGCTGTCCACTCCAGACAGCAGGCTCCCTACTCCAGACAGCCGGCTGTCCACTCCAGACAGCGGGCTCCCTACCCCAGACAGCAGGCTGCCCACTCCAGACAGTGGGCTCCCTACCGGGTCTCCTGGGACACCAACAGGACCTTCTCTTCCTTGGTCACCTTGGGGTCCAGCTTCACCCTGGGGAGAAGGCTCAGAGTCTCCGTCTGCTCCTAGGTGGGGCAGACGGCAGCCCTGAGGGCCTGGCAAACAGTTGCTGGACAGGAGCTGCTTGCCAGGCATGGACTGCAGTGGTGTGGTGGCTCAAGACAGGGCAGGGACACAGTCCACGTCAGGCATTGATTGCTCCTCACCCCTTCCTTCTGACCGCCTTTCCCCCTCTTAGCCTTGCCATGTGTTTGCCAGGAAATAGGTCTCTGGTGTGGCCATTGTGTGACTACCTCTGTTCTCCAGGGCCCCAGGGTGAGACGCCTTGGTCAAACCATCTCTGGCCTGTCCCCCATTTGGAGTTTTAATCTGACATTTTCACTCTTGAAACTGAAACAAAGAAATTCTTCCAAATAAGAACGTGAGGCCTGTCTGCAGAGTTCATGTAGTGGTTGGGAATGGCTGTGATTTAGAGAGGCCTGAAGTGTGAAGTGAGGGGCCCTGTCAGGCCAGCTTAGATCCTGCGCTCGTGGTGGCCTGCGGGCGTCCCTGGGATCCAGATCCTGCGCTCGTGGTGGCCTGCAGGTGTGGCTTGAGAACAGAGCTGCTCAATAAAAGTTGGCATAGATGCTGTGGCCTCAGACACTTCACCCCTGTGGGTGACATTTTGGGGGTTGTTTCTCCCAGGAAAGGGGAAATGGAGGTGTGAGCCTCCCAGGACCCCTGGCTGCTTCCATTCAGATCCCTGGGTTCAGGAAGCAGGCTGCCAGGTGGGGGTGGGCAGGGTTCTGCAGACAGAGCTGCATGGTCCACAAGCAGAGGGAAGCAGAGAGCTGAACTCTGTGTGACCGTGGGATCTAACCCCTGACCTATCCTGTCCCTGCAGGGCTGTGTGACCCTGGGTTCTGACCCCTGACCTGTCCTGTCCCCCACAGGGCTGTGTGACCTGGGTTCTGACCCCTGACCTGTCCTGTCCCCCACAGGGCTGTGTGACCCTGGGATCTGACCCCTGACCTGTCCTGTCCCCCACAGGGCTGTGTGACCTGGGATCTGACCCCTGACCTGTCCTGTCCCCTCAGGGCTATATGATTCTGGGATCTGACCCCTGACCTGTCCTGACCCCCGCAGGGCTGGTCAGGGTCTAGCCTGAGGCTGGGACTCACCGGCTCTCCCCGTGGCCCCCGCATGCCCGGGGTCCCCCGAGGTCCTCTCTCTCCAGGGCCGCCCTGTGTGGAGACGGGCAGGTAAGAAGCAGACGCCACTTTGGGGTTTACACCAGCCTGGGCCGCTCACAGCCTCCACCCAGTGGCAGCCGGGGCTGGCCTTCCTTCCAAGCCGCGTCATTTCAGAGGCCAGCCTCCCTCGATCCACAGCCTCCACTGACTGAGGATTTGAGGCCAGGGCAGAACCACAGGGTGACAATCATTCCAAAGGCTGGTGTCTGCCTTCCCTGCTGGTGTCAGACCACCTGGCTGTGTGAGGCCCAGGCACTGTCAGGAGTGGACCTGTGGTGTCCAGTCAGGAGTGGGCCTGCTGTGTCCAGTCAGGAGTGTGCCTGCTGTGTCCAGTCAGGAGTGGACCTGCGGTGTCCAGCAGGAGTGGGCCTGCGGTGTCGTCAGGAGTGGACTTGCGGTGTCCAGTCAGGAGTGGGCCTGCGGTGTCCAGTCAGGGGTGGACCTGCACTGTCCAGTCAGGAGTGGGCCTGCGGTGTCCAGTCAGGGGTGGACCTGCGGTGTCCAGTCAGGAGTGGGCCTGTGGTGTCCAGTCAGGAGTGGACCTGCGGTGTCCAGTCAGGAGTGGGCCCTCTGTGTCCAGTCAGGAGTGGGCCTGCAGTGTCCAGTCAGGAGTGGACCTGCGGTGTCCAGTCAGGAGTGGACCTGTGGTGTCCAGTTAGGAGTGGGCCCTCTGTGTCCAGTCAGGAGTGGACCCGCGGTGTCCAGTCAGGGGTGGACCCGCGGTGTCTAGTCAGGAGTGGGCCTGCGGTGTCCAGTCAGGAGTGGACCTGCTGTGTCCAGCCAGGAGTGGACCTGCTGTGTCCAGTCAGGGGTGGACCTGCGGTGTCCAATCAGGGGTGGACCTGTGGTGTCCAGTCAGGAGTGAGCCTGCGGTGTCCAGTCAGGGGTGGACCTGCGGTGTCCAGTCAGGAGTGGGCCTGTAGTGTCCAGCAGGAGTGGGCCTGCGGTGTCGTCAGGAGTGGACTTGCGGTGTCCAGTCAGGAGTGGGCCTGCGGTGTCCAGTCAGGGGTGGACCTGCGCTGTCCAGTCAGGAGTGGGCCTGCGGTGTCCAGTCAGGGGTGGACCTGCGGTGTCCAGTCAGGGGTGGGCCTGCGGTGTCCAGTCAGGAGTGGACTTGTGGTGTCCAGTCAGGAGTGGGCCTGCGGTGTCCAGTCAGGAGTGGACCTGCTGTGTCCAGTCAGGAGTGGATCTGTGGGGTCCAGTCAGGAGTGGGCCTGCTGTGTCCAGTCAGGAGTGGACCTGCTGTGTCCAGTCAGGAGTGGATCTGCGGGGTCCAGTCAGGAGTGGACCTGCGGTGTCCAGTCAGGAGTGGGCCTGCGGTGTCCAGTCAGGAGTGGACCTGTGGTGTCCAGTCAGGAGTGGGCCTGCTGTGTCCAGTCAGGAGTGGACCTGTGGTGTCCAGTCAGGAGTGGGCCTGAGGGCCAGGGGCCCATCAGGAATAGACCTGTGGGGTCAGGGTGACCCTGGCAGAGCTGTCAGGGGCAGCCTGCCGCCCACCACTCACCCGCTCCCCCGGGGCGCCGTCGGGACCAGCGTTGCCCTGGAAAGGGAGGAGCAGAGCCTGCGTTAGTGTGCATGGCAGCACGCACCCCGCCTTGGGAGTGAGGTGGAGGCTGGCAGGGGCTCACCTCATCGCCGGCCTCTCCTTTTTCTCCGGGGGGCCCAGGCTCTCCGGGTTCGCCCTGTGGGAGGAAGGGCGGGGTGAGCGGTCGGGTCTTTGGTTCTGAGCCCCGGCAGCCCGGGATACCTTGCCCCATCTCACCTCGTCTCCCGGTGGCCCCAAGTTTCCGGGTCTTCCAGCTTCCCCGTCTGCTCCGGCTTCCCCCTGGCAGGATGAGCGGTCACGCGTGCTCCCTGGGGGTAACCTCAGGCCTGCCCCGCTCCCCACAGCTCGGCCCACTTAGCCCCTGGTCTCCAAGGACCCCGGGGACCCACCTGTGGCTGCACACCACCATTTGCACGCTCCGGTCCCCAAACCACCTGCCCCGCCTGACGGGGCTCGGGCGGCCAGCCGCACTCTCCCCTGGGCAGGGGTGATCTGTGGCTGGCGTCTTCCTTGGAACACAGGGCGGGGGCCCCTGACTCTCCCTCACCTCCCTTGCATCTCCTGTCTTCACCAGAATCCTCAGAGAAATGCAACTGAAACTCAACCCTAGGTGGGACTTAACAGCTGTCCTGTGGCCGGGCGCCGTGGCTCGCGCCTGGCATCCTCGCTACTCAGGAGGCTGAGATCTGAGGAGCGCAGTTTAAAGCCAGCCTGGGCAGGAAAGACTGTGAGACTCTTATCTCCAATGAACCACAAAAAAAGGTAGAAGTGGAATTGTGGCTCAAGTGGTAAAGCCTTGTGGGAAAGAAGCTCAGGGACAGTGCCCAGGCCCGGGGTTCAATCCCCAGGACTGGCACACACAAAATAAACAGAAACAAACCCCACTGCCCTCTACCAGCGTCTTGCTTACCCTCAAATTTCTCACAGATTCGGGGGGTGGGGCAGGGCTGTACCGCTGGGGGCACACCAGCGCTCCAGGCCTGTCCATCCTGCTGCGGCTCTGACTGTCCACATGTCCACCAGCGTCACTTACCCCTGGGGCTCGGCTGGCAGAGCCGCGGGTGGCAGGCTGCCTGCCCCTGAGGATGACAATGCCCGGCCCAGCGGCCCCGGGCCACTCACCTTTTCTCCTTTCAGTCCGAAGGAACCGGCGTCACCCTTAGGGCCAGGGGGTCCTTGAATGCCCTGGTGGGAAGAGCCACGGCCACTGCGGTCACAGCAGGTCACGCTGATGTGCCCGTCAGGAGTTGTGTGCCTGGCCGGCATGCCGGGGCTGCCAGGCATCGGGGGCGGGGGCTGAGTGACTTACGTCAAATCCGGGTGAGCCCTTGCAGCCGGGCAGGCCTGGGTACCCTGTCTCCCCCTGAGGAGGAAAGCCAAGGCTGACGCAGGCAGGGGCGGGGTGGGGTGGGGGGTCAGCAGCCAAGACTCTGGGCCTTGCCCATCCACGCCCCTCCCAGGAAGCCCTCAGTCCTAGGGTAACGGTCAGCCTGGGACTCGCGGGCATGGCAGGAGACTCCGAGTCACACTGTCACCCGCACACGCCCGCCCACCCCCCACCTGCGCGCCCCTCGCCACCCCCTTCTCCCATCCCGGGCTCACCTTCATGCCGTCCACCCCGTCGATGCCACGCTTGCCCTTCTCGCCCTGGGGGCCAGAAACAAAGAGTCAGAGGAAGGTCAGACAGTGCTGCTGGCCACCGGGCGCGGCCGCTGAGGTCCACTCACCTTGTAGCCTTTGGGACCCCTGGAGCCCTGTGGAGACAGAGGGGGCGTGAGGAGGGCCCCTGCCTCGTTCAACCCTGCCCAGCAGGTGGGGGGCAGGTGAAGCCTGGCAGGGGACCCCGAGAATGCAGAGCTGCCCCACGTCCAGGGAGCCTGCCAGTGTGGGGCTCAGGAGCGGAGGGGCTGGCTCTCAAAGCCCCCACCCTGCGGCCGGTGAGTGACAGGCGCTGCCCCCAGGCCCTGCTGACACCGGACCCCAGATGGTGGCAGGGGGTGGAGGGAGGGGGAGGGGGATGGGGGCGGGGGGGGAGGGGGGAGGGGCAGGGGGATGGGGTGGGATAGGGGTGGGGGGATGGGGCGGGGTGGGGAGGGGCAGGGGGCGGGGTGGGGGGAGGGGCAGGGGTAGGGGTGGGGTGAGGGGCAGGGGGATGGGGTGGGGTGGGGAGGGGCGGGGGTGGGGAGGGGCAGGGGCGGGGGGGGAGGGGAGGGGCAGGGGCGGGGGGGGTGGGGAGGGGCAGGGGCGGGGGGGAAGGGGCAGGGGCGGGGTGGGGGGGGGAGGGGCAGGGGTAGGGGTGGGGTGAGGGGCAGGGGGATGGGGTGGGGTGGGGCAGGGGCGGGGTGGGGAGGGGCAGGGGCGGGGTGGGGAGGGGCAGGGGCGGGGTGGGGGTGGGGAGGGGCAGGGGCGGGGGGGGAGGGGAGGGGCAGGGGCGGGGTGGGGGGGGGGAGGGGCAGGGGTAGGGGTGGGGTGAGGGGCAGGGGGATGGGGTGGGGTGGAGCAGGGGCGGGGTGGGCAGGGGCAGGGGGCGGGGTGGGGGGAGGGGCAGGGGGATGGGGTGGGGTGGGGAGGGGCGGGGGCGGGGTGGGGAGGGGCAGGGGCGGGGGGGGGGTGGGGTGGGGCAGGGGCGGGGGGGAGGGGCAGGGGCGGGGTGGGGGTGGGGAGGGGCAGGGGCGGGGTGGGGAGGGGCAGGGGCGGGGGGGAGGGGCAGGGGCGGGGGGGGGGGTGGGGAGGGGCAGGGGCGGGGTGGGGAGGGGCAGGGGCGGGGGGGGGGTGGGGTGAGGGGCAGGGGGATGGGGTGGGGTGGGGAGGGGCAGGGGCGGGGGGGAGGGGCAGGGGCGGGGGGGGGGTGGGGTGGGGTGGGGCAGGGGCGGGGTGGGCAGGGGCAGGGGCGGGGTGGGGAGGGGCAGGGGCGGGGGGAGGGGAGGGGCCTGCTGCCAGGGCCCCATGGGAAGCTGGCATGGAGCGTCTCCCTGCACCCTCTTGTGCTCTCTCGGCTCAGTGCCCAGAGGGAAATGTCCGAAGCCAGGTCCTGCTCACCTTCTCCCCGCGGCTTCCCTTTTCTCCCTGAAAAGCAGACAGAAGGGGAAGAAGGGTCGTGGCTGTGCAGGGTCCCACACGCTGCCCCCCGCGGGCACAAACCGGGCCGGGTCTGCTGGGCCCCAGGGAGGCGCGGCGGGGGCCCCACACGCACCTTCATGCCCTGGTACCCGACGGGTCCCAGGTCTCCAGGCCGTCCCTGGAAGAGAGGAGGAGACAGTCAGACGCCCAGACGCCGGACAGCTCGCCCAGCCCACCCTGCGGCCAGGGCCTGCCCAGCGGGGCCCCAGGGCTCTGAGGGTCTCCAGGGTCACAGTGAGCTGGGGAGGGGCCCAGAGAGCCTGGGGGAGGTGGGGGGGGATGAGCTAGGTACCCTGGGAGGGGGGAGAGCGGGGGAGGGGGGCCAGGGGTCAAGCGGAGGTCCTGGGAGTCCGCTGGCCTGCCCCTGGGGCCTGCCCTCCGTGCTGTCCACCGGGCGGCCCCGGACCACGCCTGTCCTCTAAGCTCTCCCCAGAGTCTCCCACTGCGGCTTCTCCACTTCCGCTACTCACCGGGTCTCCAGCTTCTCCTTTCTCTCCAGGGAGACCTGGCTTTCCTCGCTCACCCTGGGGGACAGAATAGCCGGTCAGGGTGGTGCAGACTCTTTCCAGAAAGCTGGGGGTGGGAGGGGCTAGCTTGTGCACACAGGGTCCTTGGGAAAAGTTCATCCTGCCCCCAAGTCCCTCTGGGCCCCATCACGGCCTGATCTCAGCTCCAGGAGCCCAGAGACCTTCAGGAGACCTCAGCCTGGGCCTCCGGGCTGGACCCAGGCCTTGGCCTCCCGGGCTGGCCCCCCAGGCGGGACCCAGGCCCAATCTCCTCCCCTGTTTTGGGGGTTGAGGGGTGCCGGTTCTGCCAGGCTCTATCAATACTCAGGCTCAGCCTCACTCACGGAAAGTCCCTCTGGGTTCTGACTACTCTGAGGAACCAGCAAGCCCATGCTCCTGAGCAGCCTTCAGAGTGGAGATACAAACTGCTTTTACTTCTCAGGACCCGTGAGCCCACAGTCTCAGGCTTCATCCACTTCCGGATCCTTCCGGAAGGCCTTTCCAGGGGCCAGGCGGGTGCCCACACCAGTGTGGCACTATCTGGACTCTCTCCCTGGACTCAGGGTCCTGTCCAGCCGCCGCTGGTAGCTGCTTGGTGGAAGCTGTGTTCCAGGCATTTCCACAGCACAGGAGCATGCTTGGGACCGGCCACTCACCTCATACCCAGGGTCACCCCGGGGCCCTGGAGGTCCTCTGGCAGGCTGCAAGACAGACACGCAGGGCCATGAGCCCTGGACCCCCCCCCCCCCCCGGCCTCCACAGCCCAGACCCCTCCCTGGCCTCCACAGGGGGCCGTCAGCCCAGACCCCCCCCCAGCCTCCACAGGGGGCCGTCAGCCCAGACCCCCCCTCCCCGGCCTCCACAGGGGGCCATCAGCCCAGACCCTCCCTCCCCGGCCTCCACAGGGGGCCGTCAGCTCAGACCCCTCCCCGGCCTCCACACGGGGCTGTCAGCCCAGACCCCCTCCCCGGCCTCCACAGGGGGCCATCAGCCCAGACCCCCCCTCCCCGGCCTCCACAGGGGGCCATCAGCCCAGCCCCCCCTCCCCGGCCTCCACACGGGGCCGTCAGCCCAGACCCCCCCCCGCCCCCCAGCCTCCACACGGGGCGTGGCTGAGCTGGGGAAGCCACACTGACCTGGCACTCGAAGGAGCAGCACTGTGGAGAGGAAGGAGGGCAGGAGACCAGTCAGAAAGTCAGCAGTGGAGACTGGTGTCCAGCCACACGCGAGCGCTCAGCACACGCGTGTGCCCGGGCACACGCCCCACCCAGGAGTTCTGGCCCTGTGGACCAGCACCCTGGCTGGGCAGCGGGGGGCGGGGGGGGGTCTTACCACTTGCTCCACATTGTTTTTCTGAAATAGAACGGAACAAATGGGTTACCACTGGTAGCCCACTTGGCGGCCTCCCCTGCCCTCACGTCCCCTCCCTCCTTGCCCGAGCGTGGTGCCTGGGGCACTCACGATCATGTCCACGATCGTGTCGATGGTCTGGGTGATGACCTCCTCGGCCCCACGACTCTGCCCCCAGTCTGCTGCCGTGAAGTTGCGCCGGTAGGTGTGGTCGGTGGCGATGATGCTCAGGCGTGGCTCCTGGGGTATGGGCAGGAAGAGGGGGCGAGCTGGGTCCCTGGGGCCCCCAACAGGGCCCAGGCCAAGGCAGGCTGGCCCGGGGGTCCCAGGGCCAGCAGACACCCGGTGCCTCACTGGGAGGGGCCTGGGACCGTCTGGTACTGGGGCCCTAGTGGGCAGCAAGCCTGGAAACGGGCATTGTGAGCCCCCAGGCTGGGGACAGGGACCCCTGGAGCCCTGAGGGGCTTGGGGGTGGGGGATGGGAGGGGGGCTGGGGGTGGGGGATGGGAGGGGGCTGGGGGCGGGGACAGTGGGGGGGCAGGGGATAGGAGGGGGCTAGGAGCAGGGGACAGTGGGGGTGGGGGATGGGAGGGGGCTGGGGGCGGGGGATGGGAGGGGGCTGGGGGTGGGGGATGGGAGGGGGCTGGGGGCGGGGGATGGGAGGGGGCTGGGCGTGGGGGATGGGAGGGGGCTAGGAGCAGGGGACAGTGGGGGTGGGGGATGGGAGGGGGCTGGGGTGGGGAATGGGAGGGGGCTGGGGTGGGGGATGGGAGGGGGCTGGGGGCAGGGACAGTGGGGGGTGGGGGATGGGAGGGGGCTGGGGTGGGGAATGGGAGGGGGCTGGGGTGGGGGATGGGAGGGAGGCTGGGGTGGAGGACGGGGGGAGCAGGGGATGGGAGGGGGGCTGGGGGCAGGGGACAGTGGGGGGCGGGGGATGGGGGATGAGGACTGGGGACGGGGCAGCCCCCCTCCCCTCTCCCCCTCCCCCCCCTCTCCCCCCCCTCCTGTTCCCGGTGCCTAGGATGGTGTGAAGTCTTACGAGGTGGTCGGGTGTGATGGCCACGGAGAAGACCTTGACGCCCAGGTGCTTGGCTTCGTTCACTGCGTCCTCCAGGCCCCCGCAGGGCTCCTTGTAGCCCTCCAGGGGGTGCCCGTCCGTCACCACGATCAGGTACTTGTTCTCCTTCAGGTGGGAGCCCCTGGGGGGCGGCTGGTGTGAGACCCCTCCCCGCGCCTCAGAGCTCCGCCCAGCGGGAGGCAGGGAGGCCCTGGGGGCGGCTGGTGTGGACCCCTCCCCGCGCCTCAGAGCTCCGCCCAGCGGGAGGCAGGGAGGCGGGGGGGGGGGGGGGCGGCTGGTGTGGACCCCTCCCCGCGCCTCAGAGCTCCGCCCAGCGGGAGGCAGGGAGGCCCGGGAGGGTGGCCGACTGGCTCTGAGGATGCCCTTCTGTCAGCTGCTTGGAACCAGAGCGTTTCCCTGAGCACCCTGATGATCTCTCTCCATCTCTGTGTTCTCTCTTGGGGTTTGTCTGCGTCTCTCTCCATTCTGTCTCTGTCTCTGCCTCTCTATCTTTTCATCTGTGTCTCTGCAGGTGTAGTGATGCTGGGGTCACTGGTCTTGGGGACAGTGTCTGATGCACGGGTGGAAGGGACAGGGGGAGGCCCCGGGGCTCCGGCCATGGCCCATGATCTAGCATGACACCCTCACTGGGACAGGACTCTGACTCTCCAGCCATCACCTGCTGCCCGGAAGCCCAGGGCCCAGAGGACCCCAGGGGGCCTGCACAGGCCTGTGCGTCCCAGGCTGGCCGTGGCCCCCAGCTGGCCCGCCAGGCCACTCACCCGATGAGCAGCTCCTCCAGCCCCTTCTTGATGGCGCAGTCCGTGTAGGTGCCCTTGCCAAAGTACGTGATGGCGTCCACGCTGGCCTTGAGCTCGTCCTGGCCGCCGGGCATGCGTGTGAGCCCACGGATGATCTCCACCTCGTCGCTGTAGTGCAGTGCCCCTGCGTTCCACACCAGGCTGCGGTCGCACCGGTAATACCTGCAGCCAAAGCAGCGCGCTGGGGAGCTGGGCAGTAGACCCGAGGCCGCACGGGCCCTGTGGGCAGCGGGAGTGGGGTTGTAGGGGATGTGCACTGTGCTCCTTAAGGTCCTGTGTGTCCCCATCTCCCGTGTGGCAGATGGCCCAGCCCTGGTCAAGGCTGAGAAAGGTGGTCTCTGCCCAGAAGCTGCAGGTGGGTGTCAGGAGCAGCCTGGCACATCGACATGGGCGCCTGGGATCTCTTGAGAGCACAGGTGTAGAGCCACAGCCACATGTGTGCCATGACCCCGCTAGAGCCCCTGACCCTGCCACGGAGGGCAGAGCCGTGGCCGTGTGCGTGTCATGACCCCGGCTAGAGCCCCCGACCCTGCCATGGAGAGCAGAGCCGTGGCCATGTGCGTGTCATGACCCCAGCTGGAGCTCCTGACCCTGCCACAGAGGGCATGACCCTGGCTGGAGCTCCCGACCCTGCCACAGAGGGCAGAGCCACGGCCATGTGTGTGCCATGACCCCAGCTAGAGCCCCTGACCCTGCCACGGAGAGCAGAGCCGTGGCCATGTGTGTGCCATGACCCCAGCTAGAGCCCCCGACCCTGCCACGGAGAGCAGAGCCGCGGCCACGTGCATGCCATGACCCTGGCTGGAGCCCCCGACCCTGCCACGGAGGGCAGAGGCAGGTGGAAGCAGCTGATGGCACCCAGGGTCTCTGGCGTGATCTGCGTAGCTCTGCCCCAGCCCCAGGGTTCTCCAAGGTCTACTCTGCACTCTGGGGTGCTCTGGACTCTGGGGTGTCCTGCACTCTGGGATGGCCTGGACTCTGGGGTGCTCTGGACTCTGGGATGGCCTGGACTCTGGGGTGTCCTGGACTCTGGGGTGCTCTGGACTCTGGGGTGCTCTGGACTCTGGGGTGTCCTGGACTCTGGGGTGCTCTGGACTCTGGGGTGCTCTGGACTCTGGGGTGTCCTGGACTCTGGGGTGTCCTGGACTCTGGGGTGCTCTGGACTCTGAGGTGTCCTGGACTCTAGGGTACTCTGGACTCTGGGGGGATCCTGGACTCTGGGGTGCTCTGGACTCTGGGGTGTCCTGGACGCTGGGGTGCTCTGGAGTCTGGGGTGTCCTGGACTCTGGGGTGCTCTGGACTCTGGGGTGCTCTGGACTCTGGGATGGCCTGGACTCTGGAATGCTCTGGACTCTGAGGTGTCCTGGACTCTGGGGTGTCCTGGACTCTGGGTGTTCTGGACTCTAGGGTACTCTGGACTCTGGGGTGCTCTGGATTCTGGGGTGTCCTGCACTCTGGGATGGCCTGGACTCTGGGATGCTCTGGACTCTGAGGTGCTCTAGATTCTGGGGTGTCCTGGACTCTGGGGTATCCTGGACTCTGGGGTGTCCTGGACTCTGGGGTGCTCTGGATTCTGGGGTGCTCTGGACTCTGGGTGTCCTGGACTCTGGGGTGTCCTGGACTCTGGGGTGCTCTGGACTCTGGGGTGCTCTGAAGTCTGGGGTGCTCTGGATTCTGGGGTGCTCTGGACTCTGGGTGTCCTGGACTCTGGGGTGTCCTGGACTCTGGGTTTTCTGGACTCTAGGGTACTCTGAACTCTGGGGTGCTCTGGATTCTGGGGTGTCCTGCATTCTGGGATGGCCTGGACTCTGGGGTGCTCTGGACTCTGGGGTGCTCTGGTCGCTGGGGTGTCCTACACTCTGGGATGGCCTGGACTCTGGGGTGCTGTGGACTCTGGGGTGTCCTGGACTCTGGGGTGTCCTGGATTCTGGGGTGCTCTGGACTCTGGGATGGCCTGGACTCTGGGGTGCTGTGGACTCTGGGGTGTCCTGGACTCTGGGTGCTCTGGATTCTGGGGTGCTCTGGACTCTGGGGTGTCCTGGACTCTGGGGTGCTCTGGACTCTGGGGTGTCCTACACTCTGGGGTATCCTACACTCTGGGATGGCCTGGACTCTGGGGCGCTCTGGACTCTGGTGTGTCCTGTACTCTAGGGTGTCCTGGACTCTGGGATGCTCTGGACTCTGGTGTGTCCTGGACTCTGGGGTGTCCTGGACTCTGGGGTGCTCTGGACTCTGGGGTGTCCTGGACTCTGGGTGTTCTTGACTCTGGGGTGCTCTGGACTCTGGGGTGTCCTGGTCTCTAGGTGCTCTGGACTCTGGGTGGCCTACCCCTTTTTTTTAAAACCAGTACTGGGGCTTGAACTCTGTCCCTGAGCTTTTTTTGCTCAAGGCTAGCGCTCTACCACTTGAGCCACAGCTCCATTTTCAGCCTTCTTTTTTCCTGCATAGGTTTATTGGAGATCAGAGTCTCACCAATTTTCCTGCTCAGGATGGCTCTGAATCACAATCCTCACATTTCAGCCTCTGAGTAGCAAGGATTATAGGTATGAGCCACTGGCTCCCGGCAGGGCCTGGGGACCTCTTAGGGAGACGCAGGACCTCGCGTGAGGGCCGCAGTGGGACCTCTCCTCCCTCCCAGCCGTGCTCCCCTCCTCCCTCCCAGCAGTGCTCCCCTCCTTGCTCCCATGGACCCGGCATTCTACTGTGTTCAAGTCTGCAGTCTGTAAAGCCCCTGGGTTGGCAGTGGGAGTGAACAGCCCACGGTCTGGCATGTCCGTGGGCCCTGGGCCCTGGTAGGGTGGTCAACAGAAGCAGGGTGGGCCAAAGGAGGGGCTGGGTTGCTGGAAGGAGGGCTGGTTCCAGGCTGAGCACACCCATGGGGCCCAGCCGGACACCGAAGGCCCTGGGCCCCGGCAGAGCTGCAAGCCCTGGCAGTGCTCCAAACCCTGCCTGCTTGGGGGGCTGTGACTGCCTGTCTGTCTGTGGGGCTGTGACTGTCCATCTGTCTGTCTGGGGGGGCTGTGACTGCCTGTCTGTCTGTCTGTGGGGCTATGACTCTCTGTCTGGGGGGCTGTGACCATCTGTCTGTCTGGGGGGGCTTTGTCTGTCTGTCTGTGGGGCTGTGACTCTCTGTCTGTCTGTCTGTCTGGGGGGGCTGTGACTGCCTGTCTGTCTGTCTGTGGGGCTATGACTCTCTGTCTGGGGGGCTGTGACCATCTGTCTGTCTGGGGGGGCTTTGTCTGTCTGTCTGTGGGGCTGTGACTCTCCGTCTGTCTGTCTGTCTGTCTGTGGTGGCGTCACACTCTGCATGGTGCCCTTGGCCCTCCTAGTGGTGAGGAGCACTGTGGCACTGATCTCACGCCCAGCCTCGCCCCTCGAGCTGGTAGATGCTGGGTGTAAGGGTGGCCGGGTCACAGGGGCGGCTGCCCAACCCTGCCTGTGGACCAGCTGGGCTCAGGAGATGCGGGACAGGCCCCGTGCGCCCCTACCTGTCTCTCAGGTTGTCGATGAAGCGCTTGGTGAAGGCCTTGACCTTGTCCACCAAGGCACCGTAGGGCTTCAGCCGCAGGGCCACGCTCTCAGAGGTGTCCAGCACGAAGAACAGGTCCACGGGGCAGTCTGGGCCGAGGGGGACGTCCATGAGCCACACACTGCCCTCCTGGGCTCAGGCCGCTTGCACCCACCCACCTGTGGAGTGCTCCCATGTCCTCCTCCCCACCTGTGGAGTGCTCCCGTGTCCTCCCCACCGTGGAGTGCTCCCGTGTCCCCCCTCCCCACCGTGGAGTGCTCCCGTGTCCTCCCCACCTGTGGAGTGCTCCCATGTCCTCCTCCCCACCTGTGGAGTGCTCCCGTGTCCTCCCCACCGTGGAGTGCTCCCGTGTCCTCCCCACCGTGGAGTGCTCCCGTGTCCCCCCTCCCCACCGTGGAGTGCTCCCGTGTCCTCCCTCCCCACCGTGGAGTGCTCCCGTGTCCCTCCCCACCGTGGAGTGCTCCCGTGTCCTCCCCACCTGTGGAGTGCTCCCGTGTCCTCCCCACCGTGGAGTGCTCCCGTGTCCTCCCCACCTGTGGAGTGCTCCCGTGTCCTCCCCACCTGTGGAGTGCTCCCGTGTCCTCCCCACCTGTGGAGTGCTCCCGTGTCCCCCCTCCCCACCGTGGAGTGCTCCCATGTCCTCCTCCCCACCGTGGAGTGCTCCCGTGTCCTCCTCCCCACCGTGGAGTGCTCCCGTGTCCCCCCTCCCCACCGTGGAGTGCTCCCGTGTCCTCCCTCCCCACCGTGGAGTGCTCCCGTGTTCCTCCCCACCGTGGAGTGCTCCCGTGTCCCCCCTCCCCACCGTGGAGTGCTCCCGTGTCCTCCCTCCCCACCGTGGAGTGCTCCCGTGTCCTCCCCACCGTGGAGTGCTCCCGTGTCCTCCCCACCGTGGAGTGCTCCCGTGTCCTCCCCACCGTGGAGTGCTCCCGTGTCCTCCCTCCCCACCGTGGAGTGCTTCCGTGTCCTCCCCACCGTGGAGTGCTCCCGTGTCCTCCCTCCCCACCGTGGAGTGCTCCCGTGTCCTCCTCCCCACCGTGGAGTGCTCCCGTGTCCTCCCCACCGTGGAGTGCTCCCGTGTCCCCCCTCCCCACCGTGGAGTGCTCCCGTGTCCTCCTCCCCACCGTGGAGTGCTCCCGTGTCCTCCCTCCCCACCGTGGAGTGCTCCCGTGTCCTCCTCCCCACCGTGGAGTGCTCCCGTGTCCCCCCTCCCCACCGTGGAGTGCTCCCGTGTCCTCCCCACCGTGGAGTGCTCCCGTGTCCTCCTCCCCACCGTGGAGTGCTCCCGTGTCCTCCCTCCCCACCGTGGAGTGCTCCCGTGTCCCCCTCCCCACCGTGGAGTGCTCCCGTGTCCCCCCTCCCCACCGTGGAGTGCTCCCGTGTCCTCCCTCCCCACCGTGGAGTGCTCCCGTGTCCTCCCCACCGTGGAGTGCTCCCGTGTCCTCCCTCCCCACCGTGGAGTGCTCCCGTGTCCCCCCTCCCCACCGTGGAGTGCTCCCGTGTCCCCCCTCCCCACCGTGGAGTGCTCCCGTGTCCTCCTCCCCACCGTGGAGTGCTCCCGTGTCCCTCCCCACCGTGGAGTGCTCCCGTGTTCTCCTCCCCACCGTGGAGTGCTCCCGTGTCCTCCTCCCCACTGTGGAGTGCTCCCGTGTCCTCCTCCCCACCGTGCAGTGCTCCCGTGTCCCTCCCCACCGTGGAGTGCTCCCGTGTCCCTCCCCACCGTGGAGTGCTCCCGTGTCCCCCCTCCCCACCGTGGAGTGCTCCCGTGTCCTCCCTCCCCACCGTGGAGTGCTCCCGTGTCCCCCCTCCCCACCGTGGAGTGCTCCCGTGTCCCCCCTCCCCACCGTGGAGTGCTCCCGTGTCCCCCCTCCCCACCGTGGAGTGCTCCCGTGTCCCCCCTTCCCACTGTGGAGTCCCCCCTCTCCCGCAGAAGGTGAGGTGTCCCCCTAAGGGTCCCCTGCCTGGAGCTCGGAGGCCTGGCTGACCTCTGAAGGGAGGGCTCTGGAGCAGCTGGACAAGGCTGCTGTGGACGTGGCCCCGTTGGGTTTGGAGCCCCCGGAGCCCTGCCTTGGAGCTGGTGCGCCAAGCCTCCCAGCCCCGCCGCTCTGCGCAGCCCTCTGCAGAGAGCAGAGAGGGGCTCCCCTCACCCCCACCCTGCCGGAGGAAGGGGAGGCTGGCGGTGCCCAGGGCCAGCCCAGGGGAGCTGGAGGGGAGCGGAGGCCCCAGGCTGGGGCTCCTCAGCCCCCCGCAGGGGTTCCAGGGCCCCGGCCTCTCCCCACTCACCTTGGAAGGCGATGGGCTTTGCGGTCCCCACATCGTCCTGGGCGGCCGCCCAGCCGGCCTGCAGCAGCAGGGACAGCAGCGCAAGGCCGGGCCTCATGGTGCCTCGGGCCTGGGGTCAGCACAGCGAGAGCCGGGTCAGGACGGCCGGGGCGGAGTGTGAGAAGCCCTCTCCGTGGTGGTGGTTACAGCCCAGGGCGGGTGCGGGACCAGGGAGGGTGGGTGGGAGGGAGAGGGGGAGGCGGGGCCCGGAGGGGAGGGGCCAGCAGGCTGGGTGAGTCACTACCTCCGGCCTCCAGAACCTTCTGAAAGCAAAGGCCCTCTTTCCCATGGCGCTGTGCGCCCCGCAGGCCTGAGCCACAGGCTCGCTCCCCACAGACCGCGGTGCAGCGTGTGGAGGACACACGAACCTCGTCGGGCCTCCCAGGGCCAGCCCTGTGGAGCCGGGGCCAGGCGCACAGCTGCTGACAGTGCCACTCATTTTTGGGGACTCTCGCTTAGTGTAGTTAAGAACGCCTTGCAAAAGATATTTGTGTTTTACCATGAGGAAACAATGTCAGCAACTGCACAGATGTGTGTGAGGATGTGTGTAAGAGTGTGTCTGAGCGGGTGTCAATGTATGCGACACAAGTGCATGCATGCTGTGACAGTGTTTGTGTGTGTCGATGTGTGTAAGGGCTTGTGCACAGATCACCTATGTGTATGTCATGCTGAGTGTGTCTGTAAAGCTGTGTGGGTGTATGTGTGCATCTGGGACCATGTGTGTGACCCTGTGTGACAGAGCTCATGTCTGCCTTGGGAGCAGTGTGTGTGTTGGGGAGTGGGCGTGTGAGTGTGAATGCGCGTGAATGTGTGGTGTGTGGCCGTGTGAGCAAATGAAAGCGCCTGTGTGGGCTGTCAGTGGGTCAGGCAGTGTACGTGTGTCTGCTGTGTGTGTGGGAATCATGTGTGAGTGGCTTTGTGTGTGTGTGTGTAGAAGAACACGTGTACATTGTGAGCACGTGTCCATGTGAGCTTCTGAGTGTGTGGGCGCAGACTGTGCCCCGGGTCGGGGCCCCATGAAGCCAGGCCTAACCCCACCCTGAGGTTCTAGAAGAACATTGGAACTGATGCTTGCTTCCTATCGGCCCAAATGTCTTTCAGTATGAAAATGCACAGAGTGTGACTGACCACGAATATGAGTAGTCAGGAAACCTTCGAGGAGGACCTCCAGAGCCAGCTCAGCTCCAGGACCCCACGCTCCCCAGGAGGGGTGGGCCTGGCTGTGCTCCCGGGCGGGCCGAGATGGGGGCGTGATCAGCTCCTTCCGTGGAGCAACAGCGCCCCCTGCAGCCCAGGACCAGCTTCTCCTCCTCCTCTCCCTCTACTCACATTGCTCTTCCTTCTCCTCTTCCTCCCCTCCTTCCCCCTCTCCATCTCTGTCCTTTCTGTTCTGGACGGGGGCAGTGTGGGGCTGGGTTGGTGTGGGAGAGTCTTACCTGCTCACCTCGGCCTGAGGATGAGAAGCGTGGTGGATGGTTGGGCCTGCCTGCCTAGAGCTGGCCCCTGGGCTCAGGGAGAGGCCGAGGCAGGGAAAGGCCATCCCAGATCCGGGGCCTCTCTGGCTGTGGCCCAGGAGCTTCATTCGGGGCAGGCAGGGCCAGCGGGAGGAGGCAGCGTGGGCCTGGACCCCCGGGCTAGCTCCGTCCCGCCTGCAGGGTCTTGGAGGTGAGCTCCTGGTGCAGACCCCATGCCGTGTGGACAGAGGCCCTGCTTCCTCAGGAGACCACGCTGGCGGAGGGTTGGGCGCGGGTCCCAAGTGGAGACTGTCAACCTGCACGTTAACCTGCTGTCTGGCCGTGAGTCTGGTGGGTTTGAGCAGGAGCTCGCTCAACTCCAGCTGTGGTGGGCTAATGGGCCTGAAGGGGCATGGCAGATGCGTGGCCTGGGCCCCGCTGGAGCCTTGCTCCTGTGGGCGGCTGTCTGGGCACTGGCCTGCCCCACCACGCAGGAGCTGCCCTCCACGGCTCTCTCTGTCTGGCAGACAGGAGGCCCTGGCCTGGCAGCACGCAGAGGCGGACGCAGGGGGACAGGTGCCCAGCCCCGGGCGTCTGGCTCACACCCACAGGGACAGCTGGCTACTGCATGAGCCGCTGGGCCTGTGCACAGTGCCAGGGCCAGGCCCGGAAGATGCCCTGATGACCCCAGGCCGAGGGCTCTCCTTGCTCTGAAACCCAAGTGCCCACCTTGCCGAGGGCGGGAGGCCATGCTTCACCCACCGAAGTCCAGGAGGATGGATGACCGAGGATTTTCCACCCTGTTGAAGGCCAGGAGGAGGGTGTGGGGCTGCCAGCCTGTGGGGCATGGCACCAAGCCCGGGGCGGGGGGGGGGCTGGTCTGAGGGGTCCACCGCAGGCTGTGCTGTTTCCAGAATGTACACACCCTTCCTGGGGTGTGGTCTCTGAAAAGCTGCCTTCATTACAAACTCCAAAGACTCAGACCCACTGGGCATCTACTGGACAAAGACAGTTTTATTTGTCTATTGCCCCAACAACACAGTAAACTTTCCTCCCGACTTGGAACATGATTCATCAGGCAGCGAATGTTTTCCACGCGGCTCACTTGGTTTCCATGGATCCTCTACAGTGGACGGGGTGGCACACAGACTCGGTTGGACCCCGCACGGCGGCTGCTCCCAGGCCCCGCCCCTGTCCGTGGTGCGGGCTGCCCCTCCACCCACCTCACCCAGGCTTGCCCAGCCAGGTACTTGCTGGCCACCAGGGACCCAGCAGTCATGGCTGGGACAGCCTGCGGTCAGACTCCACCTGGGGCTGAGCCGGAATGGCCGCCTGGGCCAGCAGGGCCTGGGCTGAGAGGTGTGGTGAGGCCTGGCCTTGCACCGGGAGCCACAGCCGGGCTGTGAAGTGGTCAGCACTGTTGCACTGAGCTGCCCATCCAGGGCCAGCCCTCCGGTGTCCACTTGGTCCTAGTTGACCACGAGGAGTAGCACTCCCAGGACGAGTGACTCAGACTGTCGGGAGCTCACAGCATCTGCCCGGCTAACCAGAGAGTTCATTCCGGAAGCATCCCTCAGCACAGCATCTACACCAGAATGTGTGTTTTTGCAGCATTTTTTAAACCAGAAATAACCAAGTAGTACCCTTAAGGCTCAGCAGTACGGAGCTGTTCAATACATTATAGGCCACGCACCAGTCCGGGGGCCACAGGCCGTGGTGGTCGGAGCTGGGGACGGCCTGTTCCAGGATGCAGGCTGCCACAGGACCAGCCCATCCACAGAGATGCGGCGGCACCGGGCCTTCCAAAGTGGGCGAGGGACCGGCCTGTTTGGGGGGGTTCTGGCTAAAGAGGCTGGCAGGAGGCTCACCCCCACCTCATGCCCCTCCCGTGTCCCCACCAGCGTGCACCTCTCCAGGGAGCAGGGACAGCAACCCCACCCACCGGACAGGTGGGGTTCTGGCCTCCTCCTGGGCTGTACATCGGCCTAAATTATTTTTGCTCTATTTCCTGAAGGCTGAGAATTTTATTTCCTGGTGAGAACAGACATAGAGGCTCTGGTTCGTGCACCCTCATTCCACACAGACATTGCAAAGCCAGAGTCAGCGTGCAGGAGGACCCAGAGGCGTGGACAGGGTGCAGCCGGGCGGCAGAGGGCAGGAGGAAATGCCCAGGCTCCAGCCGTGCCGAGGTCACTGGGGCCTGCGGACACACGGGGCCCCTGCTGTGGGCTCCCGGCCCAGGCACCTGAGGGTAGATATTCCGGGAGCTGTGGCTGGCTCGAAACCTGAGCAAACCCATGCAGACTCTTCCTCTGAGGAGGGGCCCATCCCCAGAGTGTGCTTGCCTGTGCACACGTGCGGCGGACGTCCCCCTTGGTTCCTGTGGAACGCTGGCTCCAGGCATGGGCCCTGCTGTCAGAACCTACTCCATGTGTGCAGCACACATCTGGGTCAGAAGCGAGGGAGAGAGAAGGGCACGCCCCACCTCCCACCCAGAGGTCCTTCGGTTTCATCAAAGACCCCAGGGTTCTCGAGGAAGGTTCTCCTTTGCCTTGGGGGTGGGGGGAATAGCCCCTTGGAAGACAGGCCTGTGTCATGTCCAGGGTGGAGATAGGGTCTTAGGGCAGGCAGGGGCTCTGCCTCGGGGACACAAGGGCTCAGGGACTGGGAACTTTTGGCCCAGAGGTCCTACAAGGAGACTTGGGTGCTAGCTGGGGACCAAGACCCACAGGGCCACCCACCTGGGCAGGGGCCCAGGACTTGGGAACTTTGGGAACTCAGTGCCATTCTCAGAGGCGGGGACACTGGAACACTGGTGCTCCCCACATCTCCTGGGGAGATTCTACCCATCTGGCCTCCCCAGCCCCCCACGCTGGCCGCAGCCCGGATGCTGAGGGGCCTGCTGGACTGGTCTTTCCCATTACCTCACACGGCTCTGGCTCTGGAGAAAGGGAACATCTGGCAGCGATAGTTCTTCAGCAGAGGCCGGGTGGGGGGCTGGCTCCTTTCCCAGGCACAGCCAGGAATGGCCGGGCCAGCGAGAGGCAGACAGGGCCGGCATCTCGCCACCTGGACCTCAGAGCCCACCCCAAGGGTCCGGAGGGCCCAGCAGGGCAGTGAGCATTCCTGTGCACAAGAGTCATTTCCTGTCGCAGCCAGAGAGCAGCTGGGGTGCAGGAGGAGGCTGAACTTCGTGGTGGGGGTGGGTGGAGAGGCGCGCCGGGCTGGAGATGGGACATGAGCTAAACGAGGCTCTCGTGGGATGCACAGCCCTCTGCTGCTGCTGCTGGTGGGGGGAAGAGGAGGCTATAACAGAAGTATCTGGGTAGGACAGCTGCCAGGGGCTCCTAGGGTCAAAGTTCAGACACAGATGCTGTACAGGCAGACAGGGAAGTGTGGAGAGAGACAGGGGAGGACAGGCAGACACAAGAGGACAGGCAGACACAGGGGAGTACAGGCAGACACAGATGTGGTACAGGCAAACAGGGAAGTGTGGAGAGACACAGGGGAGGACAGGCAGACACAGGAAGTACAGGCAGACACAGGGGAGTACAGGCAGACACAGATGTGGTACAGGCAAACAGGGAAGTGTGGAGAGACACAGGAGTACAGGTAGACATGGGGGAGGACAGGCAGACACAGGCAGTACAGGCAGACAGGGATGTGTGAGAGACACAAGGCAGTACAGGCAGAAAGGGGGGAGTACAGGCAGACACGGGGGAGGACAGGCGGACACGGGGTCGGACAGGCAGACACGGGGGAGGACAGGCAGACACGGGGTCAGACAGGCAGACACGGGAGGACAGGCAGACAGGGATGTGTGAGAGACACAGGGCAGTACAGGCGGACACGGGGGAGGACAGGCAGACACGGGGGAGGACAGGCAGACACGGGGCAGTACAGGCAGACATGGGGGAGGACAGGCGGACACGGGGGAGTACAGGCGGACACGGGGGAGTACAGGCAGACATGGGGGAGGACAGGCGGACATGGGGGAGGACAGGCAGACACAGGGCAGTACAGGCAGACAGGGATGTGTGAGAGACACAGGGCAGTACAGGCAGACACGGGGGAAGACAGGCAGACACAGGGGAGGACAGGCAGACACGGGGCAGTACAGGCAGACATGGGGGAGGACAGGCGGACACGGGGGAGGACAGGCAGACACAGGGCAGTACAGGCAGACATGGGGGAGTACAGGCAGAAAGGGGGGAGTACAGGCAGACACGGGGGAGGACAGGCGGACACGGGGAGGACAGGCGGACACGGGGGAGGACAGGCGGACACGGGGGAGGACAGGCGGACACGGGGGAGGACAGGCGGACACGGGGGAGGACAGGCGGACACAGGGCAGTACAGGCAGACACGGGGTCAGACAGGCAGACACGGGAGGACAGGCAGACAGGGATGTGTGAGAGACACAGGGCAGTACAGGCAGACACGGGGCAGTACAGGCAGACATGGGGGAGGACAGGCGGACATGGGGGAGGACAGGCAGACACGGGGGAGTACAGGCAGACACGGGGGAGGACAGGCAGACACGGGGCAGTACAGGCAGACATGGGGGAGTACAGGCAGACACGGGGTCGGACAGGCAGACACGGGGCAGTACAGGCGGACACGGGGGAGGACAGGCAGACACAGGGGAGGACAGGCAGACACGGGGGAGGACAGGCGGACACGGGGGAGGACAGGCAGACACGGGGGAGGATAGGCAGACACGGGGGAGGACAGGCGGACACGGGGGAGGACAGGCGGACACGGGGGAGGACAGGCGGACACGGGGGAGGACAGGCAGACACAGGGCAGGACAGGCAGACATGGGGGAGTACAGGCAGACACGGGGCAGTACAGACAGGCACCAGAAAGTGGCCCAGGAAGTCCTGAGGTTCCCCAGACCCACGCCTGCCGCTGGTTCTGTTCCTCACGGGCTTCCCGGGGGACAGTGGCACACAAGCCTGCTCCGGAGCCTGCTGGGGTCCCGCCCTTCCCATCCAACCCCTGAATGCCTCCAACACCGCACTGTGTGAGGAAGGGGCCTCGCTCCACAGCCCCAGCCCCAGGGAGCAAGAGGGCCGGTAAGACGCAGCAGAACTCTTGTTAAAGCTCCCACAGGGAGAGAGATCACAGCTGCACCTTGTTCTGGGGTCCGCATAGCCCACCCGCCCTGGGGGAGCCCCCTCCCCTCGTCTGCCTCAGCAGCAGCCCCGGGCGGGGCCGGGGCTCCTGGCCATGCCAGCTTCCTCCCCGGTAGCCACAGCTTCTGGTGGTGCAGTGGGGACGGGGACCAGGCAGGCACGGGAGCCCCTACAGCACCCAGGAGGGCTGCTGGGCTCAGGTGTGCTGTGGAGCCTCTTCAGCCTCCCTGGGTGACCCGGAAGCCCTGGCTGTCAGGGTCCCAGCCTGGAGTTCAAGCAGCACCAGGCTGTCAGGGCCGGCCCGCAGTGACCGGCAAACTTGAGGAGCAGAGCCAGGCAGCAGTAACCTTGACCATCAGTGAGGCACGCGAAGGCAGGCTTTGAGCCTGTCCCCAGGATCAATTGCTTGAGGCCCCAGACCCCCAAACCGGCCCCTGAGACAAGTGGTCAGGGAGTGGAGGGGGAGGCGGCAGGGAGGCTGGATGTCTGCCTCGGGGCGGGGTTGGGGGACTCTGCGTCCCCTTACCCCCACCAGGCTGCCCACTCTAGAGACAGGAAGCTGAGCTGCGTTCTGGGGGCCAGTGTGGTGGACATGGGTGCCCTCTGCTGTCCATCCAAGGCATCTGCTGCTGGTCAGGGTGTGGGCAGGCACCCTAATGCTCATGCCTGCCTCCCAGACACACAGGGCACCTGGGCCCAGCTTGCTCGCGGGACAGAGAGGCCTATGCAGCCTCCATGGGAGACTGGAGATGCACCTCTGCCCCAGCCCTGCCACAGCGCAGGGCGGCTGGCATGGAGGCACCCTCAGTTGGGGGACCTCCTGCCGGAAGCTGGCCTCTGTCATCTGGGAGGCCAGAGATCAGTGGTCAGCAGGCCCAACTCTGGATACAGAATGGATGGGCAGAGGGTGGAGTCGGAGATCTGAGGATCAAGGTTCAAAGCCAGCCCAGGCAGACAAACCCGAAAGACTCTCATCTTCCATTTAACTGGCAAAATCCAGAAGTGGAGGTATGGTTCAAGTGGTAAGGTGCCAGCCTTGAGGAAGTTCAAAGGAGCCCCAGTAGTGGTATACACACATGAAGGAGCACGGGCAGCTTCACCTCTGGTCATTTACCCAGCGGCTCCACCCACTCTCTGCTCAGCTCTCCAGAAGCTTCCAACCAGTTGTCTGAGGCGGTCACTGTGTACAGAGAGGAAATGAGCCCTTGAGCCTTCCTGAGCCCTCATATCCTGGCTCACCATCTCCCAGACAACACGCCCAGCCATGTGGCTCTAGGGCTGTCCTCGAAGCCGGTGGGGTGCGGGACATTAGACTACCACCTGTGGGACCCCCAGGACTGGAATCAGATCCCAGCTGGTTCTGACCCCAGCTGGTTCTGGAGATTCTCACCAAAGAGCTCATGTCAGGCCCGGCACGTGGACACAGACCCCACAGGCCCCCACATCAGGCCCAGTGCCCGGCACGTGGACACAGACCCCACAGGCCCCCACGTCAGGCCCAGTGCCCGGCACGTGGACACAGACCCCACAGGCCCCCACGTCAAGCTGGCACGTGGCCTGCAGGCCCCCGGAACCCTCACGTCAGGCCCTGCACCTGGCACGTGGACACAGACCCCACAGGCCCCCACGTCAGGCCCAGCACCCGGCACGTGGCCTGCAGACCCCACAGGCCCCCACGCCAGGCCCAGCGCCCGGCACGTGGACACAGACCCCACAGGCCCCCACAACCCTCACGTCAGGCCCTGCGCCTGGCACGTGGACACAGACCCCACAGGCCCCCACGTCAGGCCCAGCGCCCGGCACGTGGCCTGCAGACCCCACAGGCCCCCACGCCAGGCTCAGCGCCCGGCACGTGGACACAGACCCCACAGGCCCCCACGTCAGGCTGGCACGTGGCCTGCAGGCCCCCGGAACCCTCACGTCAGGCCCTGCGCCTGGCATGTGGACACAGACCCCACAGGCCCCCACGTCAGGCCCAGCGCCCGGCACGTGGCCTGCAGACCCCACAGGCCCCCACGCCAGGCTCAGCGCCCGGCACGTGGACACAGACCCCACAGGCCCCCACGTCAGGCTGGCACGTGGCCTGCAGGCCCCTGGAACCCTCACGTCAGGCCCTGCGCCTGGCATGTGGACACAGACCCCACAGGCCCCCACGTCAGGCCCAGCGCCCGGCACGTGGCCTGCAGACCCCACAGGCCCCCACGCCAGGCCCAGTGCCCGGCACGTGGACACAGACCCCACAGGCCCCCACATCAGGCCCAGCGCCCGGCACGTGGCCTGCAGGCCCCCGGAACCCTCACGTCAGGCCCAGCGCCCAGCACGTGGCTCACAGGCCTCTCAGATCCTGCCTGGGCAGCAGGTGGCTGCCTGTCTGGCTTCCTGCGAGATGCCCCTTCAGGGAGCAACTCATGCCCCTCTCCTTGGCGATACAGGTGTAAGGCTCGGAGGAGGCTGGGGCCACCCTGGCTCCTCTGCTCTTGCCTGTTCTGGAGAGCCAGAGTGCAGATCTGCAGACGGCACTGGTCCAGGCTGGCGGCAGTGACTGAATTCCAGGGGTGGCAGTTGGCGCAGGGAGCTGTGGGCCAGCGTGCAGGCCAGACAGAGCCAAGCACAGCTCCTGGCAGCAGGCTGGCCCAGGGCGGCTGGACACCTACTCCCTTTCTCTCTGTACAGCCAACCATGTTCCCGACAGCCCTAGACCAAGCAGAGCGAAGCTGCTGCTGACACTCAGATGTGGAATCAACATAGCCAGAGGCCAGGAGAGACACCACACCGGAGCCAGGAGGCCTTGTAACCGGTCACAGAGGATCGACGGCCTGCAGAAGATGTCAGGGGCATCGCAGCTAGATTAATGGCGGCTCTGGCAGGCTAACACTACCCTTTTGAAGTCCCAGATGCACACTCTTGCCTGCCCTCCGGCTGCCGCTGAAGGAGGTCCTCGGGATGGCAGCCCGGCCGTGACCTATGAGTTGAAAGGGCAGATGAGGAAAGAGATGCAGGGCCACAGCCTTTGCTCACCTGGCCAGCTCTGGCCCTGGCTCTGCTTCCAGCCTGCAGAGAGGAGCGTGGCCCAGCGGCCATGCTGGGCCCTGGGAAAGTGGCAGGGGCCCCTCACGGCTTCATCAGACTCCTCTGGGTGCTCGGCTGGGAGGGGCAGGGCGGGGTGGGGAGGGGGGTCTCTGGAGCCAGTCTGGGTGCTCGGCTGGGAGGGGCTGGGCAGGAGCTAGGAGGGGTGGGGTGCTTGGGGCAAGGATGGGGAGGGACCCACACACAATCTGCTCGTTCACCAGGGAAAAGACAGACACACGGAGATCTTTGTTCAATGGGCAGCAGCAAAGAAATCTCAAGACCACAGCTAAGATCCGAGTTGCAAACCCCACAGGTCAGAGGTCTGAGCAGGGTCCAGGAGGGCAGGAACCCACAGCACCTCCCGGAGTGCTGAGCGAGGGCTGAGTATCCCTCCCTCCTTCCCTCACGTAGGCTCCCCAGGGTCCTGCAGGTTATGATATGCTTCCCCACCCCTTTCAAGTTGGCTTCCTAAAGAAAAGATTAAACTTTAGAAATATTCATTAAGAAAACCTTGAAATTTTTTCCTAAGAAAGTTTTTTCCTAAGTGGTAAATGAGACAAAGCAAATTTAAAAAGAGACCACT
Source organism: Dipodomys spectabilis (assembly GCF_019054845.1). Taxonomy (NCBI): domain Eukaryota; kingdom Metazoa; phylum Chordata; class Mammalia; order Rodentia; family Heteromyidae; genus Dipodomys; species Dipodomys spectabilis. The sequence goes on from NW_024870861.1 coordinate 610,885, forward strand.
TTCTCTAGTTTAAGAGCAAACATGTTTTAAAGCACCAATTAAAGTAGAAAAAGTTGCCAAGAGTGCTCTCTACAAGTCTCTGCTGCTAAAAAGAAACTGAGACAGTAAAAGACAAACCCTTTGGAAAATGCTTACACACAGTCACATACACAAGGGCCTGTGGTACGCCACAATGGCAGAGAAAAGGCATGAATACATCACTAAAGATAAAACAGGGCAGCTCACACCTGTAATCCTAGCTACTCAGGAGACAGATCTGAGGATCATAGTTCAAAGCCAGGTTGGGTAGAAAAGTCTGTGAGACTTTCATACCCACTGAACTACTCAGAAAAATCCAGAAGTGGTGCTTTGCCTCAAGTGGTAGAGAGCTAGCAATGAACAAAAGAAGCTCAGGGACGGCACCCAGGCCCTGAGTTCAAACCCAGGGACAGCACCCAGGCCCTAAGTTCAAACCCAGGGACGGCGCCCAGGCCCTGAGTTCAAACCCAGGGACGGCAACTAGACTCTTGAGTTCAAACCCAGGGACGGCGCCCAGGCTCTGAGTTCAAACCCAGGGACGGCGCCCAGGCCCTGAGTTCAAACCCAGGGACGGCAACTAGACTCTGAGTTCAAACCCAGGGACGGCGCCCAGGCCCTGAGTTCAAACCCAGGGATGGCGCCCAGGCCCTGAGTTCAAACCCAGGGACAGCACCTAGACTCTGAGTTCAAACCCAGGGATGGTGCCCAGGCCCTGAGTTCAAACCCAGGGACGGCGCCCAGACCTTGAGTTCAAACCCAGGGATGCGCCCAGACTCTTGAGTCCAAACCCAGGGACGGCACCTAGACCCTGAGTTCAAACCCAGAACTGATAAAACTGGTGAACATGAACAAATCAAATAAGAAAACATTTAAAAAAGAAGAAAGCCAGGCACCGGTGGCTCACACCTGTAATCCTAGCTACTTACAAGGCTGATATCTGAGGATCACGGTTCAAAGCCAGCCCAGGCAAGAAAAGTCCGTGAAACTCTTATCTCCAATAAACCACCAGAAAACCAGAAGTGGCGCTGTGGCTCAAGTGGTAGAGCGCCAGCCTTGAGCTGAAGAGCCCAGGGACAGCGCCCAGGCCCAGAGTTCAAGCCCCACAAGCGACAAAAAAAAAAAAAAATAAAAGAAGAAAAGCTGAAAAAAATTAAATACTAGATAATCCCATCTAGAGAAAAAGAAAACACCAAATCCAAGAAAAAGAGGAAATAAACATGGGCAGAGAGGAAATGAAAGGATTGCCAGAGTACCTGACTCCTTCCAAGACAAATACGGGGGTAAAATGGATGCTCTAGGCATTTATCATTTATCCCTACAGTTGGGATAAATGTGTCTGAAAGGCTGGGGGGGGGGGGGGGGGGACGTGGTCCCGGCCTGGCACTGCTGGGCGGGGGGGCAGATGTCTTCAGGTCAGGAGGTGTCCCTGGTGTCTTGGGTCCGTTCTACCCAGGCTCCTGATACAAGGCGCTGCCACATCAAAGCAACAGAGAGCCACCATGACTGTCACCTCCCCGCTGGGGACCAAAGGAGACCGTTCCTCTTGGTAAGCTGATCTCAGGCATTTGCAATAGTGACAGAAAGCTGACTCCTACCCATCTGGCCCACTAGCAAAAGCCCTCTCCAGGCAGGGTGTTGGGAGGTTCTGGGTGTGTCCTTCCACAGAGAGCCCTGGGGCAGGACCGGGAAATGCGTGGAGTCTATTCCCGGGCCTGGCGAGTGACCGGGGACTGCAGGGGACAGGCACTGCCGGGGCCTTGGAAACGAGAGAAAGGAGCAGAGCCTCGGCGTGGTGGGTGTTGGAGGCCTTGGGAGCTGGATGCATGGCCTTTTCCCAGACAGATACAAACAGAAGCAATCAGTGAACAAACAAGCACAGCAGTGTAAAAGGATGCATTTAATGTGTCCTGTTTAAAAGAAGTTTAAATTTTCAGTGAAAATAGAAACAGGGAGTATAATGAGAAGTATGCAATAAAATAGAATAAATTCTAAGATTATAATTTGAACAAATATTAAGAGTTTCCCTTTTAAAACAGAGAATTGTGACCTGATCTGATCATCACTGGGCAACAAAACCCGATAAGCTATGGATAAAAACAACAGAAAAACGTTTAAAATAAAAACATGGAGAAATAACATACCAGACAAAAGTCCTGGAAATGTCAGGCATGCAAACGCTAGTGTCTGCTGGGACAGAATTTAGGGCAGCAGATGCTGTGGGTGCACAGCTGGCTACAGGGATGGGTGAGCATCCGGTGCTGTGTTTGCAGGCCCTGTCCTCCGCTCACCACCAAGGGCCTCAGAGCCTCCCAGGCTGGACAGGCCACAGACAGTGACAGCCAAGAGCAGCCGGCAGTGACCAAGAGCTCTTCCTCTGTTTTTGACGTCCTCACACCTGTCTGGGTAAGCCGGCCAGAGGGCCTGTGCTCTGGGGCTGTGGGCGGATGCCACACTGTGCCAAGCACCTCACTGCCCATGCCTTTAACCAACGTGGATGGTCCCGCCAGTTTCGGGTCACAGGGCAGCCTGGGAGCTGTGCATTCAGCCCATCCACTGAGCGCAAGCCCCTCCGCTGGCCCCACCCCCTTTCAGCCCCATGTGGTTGAAATGGGCCCAGCTGCATCACCACCTTAAAGTCCGTTGGGTAAAGCCCTTCAACAACCTGCAGCCTCAACACCTCTGGCGGTGTCATGTCCTGAGATTGGCCAGAGATCAGGATGGCACATCTCTGGACATCGCCAGCCTGCCTCAGAGCTCAGGTCAGTGACAATGCTGAGGTTGGGGACGTGGCGCCGGACGGCTGCTGAGACACCAGCCATCCCGAGGCACTGGTGTGTGCCGGGGCGCCGCGCCGGCTGGAATGCCACACACGCAGAACCTCCACTAGAAACCTCTGCCTGTGCAGACAGTGGAGAAAATGAATGATGTCCCATGTCGGGACTCACGGAACAGCTGAGGCAGCACAGGAACTCGCTTCTCAGGTGGCAAGTCAGGTGAGAACAGAAGTGGTCACACAAGTCTAGTAACCGAAGAAAGAACACTGTCCTGGACGAGTGCGATCAACGAGAAAAAAGGTGGAAAAAGTACCGCAAAAGTCAGTAAGATAGAGGACAGTACATATTAATAGCAAAAGCCAAAGGCAGTACTCAGAAAACATCAATACACATATAAACCGTGAAAATACGGAGCAAAAACAAAGAGGAAGATGCAAATAGAGAGGCTAAATCAAAATGAACCACCACAGAAAGACCTAGAAACTCACAAGGCTATGATTATTAGCTGCATTGAAAATTTTCCAAGTCCAAGGTCAGTTAAAAGAAAACCCTGAACTTCTGAAGTGGGCACCCCGGGGGGCGGGGCGGCTGAAGTGGACACCCCGGGGGGCGGGGCGGCTGAAGTGGGCACCCCGGGGGGCGGGGCGGCTGAAGTGGACACCCCGGGGGACGGCGCAGCTGAAGTGGGCACCCCGGGGGGCGGGGCGGCTGAAGTGGGCACCCCGGGGGGCGGGGCGGCTGAAGTGGACACCCCGGGGGGCGGGGCGGCTGAAGTGGGCACCCCGGGGGACGGGGCGGCTGAAGTGGACACCCCGGGGGACGGCGCAGCTGAAGTGGGCACCCCGGGGGACGGGGCAGCTGAAGTGGGCACCCCGGGGGACGGGGCGGCTGAAGTGGGCACCCCGGGGGATGGGGCAGCTGAAGTGGGCACCCCGGGGGGCGGGGCGGCTGAAGTGGGCACCCCGGGGGATGGGGCGGCTGAAGTGGGCACCCCGGGGGACGGGGCGGCTGAAGTGGGCACCCCGGGGGACGGGGCGGCTGAAGTGGACACCCCGGGGGGCGGGGCGGCTGAAGTGGAGGAAGGGCAGGAGGGACTGGCATGGAGAAGGGCACGCAGGCAAAGGTGCAGGCCCCGGCTGGCTGGGTCACTGCCAGGGGCTGCACAGCTTGCGGCTCACGCTGGCGGGAAGAGGACAGCTCAGCGATGGGCCCGGCCGGGCCGCACGGCACCGCGCAGCCACCGGTGCAGTGGCAGTAGCAGGAAAGCCAGGCAAGGCTGGGGCCCACGTGTTGGTGGCTGCGCAACCCTGGGCTGCTCAAGTGT